>NC_136825.1:4052072-4652072 GCF_951394365.1 Tetrao urogallus
GAAAGGGTTTGCAAGAGTAAGCTGACAAACCCATCTCTGGGTAAAAGAAATCTTTTTTCCTTTTTCACTAGAAGCAATTCATGGTTCTATATCTGAAAGCTGCTTTTTATTGAATATATAATTACTACAATCCAGAAATGGCCTCCAAAGTGCCACGAAGTTGCATTTAAAATATATGTTAATCTTTACATCACATACGGCCTTCTTGTTTCCTGCGTTTACAATTCCTTCCACTCATAAGAACTGTTTTTTATTTACACCTCTGTGAAAACAGAATCAATTCCTCCATACGCACTGTTGCATATTCTTTGGAGAGAATATATTGATTGAAAAGCATTCTACCAGTCTTATTAATCTCAAGCAGTATTGACTATGTACAGTTGTATGTACCAGTTGTACATGTGGAAAACTCACAAAATAACAATATCAATAATATTCTTTAACAGAAACAATCATTTTATAAATAATGAATGTGCTATATTGAATTCTACTGATATTTGGGGCACTTTTTTACTTTTACAGGCTCTGTGTCCAACTTTGTTGACACCAATATAAATAAAAAATAAATCTGTTGCATTCAATGCAGTTACATTCGTGCTAGAGCCAATATATGAGAGTCTTAGAGCAGTCGTTTGTCAAATGAGAAAGTAGGACATAGCATAAGTACCATCTGTGGAGGGTGATTCATAAGACAAGAATGCAGCATAATCAGTTAAATAAATACTACCCTTGTGCTTTGTACTCTAAATGGACCTTACTCCAGCACAAATCATAATGCAAGGTCAAAGCAATTGCAGTGGTGTGTAGAATTTGCTATTCTGATTCTTAGAACTATGAGGAATTAACTCGCTTTAAGCTGGAGCAAAGCCAGAGGCATGCATCTATTCTTCTCCACATTCAACAGGAGCTTAATTTTTGCCTGGAGGGACATAGAGCAGGTCTTAACAAATCAGCTGAACTCAAGCTGTGAGTTTTTGAGACAAGACATCAGCCAGCTGTGCGTTGGTCATGCTGGGTCAACGCATGGCTGTAGTGGGAGAGATTGGCTCCCTGTGTATGGCCAATGGCACAGTTCCCCCCGATGTAGGATGAACAGAGATGGTCTAAAAAGATTCCTGTGTAAACAGAGCTCAAACCTGGCCCAAGCTCTTGGAACAAACCTGCCTTGGTTTGTTAGATGCATGACTTAGTGGGTGCTTCTGAAGCTTGCAGGAGTGTCCCAGGTCCAGAGGTGAAAGCAGAGGTGAAGGGACTGCAGCAGCAAAGGTGCAGAGTGAAGGCATCTCCAGACCTCACATTTGCAGGTTGGAGCCTGCTGGGGGAGGATGAGACCACAGAACGTACTCAGGTCAGGAGAGGAGGGGGAAAGAACAAAAGCAGTGCTTGATTGTTATGTGGTGAATGAAAATTGTGACTTACGGGCAAATATGTTATACCCATGATCCCTTCTTTCTGCCAGACTTGGATTTTCTAAGGCGTCTGCTTTCTGTGTTCTCAATTTGGGAGGAGAAAGCTGTGCTTTTGGTAATTGTGACTCAGCAGAGTTGTGATATCCTTCAAAAACAGAAACTAAAGCAATAAATACCTCAGCAATGAGCAAGTCCTTTAAACAGTTGCTTTAAAAGGTATGAGAATGTTATATTGAAAGACACCACATACTTTTTTTCCCCCTCGCTTTATTATTATTTGAATCACCATAAGCCCTAAAGGTCACTACCAAGATTAACATTCAACATCACCAAACCGTAGTGAAGCCAAGACCCTATTCAAGACAGGGTCAAAAATGTCAAGTAATGAGAATAGAAAAAGGACCTGCAGGAAAAAGGGGCTGTGATTGTCTGAGGGTTACAACGTGAGCGAGCAGCAGACCGAGGAAGAGACCCGGCGTCCTGCAGCTGAGAGCTGTGATTTTTCTTCCAGATTGCACAGCCTCTCTGTTATCTTTTCAGATCAGTTTCGTTGCCCTTTAGCTATTGTCACCCTCAGACCCAACACCATTTCTGACTGCGCTGGCCTTGTGCCAGAAGAAAGCGCTCTTTAGTTATAAGCATCAGAGGAATTTCTGAAGATGCAGTGCTTTAGTTTCGCACTCCTGAGTTTCAAGTCCTTCTTTAGCAGGGCCTTGGTTGGGGTGTGCCACTTTGGACCAGCTCCCTCCTCATTTTGATGTGGCTAATCACAGCTGGAATGACTCATGCTCATATGTGCAAGCAGGGCTGGGAACCATCGGATCTCCCTCTGAATTTCTAGAACTCCTTGTTCCTGCTTGTTCCAACAATAACAAAGGAAAAGGCCTTTCTTTGGTGGCATTTTGGCTTTCTGCTGCAGTGAATCATGTAATAACGAGAGGAAACTTTTCAAAACTCATTGGCACTGGAAGGAGGCAAGTGTTTATTTTAACCCAGCTTGCTTACATTTTCCCCTCTCTTTTACAATTCCATTTGTAAAACATAATGTAAATTACTGACATAGTCTTAAATGTGCAAAGAGGATGAGCTTTTAGAAACTGCATTGGATATTCAATTCTACATCTACTAAAATGCAAAATACTAAACCAGATTCCAGTATTCAGGCACTGTCTGAAGGACAAAGGATGTTAAAAACATTACAAATGAGCTAGCTTAATTTTTCAGTTTGTGATGGATTAGCTTTAACATGCATTTTAATTTGTAGTTGGATTTTATCAGCTGTAGACAAAGTTTGATAATCTCTTCTTGTTTAATTAACACAATCCTCTTAGGAGAGAGAAATGCACAGACAATAATAATTCTGTACGTTTTATGACAATTTCACACTGACAACCTGAAATATCTTTCTTTAAGACATACCTATGTGGGATTCTTTCAGAAATCTTTGCCTTCTCTGCTCGTAGTGGATGTCTGTGAATATGAGGGAAAAGAGAGAGGGAGCTCACATTATAAAGTGTTACCTCTGCGTAAAGAGCCAAGAGAATGTGTAAACAGACTGCATAAATAGCAGCCGGTTCCTTAGAAACCAGCAGGCACACCCTTAGAGACTCAGCTCTGTTACGCTCTTAAAACGTGAAGCAACTCATCCCCAGTGAGGCTTTACTCTGCCTTTTCCCCATCATCATGCCATGGATGAGATCTGAATTCATCCCTTATTTCCCTCAGCGTTGGCTGTCTCTGCACAGGGGCTCACTTTTTGCTGCTGGTGCAAAGGGAAGAAACTTCCTTGCCTCTGTGAAAGTTCCAGCCACTAGCTCCATCCTTTCTGCATTGCCTGCACAGGCATGAGTTTATGATTGGACTTGATGATCTTATTGGTCTTTCCAACCTTAATGATTCTGTGATTCTATGACTGATTCTCTGCACTGATGTGCTGGGGGAGATGAGTCACCTCCAGACCAGGAGCACCCAAAAGATACATTTTGGTTCAAGAACAGCGTTGTTTCAAAGTTGAATATCAGCAAATCAGCTTTAGCCTCTGGAAACACAGGCCATGTGTCGTGTACACACACACGTGTTCAGCCATAGAAACCTGACATAAATATTTCAGTGCATATTTTACACTGCAAGGTTTTTTAGGTCAGGCTTTAAGAGGATTGAATATATTTTTTCCCACTTGTGTTTTCCTTTGACTCTGCTTTTGGAAATCAAAATCTTCCTCTTTGATTCCTGCAAGCCCTAATGGCAAGTTAATGTTGTGATAACTTGGGCCGTGCCTTTGGATCACATCAGAGTACACTTTTATTGCCGCTCCATCCCCAGCCCCAGGAGGCTGCTCTCTCTCGGGCTGTTGTCCATCCTGCCCTGCAGTTTCCAGGCTGGAGAGCTCTGCTCAGGAGAGGGGTCATTCTGGGCCATGGCTTCAGTTTGCTCATCCTGATCTCTTGGTGGAGTAACTGTGCTCTGACATTTGTGCTGGTTTATATCCTCTGCAATCAAATCTTGATTAAAACTCGTATTTATTGGGTTCCATCTGAGTGTTCCTCAATTTATGACAAATCCTTGATAAACCAGCACTGAATGAATTGAACCATGCTTTCACCTGGCTCGCAGTCTGCCCTGATCAGGAGCAATCTCCTTGATTTGACCCTCTCTGAATGTCGTATTTTGATCGTGAAAATCCCAAAGCCTCCTTAAAAAGTTTCAGTGTTCCGCCACATTCGAATATTCAAGATTGCAAGTGATGCAAAGCAGGAGGGCTGCTCGGTGCTGATGTGTTCCCTGCAGGGAGCTGGGCTCTTAATGGGGTGTAGAGCGGCTGCTGGACTGGGAAGAGGCATGGGGGCATCCAGCCATAGAGCTGCCTCCATCCTCTGCCACGAAGCTGAATGTCCTTGTGAGTGCAGTGCTGGAAATACTGCAAGGAATGCTCTTGATTAATTAGCTGTTAAAGCCTGGTTCCTCGATATTGTCTGATTCACACTGATGCCTCTGCCTTCTGTTCTCCAGAATTTTACCTTTGAAGTAACTTATTTGAAAAGTCATACTCTGCGTGCTGAGGCTCTGTGGACTGGGATTGCACTTCTTCACTTCCTCACGTCTCCTGATTATTCTTCTCTGGATCAAAATATGCATATATTGTTGCATGCCTTTGCTTAATCTCAGCAGGAAACTTCACTTTAAAGCACCTTCAGGTAATTACCACCCAGCCCTTCCAACGGCAGCGTTTCTGACATGGGACACGGCTTCCTGCATGTCAATATTCAGATCAAACAGCACTGAGGTATTGTTTCATCTTCTGGCGATGCTTGCGCTACTCCTGCATCAGGACGATGCCTGAAGAATGAGCTCTCCCTGTGTTTGGAGACCCCAGAGCAGAATTTATCACTCGGAGCAGTGATTTATCACTGTCCACGGGGGATAAGGGGCCAAGGGAGGGTTCTCCCTGTAGGGTTCCCAAAGAAGGGCTGGAGCCCAGGGTGGAGCTTTACAGATAATAGCAAGTGTCCTCGCTTTTATTTGGGGTAGAACAGTTTATTCATCTCCTGTATATACTGAGCAAGAGTTTATTCCCTGTCTTTATTCCTCTGTATTCCACTGCTTTCCTGCTTTGTGCAGTAATGACGTGTTAAGGCTCCCTGAGCTGTTTTTAGGCAGATCTTGCTGTTGGTTTACCTGTTTTACTGCTGGCTGTGGTTGACAAAAGGAGTTAAGGGCTTCATTTGTAGAAGTGCTGTGATCCTGTGTGCAAGCTAGATAGAAAACCTGAGAATTCTGCTCACAGTGAATCACATCCTGCCTTTTCCCATCAGCAAATATTATTACCATTATTATTATTATTAATTAAATGTTAGGACTATCAAGCAGTGATTTGCAGTGCAAGCATTAGGAGGCACAACTGAGCTCAGCTGACTTGATCCAGCAGAGGCAATGTGTGCATGCTAATGATTTCATTTCCTTATTTGTGTCCTGATATGCTTTGAAAGATAGATTAATGTTCATTTATCTGATATCTGATGAATACCTTACATCCTCCATTAGGAACTCACCCTCTTCCCAAAACTATTGCACACATCAGTCACTAGGAAAGGTTAGAAATGTGCTGGTTAGAAATGTGCTGGTGCAGGGAACTGTAGTCTTCAGAGCTACGGATTATTTGATAATAGGAATTCTTTCCTTTTCACGCCTATGTGTGCAGCTACAACACTGTTTATATTCAGCTGATGAGCTTCAGTTGAAATATTTCTGGTATAAGTAAGAATTCACAGAAAAGTAGTTGCACATCTTGTGTTTTTTTTTTATCAGCGCTTATATAGGAGGCTGTGTCTTTTACTAGTGTAAATAAACGGAATGATTGATGCTCCCTTGACATTTAGGGGCTGTCTTAAATGCAGTGCTAACATTTTCTCAACACAGCAACTTTTCTGAGAGGCATTTTATTTTGCACAACAAAAACGGGTTTTCTGCCTTGCCTTGCACACCCTCCCATCTCCATGGGCACTGTAACAGCCTTCCCCAGGAGGAACAGCCAACAGGAGCAGCTGCAGCTTTCAGAGCTGTGATAGAAAACCCAGTCTACACCATTCATAATAAAGATTTCTCTTTTTCTAGATGGTAAAATGTAAGAAACCACCACGTGGGGACAGCTGTGGGGTCCATCCCAACCATTACCTGCTCCAGCAGCAGCCAGCACCAGGTGATGCCCTGTGCTGTGGTTTCCTGTGCAGAAATGCAGGAGTAAGGGTTGCAAGCAGGTTGGCCCTCATGTTGACCACTAAATGCTGGGCTGCTTTACATGTCCTGATATGCCACTGGGTTGCCAAGTCACAGACATTGCCAAGATTAATGCAGGATGCATGCTTTTGGCAGCAAAGTCTTGCCCTACCTGTCTTTGCTTTCACATCCACACTCAGAAAATGAAGATAAGAATCCTCAATTCCCTCTGGACAGAACAGTGAGAGGTGTTTATGTGTCAAGCCTGGGGAACACAGAATTGTAAATATTTATTATAATGTTGCTAGGGAGGAAGAAAACAGACTGGAGGTGGTGACAGGAGGAAAGCGCTGCTTCAAGTCCACCTAATGAATGCCAAAGTCCAGGTCACTGTCAGCCTCTGCTGCTCCATGGGAAATACTATTGCTCCTTTATTTTGTGTTACTGTAAGCTGAGGTTTGCAAGCACAGAGCAAGAGGTGGTCCAGGCCTGAAAGAGCTTTCTGTGCACCTGAGCAAGAGATGAAAAGCCAAGGAGAATGAGGTGACAGATGAGATGGTACAAGGGCAAAGCCCAGTCTCCTGCACCCCTGTCCATGTTCCATAGGAGCAAGCTCTTCCTCCAGCAACACATTGCACAAGGGAGATGATGACTGAGACACACTGTCTGGGAATGTCCTTCTAAATGTTTTGTTGATGATGGTGCATCAAATGGCCAACTCTATCCAATGGGGTGTAGCAAAGCTCTATGACAATGCTTGTATTTTTCTAAGGATTTTTTCTTGGATTTCTGCTGTGAATGCAGCCCAACAGTCCCCACATAGCCATGTGCTGTGGGAATGTCCTCCCAGGGCCTCCCAGTCCCAGATCCCAGGAATGGGATCTGCCATAGGTACTGCTGTGTTGCTGCTGGGAATGCCAAACCATCCCAGCCAGAGCTCTTCAGTGCCAAGGAGGGTTTGCACGGAGGTTTTAAATGGCACTATATCCAATACATTTTCAAATTAAGTATAAATAAAAAAAAAAAAAAAAAAGTCAGAGCAGGATGATATAAGTGGCCAGTAGTCTACTTCCAGTTTTAGAGTGCAGCATTTCTGACAGTAAGTGTAGGTTTGTGGACAAAAGATCTTGTGATTTATTGAGCCATTTATTAATTAGGAGATTAAAGTAGGAGTAGCAAAAAAAACCAAAAAACCAAAAACAAAAGACCTTAGAGTTAATTATAAATGCTGTAAAAGAGTGTAAGAAGATTCCTAATCCAGCTCACCCTTTATTCTTTCACAAAAACATTTAAAATACATTGAACTTTAAACCTGCTAAATCCTCTTCAGCAAAAAGACCTTAAACATACATAGAGACTGTTATGGCCTTTCTTAGTCAGGTCAGATCTAACTGTGCAAAATACAATTTAAGCACTAAAATCTGTCTGCATCTCAGTTGCACTCCTCCTCCTCTGCATGCCTGAACTGTGCTCCTCACTGAGACCTTCCCATCCTGGTGCCTGCAGTTCTTCCACCCGTTCTCCTTGACATATCCTCTGTGATTCACATCTCTTTCTCTTTGCTCCTTAAGGGCCAGCTCCCTGCCCTCATATCGTTGTTAGAAGGCTGTGTGGTTCCTGATACCTATCCCTCCAACATCTTCACTTTTGTGAAACAAGAAAATCCGATTCTTATCTTTTGCTAAGAGTTTTGTTCCTATTTCCCACAGGACTTTTTTTTTTTTTAGCAGCTTAATAGCCACAAGCTCTCTCTTTGCACTTGATAATCCCTTTGATCTTCTTCACTCATTGCTCGGCAGAGTGCCATAAAGATGGTACTACCTTTAATCTTTTTTGCCATTGATCAGTAATATTTCTGTCCGCTGCTCCTCTGTGATTCGTTTGCTGAAATTGCCACTGCATTTCCTCTGCGTGTTCTTGGAGGAAGTGTCATAACAAGGGTAGGGTTTCGGGAGAAGATCACAGTTGCTGGAATGAGCACTGTTTGAGGAGAAAGGTTATGCCCAGTAGTAACAATATCAGAGGTGTCACATATATGTGCTGTGGGGTATTTTTCTAAGAAAACGTTGTCTGATCTGTCTGTAAATGGCTTGAGGATAAAGTTGCATCCTATTACAAGACAAATATGATGTTTACAGGAGCAAATCATAACGAATTCAACTAGAGATCCAAGAGAGCACTTTGCTTTCCTTCTTTCCTTCTTCATGAAGTTGGTCATTGCCCAGAGCAGATGAGCTGATGATGTGCCAGGCGGTAACAAGGGATGCAAAGTAAAACCCAGCCTTTCTTCCACATTATCATTGCCAACAGCACTAGCAATAATAATAATAATTTAAAAAAAAAAGCAGTGAAGAAAGTGAGACCAGCAGGACTCAGAGCTTCACAAAAGGTAGGCTCCAGATCAAGGAGCAATGCTTTGCATATCTTCATTATCCTGGATATAATTACGCTTCACTATGATTGTGCCTCACCCATTGCATTTTGCATACAGATTTTTAATCTTCTGCACTGTGAGGACGGTAGGGAGAAGAGGGAGAAGATTTGGTTTTGCCCATCTTAAGTATCTGGAATCTGCAAAAGTGTAATTCAAATGAGTCAGAATTTTGAATGCTCTAAGGAACAACCACAGTTACAGACTTTTATGAGACTGAGATTGCAATGCAGAAGTGGGACAAATGATTTTATGTTAATCTGATAATTGTTAAAAAAGGATAGAGCCTGAGGTGGTGCATTCTGCTCACGGTCTGCTGTGCTCTGTAGGAAATGGAAGAGGGTCTCCAAGACCTCATTTAAACTAATAAAGAACTTTCGGCTTGTTTGAATTCCAAGCAAGTAGGAGCCATTTGCATGACTGAAGGTCTTGCATTCCCCTAGGAAGGAGTCTCTTCCCTGAAGCCTTGTGTTAGGACTTATTTTGTAACCAGCAGCAAAGCCGCTTTTCTCTACCCGCTCAGTGGCTTCTCATGCTGACATGCCAGTTTGTGATGTATAGCAGAGTGTCATCTGCACAGAGAGAAATTCTGCTCTCCACTCCCTTTGCATTTATACCTTGTGTCTATGAGTTATTGCATATTTTCCCGGCCAAGGTCTTGATTGCTTGAGAAAAGAGTAATGGATGTATGGGAAATTCCTATCCAGCTTCTCCCCAGGATCTTGAAGTTGGCTATTCAAAACATCCACCCATTTCATGTAGAAGAGAAGTAAGGACAGTGCTTAATACACTACTTAAATTCACTTCTTAATCCCAGACAATTCAGTTCCATAAGGCAGTGAAGCCCTCTTACTCCCAACCTCCTCCTCAGGATAATTACCACTGCTGCCACTTTTGTCGCCTTCACACCTGGAGCTCCAGCCACATAACTGATATCTTCTAAAAAGGAGACACACTTCATCTAAAGGGAAAGGTGAGGGGGATCTGCCAAGATTGCACAACTCAGCAGGGCTAAAACTTGCAATTTGCTGGGTCCCAGTGCAGCACCCTCTTCTCCCAGATAAGGGTGATAGGATAATAGGTAATTGATTCAAGTTGCACCAGGAGAGGTTCATGTTGGGTGTTTGGAAGAATTTCTTCTCTGGAAGAGTGGTGAGGCGCAGGCAGAGCTGCTCAGAGAGATGGGGGAGTCACTGACCCAGGAGGTATTCAAGAAAAGTGGAGATGTGGCACAGAGGGACGTGGTTACTGGGCACAATGGGGATGGGCTGAGTTGGATTTGGTGATTTAGAAGTCTTTTCCAACCTTAATGATTCTATGACTCCGTGATCAAGAAGGGGCAGAAGTAGAGGTGATGCAGGAGCAACTCTGTACTTCTGTATGTTCCTCAGCTTGGAAAAAAACCGAGGCGTTTTCAGGTAGACAAAGATCCCATCTGGGACCTGAAAAGTGCAATCGCAGCACAGTTACAGACCAGAGCTGGGGTGGTGAAGGCCGTCCATCTGCCCACAGCCCACTGGATCACTGTCAGCCCTGCTGTGCTGCCCACCCTGGCAGGCAGAGGCATGATCAACTGTTCAGCAAAGCTGCAGGGTTCACTTTTAGCATCATTTGCTGTTTCTTGAATTATTTACTGCAATTATGCTGCTGATCCACAGACGCATTGCTGCTGTGCATCATATCCAGATGTCTGCTAAAGCACTCCCAGGGCCAGATCCTAATTTTAGCTCCATCTGCAAAATATTCTCCTCTGGACTGGGGCCCTCTTTCTGTTTGTGTTGAACTCTGCAGCTAAGCAGACTGCTGCTTTGCAGAGCTCAATTCTGTTCCTTTAACAAAGGGATCAGTGAAGAGCCAGGTTTTACCTGTGCAAGTTGAAAACAAGGCAGGCCTCCTCAGTATCCCCAAAAAACACAGGAGCCGGAGGTCTGGAGCCAGGGCAGAGACAAGGGGAAAGCTCCTTTGCACTGAGGACATTCAGGTTATGAACAACTCACAAATGCCCAGATAAATCCAAAGCTTCTCTGGCATGCATTGGGTAGTTGCTTTGCCTCATCCTTGCTCTGTGTGGGGGAAAAGCCCTGAAAGTGCAAGTCCTAACCAAACCTTTGAGAGCACACGGGAGCTGCAAATGGTCTTTACAGTGCAGAAAGTTTGGGTCACCTTGTGGCCATCTATCACAGGGCAGAAACCTGGAATTTTAGTGGTCAGAACAGTGATACTCACGAAAGCTAAAACATAGAATCACAGAAGTGTTTAGTTGGAAAGGACCTTTGAAGGTCATCCAGTCCAACTCCCTTGCTATGAACACGGACAGTACAGCCAAGTCAGGTGCTCAGAGTCCGGTCCAGCCTGACCTTGAGTGTCTCCAGGGATGGGGCATCCACCACCTCTCTGAGCAACCCATGCCAGTGTCTCATCATAAAAAGTTTTTTCCTTATCTCCAGTCTAAATCTCCTCCCTTTTAGTTTGACACTATTTCTCCTTGCCCTGTTTACAACAGACCCTGCTAAACTGCCTGTCCCTTTCTTTCTTAAAGCCCCTTTAGACACTGAAAGGAACATCACCAGGACAGGCTGTAATCAAAATGAACTACTAAGCACACTTAAAAAGATGCATCTGCTTGGAGGTAACCATTGGTGGAACTGGGGCCAGGAGCTTTGTGCTGATTACAGCCACTCTGTGGGATGGAGCCACATCCAGGAAAAGTGACCACCAGAAAACTGGATTTACTGGGGCAGTTGTGAGTTGGTTTTGATTTTTATTTCTCTGTTTTTCTGAAAAAAAATTTAAACTTATGGGCTAATTCCAACAGTGGGAAGGAAAGGAATAAATACCACAAAATTCACAAAGCATGAGAGATGGAAAACCCATCCTGTTCTTCTTTGCTTCCCAAATGAAGCAACTGATGTGTGACAAAGCTGTGCCTGTGGGAGCACACCAGGTTTTCCTGGCATGAAGCAGTTTTGGCGTCGGGCTCACATCTCTATTTATTGCTGGCGTTATTATTGACACCAGTGGCAGTTTTATGTATACAACACTTCCCAGCTGAGCTGTCGGGGCCCCGTGCAACTTATTTTCAGAGCAATGCAGGATGCTTGACAACATGGGATTCAAATCCACGCTGCCTGTAAAAGGTATAATTATGGTATGGTGTGTTTATTAATAATAAAAGTTGTGGTGGGGAGCTTTCTGGCTGAACTGCTGTGAGAAACAGGATGCTTCCTTCATCTCCCAGCGGGCCTTCCCATCGCAGGCAGCAATGCTCTAATTAACTTTTGTCAAGTGGTTCATTGAATCCAGCAAAATGGAGCGATCCAGAGGTGCCTACAGATCTGTCAGCTGCTACCTGAAAAATGGCTTTCTGTTCTGCACACGGAAGGGCTTGGGAAACACTTGCTAATGATCAGTTTTCTAAATGCAGCGTGTCCTGGGACAACAGAGGGAAGGGGCTGATGGATAACTTGAGGAAATGGAGCAAAACCCAAGACTGCCAGGATTCATAAATAAAAGAAACAGACGGGAGGAAGGAAAAAAGGAAAAAAAAAGGAAAAAAAGGAAAATCTTCCCTGTACTGCAAGGCCCTGTGTGCCCAAATAAGGGACACATAAGAGAATCATAGAATGGATCAGGTTAGAGGGAACCTTAAAACCGATCCAGTCCAACCCCCTGCCATGGGCTTGTTGTCCCCTTTCAGATCACCATCCAGCCTGGCCTTGAATGCCTCCAGGAAGGACAGCTTCTCTGGACAACCTAATGCAGAAGGTAGGAATAGTTTCTCACAAGATGGGAGATAATAATGAATTCCAGCAACTGAATATTTAGTTTCCATTTGAGGAAGGCTAAAAAAGCAGCATTACAGCTTTCCAGGAGTCTGCATGCTTGTGTAAAACCAAAAACCCTCCATCTGAATCGTAAATTCTTATAATCTCTCTGCTCTCACAAATCCAGAGGTTTTCATACAAGAAGAGGCTGTTAAGATCATTTCCTCCAGATCAGAGAAGGATCTGAAGGGAACTGAAGGGAACTGATGCATGGCACCCCCATCCCAGATGCAGATCTCCCTCAGCACTGAGCCAAATGCTCAGTTTATACCCAACACCAAATCAGAAACCAGGAACTCAGCATTTCTGCCCTGAGACTCAGCCTATGTCCTCAGAGCCTCCATTTTGGGGTCCAGACCAATCCCAGCACCTGTGGTTGCTT
The DNA here is from genome assembly GCF_951394365.1 of Tetrao urogallus. Classification (NCBI taxonomy): domain Eukaryota; kingdom Metazoa; phylum Chordata; class Aves; order Galliformes; family Phasianidae; genus Tetrao; species Tetrao urogallus. The sequence goes on from NC_136825.1 coordinate 4,064,832, forward strand.
CCCTACGCCTCATCCTGGGGCATTCCTGCTTGCCTTTCTGTAATGCATCATCACTTTTTTTATGAACATGGTCAGATTTTAGCTCTTCTCTGTATGAACCCCAAATCTGCCCTTTTCCAGGAAAGTGAGATCTCAGTAAACCCTGTTTCCATGCAAAGGAAAATTTCTGTATCATTGCATGCAAACACATTTTATATATTCGTAGTCATCTATCTGTCTATGCATGTACATCCATGTGTATATATATACTGAAAAAGAAAATCTGCATTTCTTTGCATCCGTGCATATATGGATATGAAATGTAGATCCTCTTTCAGCTCTCAATCTTGTCATTAGCTCCACAAAATACATCCGTAAAAGTGTATGAAATACTGCATAAATTCATAGTGCTGAATACTTCCAACTTCATTTTAAGCTGGGAATCTGGGCTACAATGCAGAAGTTCATGAGATCATAAAAACTGACATAAAATTGTGCCAGATAGTGAAACTTCTAACTACTCCATTTACACATGCAAGTATTATAATTACAGGTTATGTAAGCTAAATTTGAATATGAATGGTTGCTTACATTTTAAACGGAGAGATGTGTAAACACTACATGGTCTTTAAAGATAGCCATTTATTTTCCTAACTTACAAACTGAAGGGGCAGATTTGGGAAGTCGCACCGCCTGAAAACTTGAGCTGCTGTTGATAAAATGTAGTTGTTGCTACATAATGTATTTCTCAGTGATAACATCAGCATAGAATTGATCCACTGTAAAAGCAATGCAGAAGAGAGGGTTTGACGTTGTTGGCTGTTTGGAGGATGCATATATTATTCAGTTCATAGAATCAGAGAACAGTTTGGGTTGGAAGGGACATCAAAGATCATCTAGTTCCAAGCCAGTGCCATGGGCAGGGTTGCCACTCACCAGATCGAACTCTGGATCGGGTTGCCTAGGCCACATCCAGCCTGGAGACTGTTGGACAATGTATACCTTGGATTAGGTCTTTCTGAGTCAAGGTGCTTTCTTTTTGTTTAATTTAAACCTAAGTCTCTGAACTATATTTCAAGAATCTTTGACGACTTTTGAACTATGTTGCCTCGTGGAATCATAATATTAATTTATACCAACCTGTGTTGTTTCTAAATTTGCAATTCATCATTCAACTCTGAATAAATCATCCAGTTTTTTAAATGCAAAAAAGCTTTTTGCTGTTATGCTCCATTGCAACATCTTGTTTAACCTGGTTGTCTCTCAGGGTGGATTTTTATTCCTACCATAATCATTTCTAATTGAATGTGATTTGCTGCCACCGTTCTGCACAGGGTGGCTGCCCATCAGCACCAGTTATACAATTTCTACTGGTGACCCATGCGATGAGGCTGGAGATGAGCAGGAGATGGAGAAGTTGAACCACTCACCAACTAAAATTTGCCTTTCTTTCCTTCTTGGCTTTGTGGGTTGCTCACCAGCTCAAGTTTTGGAGAGCCAGAGCCTTCTCCCTGCACTGCCAGCAGCTTCTGCGCCTGCAGTATGTAAATTTGTGCCTTCAGAACTGATTCCATGTGAAGTTGTGGTTCAGCACTATTATCATTATTTAATGTCACTCTTGCAGCAGCCTAATAGTAAAGCTTTTTATAAAAATATGTTATCATTCTAAACTTTGTTGTTAGCAAGACAAAGCAGAAATAACAGAACGGTGGGTTCAGCCATCAATATGGAGGGTTTATCATCAATCAAATCCATAAAGCTTTTAAGCTGTCTTGTTTTAAATTAAGGTTTACAATGCATTACAATGGGATATTTAAAACTGTACACATTTTATCAGCTCCTCATGACTTTGTAAATGCTTCCTGATTAGTAGGTCTAAACACAACGGACCTGATTCAAAGCTGACTTTCACAATTAATTCCATTTATTTTGCAGGACATTTTGTCTATTATATAGGGAGGACTCAAGTCTCCATTTTCAATCAAAGTCAAAATTAAATTGGAATTGACTTTGACATTCAGTAAAATCTAACAAGACTCAGTGAAACTGTTAAATTAAAAGTCTGCCATTACATGGAGATATTGAGTAGGATGTGGCATTGTGGTAGTGAAAGGGAAATATGTAAAAAGAGGCAATATTTGTAAGTGAATGCATGGCTAGGGTGCATGCTATCCATTACAATAGTGCTTACATGTCTCAAACAGGGCCGTGACTGCTCAGTGTTAAATGCCATTTGGGTACATCAGGGAGACATTAATGTGCAGTAAAGATCTTGCAATCATAGACAACACAGAAAAGGATGGAAAGGGAAACAGATGCGAAATGACTTGTCTGCAGTCAGACAGCCGTTCAGAGAGAGAACTGTGATTACAACCAAGTCTCCTCATTTACAGTCTGGTGCTCTGAATTCAACCAGAAAAAATCCCCTTTCCTTTCCTTATCTTACCTGTACAACCTGGCTGACAGTCACATAGGAAAAGCCCTGCTCAGTTTGTAAGACAGAATGCACTGCTGTCAGTGGCAGGAGAGGCTTTGTCACTGGTGGGAGAAGGTCCCACCTGATCCTGCTCCCACACCAAGCGTCTGCTCTGCAGCAAGGTGTTTGACTGGGGAGGAGGTCAGGTTGGCATATAAGAAGTGCTTGGTTTCCAGCCCTGGCTTTCCCAGTGAGCCTTCTCAGAAGGCTGTTCACCCATGAAATCGGGCAATCTACACAAAGACAAGAGAAGTGAACTGGGGCATGGAGTCTGTAGGCACCAACATAATGGCATAGAAATTCAACTTGATGCTTGAGAAATGGCTTTTCTTCATCCCTGTTTCTTTTAAATTGCGGCTCCCCACTGGTAAGGCTCTTTGGGATTCAGTGTAAGGGCTATGGACAAACAGAAGAGTAGGAATAAAGAGGAATACTCAGAGGGATGAGGATGGAGAAAGGCTTGGATGAGGGGAAGACTGAGAATGGGCAGATGAGGTGTCCCTTGATGGGAACAAAGCAGAGCAGTAGCATCAGGTTGCAACGTGACTGTATTGCCTCTGAAGCCTTCACTGGCACTGCTAGCCTAAAAAGAGAAAAACCATGTCAAAATTTCAAATTCAACCCATATTATATAAATGGTTATTTTGAGTCATATTCACAACATGCACAACAGCACGAGATATCAGAGGCATAGATCAAAACCTCAGCTCAAACCCACATATTCTCTGTCTTCATAATCCTAATAAAGATTGTGGTCAAGGCAGGAGCTGGCTTCTGGCTTCTAACTCTAGCTATACAGGACTGACAACTAAATGAACGGGAAATGAAAAGCCAGCCTAATTGTTGCCTGTTGTTATTGTCAAAATGACCGGCTAATTAAATATTTATTGTTTGCTGGTTTCAAGCATACATTTGGCATGTTGGGATACTGTGTAATCAGTAGATCATACATTTCCCTTGAACAAAATAGTAGCCTCACAAAAGCCTGTTGTGAGGATTAGCTGGCTAATGGGCTCAGCTTAGCCCCTCGAGCACCAAGGGTGCAATTTGCAATTGCAGCTCTGCGTTCCCAGCTGGGAGTGCTTGATGCTCCCGCACATCTCTCAGCAGGGACACAGCTCCACGACTCCTGCCTGGGCTCTTGGAGCCCTGCCAGCCCCACCAGTTGGTACAGCTGGCTCTGTCCTGCCTCCCCTGCCTGTCCTCTCTCCCTGCCTGACCATATCCAGCTCCTTTGCTCAATGGCTCACCAGCTGCCCTACAGAATGAGGTGCTGCTCCTCTCCCCTTTCTCACGGGGCTCTGGGAAAGTTTTTCAGGAAAAAGGAATGTGAGAGCCCAGAGATCAGAATGCTCTCTTATTGGGTTACAAACTCTTGACTTTTTCCATCATCAGGGAAAACAGATCTTGTAGGATCCCATGCTCCTGCAAAATCTGATGGGTTGGACTAGATGATCTGACAGTTGGACTACATGACCTTAGTGATCCTTTCCAGCCTTAATGTCTTTAAGATTCTCTGATTTGTAACAAATGGTAGGCCTTTAGGGTACATCAGCAAGGTTTCAGAAATGAAGATAATACAGAGACCTCCTAAGATTACCTAAGATGCTCCTGGTGTTGCAAAATCAGCTTTCCAGGAATGGTATTTTCAGGTGGAGGAGAAAGAATATTTACACCACAGTGTGCCCTAAATGGATGACTGTGAACAGGTGTCATACAATAATAGAATCACCAAGGTTGGAAAAGACTACTAAGATCATCTACTCCAACCATCAGCCCATTACTACCATGCTCACTAACCATGTCCCTTTAAGCCATGTCAACCTGAGACATGTTCCTGTGAGCCTCACAGTGGCCACTACACCTTAGGCTGCTCTGGGGAGGGACGAAGCAAGCTTACAGTGCACAGCAAAAGCAATCCCATGCACAGGCTCCCAACAGGAACTTTTTCTTTCTGCTTTCCACCCCACAGTGATGTGGCTGTATTTCAGCAGGGCAAAAGGAAAGCCAGGCTGCCCACTCCCAGCCAATGAATGCTGCAGGGAAAACTAGCAAACTGTGAACAAGCAAGGCCTAGAGGCAGCTCTGCTAGGAGTGAGGAGGAGAAGCGTGGCAAATGAAGCCAGAAGGGGGAAGGAAAGCTTGAAAAAAGGAGAGTGAGCTCATTGCAGGGGGCATCGCTCAGGCTTTTTCAGTAGCAAAATACATAAAAAAAAAAAAACAAAAGCTGGCGTTTGCAATTTCTCAATTAAAATGTAATTTACACCCCGTACTGTTTCTCTGATAAAAGCATGCTTTGCTCACCCAAGTGTGAAGCAGTATTTACAGGAACATTTTGTGGCTTATTATGCTGCCCTGATGTTACAAGTGTCTGTACGCACCCAGACGTGGGGGCCGAAGGGTGCTGCCCTTTATTGGCTCCAGGATGGTATTTGGGCACCATTAGGACCAGAACTGCCCCAAAACTGAACTGGCCTCCCAGGGCTCCCTCTGTGGCCAAGGAAATAAAAATACACCACTATAAAGTTGGTTTAGTGGTTGTGATGGTGATGAGTTGACAATTGGACTAGATGATCTTCGTGGTCTTTTCCAACCTTAATGATTCTAGGCTTTTGGTACAAGGTCTTGGCATGAGGTCTTTCAACGCGCAGATTTAATTTCCTGTGCAGAACCGCATACTCCTTGCAATAGACTCATTAGGAGATGCTGGTTGAATTAACTCTCTCCTTTTTTTTTTCCAAGTTACTGAGATGCATTCAAGTGTAATGAATATGCACTTTGTGTTTAGGAAAAATATCTGCATGAAAGTTAATAGAAATCTTATAACAAGCACCCCACTTCCATTAATTGGTTCCCTAATCCTGTGAAGCATTAGTCATATGTTTAATTTGAAGTATTTGATCTCCACAATCAAAATTGCTGGCTCTGATCCGAAGCCAATCAAACCATCAGCAGCCTTGCCACTGATTTCCATGGATGAGATCCAAAGGAACTGTGCACATGATAAAAATGAAACACATCCTTAATTGACTTGCTAGGGGCTGCATTCAGATCTCCTTAAGTCACTTGTGCCAAACAGAGCCCTATAAATGATTGTAACAGAAGCACCTGTCTTGGTCTGGATTCCAGGGAAAAGCAGCGTTCCCCAGGACCTGCAAAGGGGGTTGAGTTTAGACCCACAATATCTCCACCTCCTCAAGAGCATAGTCTTAAAACAGCTGCCTGAAAAATTATTGCAGATGAGAAAAACTCAAATTAAGCAATTAAATTGGCAACGTACCTCCAGTCATGGAGAAATCTAATGATTCTCGAGTTGGGGGCTTTTTATGCTTCTTCCCTGTTTTTTTGTTTTTTTAATGATTATTAGAATGGATTATCTCTACATACTCTTATTTGCAAGTCAAAGAATTATAGATAGTAATTGGATAATCTCTCAATTATCCCTAGTGACTTAATTATCATCATTAACTGTATTTATTTCACTAATTTGTAGGATTTCTTTTGGGGGTTTCATTCTCCAGACCGATTAGTTTGAGTGATAATGGGGCACACTGGCAATGCTAACACAGAATCCTACAATTATTTTAAAAATGATGGGTCATATCTTACGAAACACAAGAAAATAAAAGAAAAACCCATTCTATTTCAGGGGTAAGTCTAAAATCAGAACTTTCAGCTATTGCTCGCTACATTTCTGATTATGTAAATTACGAAGTTCCATCTCTATCGCATTGAGTCTCTGAATTTGCACTGAGATTTGTTCTTTTATGCTACAACAAGAAATGGCTATTGTAAATTGAAAGCCAATGCAAACAGCAAACATAACGCCTGAAGGAGAGAGTGTCATGATCTGAAATTTAGGAGGTAATGCAACTTCTTTGTCTGACTGATGCACTTATATTCGAACATAATTAAAAAGCCCTGGAAGAGAAACTAATACCTGCAGCTTTATATGAGGAGATGGATCTCCTGACTAATGAAAAACATCTCATCCACATGGTCTCCATAGCAATGGAGATTGTATGGCCCAGTCTTGCTGCTGTTGAGTTACAGAGGAACAGTTTGGGCTTGGAATCCAGTGCTGCTAACTTTAATATTTAGGCTCACGCATGATAGCTAGCCCAGCTCTTGCAAACAATCAATTACATTTTTTATTTCTTTCCACCCCAATTTTCTGTGTGTGTTTTTGTGTGTGTTTTTTTGTTTGTTTGTTTGTTTGTTTTTAAAGAGCCTGAAGCAGAAAAATATAACTGTTGGAAATTGCTTTACATTAGTTGATTATCTCTGGCAAAGTTGAGAGCATTTGGTCTTGCTTATTTGAAATAATTTAACATGAGAACCACATGGAGGGTGGTAATTTACAAGGGATGGTCTCAATTGTGATATGTACACATTGCAAGCAAAGGGCGAGGGAACTGCCAAATCTATTTAGATAAATCTTTGAATTGCTGCTTATTATTCCAGGCCATCCCTTCTTTCAGTAGACCAAATGCTGTTAAAATCGCCAACACTCTCACATTAGGAGCAAAATCATTCCATGTAATTTGTCTGTAGTCAGAGCCATAAAACCCAAATTTTCAATGAAGCCCAACAATTAATTTAAGCATGGTACGCACACGTGCATTTGCATAGCTTGTGTGAGGTGCTCTCTTGGAGCCCTATTGGCCACCTACATGGAGCAGCACGGCAGGCTGCAAGCACATGCTGCTGATGCAGCTTTTGATCACCTGAAGGACTATCTTGAGTACTGAGATCTATCTTTTTGAACTATATTCAGTGCAGTGCTATGCTACTTCGCTAACCAGGTATCCATTTTTTACCTGAACATTGCCTTTTTGCTATGACGCTGGAGGAGTATACTCACATCTGCCAACTGCGTTCCCATAGGCAAGCAGAATCATAGAAACATAGAATCATAGAATCGTTTGAGTTGGAAGGGACCCTTAAAGACCATATGGTCCAATTTCCCTGCTGTGAACAGGGACACCTATAGCTCTATCAGGTGTTCAATCCCCCGTCCAGCCTGATCTTGAGTGTCTCCAGGGATGGGGCACTCATCGCCTCTGTGGGCAACCTGTGCCAGTGCCTCACTGCCCTTATTGTAAAGAACTTCTTCCTTATATCCAATCTAAACCTCCCCTCTTTTAGTTTGGAACCATTTCCCCTTGTCCTATCACAACAGACTCTGTTAAAGAGTCTAATTGGTTTTATCAGAGTTATTTATTTAGACACCAGACTGCAACTTTGTTGTCTTCAAGACATGTAAGATTCCTTTTTCCATTAACTGTCCTTTGAACTCCAATCTTTCACTCAAACTAGAGCCAGAAAACCAAGACCAGTCACAGATCAAATGGCAATACCTGGTGTAAGTCCATGTAAGCCAATGGATTATACAAGCAGAGAATCTGGGTCCAAACATATTAGAGAAGGAGAGGAATAAATCTTACCTGCGCCAAGAGACTGCATTAGCTTATTGTGCTTGTAAGACTTTGAAAAAACCTAATACAGATTCCTGTCGTGGACGAGCACAGGGAGCTCCATCATTTCTTATGCACATTTGGCAAGCCCGACTGCTATAAAGTCTGGATTCTTTTTGCTTTTATTTTCCTGCCTTACTACAAGTTGAGTCGTCTCACATGGAAAAGTTAACTCGTTAAGCTGTGTTTCACCTCAAAGCAAAGGGAGCTGCGAGGAAAGCAGCCTGATTTCAATGTAGAACAGCAATGTAAAAATTTAATGTAGTTTAGCTAGTGGGCTTTTAAATCACATCTCTGTTTAACACCTTTCCTGAGTGCCCCTGAGGAGACGGGACAAATGTTGCCCAAATTTGCTGTGTTTTCTCTAATTCAACAGCAAACACAAGGCATGGGATGAGAGCTGGAAATTAAGCTGAGGGCCCTGGGAGATGCCCACCCATGCCACAGCTCATCATTTCCCCTCATTTCAATGTTTCCGGAACAAAATCTCCCCCATAGGCAGACCTGCAGATATCCCTGCTCACTCTCCTGACTCTCAGTTTCTCACTCAGACCTGGAGCAATTTGATAAGGTGAGAAGCTCAACTCTCTGCTAAGATGCTTCTGGCTTTTCTCATTGCAGAAAAAAGCCCGGAGGCATGAAGTGGGGATATCTGGGAGGCTCAACAGCCAGATAGCAAAATAAACCTCTAGTCTCCAGTATTAACACTTGAAGCCTTTTCTCACGATCCTGAGGAGTGAGGGTGCTGTCACGATTTTGGGGAGACCGGAGCACTTGTGATTAACCACACTGCTCATCCCTGGAGAAGGAGCAGCTGAATCCTGTAAGGTTTAGGAGTGTCAGTGGGAAATCAGAGCTGCACAGCAGGAGGAACAAGGGTAGCATACTCCAGCCATTTCCTTGCAGTTGCTGTTACATGGGGTTACAGCACTGAAGGATTGTATTTAAATCCCCCAAAAGGTTTTCTATTTAAAAAAAAAAAAAAAAAAATAGAAACATTCAGGTTTTGTAAAGTTCAGCCTTCAGTGTAATCTTCCAGTGACTTAGAAATGTAATTATAAAGCCAATTGACAGTGCCCTTTAAGATATGTCATGTAGGAAAATTAATTTTAGATTTTTTTTTTTTTAATTTCACTGTCACATCTCAGGCAAGAGCAAAGCAGCGGAAGGCGCAGGGAACTTCTCCCAGAGGGAGGGTGTATATGGGGCACCAACACACAAACCCATGGCATTGCTTCCCTGCACACACTTTGACATTGTGCTGCATCACAGCCAAATGCCCTGCATCCCAACACTGGACATGGAGTGGGACTAACCTGTGTCAGAAGCACTTTGCGATGTTGGGCTGCCCAAGATGCAAGGGGAGCTGTGCAGGTCCTGTGCTCCAGCCTGGTTCCTCGACCCAAGCGCAGACTGAATTAAGTTGCTGCAATGTGAGTTGCACAAACACAGACTAATATAATTTGTCACAATTAGGGGTTGACTGGATGTTTTCATTCAGGGTGATCCAGGCCAAACTGTTACAAATGACCTCTTCGCTTCAGAGCACCAAACAGATTTAAAGGGAGTATTTGATATAAACGCCAAAAAATGTTCACTGTGTTATGGGAACACCCCATCCAGGAGAGGGCCCTGACAACCATTACCTCTCCCAAGCTCCCACAGCAGCAGACCCATCCCCTCCCCACGTACACAGCTCCCCACTGCTGGGTAGAGCTGCCAGTCCCCAGCACACATCCATCAGCAAAAGGCCAGTGTAAGATTGGAGCTGGAGGCAGGGTGAGGTGCTACTGAGCATAAATAAAAGTTGCAGGCTGTTAGCCTGGCTTGCTGCTCCAGCAGCTGGGGCAGGAGGCATCTCTCACCATGGCACTGCAGCACGTGGGATACAAGTGCTGATAATGATGGGATGACCGCTCAGCTCTTCTCCACTTGCAAACAGTTGGTGGTAATGATGTTCATTACGCATTCAATAGGCTATTTTACAATATGAAGTCATTTAGGAAAGGATAATTAGTCCACAGCTTGCTTTTCATTTTATTTAATTTTCTTTACTTCTGTTTGGGGGAGAGAAAAAAAGGAAAAAAATGTACATAGGGATTGTGTTATTTCTGCAATGAGCAAAATGAAGCTGTTTGATTTATGCTCGCTCACAAGAGATATCATGAAAATGGTACCATGTATTTTGCTGAATGATTTCTTGCAATTGGACATCCAAAAAGCACATTTTAATCTCCATGTATGCTTTGTTATTGTGTCAAATTATGAAGAGCAGGCATGGGAAGCTGCCCGATGAAGAATCCACTGTTCTGTTAATTTGGATGTGTTAAGCGCGCTTTCAGAAGCCAGAAATATTCTTGTAAAAATAAGATTGTGCAATGGGATTTCTTCCTAGGGCAACAGTCATCTCCAGGGAGTCACCATCCCTGGAGGTGTTCAAGATCCATGGAGATGTGGCACTGAGGGACATGGTCAGTGGGCATGGCTGGGTGAGCTGAGGTTGGACTTGGTGATCTTGGAGGTCTTTTCCAACCTGGATAGTTCTATGGTTCTATACCAGCATTCATCATTGCTAAAATGAAAAGGGGTGAAAGAGTAATATCTCCAGTTAACAGTTGGCTTTGGTTCTGTCTGCTGGTTTGATCCTGTGGGGTAGGAAACCTACAGACCTACCAGAGCAGAGATTTGGGGCTCTTAACTCTTTCTTGCAATTCCAAATTCATTTTTCTTCTGTCACAATAGTCCAGAACAAAAGGTGTTCTGGCACAAAGTGATTTTTCAGCAAACCAGTCCACAAGGTAACAATTGCTCAAAGCCAGAGACCCCCTCTACTGGGCCCCAGAACCTTGAACAGATGCCTCACCCCATTTTTGTGGGTAAGCTTCATGGCTGGGCGGTAGAGAAAATGAAGAGAACCGGAACTGAAGGGTTTTCTGTTTCAGCTGCAGGGAATTGAAATCTGTGTATTTGGGAAAAAATACCTAGAGCTGTATGGGTGCACAGAACTGCTTCCAGGTGGCTGACCTATCAACTGAGAGCTCAGATGTGAGCGGTCCCTCGAGCTCCTGGCCAACACCACTCCTGGAATCTCCTAAGGGTGATGCCTCCTGCACAGCTGCAGTCAGTAAGGCATGAAAGAAATAAGATGTGAAACAGTGTAATGTATGAAATATGAATGGCACAGCAGCCTTGGATTACAGCAAGTCCAGCTGAATGTCTGGTGGTCCCCTTTACTTTTATTTCTATTAATATTCCTCAAGCAACAGCAAAGATTGATTTGAAGTAGAGAGAACAGAGAGTCATGGGAGCTTCATTAGCATGCAAATCTGAGCGAATTCATTAGCCCTGCAACTGATGCTGATGCTCCTGGAAACTAGTAAAAGAGTAAAGTCTGCAGAAGTAAATCAGGCCGTGCTAATGAGCCTGTTAATAAAGCTTTTGTAAGCCTTTTCCAGAGCCAAAGTGACAAAGCACACTGTCAACATTAAAACTCTGGTACTGTGCCTTAGATGAGGGGCACTTTTTTTTCCATTTCATGCTGGGGAAAAAAGCGGAGAACCGTAGCAAAGGTGGAGAATGAGACAAAAGCGTTTACAATATTTCTTCATCAGAGATAGAAGTATTGTGTGGTTGCAGAAAAGAGACAGCATGACAAATGCAAGTGTGCAAATAAGATCCGTTTGACTGAAATTATATTTTAAAGAAAAACAGGAGACCAAATTTTTCATAACTGAGGTTTCACCTTCTGGCTGTATGTTCTCATTTTCCCTGTGCCTTATTAGGCATCATTTCAAGATTGCATTTCGTCTCATCCGCTTCTAATCGTGCAGCAATGCTTACAGCACGGATGCGGTGCCGCTGCAGCACCTCCTCACACATGTGGGTGCTTTGTGCTAAAAGCATCACCGCTTTGCTGGGGCTGTAGCAAGGCATCTCCTCCTCTATCTCCCATTTTGCTGCCACTTCAGGATGAGCAAAGTTGGAGATCTCTTTTCCTGGTATGTTCTCCAGGTGGGATGTACGGCCATGGAACCCACAGGGAGTGATGCTGGCAGCCAGCTCCTCTCTCCAAGGCTTCACGTGGCATCAGCATCACAGTGCACAGAAAAGCAGTGGGTCCGTCAAGATAAGGAGAGGCTGGGTTGCAATCTGCTTGGTTTCTTTTTGCAGAAACCTCTTTTGTAAAAGAGCCTGATGCGGGGAGGAACTGCTCGCTGCTTTCTCATCAAGTGGAAGAAGTGCTTTATGCACAGTCTGATGGAAAACTACTGGAATGCTTTTCAGTTTCCCTCTCTAACCTTTAGTGCTTTCTGGTGCCTTACAGGGAACAAAACGTCAGACTGGAAAAAGGGGGAAAATATATAAAAATGTATTTGGAGATAATGGCGGGTAATACAATAGAAAATGCAGCCGGGCAATAAAAGGAGAGGCATCAAAAACACCACCAGAGAGTGGAAGGGAGGAAACAAGGCAAGGAAAATGGTAAAAGCGAGGAAATGAAGAGAAAATAGGCACTTGCATAATGGGGTGATGAAGGACAAGAAGGGGAGGAAGGGAAGGCAGGGCGGGAAGAAAGCTGGAGGAGAGGCACGCAGTGAGTGATGGAGCAGGGTCAGGGGCAGGCACAGGCAGGGAGGAGAAATGGAGTGGAAAGGAAGCAAAGGGAAGCGTGGTGCAGTGGCAGCGCTGCTGACCTGTTTGCTTTTAGCTGCAGAGTGATGGCAAGTGTTTGTGTTAATAATGCTAAGGGCTGGCTGCCTGGGGGCAGGCGGAGCAGGGCTGGCAGGTGCCAGGGATGTCATTCGATCAGCACAACGGGCTGTGCTGTGGCTCCTTGGACTGAAGGGAGGGGAAGGCACCAAGAGGTAGAGGGAGACAAGGTGGGAGGAAAGACCTATGGGGTGCCAACACGCCTGCCCTGTTTCCTTCAGTGCTGATAACCTGCCAACCTGCCAGAATCATATATAGAATAGTCATTAAGGTTGGAAGAGACCACTAAGATCATCCAGCCCTACCAGCAACCGATCATCACCATGCCCACTAAACCATGTCCCTCAGTGCCAGATTGACCCTTTTCTTGAAAAAAAACCTTTTCTGGAAGGTATTTGCCTTATTGCCCTGCACCTCCCGATGGCTGAGTTTGATTTGATGTGATACAGGAGATCTTTCTGCCCTGGCTTTCAAGCTCACCAAGGTATTTTGTCCTGCTTGGAATCCCATAAGCACAGTGCAATAACACTTCCACTCAGCTGCATTTCTCACAGCTGATGCATATTTACGCTGCACAGCACTCAACGTGCCATGCTTTAGGTGCAGTCTCACTGGTGTCTTACATACCAGCTGCACCATCTGTTTGGATTCCTCTTTCTTTTGTATTACATCACAACATCATATTTTCTTTCTTTCTTTCTTTTTTCTTTTCTTTTCTTTTTTTTTTTTTTCCTTCAGCTGCAAAAGCTTAGGGAACATTCCTACAATACCACCCTTCCAGCTTGGTTTAGTAGATATTTGGGCTCTTTCATTCTTAGCTGTCGAATTACATTTGGTTATCAACATGCATTATATCTGCTGTCAATTAGCTGTTATCTAACACCATGAAATGACTTAACTCTTTCAGCATGCTATGTGATCTGTCCCCAACCAGAGCACCGCTCAGCTTATGGCAGCTTGCAGAGATCCAGGCAATTTTGTCACACTTATTTTTTTACTAGCACTCATTACAGCTAAAGGTCAGTTGTGTTTCCATTGTAAGCTCAGGGATAACAGCGCCGATCTGGCAAACCTTTTCTCATGTAAAGTTAACGGGATTATTTGCATAAAGATCCTTACTTGGGGAGTAATTTGCAGGATCACACTTTTAAAGCCCTAACCTTGGGAGCAAGGCAAAAGCTGGAACTTGGAACAGCAATCTTCCAAGGCTATATATTATCAGAGAAAATGATCAAAATTTAATGAGGAAAAAAAGGTACTTAATGGCTGTAGATAGCGTAATTTCAGCCATAAAAATGGGATGATCTTGTAATGCGCTGTGCTGCGGCCTTTCAAATCAATGCTAGCTCCGGTAGCAGCTTTAGTAGTAGCAGGGCAGCGATCTACAAGCTGTCGAGCAGAAGTCCTAACCTGCTGCTCCAGGCACACGGCAGCTCTGTAACTCTCAGCGCGATGGAGTGCTTGGGTGAGCGACTGGGGCTTCGTCCTCCATGAATCTGTGCTGCAAACCCTTGCAGGATGGCCGCTCCCAAGCAAACATAGCTACAAGCCACGCTGGCCCCGAGTCAGGGCCAAAGCTCCCTCAGGAGGGTTTTTCATCTGCTCTCTCAGCAAACATCAAGCATCAAAGCTTTACCAGCTCTGTTGTTTGTAATTCAGGAGAGTCCCTGGGCTCCAAGCCACCAGCCTGGAAGATCTGTTTACATTGTAAAATATATGCTAAATTGTAAGCCCTGGGACAATTAACAGAAGTCAGGTAAATGAAGCAACAAAGATGGAATGGGCTGAGGCCTTCACTTAAGCCTTGGGTGAATATCCCTATTGCATTTTCTCGAACAGCCCAAATAACAAGAGCTGGCCTTCACACCTGGGCTGCATCAGAGAGGCAGCAGCACTGAGATGGAGTTGGCCCTTGGAGAGGAAGTATTAGTTCTGGACAAAGGCGCTGCTTTATTTTCCCAGTGTACCAAAATTAGAGAACCCCCTGGTGCTAAATAATTTTGTTCTGCCTCGCTGTGAAAATTCCCAGTGTTCAATAGCCCTCCACAAGCTCTCATTTTATCCCCATAGTGCAGCGCTCCTGTGGTTATATGTCAGCTGCTGCAGTGGTAAACATGTACACACTACTCATTTAAGAGCTTTTAAAAGACTTCTCACTGTGCCCAGAAATTACACCTGTGCTTTCTTACTTACCCATGCTGTTGTCTTTGTTTCTCAGGCTATATTAAGCCTTCCATTCTTCCCCCTTTGAAAGAGCGGGAGAGTATAAACATCTTTAAGTTCTGGCTTTCTCTCTATCAGGTTGTACAGAGGGACAGAGCCAGTAAATATGGACAGAGGGAAAGGCAGAGGGCTGCGTGCAGTAGGGCTGGCAGATGATGCCTGCTCCTCCTGAAGGCACAGAACACGCACAGGAGCTCCATGGTGTTGACTGAAATCCCTGTCAGCTGCAGTGCTCGACTTCCTCGGGATAGTGACCTGTGCTATTCTGACTGTGTCTTCTGTATCCATGGATGATGAAGAGAGACAGAGCACACGGTGCTCGGAGGAGCTGCATCCGCAGAGGGGAAGGTACATGTCACAGTGTAATGAGGCATTGGCCTCCAGTGAACTTTTCCATCACAGGAGAATATTTCAATGTTAAAGATGATTTGCTACAAACAAGAAGGAGAGGAGACGTGGTAGTAACATAAAATGCCATATCTAAGAGATTGTTCGATCTCTTTGCACTGCTAAAATGAGAGAACTGAAGTAGAGTTTTCTGCTGACATCACTGCTCAAATTCTCTAAGATTTTGTGGGGAAACTTCCACTGAAACAAAAAGATTACATATCTTTATATACAAATACATATCTTTATATGTGAAACTACTTAAATATCTTAAATATCTACTACTTAAATATCTCTGATAAGCTAACAGAGCTTTGGATGACAGGAATTTCGACCTATGAAGCTCTCTGAGTCAAGGAATGACTAAGAAAATAACCCAAAGGCTCTGGAAGTGGCAGTCTGGGCCATGTTCAGTACCTCTTCTCCACAGATGTTAACCACAAACTTTCACTCCTCCATCAGATCCGACACACCCTGAGCATACAAATGCATTTTTAGCAGCTTCTGTGTGCTGCTGCCTTAATTGGATCCTTGTGGGATCCTTCAAGATAAAAATGCCCATTCTTAATTAAAGAAATGATCCTCTTTTGGCTAGGGCTGTTTGGATATTTGGTTCAGAACATAATTTAATGTACCTTGAGCAGGAAAATTCCTGACTGAACTTGAAAGTTGACTGAATTTATCTGATTCAGCCCAACCCAGTGGCTCTACCATAAGAGCCCCCAAGCATACATCATGGTGGTGGCTGCTATCTGGTCTGGATCCCAGTGTCAGCAGGCCACCATCTTCCACAGATCTTTATGTACTTTTTTAATGGGATCAGATCCAACTTTTTCCCACGCTACACCCAGATTGCAATGGCTTCACTGGGTGTCACTGTTAAATATCTGCTCGTGTGCCTCTGCTAAGAACCTTTTCTTAGAGGTTTATCCATTACAACTAATACATCATAAAACTCTTGCTCTGTATTTCACAAATGTTAGAACAATGCCCCAAGGGCATTGGCAGTAATTATGTTTACATCTTCAGAAATGCCTTCCACCCCCTCTCCCCCCCGTCGTTCAGTGCAGCTCTTGAACCTTTGAATGGTACATTGGGAGTATCAGCACGTCTCCTCTCGAGCGCAGATCCTGCCTCTCCATTCTGCAAGTGAAATTATCTCTGTATGTCTGCACCCATGAAGTGCACTTGTGCTTCCAACTTCCTCAGACTGTCAGACAGTTTGCTGTGCCACTGCTCCTATTAACGCCTGCAATTAGCACTGACAAATGCATTGTTCCCCCTGCTCCCCAAACCACACTTCCTTGACTTTTTAGAAAACCCCAAAGCAGTGTAATATCTCCCTGGGTCATATTTCAACAGAACAATGAGGGTAGTGAGGCATGACAGTGATCTTTTTTCTAAACCTATTCTGAACATCCTTAATCAAGCTTAGCTTTTTAAAAAAAGAATGGGGCTAATTCTCTTTAGGCCTATGGTATATTCATGCTTTGTAATTCCATCAAGCTGTATCTTCAGCTCCTCTAAGGTGGCAGAACTCGTTTGACTTCACTTAAATTCCAGGAAGATTAGTAATGGCTGAAGACTTGGGCTGCTGGTTTCCAAACTATTCCTCATCTATGCCAGTTTGAAAGGATAATGAGTCCCAAGGTTTGTTTTTGTTTTTCTGCCATTAGATCAATTAAAACAATTGCATACTCTCTAACTCATTTAAATCAAATGTTGCACAAGATACATCCAACAGCTGTTATTTCCATGAGGTGTTAAGCCTTCTCCATTCCTATTCCATTACAAAGCTCTGACACCCAGTAGCTCCTGGAAGCATGCACAAATCTCCCTAAAGGCCCTTATTAGGACCAGGCTGGGTTTTTTTGTTCTCTACACTAGATGTGGTCTCCCAGGATGGAGCCACATGATGACGTACAACCATGGGTGGACTACTCTGCCTCCAGGAGGAACATATATAGATACTTCAGTGTGTCCCATCCACAATCAACAGATACAGAACCCTCAGCCACTTCACTTTGCAGAGTCCTGAAATGCAGTAATTATGTTCTGTTTTCCTCTTTCCCTTCATTAATTCCTATATTCACCTGTTGTGCATTCGCTAGCAGCAGCCAGTAGCTACAGGTCTGGGATAGCCACAGGCAGGTAACAGAAGTGAGGAGGATGGAGTCAGCACGTTTCTTTCTGGTGTCATGGAATTTGTCTTTGGTAAGATCACGGGCACTCTGAAATGCAAGAAAGATGTGAATCAAGAAAGAAATGTGTTGAAGGACTGCTGGCTGCAAGTCCATCCCCAGGATCAGAGAGCACATATTTATACTGTAGGCACAGTGGTTTGTCTGATAACAGATTGACGTTTAATTTAGGTACAGACTCGGTGATAACTGAATCCCACCTGGGACTTCTGGGAGCAGAGCAGGGCAAATAAATGATGATGTCTGTAGCTGCAGATAGAGATGCTGTTACTAACTCCAATACTGCAATGGGTAAAACTGTACACAGGCTGACAGATGAGAGATTTCATTGGCTTCAGATGCAAGAATAAAGAAAATAAAACTTGAAATGAATTTTCTTGGATAGAAGTGGCCACGCAGGAAGTTTCAATATCCATAAATCCACTCTGTGGATCCCTCTGGTGGCTGCACCCAGTGCATCAATACAGCAATCAGGACTGTGGCAACTGAACTTCTGTGGCATATTGCACCGTGCAAAATACAGACACCTACCAATGCATTTTGGGAACTCCCACACGATGATCTTCTACACACAGATTCACTTCAGCTCTCTGGCACTCTCAAAGCTGTAAAACCTATTGCCACAAAATGCTTCACTCTTTCCAGTTGTGCTTTGATGTCTTCATTATCTGGAGACTCCAGAGCAGGGCCATTTCCCCCAGATCAGCTAAAACATGATCAGATTTCTAAGTGCTTCATGTCTGTGCTGTGTTTGGGGCTTGGCTACACAGGTCAGAAGAACGTGGTGTCATTCTTTGCGGAGGACAAATCCTGGCATTTCATGTTTCTCTTCCTGTAGGATTATTGCCATCATTCATCGCCTGGTATATGCTGTATGCTTGGTGGTACGAATCGTTGCTCCTGACCCTGCCAACGACATTAACAGAGAGAACAGCGTGCTTTTGTACAGTTGTTTCCTCTCAAATGCTGTTCAGCCTCTGATAATGATTCAGATGAGTAAATCGGCACAGTTTTATGGAGGGCTGGAGTTGTGCCAGTCATGACTTGCTGGTTTTTGCAGCGTTTACAACAGCAATGTTTTTCTCCCTCAGTGAGAAGCCTTTCCCAAGATGACTCCAAACCTGGAGAAGACAGCGAGTGCCTACCACGGGGGGCTGTACTGGAGAGGTAAGTGCTCAAGCCGATACCTGTTCTCTCGGGAAGTTAATGCAGCATCCTCCCTCCATCTTCTCCCCAAAGCTTTGGTTTCTCTAAAACATCAAGAGATATTTTTGGTGTTGTTTGCAATTTTGATGTGACTGCTGACCTATAAAAGAGAAGGACCAACTATGACTGTAAATCCACGACCGTTTTTTGTTTTCTCCAGCTTGATTCAGATATCACACCATGAGGTGTATATCAGAACTGAGTAATTATAGAGGAAACGAAGAGGTTCCCTTAGGTCTACATTTTCCTGCTGCGTGCTGAAGTGCCATCAGTGCTCCTCTCCAGGAGGGCAGGAATTCTCCAGGGCATTAACTGTTTTCTGTGTGAGTTGGATACATTTGCCAAAACTTGTGTTTCAACACGCTGGTTCATGAAATCAAGAGCAGAAGGACAGTGCCTTTCCTCTCCCCACTATATGTGATGGTTGAACTCGTAGAAATAAAAGAGTTCTTGAAAAACGCTCAGTGAATCTACATAATTAAAAATCTTTCCTGCTGGGGGTTAATGATTTGGGTAGATTAACTTGATAATGTAATGTAAAACGTCGAAATCAAGAGTCTGTATCCTGAAATACTGGTGTAGCTCAGTGATGGGAGACAGTTTTAAGTAAATAACCGGAGAAAGTATTTTGCAATTAAATTAAAGATGTTTCCAAACTACTGTACTTTGCCATAAAAAAAATGTCATCTTGAAAAGTCAAGTTTCATTTATTTTAATTAGTGCTGTCATGAAGTATTCCATTTGGCACACGCTGACTAACGAGCCCTTTTCCAGACACCAGTTTGAAAAGTGTGCATCAGAAAATGATCACAGCCCGTTCCCATGGTGTCTGTGGGCCAATTGTCAGCTAATTGAGCCTTGCTCCACCCAAGTGGCATCCAGGTTGGTCTATGGGGAGAGAAGAGCTTTCATCCCCTGGATTTGCCTTGTGGGAGGTAACACAAAGCTTGCTGCCATCGGTCAGAAGATTCCTGCTGTCTTCAGGGAAATTCAGGTTCAAAGATGCTGAATCTCCACTCCCCTTCACTGTTCTCACACTGAAGTTATTTAAGGGGAGAGGGATTGGTATCAAATTGATGGAAAGCCAAAATGATCTTGATCCTCCTCTGAGACATGCTGTTGGATTGCATTATATATAAGCAGAGAAGCTTTTCTATTATTAATAGGATAGAAAATCAGAACCATCAAGGAAAATTATATAAGTCCTATTAAGATGGATGAGTTTGAGTTATGTCCACATGTTTGCAAGAAGATTGTTCTCTGCAGCTCCTACGAAAGTGTATTGTCCTCCCAAGGGGAGACCTCACCGGGGTGGGAGAATACCAGGGGAAATGCTGTTAACTTCTCACAGCCTGGTGGGCAGCTTTGTGGGCAACGAGCACAGCTATGCAGGCACCAGGCTGCCCCAGAGGATGCTCTGCACCAGGGTGAGAAGCCTGGGCCAGCCCCCCAAGAGCTGACCTCCCTTGTGATCTTCTGCTTAAATCCCTCTCACTGTTGTCTGCCTTGTTTTCAGACCTGCCAAATCTTGCAGTTCCTTCTGCATGTCCAATGAGGGGATTATTTTGCAAGCTTAAATCTCCCTACTAAAAAAAGAAAGTTACACTGATAAATACCTGTTGTCTACACACTGAGGCTGGTGAGGAATAAGCTGAAGCGTGAGTGTGAAGGGCACTGTCAGTTCTGCAGAAATGGCTCTTATTTCACCAGGCTAATGTCACATCCAGAGAGCTCACAGCAGTCTTTGTGCAGGTATCCTCTGGGGAGCGAGTGAGAAGCAGCTATTCTGAGCTGTCCCCTTATTTAAGTAAGCCACATATATAAAATCTGATGATTCCTTATTAATTTCATCCTATTGCTCCTTGCTAAAGCCCCTTGTTCCACCTTAATTTATCCCTTCTGCTCATTAACACAGTTCAAACATTTCCCTTCCTAGCCAGTTAGCCACACTTTAATCTCACCTGGTTACTCATTCATCAGAAACCAATCTCTCCTTCCCCTCCATCAGCTCAGCACCACCTCCAGCATGCATGCTGCTAATGAGCAGGACTGAGCACGGGGATCCTGGCGGCACTCACCAAGGGCTGCTTAGCATCACTCGTCCCACGCTTGTAGACCCTTCCCCAACCCTTCCCCTGCACTTCCATCACTTCCGAATGCAAAATGAAGGGCTGTTTTCCTCCTGCTGTTTCCCTCACGTATCTTTTCCCCATTACTGCCATTTTGGGAGGAGTACAGGTCTTGCAGAACAGCTTTGCCTGGATAATAATTTTAATTTCCACTTTCAGAAGCTCCTCTTATCTCCTACCTGTGTGTAACTGATTGAGTGATCAGAACCTTCCCCTAGCACATCTCTGCCAGTTTGGAAATCAGCGAGAGTGCACTCTGCACCTGTAAGTGGGTCTTAATCCAAACATTTTATGCCTGAAAGCATTCAAGTGCTCAGACGATGCTCCCACCCCCCAGGGAAACACGTACAGACCTACCCTGTGTCTTCTACAGCAATAGTGTGACCCTGATATCTACATGGCCCCCTGCATCTGATTTCATCTCCACTATGAATCTGAGGTCTTTGTAAAGGTTTGTTAGGTTTTGTTAGGTTGTAAACCTTTGTTAGTTTGTCTTTTGCTGTTATTCTCATGCTGAGATTTTCTAATGCTCTCAGCACCCTGGTCAGCTTTGTAGCCCCTTTACTTGGATGATGCTGGGCTATGACATCTTTCCTTCAAGGATGGTGTTACAGAAGCGATGGGTGGGCTGATGGGCATGCAGGAACCTAGAGCAATCTGAGTGTCAGATCTGGAGCCCAGAGGATTATTTTCTTGCCTACTCCTTAAGAAAACATCGCAATCTCTTTCTGATTTGGCATGGTCTCAGACTCCAGCCAAGCAATCTTTCCTGCCCTTTCTGCACTACTTTACAGTGGTGCCTTTTCACCTTTCTCTGTAAGGCTGCATTTGTCAGAGGGTAGAGCAGAACTCACTCTGTGTGGTCTCCTCTGCCTCCAGCAGCAAGCACTCACTCACCCGCAGAGGGGGCACGCTGGGCTGGTGATTGCTCTGGTCTCTTCTAGTCCTGTGTTCTTACCCTTTCCCAGTTTGATTTGCTTATGTTTTGCAATCACAGGGCTATTCTCAGTATCTTTTATTC
Source organism: Tetrao urogallus (assembly GCF_951394365.1). NCBI lineage: Eukaryota > Metazoa > Chordata > Aves > Galliformes > Phasianidae > Tetrao > Tetrao urogallus. Next base: position 4,086,641 of record NC_136825.1, read on the forward strand.
TGTGCCTGGCTCCCATTAATTGTGTTTTTCTGCTCTTCCATTATTTTCTCCATACGGGGGGAACCTTACCTTCCCCCTTAATATCTTCTGCTAGAGACCACAGCTGCCAATATCTTCTCCTGTCCAGTTTCTCACACAAGTCTAAAAAGCAGACTCGATTGGATGCTCCTGCCCTGCACTTCTCATGAGCTATTTCTCGGGGTATGGGCATCTCTGCCTCTATCAGAGCCAAGATAGCACGAGCTGATTTCATTTCTTCCAAGTAAGGATGGACTGAACTATCTGTGGCAATGTCAGAGATCAGGAGGAGAAGGAAAGAGCTGGGGCAGTGGAAAGGAGACCTGGTGATAAAAGAAATTGGTGAGATGACAGCAAGATGAGCTGTGATCTAAGCCCTCCTCATACCTTGTGTTTTTATATGTACACTCAAAACATATTTCAGGGATTGAGAGTGTTTTCTCCTTTCTGGAGATCTATTTTGTCATTACTTTAGCTGACAGCAGCTGGGGAGAATGAAACACTTTGGTTAGCCTCAAACACCTTGCTAAGTTTCCTTAGGTTGAAGCACTGCTGTGTTTCATTGCGGCTGACACCAATCAAAGCAAATGGACAAAAGTGAGCATTATGATTTTGGATCTGTGAAATGAAGGGAATAAGTGAAGGGAATTTGGACTCACTGTACAAAGGAAGTCCCAGGAAGAGGTTCATCTTATCAACACCATTTACTCTGGGGGCGGCTCTTTTACAAGCAATTCTGCCTCTTCTACAAAGCTGTTGTGGCAGTCGGTGCTTGGCCCCATCTCTGCCCCTGGATTTTGTGATGCAGACAAGGTCATGGGATAGTGGTGCTGGGTCAACAAATAAAAGGAAAACAAACACTGAAGCTGTCCTTCACAAAAGATTGATCATTTGTAAGTCTGACCCCAATAGGATTAAATTGTTGTATATTTGCTCTGAGATGTCACCTATGGTCCACAGCAAGTTATTGCCTCATCATACTAACTGGGGTACAGTGACAAAAAGCTGTTGTGAAGATGCTGCCACAGGCAAGAGAAACAAGCCTCTGTCCTGTCAGCAGGTCCCAGCCCAGCCCTCATTGCTCTAAATCATCTCAGAATATCCTCACAAGGCCTTGAGCAACAGGAAAACATCCCAAGACATCAGCGATCAACCTCAATGGGGGATGGGGAGGCTCATGTTGGATATTACGAAAAAATTCATCTCTGAAAGAGCAGCAATCCAGTGGCACAGCTGCCCAGGGAGGTGGTGGAGTCATCTTCCCTGCAGGTGTTCAAGAACTGCTGAGATGTGGCACTGAGGGATATGGGCAGTGGGCAGGTGGGAATGGGTTGGGGTTGGCCTTGGTGATCTTAGATGTCTTTTCTGACACTAATGATTCTATGATTCTATCGATGGGAACAGTGCAGGGATCAACCCTGCAGCAGCCATGGGGAGCTGCAGCGGGGCTGCAGCAAACACCTCTGTTGATGTGTTCATGTGAAGAGAAGTGAGAAATGTTTGCAATGGCATGCAAAACTGTTTGAAATTCACAGTCTGTCACAGCCCATTGTGAATTCAAGAACAAACCTTTCTTCAAAGGAAATGTTTGTGATGGCATATCATGAAAGAACAGGCCACTTTCTAGCAAAAATGGTGAGGCATGCCTGCTCCTGAGTGAGGCTTTGATAACATGAGCCCATTTTCCATGGCTTTGGCGTGAAAAACACAGAGAAGTGCACACTGCCCAAAGTCTGCACTGAAAACAGCCATGTTGTCAAAGAAACCAGAAGAATCATAGAATCATAGTATCATAGAATGGGCTGGGTTGAAAAGGACCACAGTGATCATCTAGTTTCAACCCCCCTGCTATGTGCAGGGTCCCCAACCAGCAGACCAGGCTGCCCAGAGCCACATCCAACCTGGCCTTGAATGCCTCCAGGGATGGGGCATCTGCAGCTTCCTTAGGCAACCTATTGCAATGTGTCACCACCCTCTGTGTGAAAAACCTCCTCCTAACACCCAACCTAAACCTCCCCTGTCTTATTTTAAAACCATTCCCCCTTCTCCTATCACTATCCACCCTCGTAAACAGTCATTCCTCATCCTGTGAAACACAGATATCTCCTTCCTTAGGAGAACGCTACCTAAACACATGCAGAACTCTTAGGGTGTGTTCAGGATATCTCAGGACTCGATCTATATATCCATGCACTGAAGAAGAAAAGTCGCAAGGGCTGCTCTCAGGTCAAGCAGAACTCTGCTCTGCCTTAGCTCTAAGCCACTTTGTTTGTGCCAACGAATTACGCAGCTTTGCCCTCTCCCTCCCGTGGCATTAAGAGCTGTAAAACCAAGTTGCTCACAAATCCCCACGCTTTGCTCCTCTTAACCAACACCACCGCTGTGCTGCACTGACTTGAGAACAGAGATTTGGTTGAAAGAAAGGATAAAGCAAAACCTCGCTTTGTTTTCCCACTGTCCTACATTTCACCCAAACAGCTTTGCCTCAGCGCTTTGAACTTTGCATAACTCCTTAAAATAGCAAGCAAGAAAAAAAAAATAATAACAATAATGATAAAGGAAGAAAAATAAAGCAAAGCAGCTTTTTGGTCCCAAAATCAGGAGCGGGCTTTGGTGGAGCCGAGGCGGGCTGAGTCCTGCGGGCAGTGCTGCGGAGTAGGATGCGCTGAGTGCAGGGGCTCCTCGGGTCCTCCGGGTGTTGTGTGACTTAACAGTGACATCCAGCGGTCACCGAGCTCCGGCTGCATCAGGTCTGACCCGGGGATGGGGCGGTCCCTGCGGCGAGCCCCGCTCCTCCCTGCCTAAACTTCAGACCTCCGAGAGCCGAATAATCTTCAAAATCGCCCCGCTTCTATACCGTGTTTTAGCGGTATCACGGATACGAGCCGTAATTAAGCTGCTGTAAATGTAACAGTAAATCAAAACCCTACGAATCATGAAATCGTGGAAACTTTTCCTTGCTATTGCCCTAAACAGAGAAATAAGCAGTTTTCATCTCAAGTTGAACACTGCAGACGTATTTTCACACGATAATTTGGTTTTCAAAAAAAAAAAATAGTCTAACTGTGAAGTTTAATGATACCACACGAAGCAGCTTGTCAGTTCGTATTTATATTCAAATCCGAGCTTTCACAGTTCCCAGTGTGTTTCTTTAGTATTTTTTGAAGCTGCTCTGACAGTCTTTCTCAAAACTGTCTCCAGGAGCAGCAGTATGAAAACCTGCAAGGAAACAAAGAGCTTCCCACACTGTTGGCTCGGGGTTTTGGTAATCGGGGAGGGGTTTGCTGTGTCCCACGGATGCAGGAGGATGAGGTTGAGGGCTCTGACATTTGGCTGCCGCGGTTCTGTCACATACTATCAGCAGTGGGAATCAACGTCCCAAAGGAGTTCATCTCCTGTTAAATGGCTCCTTTGGATCCTCCCGTTGAATCATGGAATCATTTGAGTTGGAAAGGACACTTAAAGGCCATCTGGTCCAACTCTGGTTCCTGCATTGAACGGGGACCCTACAGCTCTATCAGAGTTCCGTTCAGCTTGACCTTGAATGTCTCCAGGGATGGGGCACCCACCATCTCTCTGGGCAACTTGTGCCAGGGCCTCACTGCCCTACTGCAAAAAGTACTTTTTTCCTTTTTCCTTGTATTCAATCTACACCTCCCCTCTTTTAGTTTGAAACCATTTCTCCTTGTCCAATCACAACAGATCCTCCTAACGAGTCTGTCCTTTCCCAGAGGTTATTCAGGGATCCTCCCTGCCTTTTCTATCCACTTCTCCTGGCTGTGTAGCCATAGGAGGAGGAATTTGGCGGTGGGTTTCTGCATGCTCCTCTCAGCACTGAGGTAACACAGTCTCTGACCTCCTGTGTTCCCAGACCTGCCATACCACAGGTAGCAAAGCCTGAGCCATTACTCATCCCCTGATACTCTGCAGTGAAGGATGGAGGTCACATCCCTTCTGACAGAGGTCCATCCCCTGCCCTCAGCCTGGGCAGGGACATGTCACCCAGATTGGCTGCTTTATTTAAAGGAGGATTTCTGTCTGAAGCTCCTGCAAAAGCCACACGCACACACCAAATGATTCCCCTGTTGCTCTCCAAACCCCTCTTCTTCCGAGCTGGTGCAGAAATAATGAGGCAAGTGTGCTCAAAAGGACCGGTGTGTCACAATGCCTGTTGGTACTGGATGCTGAATGGGATGGGATGGGATGGGATGGGATGGGATGGGATGGGATGGGATGGGATGGGATGGGATGGGATGGGATGGGATGGGATGGGATGGGATGGGATGGACCAACCTGGGTCTGATTCCATGCTCCTTTAAGACCCACACAGAATCACAGCTGCTCAGGGGCTGGGATGCCTCCCTAAACACTAGTGCTTGCAGATAAGGACACCACATGTCACAGCCTCTGTCAGGAGTCAGGAGATGTATTTCTTTTTAATGGAAGATGTGGAGGGTCCAAAATGACTGCAGCTGCTATTGCATTAAAAACAGATATGTCTGCTGCCTCCAGGGGCTGGACATGAGATGTTCCTTTCAGTCTCTCAGCTGACAGATATGTTTCATGGTCTCCTGTCTCACAAACAAAAGCAACCTTTCAGTCCCAGCAAGCAGCCTGAATGACCTCTCACAGCACTGCCTGCTCTGTGGGCATTAATTTGTCCCAGTTTTCTCCTTTGTTCATGACCTTGGGCAGGTCCTGCTGCTGCATTTTGCTGGGGCTTGCAGAGGACAAGCAGATGACACGATGGGGCTCTGGGCATCAACCCTCCTGTGTACCCCATGTCCCTCTGTCCATCAGCACTGCCCACAGCCACATCCTGCAGCCCCAACCACAGGTTAATTCCTGGTCAGCTTTTAATGATCCCAAACCCCTGCACTGACTCAGGTGACAGATAAATTTATCCCAAGGTTAAGGTGACTCTGCTGTACCAAAATCTATTTGAAGTCAAAGCAAGCAATTCAGAATAACAAGTTATTATACAACTCTAGGAAGCTTCCCATACTCTTTTTTTTTTTCTTTTTCTTTTTTTTTTAATGTAAAAGGTAACATATTTCCATATTTTGTACGTGCTAATTGTTGGGAACACTGTCAGATGGTTCAGCAAATTGAAAATGACAACATCAACCTGTTCAATCCATTAAAATTTCTCCAGGATCATAAGGGATATTGTCAGCAAAGTAACTCTGGCATCCCCATGGTAAAGCCATCTTGCTTCTTATTAATGACTGGCTTCACAAATGAGCAGATTTTCTTTGTGTGCACCACTCCATCACATTATCCAGAGGGGCACAGGCACACTGTAGGGTAACCTAGAGGTTAAAGAGAAGTCTTTCATCCCAGTGCAAACTTAATGAACAGAATGGCTGAATAAAATGTAAATAGGTCCCAGGCCACCCAGCCAAGATAAAAGGTTGGGAATAGCTTTCTTGTCCAAGGACCAACACAGAAATTTAGAGGCATTGCAGTGCCAAATCTGGACCAATCTTTTAAATAAAAGAGAAGTGATAACACTTTGAGTGCCTTCCTCAGGAGAAACCAAGGAAAACACCCACCCAAAGACTGCAGATGCTCAGCTCTGGACAGACACTGTGGGAAGTCAGGCATTGAATACCTTGACCTGGATCTTGCCTTCTGTGTGCAGACACACAAGCCAGCTCCAATCCAAATAGCCGTAGAGATAAGTTAGTGCAGTGCTGTGCCCAAGCCAATATACTGCAGTATTTATTTCCACTAGTATTTATCACCTTGGCCGTGGTATTTCCCCAAAGCAGAAAGCAGCCGTGTATAACTTCCAGACCAGAATTTCTGACTAGCCGGAGCTGAAGGCAGAGAAAACTTGCATCTGTTTTTATCCATCCTGATAGGCACATCTATATAAAAATCTACAGGGATGGATCACTGATGGAGAGATAGCTTTAATTTTAAACAGTTATGAAATAATGGCTACAACACAGGGAAGGACCATAGGGCTGTTATTTAAGTCAACAGCAAAATTCCCATTGTTTTGTGTTTAAGGGCCAGAAGGTGCCCTGGGAATTGCACTTCTTCTCCCTGCTACCCCCAGCCACTTTGTTAGCAGCTCACCAGCTAAGCTGCTGCTCTGGGAACATCACAGCCTATTAGTATTTCTTTATCTTCCATTTATGCCATCTTGTTTGCTCTCCCGGGCCGCTTTAAAGCAGGTTGACATTGCCAAAGAGATTTACTGCATGTACTTTGTATACACTTTAATTAGGTCTCCATTCATGTCTCTCACCTGACACTTACAAAAGAAATCACTCATAACTTACAGGCGCGGTACGGAAATCGATACACGTCTTGAGCACGTAGTGATTTCCAGGGAAATTAAGTGCCTTCATCCACGCATGTGGTGACTATCTCTGCCTCATGGCATGGAGATATATGGGTTTGCTTCGGGGGTTTGAATGAAGCCACTCTTAGGGTCCTTTGGTTAAGTAGAGGCACAGCTGGGATGCTGCACGTCCCATCGCCACTCGCTTCAACTCGTGGCACCTAAAACCAAGGAGGGGTGCAGGAATTAAAGCTTTAGTCAGGAATCGTTTCTTTTTGCCATGTCAATTTTTGGTTTCATTAGACTTCCTGACAGTGTCAAGCTTCAGACATCGTTGTCAATGGTGGCTGAAACATAGCACTGTTACACTGCTGTCACTTCAATTTTTGTGTGTGTTTCTCACAGAAATCTGAATGATTGGGTGTTTAGCTTTCATGCTCCAATGACATGAGGAGGAAAAGAACACAACTGCCTATAGTAACATCTGGCACTTTGGAAATGGGAAATTTTGACAGTGGATTTTCTTTTGACTGTTAGGTTATACAACTTTGGTTTTTGCCTTGGGTGAAAGGAGCTTCCCATTCACTGGCAGAGAGAAAGGAGGAATTATGGCTTTGTTTCTACATTTGTAGCCTCAACAGCAGGGGTCAAATTAGAGAATCTAAATTGTATAACCTGGAGAATCCTGGGAGATTCCCATCCTTACAATTCAGAGGGAATAAAATCATAGAATAGTTTGGGCTGGAAAGAAAAGAAATCTCTCTGCACACAATCACATCCTACAGATAATCTCATGCTGAAAATTAATTTGTAGGCAGTGTAATTGTCCCATTAATAAGATTAATGTCAGGTACAACTCTATGGATTATTGAAAAGACAAAGCGGCCTGATCCATGCAATTAGAATGAGATACCTGCATTAATTAGGACCGTCACCTGACAGCAATGGTTACATCAAAGGATGCTCAAGGAACTGAATCTTCTCTTCTAGTCTCATCATTCTCCGTGGTTTGTGCTTTCAATAGCTCTGTTGGTTTTCTTATATCACAGATACTCAGAAAAACACCAGCATTGTTCTGATGTACAAGTGTAAAATCCTTCCTTTCTCCGCTTTGTTCTGATATAAGTGATAGTCTAACCACCAGCAGTGATAGTCTAACCACCAGCATCAGTTTCTGTTTGGTTGGTATGAAATAGGGTGTCCTGCCTGCCCCACATCACCCATGCTTAGTGCCAGGGCTCTGCACAAATCCAATGCACACATGTGGGTAAGAGCACTGGAAGCGGTCATCTTGCTCGTGTATCTCCATGACGTTCCACTTTTTTCCAAGGACATGACAATCAAGCACAAGTTTTTGGTTCCTCTATTCTGCAACATGAACAGGCAGGTTTCTATCACACAGCTCAGCATCAGCATGCCACGTCACCCTAACAACCATCCCTGGGAAAGAAATCGCTCTGTTCTGCTCAGTTGTACTCATTCCCAATTACAAGCCAAGTATCTCAGTCACGAATGTCAAAACAGATACTGTCTGGTTAAATGATACAAGATAGGTGCAGCTAAGCCATAAGCTGTCATGAAGCCAGACATGATTGACAGAAAAGCTGTCTCCTGATGGGAATTAGCTTAATACTTATGGTGAAGTGATGTCTGCTTAGCAGAGCCCTTGTTGTTCCACATTTGAATAAATGGTGACACTGTTACTGCTATTTGGTGGGGTTTCTGTGTGTGGTTTTTGTTGTTGTTTTGTTTTTTAAGAACAATTGACACATTTTTTCATCTTTAAAAAGTGTGGAACCTTCCAGCCTGCTGTGATTCATTTCCGAAAACCAAAGCTACAGTTCTGACGGAAGAAATGCAACGCTTTTCATCTCTGCACCTCATTTAACCACAGTGTGCTCCAAACCACTGGTGCCCTTTAGGGGCCTGGTACCCTGGGCTGCCTTGAACAGCGCAACCCATAACGGTGAATCACTCCTTGAGTTTCCCCATGTGCAGTTTTGGCTACCGCTCGCTATGCCCAGCTGTGAGATTAATGTGTCCTTCTTGTTATGTCAGGATTGCTGGCATGCTGTTGTGATCGCTTTGCTGAGCTACAGGAGCTGTTGGGCAGAGCTGGAGCGTCTCCAATTGTGATGAAAGAATCATGGAATGAGCTGAAATTGGGGAATTTGTGCTCGAGATTTCTCTGCCGAAGCCCTGAGAGTCACATGCTTTGCTTTGCCAGGTGTTAGAATCATTTCTGCCTCATTCTTTATTGTGAAGGAATAAAGCCTTCAGGTTTTCATTCTGGAAAAACGCCTTAACCACATTACTCAGCTGAACTTTGTGCACCAGCGTTTCCTTGAGTGATAATGTGCCTAAGCGCATTTTCCAAACTTGTGTAGCAATGAGCTGGCAGGGACCACAGGCACGCACCACACAAATGAGTGCGATAGGGCAGCAGCACGAGGAAAGCATCCTTTCCACTGCTATCATTGCCTTTCTTACAAACCTGAACTGTCATTGCTTGTGTCTTTATGCCCAAGCATTTCTATCATGCTGGAGTAATAAATCTACCTGCAGCATGATGAGCTTTGGCATCCCACTCTTGACCCACGTTTTCATGGTACCTGGACACCCCCAGCAGCCAGAGAACAACCCTCAGCCCACAGCTTCCCATACAGGTGTGTGCCAGGGAGCCTCCAGGAGCACTCATATATCAGTGATGCTGAAGCCTTTATGATTTTCGAAGATATATTTGAACTCTGCCCATGCTGTTTGTAGAACAGCAAGGTGTTTGGATAGCATTAAAGCTTGCTATGTTTGAAATGCTCTCACTCTGCATAAATTTGTCATGACTGAAGATTATATTAAGCATCAGCATGGCAAAACTGTGCAGCCAGTCTCCCACCACCTCGCACACTCCAATGGGCTTTCTCACTGCTTGCACAAACCAGGAACACTTTCAGCCTGAGTTTCTGATTAGTGAACCAACCCTGAACTGCAATGCCAAGCCTGAAAGTGAGAGAAGCTCTCATTTTTCTCCCATATCTGCAGAGTTTGACTTCCTTCTTTTTTTCTGCCCTGGTGTTTTGCTCCAATGGGTCTTGTTCTTTATTGCAAAGAATGATATACTTGATAAAAGGGAATCTTGGGGCAGCCTGACATATCTTAGGAAGTCTTGAACATTGCCAGAAGGCCTAAGAAGAAGCAGTTTAGCTGGTAGACAAATTGGTGTAATAAGTGACCTGACATTTCTTTCATGTTTGACCACATTGCACAGTGAAAACTGACAAAATGTTCCGATTGAAAATACCCTCTCCTGGTTATGTAAATGGTTAATCCTTAAAAAGGCCCACATTTCCCATCAGAGCTCAGCTGAAGCTGCATGCTCATTATTCCCAGCTGGGAGTGTTATTATTCTGCTGCTCTCATTCTAGGCTATTGTTCTAGTTCACCTTAAAGCAGCCATATAAAAACATCCTTGGGAATAGCAGCAGCACCATTTTCTGGGCAGTTGAGGACTTTAAAGCATGACAGCCAAAAAGGCAGATGGAGTTAATCTGCAAAAGTCAGTTCAGAATCAATAAGACAATACATTCAGGTGAGAAGATGCTGAACAGTTATTTTAAAATGCCTTGAGACTAGACAAAATGTACTTCCCATACCATTCATGTATAATAAGTCATTGGATTTTCTGCATGACTGAATTTCATTTTGCATCTGCGTTGTACATTAAGGCTCACCTGTACTTGTATATATTTATGCATTTTTAAGCCCACAGCTGATTTTGGAAGTATTTTTTTTTAAATAAGACAATATCAGCACGCAGAGGGCAACTGGAGTAAATAGTTCCCTGGGAAGTACTTCTAGAAAAGAGCTTTGTTTGTAAAGAGAATTGTCCAAGAGCACCAAGATTAATGATTAATGAAGAAAAGGTTAACAAGTGAGTAAAGAGAAAATCCATGGACTTTTTTATTTAAGTTCCTTCCAATTTATTTGTCAAATACCCATACATTGGAGGTAAGCAGCCTCCAACTGAAGCTATAGGTTTTTTGCTAGGACTGTGCCAGACTGGAGGGCTCTGTGCCAGGGCATCAGGAGGATAACAAGCAAGGATGATCGCTTTCATCTCCGCATGAAAGGGGACAGACTGTGTTTGATGTCCTCACAATTTCCATGCTTTATCCTCCATGCCCAGCATGTGAAGCTCATGGCTCTCATCTACCCAAGAGTTGATGGAAACCCTGGGTCCCTCCTCACGCTGCATGTTTGCAACCCGAATGCTGTCTCCTTTTCCAAACTGCTCTCCAGACTGAAAACCTGGTTTGCTTGTTTACCATGAGCTCTCACATTTCCCCAAACAGAAGTCAGCCCATGGATGGCCAGTCCCTACCACCTCTGTCTGTTCGTCCCACGCTTTTACAGGGCCACCTTCTGCTACAAACAAATCTGTCAGTTTCTGAGTTCACTAATAATTTCAGTGCATGATTTGTATTATGACCAAAAAAAATAAATAAATAGTAGCATGAAGATATACGTTTTGCCTGCAGGAATCCTCCATCTGTTGATAGGCCTAGCAGGGTGTGATGCTGAGCCTCTACAGATTTCAAATTAAGGGTTTGCCGAGATACTTAACTGAGTTAAAGGCAAATCAAATACAGCAGCTTTAGGAAATTACAGCAACCATCCTATTGTTTGATTCTCACAGCCTCTATTTCAAGCTTTCTGACTCATAAGCAAAGCAAGATTCAACTAATAGTGTAAGAATGGGAACACTGATTAGCAATGGGACAACTCTTATTTTGGGATCAGAAGGGCTACACGACATTTATGCGGGCTCAGCACACTCTCACATAATAAGTCAGGTGTGCTCAAGTAGTTTTTAACCAGCATTTGAAATCAGAAATCACAAAAAAGTTTTGAACCTTTCCGCTGGTGCAAGTAAATAGTAATAATGTATTTTACATTGCATTGCATGTAATGAATATAAGGTTGGCACACGTTATCTGAAAGTGATAAGGAGAAAGTAATACCTTGTCCTACATAGTTAATGACTCAAGAAGTGTTGTATGGGTGAATTAGCAGTCACAAACATGAAGGTAGGTGAGCAATCTCCTAGATGCAATATTGATTTTAAAGATTAACAATACTTTCAGAGCTTGTGTGTGGCCAAGAGTTTTTGCCAGATGTCCAAGTACCTAGCTGTGTAGCTAGAACAAAAACCTAAATAGAAATCTGAATTGAAATAAATGTCTTATTTCCTACTCTCTAATCCTGTTTGAAGCTCTGGGAGTCCTGCCATCCTCAACACTGGTTGGTAGACATCAAGCAAATAAAGCCTATGTTGGATTAGTGGATTTTATCCCCCCCCTTAGGACCTGAACATTTTTCCTTTTCTTTATTGTTCAGACTGAAACACGTACTGCATAATAACAACAACCTGAGTCAAATGCAAGATGCATAACTGTGAAAAAGATGCTCATTGCTTCCCAAGCAGCCTGCCAGTTTGGGAAGGAGAGAGCCTGGCTTGTGCTCAAGGTTTTGGGATTGTATCATCATTTTGAACGGAGCCCAGGGTGCATCAGAAATGGGAAAGTCAAACAGCCAGAGGGCTTTCTGATATTAAAAGCACTACTGGAAAAATATGAAAAGGACAAAGAAAAAATCAATCAGATAGAAGCTGTAATTAGTCTATGTGAGATCCTTTCAAGGATGGCCGTGCTGCAGTCTTGGTGCTAGCGCCAGCTCTTCTCATGCTGCCTCGCTCAGTGCTTCCCTGTTCAGGAGGAATAAAATTGGTAAAATCAAGCCTGTAGCCAATCCTTTTTTATAATCTTCTCTCTTTTGAATGCTGGACCCCCCACTTGGATCAGAATGTCCAAAGACATCATTTTGGTTTTGCTTGGGAGACGGCTGATTGGAGAAAATGTTTCATTTCTGTGCTCTGTGGGTGGCTCGAGCCAAGCTCGTCTTGATGGCAAGCAATATGCAATTCTGGAATAAATGTCCCTTCATTCAATTATATAGGAAATAATTACAGATGTGTAAAACCACTTAATGGAGACATGCAGAGATCAGCATATATTAATGCAAACTGTCTTTATTCAGACATAGGAGGAAAGTTCATCCAAGCTCCTCCTCCCTCGCCATCTTGTCTCTGGCTGTGCCACTACTCAGAGACTCAAAACTTTACTCAGCACCCCTGCTTGCATGCTTTGTGCCACTTTACTTCTCCACTTTGTGCATCTTCTCAGTGGTTTCCAAGCTAGATATTGGGACTGTTTGTGAGAGAAGGCAGGAAAAATTGGCACACAAAGTTTCCTATTTTTAATTTTTCTGAGGACAAGTAACCCTACTCCATTCGCACAGCCTGCTGACCGCATCTCTTTTTTCTCAGCATTAAACCATCTTGAACAGCATCTGCCTCATTCTGAGAAAGCTGTGAGGCAGCCTCTCCCCGTGGTAACACTTCTGTGCACTCACTCAACTTCCACAAGTTATTTCCATCCCTTGCATGCATTAATTCTCCACTTGGAAGAAAAGACTCCAAGCAGCAAAGAGCTTTAGGATTACGTATTTTACACACACAGTAGCTGAAGAGTATGGAGGGCCCAACTTTTCCTGCTGGCGCATAGCTGCAGGATGTTGAGTGACGGTAAAGCATTTCCTGAGGCCATGACCATTGGGCATCGTGAAAACTCCAACCAGTTGTGCATAGATGAAGTGCCCTGTCATCAAAGCCAAGATATTTTCCTCATTTTAGAGATGTTGGAGACATCTCCCCGATTTTCCTCGTAAGAGGGATATCTGCTTCCATTGTCTCATGCTTTCAGCAGGAAGAGGGGTTAAGCTTGGCAACATACAGCAGTCTCTTCACCTATTCCTTTATTACACAGAGAAAATGGTGAAAAGGGGGAGTATGTAGCAATGATAAGCTATGGAGGAATTCCTTTGCTAACATAGGCAATGGAATAGCCTAAAGTGACAACAAGAAGCAGGCTCGCTCCTTGTCTTTACTGCTAACATAAGGGAACAGAATATTTCACAAATTTCCTTATCTTCTCTGCAAAGCTGTTCTGAGAGCTCATGCCTTCCATGGGAATAGTGAATGAACAAAGCCAGGAGCCATAGATCAGAGCAGTCCAAGCCCGCTGCAGGGCTCAGCATGTTCCCCAGGGAGTCTGGGGTTTGATCCCTGGTATAACTCTGAAGATACATTGGCTGAGATATCAAAAATACTCTTCAGATTTCTTCCTATATGGTGTTCCTGGGGACTGTCCTAATGTTATCTAAAACCATGAAACTGCAGCTGCATCACTTATGCTACAGGACTTCTGATGACCAGGAAATAGTTGCTCACTTACACCTACCTGCCCATTATATTCTCCATAGGACTGTTTTATTTGATCTCAGTTTCTCCAGCTGTGCAAATTTTTCCACCACTACGTTCCTATTCCTTCTCACAGCTTATGGGTCAGCAGTACTTTATAATAGGAACACTAGCTGTCCTTGAGTTCCCAAAATGCTGAAGTCAGCAGGTTGCTGCAGCAGGAACCTCTCCTTCTCCCCACCAAGCTGCACTGCCCTACAGCTTAATCCAACCCTTGGATATCAGCAGTGTGAGAATCCAAAGGATGTCAGCCCACATCCTTTCAATAGCAGCCCAGCATGAGCCCAGATGAGCTGTCAGGCTGCCTGATGATACTGTTCTATATTCACGATAATAAATTTTCCTAATTTAATCTCTGAAATGGAAGTGCACATTTCAGCTCGTGATTTCCAACTTATCTTCTATTTCCTTTTGGCTTTTCAATGTTTCTGAAATGCCTTATGCTACAGGCAAAACACTCTGATTATGATGGGGCTCTTCTTTTAGCAGCTGCCACTGAGCAGTGTCACACGTGGAGAAAATGGGAAGTCAGCTCTGCCCAGTTGTGTCAAGCATTTCGAAAGAAGATGGGAGAAAGAGTGCACAGTAAGAACCAGGTGTCAAGTGTTTTGGAATCCTGATTTAAGGAAGTGGGTGGGAGGGATTTATTAAAGAATTTAGACATGGTGGAGCTCTACAGAGTGAGCAATGCCATAAAATGCAATCCATCGAAAAGTCATGCTAAGTTAAGTGCAATGATTAACCGAGATTTGTCCTTATGGCATCACGAGAAACACATCTGTGCACCTCCAAGAAGGAGGTGGAAGACAGGAAGAATTTAAATTCCATAACGTGTGTTAAAGAGGTGTGGCCTTGTTTGTGTGAAGGTAACAAATTCCATCCCCTCCACAATAGGAGAAATCTTTTCTGATCCAAAGTCCAAGTGAAGCACTAGAATTTCAGTTCTAAAATTAAAGCCAGATACCTGACCATTTGTACAGTGTAGCCTTCCAAAAATACTGCTGACATATACATTTGCTGGTCCCATCTTCATCATAACACCAATACAGACAATTGGTATTAGTATGGGAGCAGAAGGAGGCTTAATAATGATGTATGTGCAAGAGATGAACAAATGCAAAGGATGCAAAGCTTTTTGTTCAAGTGTTTACTCTGCCTCTGGTTGTAGAAGATGCTGTATTTGTATTCAAACTGGGAAAAACACAGAAAGGCTTGTAGTTACTTGTTGCTTCCAAATAGCAGCTGTTCTGAAGCTGTGCATCTCTGCCTTTTTTACAGAGGGACTTTACATTCTGCAAGAGTAACCCAGCTAGAAGCAGCTCGTTGTGACAGCCCAGGGAAATGTCTCCATCAGAGCAAACCTCACTTTTTCAGGGTAATCTCTGAACCCTCTCGTCTCTGTTTCAGATGGCTGCTCTCCAAGCCAGCAGCCACAAGTGATACTTACCACAACAATTCCACCACTGATAGGGGACATTGATTTGCAATGGATTCGTTACCCTCAGCCTGCTTGGGAGCGAGAAGCTGGAATTTCTTGGTCTAATCACTTGCCAGAGGTCTGGCATTTCTCAGCTGCTGGGTCTGGGCAAATAATGAAAGAAGGCACTGATGGCCAAAGCCAAGGCAACCAGTAAGCAGAGCTTCTCCTCAGTGCTGCCTGATGGCACTGCCAGCTGTGGCTGCAGGGAACCAGATGACACCATGATATGGGCTGACACCATGATATGGGCTGGCACCATGACGTGGGCTGGCCCACCTTGCAAGAGCCAGGATTTGAGCTCACTGCCACCCTCCATAAGAGCATGCAGCCTGGCAGAGCCAGAATGCAGTTGCCTCCCTGCAACCGGTGCTCTGTCTTGGCTGCCACTCATCCAGGCCCTGCCTGTTCACAGAATCATACAGACATAGAACGGCTTGGCTTGGAAGGGACCTTGAAGATCACCCAGCCTCAACCCCTGCCGAGGGCTGGTTGCCACCCACATCAGGCTGCCAAGGACCCCCTTCAGCTTGGCCTTAAACACCTCCAGGGATGGGACATCAGCAAATTATTTGGGATCACCTCCCTCTCCCCGCTCTTTTGATGCAACCCAGGATACTGTTGGCCTTCCAGGCTGCAAGCACACACTGCTGGCTCATGTACAGCCTTTCATCCACCAGGACCTTCTCCACAGGGAGATTTGGTCCTCAGTGCCCAAAATTACTACTGGCTCATAGGAAAGAGTACTGAGATGCAATTTTAGAAGGAGCACAGCTGTACTCGTTGCCCACGTAACACTTTTCAGCAGAGAAAAGGCAGTGTGTGTCCCGAAACACCACAGCCCATCTTTTTTTTTTTCCCCTGCAAATTTTTTTCACAGCATCTCAGATATTTCCAGTCAAAGGGCTGGAAAAAGCAACAGCAGGAAGACATATCCTGCAGGACAGCCAGCTGCCACCCTCTGGCACTGGAGGTGGACTCTCCACCTTGCCTTAACCAAAGTGGGAGCTGGAATTTCAGTCAGCCCCATGCACCTTGAAAATGTGAGGGATTAATTTAGCCCCTTGAAACATTCCTGCCTTCCAAAGCACGCCACAGCTCTCATTTAGAGCCTATGTATCTGTGGATACGTTTTCACATGTGCTGCAGGGAAGCAGGGATTATTTTTATTCCGAGGAAGAAAGGGAAGCACAGCCGATGTGCAGCCAACAAAAGACGCAATAGAAACGCAGCGCTGGGAGGGAGAGTGAGGAGGGAGCGCTCACTTTCAATTAGCAGCCCTGTTTTGCTCACGGGGTGGGCAGACGCTGCAATCCAAAGAGTTTTGTAGGAAGACGGTGATTGTGCAGGACCAGAGCCCTCTGCCAAGGATGCTCACATCTCCTCACGAGGCAGAAGAGCGCAGTGCCTTCAAACATTCATCAGACAATGAGAGCAGCCACAGTCGCCTATTAGCGGCTGGCGGAGCGCTGTGTGTTGATGGACAGCTGCACATTCAGCTCGGTTTCATGTCTGGGAGATGTTCAGCATGCGTGCGGCTCAGCCCTTCTGCCAGGCTCCTCTTCTATTCACAAGAGCCAACTGTAAGGCTTCCTGGCTGCTTTTTGGACATTCAGAGAGGGCTTGGCCTACACAAACCTGTTGAAATCCTCATATTGCATTCACTAGCAGAGTTCATGTGTTTTCCGAGTTGTTGACAACAGAATTTGAGGTCCATTCTGTGATTCCATGATTCTGTGATCTACAAATATATTTCTAATGCTTTTCTATCCCCAGTCTCTCCATTCCAGTGTTTCTTTGGATTGAATTTCCACCCTACGATGCCCATGGCCACCCTGGATGGTTTGTTAGGCTGTGTGGTGGGTTTGCCACTCAGGAGCTGGGCTCTGATCTTTATGGGTCTCTTCCAACTTGAGATGTTCTATGATTCTATGACTCACATCCCTTTGGTTGTTGCATTAGACCCCGGAGCTCTAATAAGGCAATCCAAAAGTGAAGCAGCAAATTCCCAGGTACATTACACAATCTCTGTACTTCCTCATAAGATAAATCATAGCCCTAATTTGCTCTCTGAATTTAACCTGTCCCTTAATTTCATTTTGCTTTGAGCTCCTGAATGTACAAAGTTCTACACTAGGAAATGTTACCCTAAAGTAACACAACATCGAACCTGATTAGGGGAGGTTGGGAAATTTCTGTCTCTGGGGGACTCAGGAACAAATTAGATCTAATCGGGAATATGGACGAGAGACTCAACATGAGCCAGCAGTGCGCTCTGGCAGCTCGAAAGGCAAATGGGATCCTGGGCTCCATCAGGAGAGGGGTGGTCAGCAGGGACAGGGAAGTGATTGTCCCTCTCTACTCGGCTCTTGTGAGGCCCCATCTGGAGTACTGTGTCCAGGTGTGGAGCCCTCAGTACAAGAAAGACATGGAGATTTTGGAAAGGGTCCAGAGGAGGGCGACTAAGATGATCAGGGGGCTAGAGCACCTCCCCTATGAGGACAGGCTGAGGGAGTTGGGCTTGTTCAGCCTGGAGAAGAGAAGGCTGCGGGGCGACCTCATTGCAGCCTATCAATACCTGAAGGGAACCTACACCCAGGAGGGGAGTAAACTCTTCATAAGGGCTGACAATAGCAGGACTAGGGGAAATGGATCCAAGTTGAAGGAGGGAAGATTTAGGTTGGATGTTAGGGGGAAGTTCTTTACGAGGAGAGTGGTTAGGCCCTGGAACGGGCTGCCCAGGGAGGTTGTGGATGCCCCGTCCTTGGACGTGTTCAAGGCCAGGTTGGACGGGGTCCTGGGCAACCTGATCTAAATGTGTATGTTTGGTGGCCCTGCTAGGCAGGGGGGTTGGAACTACATGATCCTTGAGGTCCCTTCCAACCCGGGTGATTCTGTGATTCTGTGATTCTGTGGGAACATTTCTGGCATCACTGATCCTACCCTGATTCATGAGGGTGGAGGAAAAATTCTCTGTCTACTTGATTTTCTCTTGGCAGACGCACCAGCCTGAGAGGGCCTCCATAGGAATAGGTAATTTGTGTTCAAAGAGCACCGGGAGATCATCCAGGATGATGTCCCAGTAATTGTGACCTGCTGCACGCCATTTCAGCTTCCTCTTTCCTTACAAACAGCAGAGAAAAAGGCAGGGAGAGGAGAAACAAGCAAGTGAAGGACCAGATCAATCAGAACCCATAAAAACTACTTAGCAATATCATGTCACCTTGAGATCCTGATGAGCGACACTAACTGCCATGGTTTTGCCTGTGAGCTTCTCAAAAAAACCTACAGAAACTGAGTATCTGTAAGATGGTACCTCCCGGCCAAACGTGAAGGTAGCAGTCACAAGGCTCAGAATGCGCTCCAGCCCACAAAGCACAGCAGCATCAGTTTGATTTCCAGCAGAACCAAACTGAAACAAGATTCTGCCTCCACTGAAGTCAATCACACCTCTGTGTCCAGGAGTTTCCCCAGAGCAAACCTGCACTGATTTCATTACGCAGCAAGCAGACATTGCCAGCTGAGCTCTTCGAAAATGTAAACGCTTTCCCATCATGCATTATTTTCCCATTATCTTGAGTGCCTGTAAACCTATTGCCTTAATTTTCATAAGATTTCATAGAGTTCAGTATAAATACCTTCTATCCATCACAATATTAGAAGAAAAAGAAACGATAATAACTTAATTATCTCTTATGCAGAAACTAATTATAATTCTCTGGGTTCATAATCAATACTTTAAAGCTGTTCTATCTCAGAGAACAGTTTGTCAATATTTTATATACTGTTAATAATTCATGGCTTTATTACATAATCAAACAGCAATCTAACTCCAGACAGGCCTCAGCACAGAAAGAAGCAGCATGGGAAAAAAAAGGAAGTGGAGGAATGCAAAACCTTCAGGCAGATGTGAGGGTGCAGTGAAGCTACACCGCCATCCTGGTTGCCTGCAAGGATGGGGCTGAGTTCATAGGACAGATAAGTCGGTTAGAGGAAAGGAAGAACGTGCCAAGAGAATCAGTTAGAAGGCAATCTGGCATTTCCCAAGGGTGATGTTGAAATTTAGGATTTCTTCTTGGAGAGGGCATTTGGGAGTGGAGGAGAGAAAAGGGCTGTCTCTTCTGAAAGGCAACCAGCACCGTATGGGATCAGTTGTATCATCAGCTCTTTCTTAAAACTGCAGAGTCAAGGTTAAACTATTCCTTGTTTCTTCATGGCCCTCCTGCCTAGAAATAAAACACTCAGCTCTTGTTCTGCAGTGCTGCATGTGATTACTCCAGTGTCTGACCCCAAATTATTCAGGATGACCTTCTGGGACAAAACACAGTTTATGAGTAAGCTCCAATGATCAGCTCAGGAAATATGAAAACTGCCTACAATCAATGGGACACATGAAAGTACAAACTATGTTTCTGTGACATGAAAAAAGAAAAAGAAAAAAAAGAAAAAAAAAAAGAAATGAAAGATGATTTAGGATGACATAGTTGGCATTTGAAAT
This sequence comes from Tetrao urogallus, assembly GCF_951394365.1. Lineage (NCBI taxonomy): Eukaryota > Metazoa > Chordata > Aves > Galliformes > Phasianidae > Tetrao > Tetrao urogallus. The sequence goes on from NC_136825.1 coordinate 4,106,304, forward strand.
AGCTCATCACCACCTTTTGAAGAGGAGAGAAGTGTGCTCCTTAGGTCAGCCTGACATTTGTTGCCCCACATATGGGAAAACACTTTTTCCTGAAAATAAGATGTTGCATGAGGAAGCAGAATGGGGAAAGTGCTGGCTGTAATGCTGAGCAACTGGGGACAGCTGCCTCTGCTAGTGAGCTATAACATGTGCCATAGGAGAACGCAGAGCCCACTGCAGAGATGTAGCTCTTGTAGGCCCTGTAGAGAGACTTGATAAAAGATGACTTCTGCCTCCAAAAGTGCAAAGTCTAAGCAGGTGCAGCAATGAAATCAAGGCTCAGCACCACTTCCTTACCAAAGAGAAACCCCAGCAGAGAAGCAGTACGTGCTCTCAGTGGCACAGGGAGTGCACAGCTCTCATCTGCTGAGTGCCACTGCCTCTTCTTGCGCACAAAACCATCCTTTCTGCCCGTTTGTTTGACTTTAATGAGTGCAGAAGGGAAGCGCTCCCTGCGTTTTCTTTCTCTTAGAATTTGTATTGCACTTCATTAGGAACAGGTTTTGTATGTCTGTAGTGCATCCCTGGACAAAGTGGCTCTCGCCGCACACTTGTCATTTTTTTATTACGTTATTCTTTTTATATCATTATCAACTTTTTACAAGTGTCTATAAAAATTGGTGTAGGAAAGTGAAAGTCTTCAGAGTGAGTAAATGGACACTGTGCTAAATGAGTTATGTCTCTGATGCTATTATCTCTAAATCAGCATAGATTATTCAGGCTGGGGGCTTTTAGAATCATAAGTGGCTGAGATCATTTCTCAGTTCATCATCCTATTATACATAATGAGAAAATACTTCTAAATAGGAAGATTACTCTGTCAAAAGATCCCCCATGAATGATTCCCCAGGCACTGACAATGTGTATTAACTCTTTTCTTCCTGCATGGGAGGGATGAGAGAAGCTCAGTCCTCAAGGATTACTCTGAAACGTTCAGCAGCTCTGAATTTCCTCTGCTCTCCTGGGATCCCTTTGCTCCACCGCTTATGTTTCTAACAGCATTTTCTTGGTTTCCACCCCTGCAGTTGCTTTCCTGCAGTATGTAAATTCAGCTGCCGGTGCTGAACCTGGAATGAGATAAAGCCTCTCAGAAATTCATTTCATTATTTTTGAGTGGTTCTGTTTATGTCAGTTTTAAGTTTCCATTCCACCAAGTGCAAATTGTAGCATTTCTCCAGCAAGTGATTTCTGGCTGCAACTTGACAAAGCGACAGCTTCCTTCCCCTCCCCAGGTGGGGAAGATCTTCAGCACACAGGTGATGAATGGCCCTCTTGTTCCATTATTTCCCCACACTGCCACCGACTCATTGCCTTATTGCACGGGTAGAGTTATTAGTTTTACTTATTGGGCAGCACGTTTCCAAGAAGCCATTTAACACACAGTTTCATGAGGCAGTTTTCATGGAATATAAACTCCACATTCCAACTCTCAAATCAAGGATTCCTTTTACCTTCCACAGAGCTCTGTGAAATATCCCTTCTGTTTGTGCTGGGCACGGTGAGGTTTCAGCACATCCCACCTGTAGCCAATCCCACCTAAAGGATGCTGTTACTATGCCTGTGTCTGTTCCCAATCTCACATAAAACATCTTTTACAGGAGAGGATGGAGCAAATGCAAATGTGTATCTTGCTGCATGTTAACACATACAAAGAGAAATGACTCCTGCCAACTTCTGCCCAGCTTTGCCCTTGTTCTCTTACCATCCTTCTCTGCAAGACAAACTGTCTGCACTGCTCTAATTATTTACTGCAATTCATGGGGAGTGAGGATTTCTTTCAGAGTGCCCCACATCTACTAACAGCACTTGATGTTTGCAAACATGGTATTTCAGAACAGTTTGGATGGTTCTATGGACAAACATCAGCCTGATGGGTGATGATGGGTGGCAGTTTACAACACCATCACAAGAGTTGCAAGTCTCTTGATAACACCATGTCCCACCACCAGCCAGAGGTTTACTCTCTGTAATCGTTTACCCACATAAAACTTGGGGAGCAAGGACTTACACAAAAGGTAGGCTGAGATCTAATGTGAAAGATAATTTTTTATGCTTGCCTCCTGCCCGCTCTTTATACTTTCCACTGTTGTATTTTCATGCTGGCCGTGCCAGAGGCAAGGTACTGGGTTAAAGGACCCCACACCACAGCCAGTAAGACCAGAAGCAGATTTCAATGAGCAACCTGAGCCACCTTCATAAAATATACATGCCAGCTGTGTGGCCAGGCTTTCTGCATGGGATATTTTTCCATTATTCTCCAACCGTAGATTCATAATTACAGCAAGAGTAAACCAGAAGGTGCCCAAATTTACAAAAACACCACTGGAACTATCAGCGACTCCCAGAAGATCTATCCCACTGCAGTTTTGCACACACATCTATATGTGATAATGAGAAGTTTATACTCTATGAAATGCAATCTTAGAATTAAAAAAAAAAATGTTGGATACATCTGTTTTACTTCATGCTGTCTTTCTGGACTGTGTTTGGAGTTCTGAAAGTTGTTCCTCTTTTTTCCCTTTGCTATGGCAGGGGTCGATTGGAGTGCTGGGGCTGCACCCCTGGGCTGCCTGCACACACAGTCAGAGTTCAGGCCATGTACCATATGTGTTTTTGTCACTCATTACTGTGCAGGCAGAACCCACCATGCTGACATCACATCAGTCAGACATGATGGCTATGCGCTGGGATGCCATGCTCATTTAGACAACCAAAGCCCAGGGCACATGCCTCCAGCCCTGTGGATTCAAAGAGCAGCTGGAAGCCCCTGCAGAGCTCCACAGCTGCTGTGATTCTGGCCAAATTGCTCTGCTTTTCAGGGCCTTTAGGGGTTTGAGCTTTGCTCTAGTAAGGTATGGGCAGAAGCTGGGAGTGTAGAGGTTTGGAAATTGAGCTCCAGGACAAATCCCAGAGCTTCACCTTTTGCCTTTGCAGGAAGGCAGCTGCCAGTTCATTGCCTGCTGGAGCCTCTGGAGGGACTTAGGGAGCCCAGGAAGATTCCTACTGTGAATGCCCATTTCATGGATGATATCTCTGTGAGTACAGAATGTTGCATAGGATGTCAGCGCTTGACTTTCCCTTGTCTACAAACTATTTCTCAAACAGAAACTTTTCCTTTTGCTCAATTGTACAGACATTAATGGCAGTTGTAACAAGTGATTGCTGGGTGGGATGAGCATAGTCCTGTTACGTCCCTTCAAAGGGTCCTTTCTAGCACATTAACCTCATCTTGAGGGCATTTATTTTTTTGTCTGCCAAACAACATTAGTGTTGGCTTCTGATTTTAAAATGCTTCATAAATCATCTCCTTTCAGTTGCATTTCAGAGTCAGTACTATTTCACTTTTACTGTTTCTTGAAGCTCCCCACAAAGTACATTAATTTTTCATTAAAGGGAAAAAAAAATCTGTATTTCTTTCCAGAATAAATGAATTTTGTAACTTCAAAATATCTTGTCTAATGATCGCCATCCAGCCATTTAAAATAAAGTCTTTGGGGACAGATGTCTTCATCACTGAGCAAACTTTAAATTGATTTTCCGCTTTCATTGTAAGATTCAGTTAAAGAGAAGCAAAGACTGTATTTCAGTACTGATATGCTCCCGACATGTACTGTCAAAGTCTGCTCTTGCCATTCTTTTGGTGGGAATAGCTGCTTTAGAAATGTTTATATATTATCAAAATTAGGTTTCAAAATGAGCTACAGTATCTATATAAAGGGGAATAATATTATTTTTGAGAAACTAATTGGAAACTTGTTTTTTTGGCTAAAGTAGTTATTATTTCCATTATGGCAAGCTGGAAGTAGATGAAATTCGCCTTTATCTTTCCTAGCCTGGTGTCTCCAATAATTTATTCAAACTGAAATTAAAACCTGACACAGTCCCAGTGAGGCATTTCACACCAGTTAAAGATTATTCTTCTGTAAAAGAACTTTTGTTCAAAAATTTCATTATGTTATTACAAATGTATTTATTATAGAAGGGTGATACATAAATCAAAAGCTATCTGTTCGTGTGTGTGTGTGTGTATTTATCCCCCTAACAAGACCTAAAACTGTATTTTCTTTCCTAGGAACGTAAAATTTTAAGATAAGAACCACTGTTTCATATACCAGGGAGGGAATGCCTGTGGAAAATATCTGCAGGAAAGCAAAATGTTCAGCACCAACTGGAGCCCTGCAAGCATGAGTGCATACAGAGGCAAAGTCCAGTTGGGCATGTGCAAGAAAGGAAGAGCAGAATCACCATAGAATCACAGAATGGCTGAGGTTGGAGGGGAGTTTAAAGATCATCCAGTTCCAACCCCCGTGTCATGGCCTGGTTGCCCCCCACCAGCTCATGCTGCTCACTGCCCATCCAACCTGGCCTTGAATGTCTCCAGAGATGGGGCATCTGCAAATTCTTTGGGCAGCATGTGCCAGTGCCTCACCATCCTCTGAGAACAGAACTTCTTCCTAAAATCTGTTCAGAACCTCGTCTCTTTTAGGTTAAAGCCACTCCCCCTACTTCTATTGCTATCAAACAGTGTTAAAAGTTGGTTCCCCTTCCCTGTTGCACGCTCCCTTCAAGTATTGGAGGGCTGCAACAGTGTCTTCCCGGAGCCTTCTTTTCTCCAGGCTGAGCAATCCAATTCTCTCTGCCTCACCTGATAGGAGAGATGCTTCAGCCCTTGGTGCTTCTCTACACTCACTCCAACAGCTCTGCATACTCCCTGCATCAGAGAGCAGTAGTCCAGATGGTTACACCAAGGGCAGAGCAGAGGAAGACAATCATCTTCCTTCCCTGCTGGCCACCCCTCTTTTGGTGTAGCCCAGAATACTGTTGGTCTTCTGGGCTCAAAATAAAGCAGAAAATAAGGCTCCTTTGCACTGAAGAAAAAAAGGAGTGATGTTGAGTCTCCAAGTTGGATGGTTAAAGGCTGCACAAAATAGCAGCTAGCTGTGACTCTTGGTAAGGGCTACAGGCACAGGTGTCATCCTTGGTGAGTTCAAAGCTGTGAGCCCTCTGCAAAGTGCTCTGGGTGCTTTGTGCAGCTGGGGGTCAGCACAAAGCAAACCAGCAAAGTGCGCAGAGCCACAAGAGCACTGGGCAGGCTGAAGGAGTGTGTGAAAGCAGCGGGGTGAGAAACTGCATTCTGTTCTAGTAAGTAAAGGATACGGAGAGGGGTGGGCTCACAGGAGTGTGGGCAACTTTCAGACTGAGGAGAAATTTTCCAAAAGCGTAAAATTATAATTGCATGAGGAAAGGGTGGTTAATAATTTTCCCCTTTTAATTCAAACGCACTAAAGTTAATTGCCATTTGGCAGCCTGAGATACACAAATTAGGGGAGGCTAATTCTGCTAATCCTCACTCTAAGTTGCAGGGTATTAAATACAAACATGATCGTCTAGCAAAGGGACAGATCCTGCCTCTGCTGAAACCAGCAGGAGCTCTGACATTGACTAGAGTAGGGGTCAGGCTCAGCCCCTGGGTGAGCTGTGCAGGTAGGGATGATCTGGCTTGAATGAAGGGGGAAACAAAAGGGTTTTTCCTTTTGCATTTGGGCCTGGAATCACTCAGATTCTCAAATTCTTCAAACTTGCCCAACCTCCAACCTCATCACATTTCCCATTGCAGATGCTTTTTGGCTGTCCAGATGCCTACAGGCTGCGTTTTCTGTGCTTCTCTGTTCCCCACTTCATTCTCAAACCACTTAAATACATGCTGGCAAAAATATCTCAAAAACCAATGGCTGTAATGCAAACTGGGCTATTTCTTTGAGGAACATCTTCCCTGTTCAGCCTGCAGCAGTCTGTCTGCTGTCCCAAATTCCCCACGTGCTGTTGCTACTGCGTGTTATATTGCACATCTGATTTAAGCCCAGCAAGGCTTTAGCTCATCCTCTGGTGAGTAAACCCAAGGAGATCCCACAGGAGCCAAGAAGCATGCTGCCAGAGGATGAGTGTTGGGTTCTGAGATGAGTGGAAGTCTGGCTATAGGATGCAGTATGGGTCTATGCCTCGCAGCACTGGAGACCTTTGGTTTGGAGCTCTGCCTCTGAGCCAGGATAAAACCATTTGCCCATCTGTGTGAAGTGTCTCTCTACCTGCATAGCTGAAGTGTAATTAAAGGTTGATCCAGTGAACAGGACTTAATCTCTTATGGCATGATATATTTGGGCCAAGCACCTCACTATGACTTGATTTGAATTCCTGTTTACAAATGGCACTAGATTAATAGTAAGGAGATAGTCCAATCAGAAGTGGGTACTGCTTGGAAACACCCATTTGGTTTGAAGTATTGCAAGAAAATCAATCTGGGATCTCTACAGAGCCGAATAAGAACATCAGTCTCCAAATACATCTGATGTGAGCCAAGCCTCCTCATTTTCAGTTCAGTTATCACTGACATTTCAGCTATTATTCATCAGTTTAGAAGGAAAAGAGGAACCTACATCATTTGCAAAACCTATATGGTCTTTCCAAACATTTTTCCTGCCTTCCCAGTGATGATTATTACACACTGCTGTAATTAAGCAGATTAATTTACATTTCCCATCATCTGAGGATGGAGTAGCAACCCAGATTTATTTCTCTGGATTGCTTCCCTCAGTCACTGCTCATAGCACTGAAGCTGCAGCAGTATTTTCCCTTTCAAAAATGCAGCAGCAGAGATGCTCTGTGATTCCAAATGAAATAATTTTGATGTCACAAGAAATGTCATTAAAACTACTGCAGTCTTTTAATAAGCTCCTTCTTAGGAGGATGGATTTTCAGCCTCCTCGTGTCAGCTCTGCGCAGAGTAACTACAGCAAAGCTTGGTGCCAGTGTCCCTGTTACAAAATCTGTTTCTCAAGGGTTTATAATTATAACATGCCCATAAAAATTTACTCATCTGAAACCCAGGATATAGTTTCTCAGACAGAGAGGAAATATTGCTCGCTGAACTTGGTTTAAATCAATTCCGAGTTTCAAGAATCCAAAAATAATAAGGTTTGTGGGTTTTATATGCTCTTTCTGTGGCTCCATAACTCAGAAAGAAATCACTTTGTAGAATAAAGTGTCATGTTTGTTTATAAAGCAGAGCAGGGGAGAAGCAGATAAAAGTTCAGACTTCTTATAGTGGCTACTGAAAATCCAAAGAAAATAATGTTCTCCATTTCCCCATGGTGCCCTCACACTCGAAGCTTGTCCTGACTAGCTGTGATGATACACACTGCAGGATCCCAGCGGGGCTGTGGGCACCATCCTTGTAGGTGTAGAGAGTTGCTCTAAGCAGCTGTGGGAGTAAGGGATGGAATCACCCACAGCATTTTTGCCCTTTCCCTCATTTCCAGCTTACTGCAGTTAGAAGGCAAACGGAAAGTGCCCTCCTAATAATTGCTAATAAAAGCATCAATAAACGATCCCTGCACAACTGAGTTCCAATGTATATTGGCATCACCAAACGCCTTGCAATATTTAGCCTTTAGCTTGTATCGACGAGGAAAATAACACTGCTGCTGAACTGAACTATAGATGGCATAAGCAAAGCCCAGCAAGTACAGAAAGACAGAAAACAAGCCCTGTGAAATCTAAAAGCAATATTTTTAATTTCATTTGGAATTCACATTCAGGTCAGTTTTGTACAGCTGCACGTCGTTCAGTCTATCTTTGTCAGCTCTTGCCTATTAGAAAAAATATTGCACTTCTCAATGTTCTACCTCTATCAAATTGACAGGGTCATTTTTCACAAGGCAAGCTGGAATTAAGGTGACATTAAACCATTTTGCATACAACAACTAAAGTCATGCTGCAACAACAGTTAAAAAAATAGCTGTTTTCTCGGTGTTATTTATCATACCTTTCTAAGGCAGTTTTAGTGACTTCCTGAATATCTGCAGATTTGCTAGCTTGACATGATATTGCAAGTTTGGAAATCATGTTTGCAGTTGTAATTATAATATTCTCATTTTCTCATTCTGCCTAGTATTACAACTTCTTTAAAGTCAGCCCCTGTAAGGAACACTGTCTGTTTGTCAGTGTTATTTCCACAAAGTATTTTCTCTTTTGAGGAGTGTTATTTCCACCCTGCAATATATCAGGTATTTCATTCACACAAAATGATTGAACAAATGATAAAAAGAATCACCTTATCAAGGAACATGCTTATAAGCACATTCTGCTCTTCCTTCAACTTCAGGCTTTTAGTATTACTGACTCAGATCCCATATGTAAAGCAATATACTGGGTACTGTAGGGGTCTTAGAGGAAGTGTGCCTATTTTCCACAGCTGGCTGAAATCCAAACGTATTTCTAAATCCTAAAGAAATTCTGCTCATGAGTCATCCTTGTAGTGCAGCGTAGGAGAGTGTGGCTGCGTGGGAAGGGGGGGCTCTGATGGGGAGCACACAGCACTGCGCAGAGAGATGTGATAATAAACATCATTACGATGGTTTACACAGCTGTAATGGTTATCTGAGACCTCAAAAGCTTTGTTTCTATGGCAATCCCCAAAATCCTAGAGGAGATGTTGAATGCAAGACAGGTGTTTGGGTAACATATCCTCAGCTTCCTGTTCTCATACGTTGTTTCCTATCCAGCCTCACAACTCGGTTCACACATGGATCTATAAAGAGGTGCTAAAACCCATTAGAGGGGAGATTTTACTCTACATTTGGGCTGAGATCAACCAGTAGGAGTTAGAGAATCTGCAGAATAGAGAGACAGGGAGCAGTAACACAAAACCAGTCACTTGGTACAGCCCCATGGCATGATGCAGTCTATCAGTCTTCACTGTTTACCCATCATCTCTTTTCTCTTCAACCTTTTGTTTTCAAATGTCATGGAAAACTAAGCAGCTGGATTTTTCTGAGTAAGGTTTTATAAACACATTTTTCTTCCATAATAGGAAATTCCTCACGACTGCTTCAGTGCTTCCTTTCCTCCACAGTTTGGTTGGCAAAGCAAAATGGATTGTCACCTGCACTAAGACAGTGATGTGCAATGGCCCATTGCAGGAGAATTCAGCTGGGGAGGAAGGAAACTGTGAGAAGGGTAACCAGATAACAGACAAATTGTCCAAATGAGAAAAAGCGAGATTCCCACTGGTCTTTTTGATTGGACAGACCTAAGCCAGCTTTTTCCACTGTTTTACATTAGCTCTCCATTGCCTTTATCCTCCTCAGAGACCCCACAGTCTTCTAGTTGGTACTGCAAAAGGTCAGGACAGTTCATCAGTTCATTTTGTCTCTGTTGTACTAGACTTTCAGACTGGGATTTCTTTGTCTTTCCCATCTTTATGTAGCTTTGCCACAAATGTGGAACCCATAAATCGAATTACTGTCAATGCATACTGTCAAAATACATTTCAGACATACATTGGGACTTTAAGGGCCATACTGAAAGAGAACTGTTTTTTTCTGGGTTTCTCCAGGAGCATCCAGGACTCTTAAAGTTTTATGTTAAACATCAGCCTCACTCTTCTCCATATTACAGTGATGAAGAACTAGCTTGAAATCAATTTACTGATCCCTAAGAAGAAAGATATAGAAGGTTATTAAAGTTAACACTTCTGTATGTGCAACCTATTACTGTGCAACCTATTACTGAGCTTGTTAACATTCACGTGCTGGTTGACAGCAGCTATGGGAAGGACAAGGTAGCCAGCTCCGTTCTGAAACAGCTGCTCACGGGCAGGAATTCAGCTTTAGTCCTGTTCTGGTAAGTCCTACATCTCAGCTGGAGCCAATGAGCAGTGCCAGTAGATATTTAGTTCCTTAAAAACTAAGTCACTTGCTTAGCCCATGTTCCAAATTTCTACATCATTTTTTCAGCTTTGGTGTCTATAGATGAACCGACTTACATATGTATATATGAACTACTTGCCTAATTTCTTTTCCTATGCAGTTACTTGCAATATGAAGAATACAAGAAGGGTTACTATATCAGAAAATCAGCCATGAGCCACATGGATACAAAGCTGCTGAGTGTGCAGCTATACATATTCACACAGATGTGTTTTACTTCACAGATTTCGATGAAATCTTCTGCAGTCAGAGAAATCAAGTTTCCTGTGGTCTTCTTTTTGAAACCATCCATTTTCAATAATTTATTCACAGGCAGTCTCTGTTGTGGTGGGTTTGCATTTGTCACATCACCTCAATTTCTCTAATGAGTTGTTAATGAGAGGTCAATTACTTATGGAAATTAGGAAAACATTCATTGAGGAACTGTACTGAGTAAAGTGTGCTACTTCATAATGTTATGATATAAATCATTACAGCTTTAATGATTATTTTACTCTTTTTCATGTTCGAGCTTGTTCCCTGCCTTATACAGTGGCCTTGAGATGATTCTGAAATGAACTCAAGTGATTCCCCTGAAAATGTTACCATATTGTATTTTCTAATAACTGCAGAATGCCTTTTGTTATTAAACATTTGCTCATGCATCAGCATCTTGCTGTGAAATCTTCAGCTGAATATAAGGATGTTAAGAACACCAGATGTGCCATGCTGGCCCACAGCAGTCCTCTACCCTGTCCTCTACCCTGGCTCCGCTTCCGCTTTTGATACTACAGGAGAGAATGGCCATCCACAAAGACCTTGCCCCAAACTGTGACCTGCAAAGCAGCCTCCTGACTCCTCTTCTGGACAACCAGGTAAGCATCCACAGACTGCAGCACATCATTCCCCAGAATTATTGAGTTCTACACTGTCTGTTTAGTGAAAAGTCTTCAGGAATTGCTGACTGGTAAGTCAAAATGTTTGTCTTACAATTTTCCCTCCTCCCATGCACCTATTTTGAACACTTTTAAGGCTTTGAATGAATGGTATACAAACACAGGAACATAGGCAAAAAAAGGATCCAAGGGACCAAGACGAATTGCGGCTCAGTTGCAGAATCATGCAATTAAATGGAGAGGCCAGGGGTATAATTTGCTGCTGAAATTCAGCTTTGTGCTGTCGTAAGTTATTATTTCAGAACAGACGCTGAAACAGCCAGAGAGGAAAGTGTACAAGCAGAAGTATAATTGGACTTCAGTATTTCATACTGACGCCCTGAGATTTCCACAGCTAAACACAGTTTCAGAGTCCAACCAGGGTAACACTGCAGTGAACAAACATAAGATCTCCCATATTCAGCCCGTCAGATTATTCCATTTCCCCTGCAGGCACTGTAAATCAAAAGCTAAAAACATCCCGTTATGTTTTACAAAACAGTTTTGTTGGTCCTTCTTACCAAAGACATTCTGGACACATGTTATTTTAATCTGAGTCTCATTCATTTCTGTTTTACTGTCTGGAATTCAGCGTTAAACTGGGGGAAAGAAAGAAAGGAGAGGAAAAAAAAACCAGTAGTTAACCACAGAGAAAGCAAGCGGCAGCCAGTTAAACCAAAGAATGAACACATCACATGGACGTGATTTTCTCAGTATCTAAAGACTTACAAGGTCTTTGAACCAGGCATGGGCTGGATGCAGGTGAAACCCTTGTTGTTATTTGACTTAGGAGTGCTTAGAGCCCAACATTTTAGTGTAAAGAAACCCACTGTGCTTATTAGGGGATAATTCAGCTGGTCCAAAGTACAGTCCTGTTAATATCCCCTCGGGAGGCACTCACATTTACATCTCTAACTCCTTCCCCAGTCCTTGGAAGGATATACATATTAACAGCAAAGAGGTGTCCAACTACTAATCAAAAGCAATACAATACCATCCAATCTATGATGAAATAAAGAAGAAACGAGTATGAATGTAAGTACCTCCTCTTTATATCAGAGCCTCTACATTGTTTTCAGGAGCTTTTTTTGTCATGCAGTGATGAAAGGCTGAGAACAAAGTGAGTAAAATTTCCTCTTACTGCTTAAAAATTCTCAGCTGGTTTGCCGTATCAAAAAGCTGTCTCTTTAAACAAATCACACGGTTAAAAATGCCAAGTTATAATTCAGCAACTAACTCAGAAAATGACAATTTAATCAATCAGAACCAACCCTCCTGAAGAAAAAGAAAAAAAAAAAAATCTTCAGGCTTTCATGCAATGCGAGAGCGGTTGAAACTGTAAAAAGGTTCAATCGCTGTAGAACAAGCCTGCAGCATCAATGTTTATTAAAGTCAGGGGAGCCATTTATTGACCTGGGAAATAGCAAACCACCAGCAGCACTGCCAGATTGCATTTTTATAGTTAACAAACGGAAGGTGATATTTTCCTTTTCTCTTTTAATTGTGATTCCATCAAATTGAAAGAGCTAAAAGCTGCTTGGTTTTTAAAGGAAGAGGAGGATGCTCTGCCCCATCCTCCAGTCACTCTCTCTGCTCTGACCCCTAGCAGTGGGATCTATTAAATCATTGCATCATAGGATCAAATTTTTAGGCTTATCAGAATGACAGACCTGTGTCTGCTCCCCCCTGCACTTTAAGTGATGATAGAAGACAGGGAGCTACCATTATCAAGCTGCTTCCTTCTGTAATCAAAAAGGAATTATTGTATTTATTGACATAAAGGTCATCCTGCCACTGGGACAGCCAAAAGCACTTAGAATTAATTGTCTTCTCCCAAACTGACAACTGGCAATTATTATTTTTTTTCTAATCAAAGCACAGCTTGGTTGTTCTAGAGATTTTCTAACTGTTTTGCCACGTCTTTAACTCGCACCTTTTTACACCACATACATTTTGAGCATGTAAGGCTATGAAAAGGAAAGCCTCACAACACGAGCTGCCCTACCCATGTTATCTGAGCTGAGCTTCATTTTCTGCCCAGCCACTGGAAGCCTTAGGGTTATCATGGCAAGGATTGAAGTCATTCTGTATGTGTCAGCTGCCACCTCGACCGGTGCCATCACCAGAAAGTGGACTTCAAAGGCTGCAAGGATGAGTCAGCGCAGCCTGATGTGCCATGCCACATGCTGCAGCTGAGAGCTGTGACAAACCCATGTCCTCTGAGCATTAGGTACAAAGCGAGCCGGCCGACAGGTTATACATGCATGCATCAAAAGGAATGAATATGGTAACAAATCTCCAGCCACCCAGGGCCATCGGAGTTGTCAATACGCCGCATGCATTAGCGAGAGCAAGGGAGATAAAAACAAAGACTCCTTGCCTCAAAACCACACATCTCTGCTGCTCGGAGAATTTCACACTGCCTCTGAGCAGAGCACCAAGGTACAGAAGCACGTTTCTGATGCTGCCCAGTCCTACGCGGCACTTCGCACTCTTTCAGGTTTGCAAACACACCTGCAGCAGTTCTACACCTTGTTTTCCTTGTTCACAGAGAAGAACACATAAAGTCCTCACTCACAGCACAGGGAGGTGTTTGACACAAGTTAATGACTCGCCTGTCAGACTATCAGAATTTTGATACTTGCAGAGGGAAAAAAAAAAGGCTTTGAGTATTTTGAGATATGTAAAAAGGTGCTTTGGGATTTAAAGTCAGCTCGTAACAAATTGAGTGGTGTAAGGCCTGAGATATCAGCTTGGTGCTACAATCACAAAACTGCAAGCATATGAATAAATAAAAGGTTGCAGAAAATGCAAGCCATGACTTCCCTCAGATTAGATCCCACTGGCACGAAATTAGCTCACAACTGTCACTTGTGTTGTTTCAAGAGAGATTAATTCTTAAATAACGCTAATGACAACTTTGATTTGACTTCTATTATTACTACAGAGATGGGACTATGCTTCGTAGGAAGAAAAATCTTTTATCTGCTTGCTTAATGCATATGTTTGATGAGATGGAGCTCCTCTCCCCTGAGTTATTTCCCTGAGCATTTTCGTTTTGAAAAAGGAATGGATTTCCAGGTTGAAAGCAAAGGTGCTGTGCAGCTGTCAGAGCTGGGGGAAAGGGGTGTGACTGCCATGCACAACAGCCTTGTATCTTCTCTAAGCAGTATCCCTTCTGCTTCAGCTCCTCACCCTCACTGCGTCTCACAAGCAGGAATCATTACAGGGCTGGATTCTTCTGACCTGCCTCCACCACCGTCAGTAAATCATAAACCTTTCTCCTATAATCAATGGAGTGTCTTCAGATCTACCAGACAGTATAATCTGCTTCACGAGGCAGCTGATTGTTATCTGTAACTTCCCCATGCAATTCTAGCTATGGGAGGATGTAATCCAAAAATTTCCTTCAGGCTTTTTTACTGCTGAAATACATCAAATTCTCATGGCAGGCTGTTTTACAACCTCCACTTTTCTAAATAAACATCACGCGGGCTGTACTGCATTTACGGGAAAATACTTCTTCTTGCCTGCCTGCACACATTGAGGCGGGTTGTTGGCTGATGTGCCGGCACATGAGATAACCAGCAGCACACCTCTGTGAGCCCATGGTGTCACTGGGACACCACAGGTCCGAGGCTGTGGATGCCAACCCAGGGAGCACCCAGAATATTCCACAGTCAAGTTCAAAACCCCTCACACCATTCACTCCCAGCTTCCAGCACTCCTGCATGCCGTTTTAAATTATTAGGCTCAGCTCCCAAAGATTAAAGAGTTGGTGGTATCACATCAAAGGTATCACGCTGCTGATATATGCAGTGGCTGCTGAAGAAAGGGGCTGCTTGGACTGATGAAATGTTGCCATGCAGGCAGGAGAGGGTGATGTGCAAGGAATGGGGAAAGCTTTCACAAAGGGCACCACACAAACCAGGCATAGTAGCTGGAGACGTGCTGATGGGTGCAGAGTAATGTATTTAGAAAGAATCATTCGAAGTACGTTTCTGGACTATAAATTAGCTGAAACTGCTCAGAAAATGCCCTGAATGACATTGAAGGCCATGCAATTAAATGCAAGGCTTCAACGTGCAGTGATCAACAAAAAGCAAATGCACCATTAGAGTGCATGCAAAACAGAAAATAAGGCCAAAGTGGGGAGTTAATGGAGGCACTGTGCTGTCATACAAACTAAAGGCATTCCCTTACTGGTTTGTTTGCTAAGATACAAATAGACTTTGATGCACATTTGTGTTTGGAAAACCGCAAACTTTTCCCCAGCTTTTTCTGATGGAAAGGGTTGGAAACTGTTAATGATGAACAGAAGCTCTAACACAATGGGGACAAATGAAGCAGGACAGATCCCGCAGTCACAGAGACCTTCTCGTTTGGGCCTTGAACTTCAGAGCATCTTCAGCTCATTTTTGGAGCCTGGAGATGAACCTGCTTTGCCTATGTGGAAATCAAATATTTCTACCCCACCACTTCAAGGATTGCCCTTGAAGTGGATGTGGCTCATTTGTGTTTGTGGTTATGTTAACCCTCTGAGCTTAACTGTGTAGTAAAGATGCCCAGATTCAGATTATTCCTCCTCCCTCTTTCCCACTGCAGTAATGCTTTGCCCTTCATTGTACATTTTTGTGGACACTATTAGAGCATAAATCTTCAAAAGTTCTTCAAGCTCACTTTGACCTACATCTTGCACATATGGGAACTTTCCTTCCCAGATTGTCTTTCTGAGCACACTGGCTCATTACAGTTTTGAACACTGAACTCTCACTCGTATTACTTTACTGCCTGGTTTATGCGCTGAATGTCAAAACAGGCATCAGAAATCTGATTTATGACGATATATACAGAAATTGTGGTGCCTGCTGGTGGCTGGGTGTCAGCTGGCAGCTCCTCATCAGGATTTCCGCATCAGGACAGCAGGGCCCAGCCTGGCAGCCTAGAGACAGCATTGCCAAGTGTGAACTCCAAAACCATCATTCAGGACCAACAGAGCTGCAAAGATTTTTGCAGCATCCTGAAATCCATTTGCTCTCCAGCTTTAACCACATTTGACTACACTCTGTTTCTGTGTTTTTTTTTTCAAGCAGAAGTCAATGCTTGTTTTTAAAAAAACGATAGCTGAATAAATCAAGCAGACTCCAAATGCCAATACGAAAAAGATTTTGTAATCTCTTCCCTTTTCCATTATAAACATCTGAAAATTATGTATAAAGCCATAAGCCCACAACATGCACAGGCACTGATAAAGAAACTAAGCTTCCTCCACTAATTTACCGCTTCATCTTGATTTTCACTCCTGCTCATGAGCGCACTCTCCCCCACCCCGGTTATATACCGGCTCAATACAGCCCGGCTGCCATTACTTCACGCACCAGCAATGCATCCCCCCCCTCCCCCGCCCTCTTCCTCCGCAGCCCCAGGCTACGGGCTGCGCCCCCGCCGCCAGCAGCCGGCCCGGAACGCGGAGGGTGGAGCCGCGCCGCCAGCGCCTCCTCCCGCCTCTCCTCCCCCAACGTGCGCGGCCGCGGCGCTACGCGAGCACGGGGATCCAGCGCGGCCTACGGGCAGCGCCGGGGCCGCCATGGCCGGGGAGGTGAAAACGAAACTGTCCAAGAATTTGCTGCGCATGAAGGTGAGGTGGGTGGGGAGGGGGGGGGGGGGGGGTCTGCGGGCTGGTCTGCGGGAACGGGAGGTAAAGGGAGGCCGGGCCGGGCCTGGCTACGGGGCCGCTGGGAGCGGATGGGGCGGGCCAGCAGCGCGCTATGCCGGGCTGTAGCGGCCCTACCCGGTGGGGGCTGCGCCTCTGCCGCCATCTCAGTGCCCCTCGCTGGGTCGGGGTATTTCCGCTTCTTGCACCTCCGCGCAAGGCTGCTGTGTTTGTGTCCTGTGCGCGGTGCTTCTATATGCATACAAACGCGTGTCTTTAGTTCTGTCTTTTCGCTTAGCCCTGCTGCTTTCTGAACTGCTCTGCTCCAACCAACTTCACCAGCAAGGGGCTGCTACGAGAGCTGCCCCGGAGAGGGATTGACTGTTCGTTGTGCCCCTTGTCTTTCTGTGTCTTGGACCACTTTTCCCCCCTCTCTTCCCATAGACGCATATATGCTGCTGCTGTTAACCTTGGCCAGCCCACCATGCCTGCAGCTCTGTGTCTCAGGCCAGGTGGATTTGCAGGTTCTGGTTCTCATTGTGTAATTCAACACCTAATTCAGTAAAGTGCATCCTCCTGTGATGAGACTGCATCTATTAAAAGTTGGATTACCATTAACTTTTCTTTGAAACGATACCTGTTATATTTTGATAATCCAGCCAGGCTGGATGTGGCTCTGGGCAGCCTGGTCTGGTGTTGGCGACGCTGCACATAGCAGGGAGGTTGAAACTACGTGATCATTGTGGTTCTTTTCAACCCAGCCCATTTTTTTGATTATATGGGCCTCTGTGGCTTCTTGCTTGTGGTGTTTCACTTAACATCGTGCATTTTTTTACCCCCTGTTCATGTGGGCCATATTTTTAGACACTTGGCTGAAAGATATTTAGCTGACAGGTTCAACCTGCCACGTAGAGTGGACCCTGATACAGTAAGATGGTGAAATATTTACCTCAGTAAGTAGGTGCTGCTAATGAAAGGCTAAAATTCATGCACAGAAGGAACAAAACACCTCCTACATTGTTCTCAAACGCAATTGGATGTTGAGTTTAGTTAGGCAGCAGTGCAAGAGAGGGCAAGACTCTGGATTGCAGCACTGCTGATCTTTTTCTCATTTTTATGCAATAATCTCTTCTTAGGTGGAACTTATGCTTCTATTTTTTGCCATTTTTAGAGGTTTTTTTAGATTTCCTTCAGGCAGTGAAAAACCAGTCATGAATGTGGTGCCTTGACATTTGCAGGCTTAGAGACCAGGCAGCATTAACCAGCTTAAAAGAGGTGTGCGGGTTTTGAGAAGGTTGTACACAGATCTTGTACACAGATCTTAAACTCAGTGCTTCCCTTCTGCAGATCTTGTTGTTGACAAATATTTTAATAATCTTTTAGCAGTTGCCTCTGCAAGTGTGGATAAGATGGATCATTGCAATTCAGTATGCACTCAAAGGTGGCGTGTGGTCAGTGGTCAGATCTTTTCACGGAGATGTGCTCACCTCTTGATGTCAAAAGATGGCTCCTGCTTTTAGCATAATAGAGTCATATGATTGTAAGTTAGTTCTTGTACTGCTTGATCCACATGCCAGCTAATCCAGATAGCCCAACGATTATTGACGTGCATACTCTGCACCTACCCCCATTGGTGTATTTTTGATTCATCCACATGTGCTTACAGATAAATACAACCAGATTTTTTTAATCTATTTATTCCTGAAGTAATCATTAGGAACATAATATTTAAAATGTAATGTGGAATGATTATTTAATTGTGTGCTTGTAGCAAAATTTCTCCTATTGAGATTTCTGACTGGCTAAACAATCTCCTTGAGAATGATGATATGGTTTGAGATATGCTTTTCCACATGATAGATTCCCTCATTTTCCTCAAGCAGATACTGTAATTTTAATTGGAAATCTTTGACATATTTTGGGTTGACTCGAAAACAAAAGTCAATTTTTCTTTCATTAATGATCTTACACAAATGAATGCAAATAAAAATATAATGGAAAATGAGATGTTAGCACTATGTTGGTTTTCATGATGGGGTTTGTTTTGTTTTGACTGGACTTTTTGTAATGATGAGAAGACGTGGGTGTTTATATGTGATGTATATTGCATACACATATTACCTGCGTGCTCTAAATAAGCTCAGTAATGCATGTTTTTTGTGGGAGACAAGTATTTTGTGATGGCTTCTTGGGTTCTATCCCCAAACCAAGTCCACGCTAACTGAATAAAATTATGTCCAAGTCTATGCTAATGTTCAAGAGACAGATGAGCCCCAGTGGTGTTATGTCAGCCTGCAAGCTTAGCTAAACACGGAAATGATGCTGCTTATATGAGAGAGGTAAGATTCATTGAGATAAGATTCTTCTGTGCTGTTGCACAGACAGGTTCCTCTTGGTGGCCACCAAGCAATTTTTGTACATCAGTGTGTATAAACAGTACTGGTGGCCTCTTGCTGCAGATTGCATCTGTGTGAATGTGCCTTGCTGCCAGATGCAGTTTTTGAGGTGCTTTCTGTAGCCCCAAAGGAAGATCCCAGCTCTTAGGGGTGTCTTTGTATCCAAGTGTGGATGTGGCTGACTGTTGACTTCCAGTAGATGGTTGTGATCCACAGTTGTTCACTTTTGCTCTGTTTTCCCAAACACAAACCAAACTCAGAGAAGATCACAGAAAGCATGTACTGCTTATATCAACGGTTAAATGGTATAGAATGAATAATTGTTGTCATGTAATTATTGCCTGCCAGAACATACTCAAAAAGCCTGAAGTTGTATCTCTCTTTTTAGTTCATGCAAAGGGGTTTGGACTCACAAACTAAAAAGCAACTCGATGAAGAGGAAAAGAAGATAATTAGTGACGAACACTGGTATCTTGATTTACCAGATCTAAAGGAGAAAGAGTAAGCTTCTACTTTTGTACTTCTTATCATCATTGGATTGTTTTATAGTGCAAACAGAATGTAATTGTTTTTCTTACACAGGAAATACTATTACTAACCAATTGAAAGAAGCAAAAAAAAACAGTAGCAGACCAGGAGTACAGCTTTCTTTTTTTTTTTCCAGAAATGTTCTCAAGGTTAAATAATCCAGCGTTTGACCTACTTTCTTTTCTTCATGCTTTGTTTTCTCTCACCCCCACTTTCTTGTAGATGCATGTAATTAGTTTCTTTCAAGCAGGAACAAATTCATTCATTGCTGGTTTTTTTTTTTTTCTTTCATTCAAAAAAAAAGAATTTGAAACTTTGTATGAGTAACCTGAAATCCAGTCACATGGTTGGGTCCATTCAGGACAAGTTCTATCTTCTGAGTACAGATCACTTCAAATCCTGCTTTTGAAAAAGGAGGGAGAATGGATGAAGCAAAAATAAAGGAGGGCTTAGTTAATAGGGAAGCAAATGTCCCTTCCTGCTATGTCGAAAGGTGCTTTAAATAGCAAAGGAACTACTTTTTAAATACTTTTGTCCTTTAAAAAGAGAACAGAATTCTTCTAAAGGAAAACATATAATTTATAAAAAGCTGTGATCCATGGAATTAACTGTAATTGAATAGGTCACCTATAAGCTATTTTCCATGGCTGTTGCCGTGTATGACAGAATGGTTTGGGATCGTTTTTCTTTTCTTTCCGGGGTCATTAAAAGAGGGAAAAAAAAGGAGGGGGAATGGGAAAATCTTTCTCTGCTGAACAGAAAATTACACATTTATATCCTGACAGGCTGAAATAATACCAGGTCTAACATCACAATGAAAAATTCATTAGAAGCTTTTGCTGGTATAGTAATGCCACCTGGAGAGTGATATTTATGTGGTATTTTTATTCTGGCAAAAGCATTAATGTAGGTGGAATCGTACCAGCAAAGAGTGCTTTCTGTCAGGAGAGTTAATTTTCTTGTGGAACTGGCACAGCTTTACTGGCAGGCAGTATTCCTTTGCATTCCAAGCTCTTTGTATTGAAAGATTTATCAGAGCAATTAATCTTCAGAAAGTAGTTGATGGTATAAAATACACTGCAGTTTTGTTTATTTGTGTGGGGGAAGACAGCAAATGCTTTTTGCGTTTGTTTAATTTGATTATATTAAAGCACGCTGTTTGACAACTGCTGTGTTTGGGCTTTCATGCAGGAGCTATATAATAGAAGAGAGGAGCTTTATGCCATGTGAGGATCTACTTTATGGTAGAATGTCCTTCAAAGGATTCAATCCGGAAATTGAGGTACTATTTAATTGTCTTTTGAGGATTGAAGCCCTCAGGAATGAGGACTTCAGTGTTCACACTCCATGCTGTTTGGCCTTTGCAGCACTTCCTTATATAGCAAAACTGTGATTTCAGCCAAAATGCCAATCAGTGCAATGTCTAAGAAACAGAAACCTCTTACCTCCTGGTGTTGGTGGTTAATAAGTATGTGACTCCTGCAGATTTTCCTTCCTTGAGTTCAGGAGACTTTTCCACCTGCTGCTCACCAGAAAGATAGCTCGCTCTTCTTCCTCCTGTTTAATTCAGAGCCCAATCTTACAAACATTCAGCCCTGTTTATTCAGTACTTACTTGTATAAGTAAGAGCTTGAGGTTCCAGAGTTAAAAGTTCTAGGCAAGAGGATCTTTCATTTCTTTCCAGCATGATTCATGCTCATACAACTATTTCATACTGAAGTAGTAATAAAAGTGTTACTGCTGAACTGAAACAAGAAGATGAAAGTACAAAGCCAGAGGCATGCAGAAGGCTATGCAAGGTTATTTAATGGGGCATTCCTAGAGTTATTTTGAACTTGCTTTCACTGTGATTAGGCCTATCATTGCTTCATGGTTTATACTAGTAGTTTATTGTAGATCTTTGCAGATATTTTTCCACTGTAACAAAACCATTTCAAAGACTAGCATCACAATGAAAAAATTAGAAACTAAATCTCTGGTCTTCTGAAGCTGCCTGCCATGTTGTTGAGAATGCTTGAATAGTGCAGCTCACTGAAAAAAAACTGTCTCTCTGTTGCCTCTTTTCTCAAAAGCAAATAAAACTTAGCTTAGCAACAAGGAGGAATGTTGCCTTTTCTTGCAGCCCTGTGGTATAGCCTAAACAGGGTACTGCTAATGTAGGAAAGCAGTATTGAAACTGCTTCCTGCCTTCTGTGCTTTTATCCTGGCAGTGACATTATTTCAGCATAGCTGATGTTTTGTCAGGGTTACATGTTTAAGCTATTTCTTACTTCATTTTCAGAAATTAATGGTCCAAATGAACTCTAAGAGCAAGAAAGAAGAAATTGAAGAGGATGATAAAATGGAAGCTGATGTGTCTGATGAAGAAATGGCCAGAAGGTACATTATTCCTAATCAATACTGATTATGTCGTAAAATATGGCCTATGTTCTGGCATTTTCTGTGGGAGGAGAAACATAAAAAGTAAAAAACAAAACAAACAGCATTTGATACTTCACAGAGCTGATTATCCAGGAATTCTGGTGTTTGTTCAGTGGAAGCTCCATGACTTTCAGGGTTAAAAAATCTCGTAGTTGTTTTCCACCTTTTGACATCCATGTATTCTATGCTAATTCCCTCTCAGCTCCAGATTGCTAAAAATCTTTAACTATCAAAATGAATAATAATTTAATCTGTGATCATGTAGCACTTGTGCTGCTTAAGCTTCCAGTGATGCGCTTTTTACAATAGTTTAATTGTTGATTACATTTATGATTTCCTGCATTGAACTTCTCTCTGATTATAGTAAGAACTGTCACTTTTTAATTATCTTTACAGATATGAAACACTAGTGGGAACAATAGGGAAGAAATTCTTGAAAAAAAGAGACCAGCGTGTTCTCCATGATGAAGATGAGGAAGAGAACAGTAATACAAGACCTAAGAAAGCTAGGAAAATGTTCTTAAAACCTCAGGATTAATGTCAGCTGCACAACTGGAGCTAATAGAAATGTTGTCTACCAAATATAGCCAATATGGCACCGAGAACTGAAGATTGTTTGGAGTTTTTGCTATTTTATGTGAAAGACAGAATTGTAAATCTGAGTCCATCCTTGTTGAAATGCCTGCTGTCCACATAACAAGCCTTTTCTGAAGTGGATGTGTATATAATGGATGTCATACATCCTTTCCTCTCTAAGCAGCTTTTAACATGTGGGATATTAAACCCATCAGCTGTTTTTAATGTTGTGCATAACTAGGATGAGTGTCAACGTGCAATCAATAGCAACAGTATTTATATTTTACGATAACATCTAAAATAAGTATTTGCAGTAAAGATGAGCTTTGCTCAATCCAATCCAGTGAGACAGTTCAGCTTTTGCTGCTATTTCTATTATGAAAATGAAAACCTTTGCTCTCTTCAATTCAAAAAAAAAAAAAAAAAAAAAAAAAAAAAAAACAAAACACCAAAAAACAAAAAAACAGTGGAAACATTTTTTTAACTGCTTGACAGATAAGCTGGGAAAAGAACAGAAACAAAATCCATTTTTGTAATTTTATTTTTTTATAAAGCATATTTAAAAATAGGAGCTTATAGCAAAGCGTTTCTTTTCCTAGAGCAAGGCAAATATTGGGCAATGTTTCCAGTTTGACACTTGAGCAGATTGTGAGCCTTCAATTTCTGTCTTCCAAAAGAAGTTTGCTAATCTTGTCTCTTTTTTCCAACCCAAAAATTCCAAACTTATAATTATCTGGATCTTAACATAGAAGCACAATAACAGCTTCAGAAACATGTTTGGAGAGATAATAAAACTGATTTTTTTTTTTTTTTTTTTGTGGTTAATGATTGTGGTTTAACTAATTTAATGTTAAAAAACAATTATGCTTAATACAGTCAGATAGAAGAAACGATCCTGATTTGTGCTGGTTGCGGATGTCCCCAGATATCAGCTGACTGAGCTTTTCTCTGTTCAGCACGTAACAAAGGCATCTGAAGCAGTGCTAGGACCCAAGCATCACAGCCTTTTGTCAGTGCTTTGGAAAACAGAAAGGTCAGTGTGGTTTTGTCTGAAATCATAGCAGTTCTCTGCATTCTGGCTTTCAAAAAGTAGTTTTTATCTGTTACTTTCCTCATCGAGGTGTCTGAATTACTCATCCTTGATGATAACTTTCTGGAGAAAGAAATTTGTTGAATTGTTGCAAGTGGTGACCATTCCATCCTGGACCTGAGGGTTCTTTTTTTCCCATTTTTTAAACTACTCAGTAAAACGACACTTTCGACAACTCAATTATATGAAGAAAGAGCCTTATGTCTGTATTTGCATGTGTGATATATGAACTGTAATCTGTATATCAGGAGCACCTTGTTAGATATTCAAGATGGATCACACATGGAAAGAGAAATACACTTCTAACCTAGTAAGGAAGCTTCGTACAGGTGGGAAGTCTGTGATTCATGATCTGAGATAGTTTTTCAGAGCTAATTAAATGCAACTGGTTGAATTACTTAAAATTTGATCATATATTATCACTGGCTGGAAAGAAGTTAATGATGGCAAGACATTTTTCTTCCCACGGAAGATATGACCTGAGCTAAGAAATGATTTATTGTTGGTCATCACAAGAGAAACTCAGAATGTATCCCATTACTCTTTCTTGCTTATTAGTAGGAAATTGATTCCCCTCTATGAGAATACGTTTCTTTATGAGAATTTCTACATGGCTGTGCTGGATAGTTGAGGGAGGTGTCTTCTTTGAACCACCAGCAGCCATGTTCCCACAACTGCCCTTCCCTGAGGGAAAGTGGAGTGTTCAGTGACATTGTGTAGAGGAGTTCTGGGGTAATTCTGGTGACTACCTGTGGCTCAGGTAAACATTTTGTGAAGTCTTGCTTGGTTGAGTCTGTATGCAGTGTGTTCTGTTGCACTGCACAATTCTGTTCAGTCCGATGAAGGGTAATTTTGTGCAGCTGAAGTGTATTCTGCCATACACGGGTCCTTAACTTCATGTTGTGTCCTGGTGAATGGCTGGGAGTTTGAGTGGCAAGGTGTGTTTGTGCAGAGTGAACTCTCATCAGCTTCAAGAAAATCCATGGTTCATTTGTCTCCTGAAAATGCCTGACACTAACTGTGAGGACTGTAGTATGTCAGGTCTTGGTTTATTATCTTCAGATCTGGGTGCTTTGTTCGTGTTTAGCTGGTGGGTAGGTGAGCTACTGAAATGCTGTAGTATGACCAACTACTTGGTTGTAGCATAATCGGAGCCTATCCATGAGGAGTTTGTAAAGTGCAATGTTAAGATTCATGGTATGTTACTACAAATGAGGCAGAATTCAAAATCTTCCCAGTCTTACTTTCTAAAGGTGCCTGTGTGTCCAAAGTTACCAGCAGGCATTTAGAATTAGATAGGGTCCTCAGAAATACCCATCTGTATTTCCAACTTTATAAATACAAATGTGTGTGGGTTTTTTTAAATCAGACCTCTAGTTTTGTAGCCAAGGTAGAAACATTGTGCTGTATGAAATTTCTATTTGAATTATTCTTGACAGAGCTGTAAGTGTAGCAGTGAAATATTCATACTGCAAACCTACATTAATTCAAGCTTTCTTGGCTCCGAAACGGTCTCAAACGCAGATCCATTTTCATGAACATCTTTCTAAGCTGTAGAATTTAAAACCCACGTGGTCATGTTTTCCAAATGAAAAGTAGAGATCTTTGAGATCTGAAAGAAGTTGGGATAAGTAGTATTTCTGTTCAAATAAAAAAAATAAAAAGCAAAATTCAGAGAGAGAGTTACCAGACATGAGAAGTGTTTGTGCCTGTTGTACTAAGGTACCTATCAAACAAAGTGTGTTGTAGTTCATGCCTGCTGACAGCTCACTGTGTTAAGTTTAAACATGCTTCTTGACAGGTGGAATTTTTGTCCCTCTTTTTGACAGTGTTGGAAATGTGAGAATTGAACAACTTCGTCTTTATTGCTCATGCTTCTTCTTCTGCTACTTTTATTCTGCTTAGAATTGGATCTTAAAAACTACTGGACCAGAGTGCAACTGCAGTGAGACATCCTGAATCTTCCCTTTAGTAATGCATGAGCTTTTTAAACTTTGACTCTTTGGAGAGGGAGGAGGATGGGTAGTGGTGCCATGAAGTTTGAACGGCGTTTCTTCCTCTGTGTGTCTTGTTTTCTAATAAGATTCTCCATTATACAGTTACACAATTGTGGATGGCTGTCATTGCCATTGGGCACTGTGTGTGTGTAATGGGCAGCTGGGCTGGGATTCTGGGAGCTGCTCCAGAATTCAGACTTAAAAAGAAATTGTCTCATCTTTCTGTTAATTGGAATGCTGTACTTGTAAATTTTACTTGGAATTGTAAAAGTGGGGGTGGGAGGAGGCGGGGGGTTCTATGCGTTTGTTCTGCTTCATTTGAACAACAGTCTGCAACTAAAACTGCACAATAGCTTAGGCTCTCATTAAACCTTCCTTAAAGAGAGATTGTTAATAAGGTATAGTGATGGCAAAGGATGTCAAAGTGCCTTGCAGCTGTGTGATTCTGTGTTTCACTACTGCATGTGAATGCAAGCTTCTCTGAGAGCTGATGCTTTAATTACTTGTTTGTATTTTTCTTTTTGGTCTAGGAGAGTGTCTGTCTTCTGTAATAATGCCTTGCTAGTGAAACTGCGGCAGGAAGCTTCTGGGTTTGTTTGGTTTTATTCGTTTTTACACCATTCTCATCCCAAACCTTTGAGACATTTTGGGTCTGACATTCACACCTGAATAACTTCAGGCTTTTTATCAGCTTATTGGGAGCTTTAGTTAAAGTGTGGAACGGTTCCTGTACGTGTTGACTTTTCTTTATGTGATTTGATGCTGCATGATGAGGACCTGGTTATACTTGTCACGTGGAGAGGAAAAACACATCTCAGAAAGTTGTTATCAACAGGTGGAGTCAGAGAAAGGGCTGAAGCTTCAGTCATTGCCCACCACATAAATCTTAAGAAAGTAATACTTGGAAGGAGTACCTGTGTTGAATCTCATCTTTACAGACATGGTTAAAGTATGAGTCTATAGTGCTCGGCTTGAGGATGCCTTGCACATCACAACCTGAGCAATTACCTGGGAGCAATAGCAGGAACATCTCCAGAGAAATACAGAGGCAGAATAACTAGCCTGTAAATGGTTGCCCTCAAGACAAGAGGCAGCAGCACCAGAGAACAGCTGTAGTTCACTGCATAGAGGAATATGGTAGAGGTATCATAGAGGTGACCTGGGTTGAATGCTGATGGGATTTTCTGTCAGCCAAAATGGAGGTGGTAAGTGTTCTGAAACTCAGAATGTTCCTTGGGGTCTTGAGGAACAGCTTGTGATCAATCACTTAGAAAGGGGTGAAAACCCTTAATGAGACCTTAGTATGATGTAGTAGTAAGAACACAAATTACAGAACAAAGTCTTTAGTTCATAGAAAAAGTGTTCCCACCTCAGTAAGATCTTTCATTGTCTCCAGTTGCTTCCTGCTTGGTCCTTAGTTCTCCGTCTCTGAGCAGGCAGAACTGCCACCATGGCCAATGGACAGGGAGGAGCCAGCCCAGCACAGGACGTGGTAGGGGACCTTCTCTTCAACCTGCACATTCTTTACAGGCAGCTCTCACAACTTACCATCTCCAGCACACTGCCAAATTTGGTATTGGCCTGTTTGGTTCAAGAAGTCTGTGGTGGGCAGGGTTGACCAGCAGATTGACAGCACGACTGTGCAGACCTCATTTACTTAGTTAATGGTGCATGCAAGACAGCAACTCTTCATGTTTTTGTTTTCCTTTATTACCATGTGAAGGAGGAAAAGGGTATTTTCTGGTATTGCTGCTGATCTCGTGGACTTGGGAGCATTTTTGCTTCTTCAGTGGTTTTCTTGGTCAGGCTTTTTGCAGAAAAGCATGATGGGGGAAACTTTTTTTTTTTTTTTTTTTTTAATTTTTAAAGGGAAAATGCAATTGTTAAATACTTTAAAGGAGTTTCTTCATATTTGGTTGGCTCCATGGTGGTTTTATTTATTTATTTGTTTGTTTTTCTTCAACTGAATACAGATGACGAAACTAACTTGTGATACTAGAGATCTTATGCTAGGCATTTGTCATTCAGGATAGCATGCAGATTCCCACATTTGCTATACACAAAAAGCAGGGTGGATTTAAGGCTGTAGTGGGGTCAGCTTCATTGTTCTACTGCTGTTATACAAATAATTTGCAATACTGATAATACGAAATTTCTACCCCATTTGAGGTAGAAGTACGTCTAAGCTAGTTGAAACATTTAAGCACCACTCAACCTGTTACAGGATGATTATTTATCAGAAGCAAAGCTTGTAGGTATCTCCTTAGAACCCATCAGGCACAATAATGCTGCAGTATATACAATTTGCATCAAAGGAAAAATACCTACGTACCAAAAATTACCTTGGGCAGTTTGCTGCAGTAATGACAGAAGGGATGCACATGATGATAATTTTCATTTTGTACTGTGTTTTCATCTAAGGATGATGGTGAAGGAATTACACCTCCTAATGTTCCTTTCAAAGATGACAATATTGTTCAACCTATATTAAAGGTAATGAGATGAGCAGTGAGTGGTTAGATCTGGTGAAAAATGAAGTTTTAAATGCATACTTCATTGTCTAAAAGCTCGCAGATGACTTTTTTCCTATAATGGCCGTAGAAAATGTGTTGGCAGCATATCACAATTAATAATCCTTACTCCAATTTATGTGCTACAGGCACTCCAAAATTACTCTGAGATATTTCTTACCCAAGTTTATAACCAGATTCAAATCAGTCTCTACATTCGTGCCAAAAAACTGAACCGCAGTCATCTCACAGAAAATAATTCTATCTACCTGACAGATGAGTCTTAAATCCCTGTTTTTCTCCTTTCTCCAGAGTGAAATTCACTTTAATCTGGTATTAATGTATTTTTCCTTCAGTCGCCTGCAAGGGAATCCCATAATCTTGCAGTAGTGATTGCACAGACACGGAAGGCGCTGTACGCGTGCAGCATTACCATGGGTTTTTCCAGCCATCTAGATTGTATAAAATCCTTTGATGTTAATTGGGACAAGCTTTCTCTCTAGGGTGATGTTGAATTTATCTTTCAGTGTCTTCTCCACCTCTTCATCTTTAAGGGTTATAAATTCTACCAGATCCATGTTTTCCTTGTAATTGTATTTGGTCTCAGTGAGCGTCCACCCAATGAGCGCTCGGAAGCCGTCAGTGGTCTGAAGGGTGCAGATGGACTTCTTTGTGAAGAGGGACTCTGGAGACGTCTGAAGGTACGTGCACTGAAAGCAGAAATCTTCCACTGTCCGTGGTTCCAGACTGAACATATACACTTTCCGACGGTCTTTTTTCTCTAGAAGATCAGAATTAGAGAAATTCTGATTGGGGATATGTTGTTTCCGTCTCATTTTCTCGAGGTACCAGATGGCATTCTTTTCTGTGAAACGGAAGATACCAGGAGCCTGGGGCTGGTCTTTCCCTGATACAAGCTCCATTGGTTGCCACATTTGGTAGGATACACCAAAGCCTGCGTCAACAATGTAGGCTTTGCCCTCAATAACTACCTTCACCAGGAGGTGGGTCATGATGGTGGCATACGCGTTTTCATGTGGATTGAACACGTAGGCTCCCAAAAAGCTGGCGTCATACCCCAGGCATTTCAGGACCCAACCCAACAGCTGGTTATTTTCCATGCACCAACCACCACGCTTCTTGTGCACTATTTTGTTATAAACGTGCTCCAGCTCCAAAGTAATTTTCTCCCCACAATGGATGCTGAGGTTTTCAAATGGAACAGCGCGGATGTGGTGCTGGAATATATCAGTTAAGGTTTCCAAGTCTTGATTTTCAAGGGAACCTTTATACCCAGTTCTTGCAAAATACTCTTCAAGATTCATGTCTCCTGTGAAGGAAGGAAATGTGTTTTAGTTTTGTTTCTTTACATCAATGATTTATGATGCTGTGAAGAACTGCCCAGGCTGCTGCCTGCAAAGATGCATTAGTCTACTGAACCTCATCAGAGCAGTTTTTAAAGGTAACAAGTATTCACATCAAACAGTTCCCAGGGTTAAGAAGAGCAGTGCATGCGGGGGTTTATTTTTTGTCCTGGAGACATCCCTATGGCAAACAACTGATGGAATGGCAGCTTGATACGCAGTGCCTGCAAAATGGGGATTTGATGTCCTTGCATTGTAAGGGCAGGGTTAAGAAGAAATGCAAGATCACACTAGGGAGTGTTCAGTATGCTTCATGAAAAATAGTCTAACTGCTGAATGAAATGAGTGTCACTGGGGGAAGCAGTGTTGTCTGACAGTTGGAGGGCAAATAATTTGAGCCAGGATTCACATGTTCTTTTCATGAGCCTGCCACTACTCTGTGATCAAAAAACGAATGGCTCATTCTCTAGGTCTCTCCTTTCACCACTTACAAAAAGTGAAAATGATACTCCCTGCACATTTTGTAAAGTGTCAAATTTTATTCAGGTAATTGTATCTGGGAAAAAAAACTCTTGACCTTTTCAAGAGACACAGACCACTGAGTCTCTTGTCTGCTCCGAGTGTTGCACAAACTCATTTTGGTGTAGGAATAATGAACCTGAATGGAGGCGACTGACCTAAAATACAAAGAGCATATCTCTGGTCCTCGCTGTGCCCACAGGGTGCTTTGAAAGCGGGCAGTGAGTGGCTTAAAGCTCTCTAGACATGGCCTTTCCCAGAACTTGATTTATTTTGCCGAAGGAGGCATAACAGCATTATGCTCGGCATATACCTTGTCAGTCCTATCTTTAGCTGATCCCATCTCCTGCCCTGGCTTCACAGTACTATTCATGACCTAGTCTGCTGGATGAGGAGCTATACAATGTAATTTCTGCCTTCTAATCCATGAAAAGTCATGTGCACTGATCTGGCTTTCACAACGGTCCATTGTAATCTGCTGGCCATCATTGCGGGCTGGGACCTGTAGATGTCTGGTGAGACATTGTTTATAAAAAATACTGTAGATTGTCTGCTTGGACATTGAGCTGGAGATAAAAGGTTTTGAAGGCTTGAACCTTTACAAAGAAAATCCTAAGCATTTCAGCAGTCTAGAGTTAGTGCAAATATTTAGCTTCTTGACAGCCTGCAAAGCTAGTTGGAAATCTTTTGTGAATGCAGTAAGCTGAGGTTTAGACACTTAATATTAGTGACTTGGAAAGTCTATTGTATTCAGATAAATGCTGCAGTGAACCATTGAATGTTTACTGCTGCTAGAATTTCTCAAGGTGATTTTCAGCGACAGGTTTATGATGTGCATATGGATGTTACAGAAGCAGCTGTCCAAAGTGAATGGAGAGCCTCATCAAAAGCTGCATGTTATTTTCTACAGAAGGGAATTTAACTTCCAGTGATAATGTAAGCGTATTGCTGGAGGATATTCCAGTGTAATGTTTGTTCAGTAGAACACAAAGTTCTGGCATTTTATTCTTTTGACTTGCAGAATCCACATGATTCTATCTGATCCTACCTAGTCAGATTAAATGCTAAGTAGATCACACCAGCATAAAGTTGGTTCTTGAGTTTATAATACTAGTAATTTCTCTCTGCAGTTCCCTAATACTATGTTGATCTGTGTTAGATCTTAACCATAGGAGATAAAAACCTAGATTTTAAAAAGGAAATCCTACAAATGTGAGCAAGAAAACTCTCAAGGACTTCTTCTAAATGTGCAAATGAAGGTATTCAAGCACAAATTTACCTTGCTAGGATTATGCACATTATCAGCAATTTCACTGTTAAAACATAATATATATATATATCTGCCTACTTTTATCCTAACATACCAGCACACAGGCTTTCTGAGGATGGCAAAACACAGCCTGTAATTTCACTTTAACTTTTTTTTTAAGGACTTTAATTTTATTTTCAAAAAGCAGGATCTACTGATTGTTAAATGGCCTTCTTCTCTTTGGATGTGCAATATCCTTCAATGTAAATAAAAATTTTAAAAAGTTAATTTTTAAGAAAAGATTGTCATTCTGAATTTGTATCTACTGCTCTGAAGTTTCTCTTGTAGACATGTGAATCTCCTCCTGAAGAGCAGCAAGACAGAAGATTTGAGATCACTTTGTCATTTTGCCCTCTATAAGCAGCCATTATTTTAGCTCTACGTTTTTAAAATATTTATGCTAAGGAGAATTTTGCTTATGTGGGTCCCGATATCTTTTTACCATCATAAAGAAGCCATTTATTTGGTTGGCTTGTTAGTTTTGAGAAAATTAGCTTACCTCTTAAAATAACCTTCTTTGTTGATGTTTGCAGTTTCTGGGCTGGTTATTGCTGGGGCAGCAGCCTGAAGAGCCAGCAGTGGATACAAGTTGTGGGGGCTGACTTCTCTAAGCTCTGCAGTCCCTCACTCCTGCATCTTAAGTGCCAAGAAAGGGCAGAGTCCACCAAAAATGAATGCACGTGTTTGGACTTCACTGATCCATGAGCAAATTAAACTTTGTTTCTTCTCCATTAGTAGATGTTAATGTTTTCCGCTGGTTAAGACCAGCCTGAACTTGTTCTCCATGTAACGTAATTTCGGTAGATACTCACAAATGGTTCTGTAATTTTTTTATAATTGCGTTGCTGTTATTTGGTAAAGGAGCAATTTGTGGAGGAGGTTAGTCTTATGCTTTCTCCTGGTGCAAGGAGTTGCCAAGGTGTTGCAAGCTGTGTTTTCCCATGCTCCACGGATGTACGAAATGATCCATCTTGGCACACAAAGAACCTTTTTGATCCCTTCAGAGCTTCCACTGCAGCAGTAGTTACTTGGGAGCTGTAACAAATACCATGACAAACATTTATTGGCACAGTGTTGCATGAGAACAAAGTAATGCTCTCCCAGAATTGTCTGTCTGTACCTTCATGATGTTACATAGCTGTTTGTGATTCTCTCCTTGTGCAGCCTGTCTCCTTCATTTGATGGATGGGGAAGATGGTGATCCTTTTTGGGAAGACAAAAACCATGTCAGGCTGTATCTGGGAGCTGTACCTGAGCTTTAGGCACACACTGCCCCATCAGTCGGTGTGGCTGAGGACTGGTGTTCTTATGCCACCCTCATTCATTGCTCATCGTGTTCAGCACCTGCCATGAAACTCAGCATCAGAAAGGTAAAAGGCATCCAACATGCTGTGAAAACACACTGCTGGCATGTCTTAACTTCCCAGAGTTCTTCACTTTTCCAGGATCTTGTCTTTATTGTGCAGAATGCCGTTGATAATAAACAGCAGCACAGCTTATTGTTGTGCCTGTTTGATGTCAGAGGAAAGTGAGGCCCGGACTGTTTATATTATATTTTTCAGAGGTTGGTCTAATATTGATTGTTTCAATTTCAGATACCAGAAGTCTGATTTTTCTCAAGAACTGTTGAAGAGTCTCAGCTCCTATTGATCTTATTTCAATTTCAGAAAAATCGTACTGAAAGGAGCTAAAATTGAACGCACAGAATTGAAGAGTTTGGAGGGGTTTTCTGTTTGTTTTTAAGTTCCCTTACATGAATAGCTCATTTCAAGCCAATATCTGGTAAGGGAATAGGACATGAGTCTCTCAACTCACTTCATCAGCAACTCATCAGTACCTAATAGTGGGTTGTTTTGAGGAAGTTTTAACCTTTCCTTTTTTCCTTATGAAATTTCTTATGGCCAAATCCAGCTCAAGTCTCTGTTTCAGACCATTAAAAGAACTGAATAATTTGCAAAAAATGTGTTGAGAAGAAGATTGGAAATAATACCAAAAAACATTACAGCATTACAGATCTTCTGTGTAAAATGGTAATACAGCTTTTTCTTCTAGATAATTTTGGTCTCGTTTTATACTTGAGATTTTTTTTTTTTTTTGCTGCTACAGCAGCAGCAGCAAATGAGATACAGAGAGTTGGAACAAAATTTAAGGGAGACAAAATACAGTTTCCACATGAGAAGATTAAAGGAAGTAAGATATTTTAGTTTCTAAAGGAGAAGCGTAAGAAAAAAATACGAAATGAGTAAGGGCAGTTAACTAACAATATACTTGAATTTACCAAGCTTTCTGCTTATCTAATTAGCTGAATTTTTAGGATTCATTAGTGCTATTAATGTTAGTTTTAGAAGTTTCAATACTGGACGTTTAAAGACTCATTTAGCTGTGTTGTGAATTATATGGAATCTACCAGATTAGGTGGCAAGCCACGAACATTAACTGGTATCAATTTGTTCTCTAACACTATGTTGAATTTTTCTTTCAGTGTCTCTGCAATCTCTTCATCTGTCAGGGTTGTGGTCTGCAGCAGGTCTGTGTCCTCCTTGTACTTGTACTTCATCTCAGAGAAGGTCCATCCAACTAGGGCATAAAACCCTTCAGTGGTCTGGAGGCTGCAGATGGACTTCTTCTGAAGTATGGTATCCGGACACACTTGTAGGTATGTGTTTAGCTCCTGGAAGTCATCTATATGTTTTGGCTCAAGAGTGAATGAATACAGTTTTCTGATATTGCCCATTTCTGGAGTATCAGAGAAAGGAACACTTCCCTCTGGAACATAATGTTTCCTCTTGACTTTCTCCAAGTACCAGATGCCTCTGTCTTCTGTGAAGCGGAAGATGCCAGGAATCTGGGGCTGATCCTTCCCAGAAATCAGCAGCATCGGCAGCCATGTTTGGTAGGGACCACCACCAAAACCAGCATCTACTATGTAGGAACTTCCCTTGATCACAACCTTCAGTAGGATGTGATTTATTTGATCAATGTATGCCTTCTTTGCTGGGTCATAACTATTTCCTCCGAGCACACAGACGTCATACCCCATTTCTTTCAAAGCCCAAAATAAAAGGTAGTTTGTTTCCATGCACCATCCACCACGTTTCTTTTTCACTATTTTATTGTAAGTAGATTGCAAATCCAGGTCAATGGTCTCTCCGCAATGCATGCTGAGATTTTCAAAAGGAATCGCCTGGATGTGATGCTGGAAGATGGCTGTTAAGGTTTGCAAGTCTGCATCCTTATGGGAGCCATCAAAAGAAATTCTTGAGAAATACTCCTGAATGTTCATTTTACCTGTGTGAGCAGGAAAATAGCCAGTTACTGTTGTGCAGCTCTCAAGGGGCTTCCCTCCTATTTCTGTAGCACAGGTTAACCAGCCTGCAAATGTATCTGAGGCTGTTTCACTGAAGATCTGAAAGACACCTGTGCCTTTGGTAGAGATGAATACAGGCTAGAGCTGCTTCTGTCATCTATATTTCTTAAAGAGACAAGAAGGGGAGCAGGTAACACTAAAGCTTCATCTCTCAGAAATTGTTTTCAGCACAGTTGGGTGTCTCTGCTACAGGAAGACACAGCACATGGCATAAGAGAATCTTTGGCCCTGGATGAATGTCCACGTGACCACAATTTTAGGAAACTGGCAAATGAGGTTTGCAAACAAGCTGTTAGCCTATGCTAGCAATAGTAACTGCAATGCTTTACTACTGCTTTTACCGTAACTGTTAAGTAATTCTTTATCACACAGATAATTTAACAGGGGACTTTCACATTCATGGCTTTAGCTAACCAGGATAAACTCCTCAATGTGTCACTATTTCAGACAAGCTTCCATGCGAAGTAAATTGTTGTTGTTCTTAATCTCTTTAGTTTTCCTGTGGAGTTCAGACACAGCTTTGATTCTGTCTGTTAAAAAGAAGGGATTGTTAATTTTTCTACCCAAAAGCCAGGAGAACTCATAATCACACCTTCAAGACGCATCCAGTGGCTTTTGGTTTCTTCTGCTATCTTTTACAAACCAAAGAATTCAGCTCAAATTGTTGCATATATTTTGTGTCTTCGTGTCTCTCATCTCCTTTCTTTTCATTAGTGGAAAGAGCGGAGATGCAAAAGGTTCCCTATAAGACTTTTAATCCACTGACTGATTTGGTGTCTGCAGGGATTTGTTTTGCCTTTAATTTCGATTTCGTTTAGATTTTTTTTCCATTCCAAATATGTTTGTGTTTTTTTTTTCCCCCAGAATGATTTATAATCTGATAAGGACTGTATGAAGTTCCAAAAAGGTCTGAAGATTTTTTTTTTTTCCTCCTTGAAATCACTCATACATTCCCTGAGAAGATTTTCCAATAATTCTTTGACATAGATGACATGGGAGAGATCACCTCCCACCAACCATTCTCAGTTTTGGTCCACCTGCTCTCCTAGAAGTGACCAGCAGCTAGATCCAATTTCTGAGAGTGCAGGGAGCTTTTGAAAATCACATAAATTTTGAACACATAAATGAAAATGCCCTTGTCCTGGAAGGTGAGTGCGTCATATGACCTTATCTCTAGACCTTAGCCTCAGCTTTGAAGCCATCAGCATAACACACTTAGTTGTATTTCTGCTGATTTGCACTAGTACCAAGATTCAGACTGTGTGACACAGGAAAATATGATAAAACAGAGTACTATCACAATAAGGGAATAAGAAATAAACATTTTAGCTTCAGAAGGACCCAAAGAGGCCACATGAAGAAAAAAAAAACCTGTATTTGATACTGCATTTTGTGTGTGTTGTTGTTTTTTTTCATCTCTTTTTAGGACAAGAGCACTCATCTCTGGCAGAATCTCCTAGGAAACACTGATTGTACAGAGCCATGCCACCAAATAGATGCAGACGTGCGTGCTGCGAAGCCCATCCTTTGGTTTTCTGCCTCATTTTTCTCTCTACTCTCATTTTCAGCAATTCTGCATAGCCAGATAGAAGCATCTCATTCTTATGATGGTGTCAAGCTGCACCTTTGTGCCCAGGAGGAGCCAAGTGAGTTTCTTAGCCTCGTGAATCTCATAAACTTGGCAGTGGCTTTCAAGTAAGTGCCCATCCATCCCTGTTGTGAGCCAGAGCCATGCAGCCCATCTGCAGCATTAGGATCCCTGTGGTGTATGAGCCTTTGGGAGCCTCCATGGGGCACAGGCAGCTGGGCCTGGGGAACTTGTAGCAAAAGCTTGTGCCACAGCTTCCTCAGCTCAGGACCTCATCAGTTCAACAACTGTGTAATAGAGACGGGTATCTACTGCTGCTGAAATATCTGTGTAGGATAAGGCTGCAGTATGAAAGAGTCGTTGTTAGTGAATGTAGGCAGGTAGCAGCCATGTAAACTGCTATTTGCTCTTACAGCTTCCTGGAGGCAGACTTCCTTTTCTACACAGCACCACTGCCCGCCACAGCAGGGCTATAGCAGTGCAAACCCTCACCCAAGGAATGGCTTGCATCCAAAACCAGAATGATTCTTCCCTACCAGAATTCAAGAGAGACTTCCAAGGTAAGATCCTCTTGCACGTGCCTATACAATGTATTTGATTTTAAGCTGAATTGCAGGACAGGAGCTGGCTTTTTCATACACCCTGGCTCAGCATAAAATGAGTTCGTTTCAAGCACTTGATCTTTGTACTTTGGTAACGACCTTGCAGTGCTACACACACTGTCAATCCTCAGGTGGCTGTAATTCACACTTTGCTAATATGCCTACAGTGCAAAGCATGTGGTATGCAGATGCATGGGGGTGGCAGAAGGCTTGTCCACAGCTACATGCAGAAGCGAGAGCTCAGACATGTGGGTGCTTACCTCTGCACTAGGAGCTGCTGGCTGGCTGGCTAGCTGCTAAGTTCCCAGGAGTGTTTGCAATGAGAGCTGCTGCCCTTAAAGATTGAGGCTGCTTTTTGCTGCCTGACAGGGATAGCATTCTCCTCCAGCGGAACCAGAACAGGAAGGCAGATTAGTTTAATTTTTTTATAATATTGTATGTTCTAATGGTCTTATTACTTGATTTTTTATTATTATTTTTTTATTTATTTTTTTTGCATAAGCACAGAAAGCCCTGCCATACAATTAACTGTGGTAGGTGCTATATGAAGAGCCAGAACATGATGCATTCCCCCAGACTGCTTATAATATCGTGTAGGCTTAAACCTCCCAAATTACTGTTTGACAGCTAAAAGTCCTTCAGGAATGCAAGGCAGCAATCTGTTACAGGTAGCATGAGCACCTTTTGCAAGTGGCTGTCACTCATTTGCAATCCCTATCGCCCCAGTGCTTCAGTCTTTGGAGCACCCATGCCAAAGCAGCCAAGCAAGAGTGCAACATTTGATACGTCTGTGACACTAATGTCAAGGATCCTTGCAGGAAGTAATTTAGGACTGAGAGCTGCTAAGCCAAGCCAAGCAAGTCACTGACCTGTAGACAGGAGGTGGCAGCAGTAGGGTTAATCACAGCTGGTAGGGTGCTGCTGAAGCCTTCTAGGCCTTTAAGACTTTGCCTCTGATAAGGAAAAAAGCAAACTAGTGAAATCTGAGCTGAGCAGTCTCTTTTTTTCTCCTCTCCCAGCACAACTGCATGTGATTCGTCAGGGCTGGCAGTGCTGAGCTGGGCCAGCAGGTAGCAGCCAGGGCAGGGACCTCTGGAGCTGAGTCAGCTGAAAGAACAGCACTTTTTCTCTGTCATTGTTTGCCCTTCATGTGCGGCATCTCTGGGGCAATCAGCTTAACCCTTTAGCCTTTCCTCTGAGCCAACAAACCAACCCAAAGCATGAGAAATAGCCAGGCAGGGGCCAAGGAACTTCCAGGCCACAGCTTCCTTCCTGCTGCAGCCTCCTCTGGCCATCTCCTCCATCTCTGCTTTCACTCTGCTCAGTTGTGAATCCAGTAGATTCTGGGCTGGTTCCTGCTGACCACCTGCATGACAGGATACTCCTGCCCTATGACAATCCCCTTTTTCTTCTGCAATTTACTTGAAGGTTAAAATCTCATTTCCCCATAGGATATGGGGAGCCTTGTGTGCATGCTTATATCCAAACACATACGGATGCATTTGAGAGCTAGCTGTGTCTCTGTGAAGTGCCTTTGGAAGATGCAGATCAGCAGCAGCTTTTGCTAACTGTAAATTTCTAGTTGGAGGAAGCTGCACACATTGCTTAGCAAACAAATAATAAAAAAGGAGGGTCAGTGAGTTACTGCATTTCTAACAGCCTTAGCTGTAAAACATCAGCACATGCAGGCAGTCAGGGTAGTTGTGGTGATTAATGTCATTTTTTTTCTTTGGGATTAGAGGTTGTAACACAAGAGGAACAAACAGATTGAATACTTCACAGTTCTTGTATTTTTATTTAATTGTAATTGGCTTACGTTATTAATTGTAAGTGCATAGTTGTAATGCTGTGTGATCTGTACATAAAGGAACATCAAGCATCATCTCAAAGGGCAAAGTGATTACATTTGTGTAATTTCTCATGCTAAAAATCTTAGCCTTTAGGTATCTGACTAAGATTCATCATTTCTCCTTCTATCAATATAATTAGAATCACTAAAGCAGTCAAATACATACATTTTGGAGAAACTAACTGACAAGCAATAATGTTTGTTATAGAAGTTGACAGCCTTGTGTGAGGAGGGTGCATTTCCAGCAGTCCTCTCCTGGGTGCTCACAAACAATCCCCAGGAGGTGCTTTCAGTTTGAAAGCTTTAGTTATGTTGCTGAGGGTACAGAAATCTGAAAGAAGGCAGAATTGTCCCTTAATATTTCTCATCACCAGTTTTAAGCCACAAATAGCCCCCTCAGTGAGTGTTAGAATTGCTGTGTGAGAAAGTGCGAGGGGGGCAGGAGCACAAAGGACAGGCTTAGTGTAGCAAATGGCATTGGATGTCTTTACTTTTCTGGCTATTACATTTCAAAAAATAGTATGGCATTAATTTAAGATGTGGTGTGATATTTTTTTTTTCCCCAGGTGGTAGAGCTAAGTAATAAGGGAAGGGACACACTGTTCCATCTCCCTGCCCCTGCTGCTCTGGGTTAGTGGGAAAAGCTTTTAAGAGATGAATGGAGCAGGGAATGGGCAGCATCTGTTGCCAGCTAAGCACAAACAGAAGGGGAGTGATTTGATTGAGTGAGGAAGAAATTATTTGTACCCAGACCAAGGAGAGATGCAGGAACAGTTGTGAAAATCAGTTGCTTTTCCTGATTCATGCTAATCTGTTCTGCCTTATGCTGGGGTAAATGGAAAAAGAAAGATTAACCTTTAGATTCTTGTCAGGAAGAGGGGGGAGAATTCACGTAATGCCACCATATTGAATTATAATACAGGCAGTGAGTTAAAACAGAGACAACCTGCTTGTATTGATGGGTACAAATTTCTTATCTAATATTATATTGAATTTCTCCTTCAATGTTTTCTCCATTTCTTCATCTGCAAGGATTCTTATTTCCACCAGATCCATGTTATCCTTGTAATTGTACTTTATCTCAGTAAGCTTCCACCCAACGAGTGCTCGGACCCCATCAGCGGTCTGCAGGCTGCAGATGGACTTTGTAACAAAAAGTGAGTCTGGGGCAGTCTGCAGGTACAGATTTCTGGCTCTAAACTCTTCTATGTCTTGGGGCTGGAGGGTGAAGAGATAAACTCGACGGCAAACTTCTTTGTCTACGTTATGAGGAGCAGTGTTGCTGTGGTTGGGAACATACTGCTTCCTTTTCACCTTCTCAAGGTACCAGGTCCCATTCTCTTCTAGGAAGCGAAAGATGCCGGGTGTCTGAGGCTGATCTTTCCCCGAAATCAGCTCCATCGGCTGCCATATCTGGTAGGCCATCCCAAAACCACCGTCCACAATGTAGGATTTGTCATGAAGCACCACTTTTAGCAACAGATGATCAATGTCATCAGCGTATGCATCGTGCTCCGGGACATAAACTTTTGCTCCCAGAAGGGTGACGTTGTACCCTAGGGTTTTCAGGGCCCAAGATAAGAGGTGGTTGTTCTCCATGCACCAGCCCCCACGTTTCTTCCTCACTATCTTGTTGTAAGTGGCTGTTAGATCCAGCTCGATGCTTTCCCCACAGTGAATGCTGAGGTTCTCAAAAGGAACTGCTTGGATGTGGTGTTGGAATATTTCTGTCAGGGTTTCCAGGTCTGGTTTATCATGGGAGCCTCGGTAAGAAATTCTGGCAAAATACTCCTTGATGTCCATGCTGCCTTGGAGAAAAGGGTGAAAAAACACCATAGTTTGTGCCAGAAGTAACGGAAGGATCTTCCTCATCCATTATATCGATGACAGCCCCGTTATGAAACAACCCACTCAGAAGAGGAATGGGGTTTGACA
Organism: Tetrao urogallus; assembly: GCF_951394365.1. Lineage (NCBI taxonomy): Eukaryota > Metazoa > Chordata > Aves > Galliformes > Phasianidae > Tetrao > Tetrao urogallus. The sequence continues at coordinate 4,146,728 of NC_136825.1, forward strand.
AATGGCCCTATCCAAGGCAGCTGAGTGCAAGTATTAGCACTGGGGGAAGTCAGTGGGGCACTACTGATGAGCACAAATGTTATTTTTAATTGTTTCTTTTACAGCTGTGATGAGAAGCTCCAGCTGTGCTAAGCACATTTCAGCAGAGAGTTCCTGCCCAGCAAAGCTACAAATCTCTGTAGGAAGGAACAAAAACAGTAGCAGCTCTGTTTTCCTGCTAAAAATTATAGGAACTGAAATTCTCCAGCTCTGAACTGCTTTGCACATGGTTTGACTCAACAAAGCAGAAGTAGAAAATAGACCCCTCCCTTCCTCCCCCCCCTTCTTCCCCACAGTGCAAGCCAGAGCGTTGTCTTCAACCACGTCTGAAATTAATCTGTTTGCCCATAGTGTGGTCTTCATGATTTAGGCAGGATGTATCTGCTCTCTCTGCTCTCAGTGCTGATGGCAGCAGATGTAACTAGGAGTACTTACTTAGGGCTGTGAGCATTGCCCTGCGTGAGCAGAGGGGAAGAAAGCATCTTAAGCACCCCCCCTCTTTCTGTGAACGTAGCCACATATCTTTATTATCCCAGCCTGGCACCACTGCATCTCAGATGGATCTGAGTGTAGAGCACTAATCTTCAGATCATGGACCTGCTCTCACATGGCATCCATGTGTGGTTATTAAGGTAAAACCATGAGAAAATCTACAACTGTTGCAACAGGGTTAAGTTCTCAATATACAGTAAATTGTATGGGAGTTTGGGAAAGATAGTTTCAGTATACATGCAAAGCAGTGAGAACACAAGCTTCCTATTTGGCAGAGTGTCCTGGGAGAAGCAGAGGGTGTTCACAGGATACAGATGTTCAGAAATCTGTCACTATTACACTGTGACAGGTATATGAAATTCAACCAGCAGGCCTGAGTTATCAAACATTGGGTAAAGAGCATCCAATCATTATTCCAGGCCTTCTCTTAGTTCAGCTTCTGGCTTGTTCCCAAGCTTTTCCTCTGAACATCACAACTACGGTGCTTGCAGTGGGAGCTTGAAAGCTGATATCACCAGCACTGTGCTTCTTCCCCCCTCATCCCCACACCCCTTTCTTTCTTCCTTTCCTTCGCTTTGCCCAAGTAGGTGAAACATTTACATTAACTTAAAGGGAAAACATTGGCCTTGAAGAGTTTATCTGTCTTCCTGTCTGCTTCTTGTGGTTCCTTATAAAGCCCTTTCCATAGCTGAATCTGAAATAAGTCAGATGGCACAAATGCTCAAACAAATGTTGGAGGCTGATAACCACGTAAATAATCTGTTACACTAACACAAAAGGAGGCACTGGTAAGCAGCTGAACGCTGCTCGCTCTGCTGTTACACAACCTGGCTGTTTGCTGCTCTCAGACGTATCTCACTTCCTGGTTAGGAAGAGTTCAGCTGCCTAAATTCAGGGGTTAAAGAAAGGTCTTACCTGGAAAATCAGTTCAACTGCAAACGGATCTCCTGGGACTTGGGGGGATTTATTTTAGGCAAAAGCAAGTGGTGTGGCTGGCTGTCCTTTACTTAGCACGGGGTCGAGGACTGCCCAGCTCCCTTCCTGGGGAATGTCCTTTCTCTCAACTTGCTTCCACCCGCCTCTGTCAGACTGCAAGAGCTGAAAGAGGAGGAGAAAAGAAAAAAAAAGAAAAGGGTGGAGCACAAGAGCTGGAGTGAGCGAAAAAGAGTGACAGCACTGACTCCATCCACATTCAGAACCTGGTCTTTATTAGAGCAGAGGTTGCCTGACATTTTCATTTGTCTCATGCTGCCAGCAGCAAATCTCGGGCTAAGAAGAAAAGGGCAAGCTTTTTTGTTTTGCTATCTAGCCAAACGCACTTGAGTGATATAAGCTTACCCTGGGTACTGGCTTACTGCTTCTTTGGGTACATGGGAAAGAATCTTTGCATTCATTCTGTCTGAAAAGCAGCAAGATTTCTGCATGGGGTCTTGCACCTGTAAGCCCCTGCCTCAGTCAGCCCACACCCTAACTTCAGTGTTTGCTTAATTCACACTTTTTAATTTACATGCTTGTGTGCTTTTTTTTTTTTTAATTTATTATTACAGCAGATTTCGCAGAATGAAATTTCACAGGATAAGGCTGGGCCAGCAGTGTGCCTGCTTTGATCTCAGCTCAGTTTAGCATCTAAGGGTGCTGTGGTGGTGAATATGAAGTGCGAACACGTGGGGAACTCCATCCCCTCAGCGTGCTTCACACTGCTTTTCTCTGTACACATCTTGCTTGCATTCTTCCAAGCTAGGACTTATTAATTCTCAATATATACAGATGGATTCTTCTCTGTTAAGTCCCTCCTTCACATTCAGTATCACTAGCAAGTTTTGTTCAAGCATTGATTTATTGTGGTAACTGGTAGAGATGATAAATCAGACCCAAGATGCCTGTGGTAACACAGCTCCACTGCCATATCAAAATGTGCCTCTTTATCATCCCATCAGCATCCGGTGTTTCACCCAACCAGACAGAACCAATGTCCAAGGTGAGAGATGCTCAAATAGCAAGTTACCTGCCTTTCTTGGGCTCCTCTGGTCACGTCCAACCTGATGAAAAGAGAAGCCTCACGTTCCCTCTGTAGAGCTTGCTGTACACGGGCTATTCCATTCTCTTTTCACATGTCATTTCAACAAAGAGCAGCCAAACTACAAGCAGGGAGACCAGTAGTGCTGGGGGGAATCATACTAAGAAGAAGTACAAGGTCCCATCACCGCACTGTGCATGCAAACCCAGCCACAATCCTTGCCCAGAGTCATTGCTCCTTTAAAACCAAGAGTTCTCATCCGGTACTGCTTGCACCCAAGGAGGTCAGAAGACTAAAGGTAAGGTAAGGTTCCTCTTAACCGGAAAGCCCTACCACAGACTTTCCATTTCAGCTCTGTGTCATATCATCATGGCTCATTCCAGGCTTAGCAGGGCAATAAACTGCAATTAGTGCTGCTGTGTAGTATGGCCATGATATGCATAAAGCCCCACTTGAGTCCGTCCTCAAAAGTGACAAAGGGCAAAGCCCAGCCCACGTCGCACAGAGCACTTGACCAGCGATGACCCGTAACTCAATTTCCCAAACTTGGCAGGAGCTGAAGCTCATTGAGCATTTTCCAGAAGAGCATCAATGTAATTGCACATAGCTTTTATTTATTTATTCATTTAAACTGCCGCCAGCATTTAATTTATTACTGAAATCTTTCTCTCATCCTGACTCTCCGGAGAGGCTGCATCAAATATTCCTCCCTCCCCCCTTTAGCAGAGCATTACATGCTGCAATGTTTGCTTGGAGAAATACAAGCATTAAGGCAGCCTGGCTAGGGGAGTGTTGTGCAATTGAGTGTCTACTCACCGTTGAGCAGCTCCCACTGTAGTGCCCTCTGCGATGGGCTCTGTAACAAAGTACAGATTATTATGTTAGCTGGGTGCTTAATATAGAAATGGTGGGGTATTCTACTCATCTAGCTGGTCTGGGGTGGGAGGAAAGAAAAGAGGCTTTTAAACTAATAGAACATCTGACATGTTTTAAATGGAATAAAATCTTAAATTCTTACACAGCTTTCAATTCTTCCATACTGCTGAACTCTCAGTGGCTGCTCAAAATAAAATGCTACACATCCCAAGCTGAGCAGTGTGCTCTATCCCACCATTTCCAGAGGGATTTTAATACTTGTATGCCACTCTAATATGTGAGTAGTAAATAATATTCATGGCCTGTAAGCAATATTTATAATAGTAGAGCTCATGCTTCGTATTCATTGCCTTGATATTGCATATCAAGCAGCTGTGGCTGCATACCTCCTCTTTGCATCCCTCACGTGCAGTCTGGGTGCTGCAAGGAGTCCTCCGATGGGCCAAGGAAAGAGCCTGCAATGGCAGCAGTGACTTTTGCCCGTGGAAGGTGGTAGCTGTGCTTGAATTGCTTGGCTTTCTCTTGGCAGAGAACAGACAAGATCTCAGTTTTAGCATCTCTATCGTCTGAGACGTCTTTCTGAGAGCTGGTGAGAGTCAAAAATTTTCTCTTCTCTTTATCTTTACCCTGCCAATATGAGGTTTTTCACACAAGCTAACACCAAGCATGCTAATGCAGACCAAGAAGACCACTCTGGCCTGCAGGGCCTTTCGGTCCAGAGGGTTTCAGCATAAATCTCTTAAATGCGAGTGGTCATAAGTCAGTTAAATTCCATTTCAGGGGGAACAATAAGCTTTTCTACATGAACGGTTTTATCTCATTTTAAATAGCTGCTTTGATGAAAAATATATCCATTTATGTGGCTTTTATTTTCCCATGGATCACGACTGCTGTGGTGGACAGGACAGAGTTAGATCCTCAACAGCATGCGTCCCCAGCACCCTGGGCCATCCTACAGTTCCCTGTGCTTCTGCCAGCTCCAGCATGAGTATGGGGAAGCAGAAGTTGTCCTCCATTTCACAAGCAGTGATCACACCCTCAACGCGTCCTTCTCCATCTTGCCAAGGCTGAGTGGAGGGGCATGATGGAGATTGTGCTGAAGACTTGTCTGCCACCCAGAGAGGGGTTCGGTGGCCACAAGGTGGGAACTGGGAAGGAGCAGAGCTCATGTGTCCCTTGGCCAGACCCGACTGCTCATGCCCATCTGTCCCACAGCAGTCTCGCTCTGGCCAGGAGCTGCTGAGCATCCTGAGTTCTAGCAATGGCCATGCTGGGGGAAAAGAGGTGCCAGACAGGTAGGAAGGGAGCTCTTTCTGAGCTGGGCAGGCCCTGACTGGTCTCACACTGCATTATTGCGGTTACGCCATTGGCAAGCTTGCATCCCTCTCCTTACCACCAGCTTCCCCCTCAGCACAGCCTACAAACGCACTGCCCAAAACACTCCTTACCAATTGGGATGTAAAGTCAGCATCAGTGAAGTCACATGTAAATATTTTCAAAGGAGAAATATATCTAACCAGAAACAAAACCTGAAACCACGGCCTGGACATCCCCATCTGCAGCCACCCCATGGCAAATCCTCCAAATAGTGCAGTCTATCCCCATAACCATCATCAGCCAAGAGAGAAGATTTCTTCCCATTCAAACCATTGGAACTTGGGGGTCCTCCTGGAGCCTGCTGCAGCTCACATACGTGGTGCTGCAGGTGCTCAGATGTCAGTTTCAAATCTCAGCTCTGCAAAAAGCATGTGAGCTCCCTCCTTCCCTCTTCATCAGACCATTGCATCCACTGCCTCAAAAATACTGCAGTGCCTTCCAAAATCAATACACAATATGCCCCCAGAGCACCTTTGGAGACCCAGGGCATTAATCTTTCTCTCTTCATTTCAACATCCCACCTAGACACTGGATATATTCCATTCTCCCAGCTTTTTTGTGCAGATATATACACTCCCAAGATTAAGCAGTTAATAAATGCCATCACGTTAAGCTGTAATTGCTGAAGGGAAGTGTGACAGTGTAATGTGTAATGGGCCTCAGCGAGGCTGGACCCTGAGCTGCTTTCATTTCACATTTTCTAATGAGAGCTGTCGGTCACGCTGTCAGAGCCACACAGGGCATTTCTTCCCCTACTCCTCTGGCACAGAGCTGCAGTGGGCAAAATGGGCATCCACAGCAGAGCCCATGATCAAAGGAGGTGGTGTATGGGGCAGTACTCATCCCTGAAGGACATGGTTGAGATTCTCTCCAATTTCCCTCCATTTTCACCATCATTGGTAGCAGCAATAGCAGGGCAATGTTTTTTGCATGGATAGAAAGGCCTCATCTGACAATAAAGCTGTTACATTGGTCTTAATACAAAAACCAGAAGAGATACCTTTAAAATTAAATCACTGATCACTTGCAAAAACTCTGTACTGTTGCCAAATGAGTACAGAAAACAGTCCGTGACCAACACACGCAATCCAGCTGTACAGGTGTGACCTACCTGCACAAAGAGGGCCTGCAAGGCACCAAGCTCTATCATTATCAGCCTCTATCATTATCAGCCTGGGTATTCAAACCTTTGCACTATTACCATGTGCAAAGAATGTTTTTGCAAAACGTTTCAAGAGGAAATTACTCACAGCTAATCCACAGGTGCACTGATGGAAGGAGAAGCATTTACCTGAAGGAATACTGTGGGGAAAAAACACTGCTGTGAGCGGGATATAAAGCAACCAAAAGAGCATCTCAAAGGGAAATAGTCTTTAATTGGCCTAAACAGAAAATATACTGGCTTTAATTCATGCGTTTTCCATATAGAGATCTAATTTGTATTACAGGAAAATATGCATATATAGAAATACACACACGCATATATTAGCTGTGAAAAACGAAATCCCCACCTGGCTCTCGGCCTGCTTCTCCAAAAAATCTCCTCCAAAAGAAAGCTGCTGTTTCAGTGAGAAGGCTCTCGTTGAGTTCAGGGGGAATGACACTCAGCCCTGTTTCAGGCAGTCAGCCTGGAAACACACAACACGAGGAACAATTACATGAGTTCTGTCATTCCCGCTGCTCAGATATTTTAGGTTTTGGAAAGGTAGGTGGGAGGGAAACCTTTTATCTCCATGAAGAGCAGGAAACAGAGATGCGCAGTGACAGCAGAAACTTGCACCTTCAGAAAACACATTCATTATAATTCACTATCATGCATCACAGAAATCATGCACATTTGGGATGACACCACTGTCCTCCTCCCTGTTGCTGAATCAGGAGCAGAGAGAAAACAGCAGAGATGCTCTGGGTTCACAGTGCTACCCCCCAGACTCACCCGAGGTGGTTTGGCTGCATGAAGGAGATCTGGAAGCAATGGGGATTCAGAAGCATGGAGCTGGTCCTGCAGGGGTCTTCTACACCAGCCCTCAGCGTTCAGTAGCCCCAGTGCAAACACGATCAGTATAAATCATGCGCATGGAGCTGGGTGTCTGCAGAGCGACGTATTTTCCTGGTGGAGAAGCAAAAGGTGGTGGAGCAGGGGTTACTGTGGCAACCTGCAACTCTTGCCTCTCCTCTCCGCTGTGCTCAGGAGCAGTGCTGAAGGACATGGATGTCACATCAAGGTGGCACTGCAGGGACTGGGCCAGCATGAACAGCACAGACACAGAGTGGGAGGTATGCAGCACACGCAGCTCCATGGGAGAGCAGGCACCAGGGGCTGCAATGGCTCCCTGCTCCAACACCTGCATTGCTCTCCATTGCATCCTCTGAACACTTCCATTTCCCACATCTCCTCTGCAAAATGCCATATCCTGCCCTCTGCAGCACCACCTCCAGCCCCCGACCCACAGCAGCGTTATTTTCCCAGCAAGTATCAGTTAGATCCTTGACCACCCAAACTTCAGACTGGCCTTTACTGTGAGGTGACGAGTCTGGCAGCACCACTTCTGTACGTTTCCAGCCCATAAGGTAAAAAGCAGCTAATTTCCATGCTGCATCATCACGCTGTCACAAATTAATGCTACAATCCAGGTCAGTATTTCCTCCCAGGCAGATGCGGAGGATGCTGTCATGCTGGAAGATTGTCACCAGTTTTCCCAAAGCAGATATTCAACAGGAGCTGTAGTAAGAAACAGGCATTGAGAAGTGGCTGGAGGCTACATCTTTGCCCACGGAAGAACAAGGCAAGCACTACAAGCAACCACCAGTCCTCATACTGTTCTTTTGCCAGTTTTTACCCGCCTTGCTATTGTTCTTAACCAATCCCTACCTTCACCAGCTTAACTAATAATTTTATAGGCAGTATAGTATTGTGAGCTTTACTGCCATGCAAAAGCTCGAGTCTCAGGGCTCATTACTTCCCTCTAGAAGATCACAGCAACCCAGTGGTTAACATGGCTGCCATCTGTAATTTCCTGATGCTGGTGCTGGCACTCAGTGCTCAGAGGCAGCCGAAGTATCCCATCTTTGAATTTGTCTCTCCCTTATGCACCTGAGATCGGTGGCAGTAAATATGCTGCTCTCTGGCAATAACTGAGAGCTGCACGGCTGCTGGGGACTCTCCGAAAGGCCCCTGCCATTGGACAGGAGCTTCCTCTGCAAATTTATCAAAGGCTCTCCTGAATGTTTCATTGTAAGAAAATTTGACTGCTTGTTTACGAGGCCACAAAGCTACCCAATTTCAAACCACAAAATCAATGTGCTAAGTGCATCAGTTACCACTCTGGGTTGCTGCTCCTGCTAACCCCACCGTCATTTTCCATCACTTTGCACAGGGTCAACAACTTCTCCTAATTTAGCTTCATCTGCAGACTTGCACAAAACACCTTCTAATCCTACATGCAAATCAAAACACAGCCCCAGAGCATGCTGCAGAGACCAATGCTGCAGCCCCAGCTGTGTCTGCAGTGATACCCTATTGCTGCTCATTCCTCTTTACCATCCCTTCAGCCTTGGGCCAGGGCTTGGAAGAGTTGTGTCCATGCTGTGCATCCCTATCATTGCACAGCTTTCATTTTGCTTTCCTCCCCTTGGAAACCGTTGTGTGCTCTAGAAAGCTGCACATCATATATTAGTCCTATTCCCAGCCTCAACAACATCGAGCTGATTTTAGAGGAACGCGCTATGATTTAGTACCATCGGTAAACTCTGCAGAAGCAGTGAGAAATACAGCCCCAGCCATGATCCACACAGAACCCACCCACAGCCTCCCCAGTGCTGGCAGCATCCCCTCAGCCCTTTAATTCCCATCATCTGCCCCATTTGTATCCCGCCTCACTGCTGCCCTTGGTTAACGATCTGATTTTGCATGTTATGTGTTCAAAAGGCTCCCTGGCGATAAATGTTTAATTTCTTTCGCTCGTGGCACCTTTGTGAAATATTTATGATCACTAGATGTCACTGTAATTTTATTGTCTCCAGCCTTATCGAACTGGTGTGATTCCCCATGCTCTGCTTGCTCGCAGCTCCTCGTGCAGAATGCATCAGCAATGCGCCCAACAGCCAGCTGCTGTCCCCATGCATGGGATCTTTTAAATTGAAAACAAACAAACAAAAAACAGTAACAGTGAAATGTATGGGAATACCCACACATTGACCACATGTCTCTGTCTGCTGATGCTACACAGGTCACTCACCCCACACCACATCCCACCGGGGAATGCACTGAAAGCAGGACTTCCAAGAAAAATCCATTCTTCAGAATGCAGCATGAAGGTTCTTGATGCAGAGCTGGTGGCTGAGCTGTAAAAACAAAGCTCTTTGCTGGCATCTTTTGGTGAGTGAGGAGAAGGGAGCTGAGGGTCGAAGTGTCCCTGTTCCAGGAGAACTCCACAGTCAGGGGAGGGAAGATTCTGGTTTTCTCTCTAGTGAATGAATGAACAAAGACATGGAAAAGTAGGGGGAAGAAAATCAGATCCTTTTGGATAAGGAATCCCTGCCACAGCTGAAAATATTGGAGGGAATGAGCAGTGGGCAGAGCAGCACAGAGCAACGCATCAGCTTTTGTTGCTGCCTCTTTCACCTGTCCAACATTAATACTACATCTCAGGTGCTTGAATGCATTACATTCTGCAATCAGCACTGTCTCACTTTTGATGAGCTTTTCTATTTGGAATTCATTATAAAGAGCTTAAATGAGCAACAGTGCTTCTGAACAAGCGCTTTATTTTTCCATGTAGCCACCAAAGGAGCTTTGTTGATTCCCCTGAGGTCAAGCTCTTTTCATTTTCTCTGCCAGCCACAGTATAAAAACTCCTACATTTCCTTTGAATTCTGTTGATTATTTGGAACCACTGAGTGCTCTCTTTGGAAACTCTCCGCTGCAAATCTATCCCACTACGATGCACCATATTTTGCCTAATGAGTGAGAGCGACATACAAATCAGGAGCTAAAGGGATTTGAAAGTGCTGCCAATGAATTTAAAAAACGTTAGGGCTATGCTGCTAATCCTGAAAATGAATGGGAACCTTGCCCATACAACCATCCCTGTGTTAGGGGAGCAGCAGGTAGGCAGAAGCAGCTCTGTGCTAATTGGAGACTTATTAGTTCTGAATTAAAATTAACGTAGAGTCACAGCAGCACTTTGCTTGGGGCAGGAGGAGAGGTTTTGAGGTGTGTTAAGGCAGCACCCTAATCCCAACCCTATCCCTTGTTTGCACTTGTCAATACAATGCTTTAATGGGCATGGTGATGATGGGCTGATGACTGGACTAGATGAGCTTAGGGTCTTTTCCAGTCTTAATGATTCTATGATGCCAGCTCTCCCTTGGAGTTCCTCTGCCAGCAACAGTGCTGGAGAGGCTTTCATCAAGATAACTGATTAAAATGGTGAGGAAGGATAGAGAAAGCAAAGGGCTGAAGTGGCTAAGTAATGAAAATGACATCCTGGATCAGGTTTTGTATTTACAGCAGACTCTCCTCAAGTTTCTCAAACTCTTCTTAAGGAATTTTATGAGTTTTCTTACATGTTTTGAAGGGTTATAAATAATCTAGGAATCTGACTGTGCATACATAAAAAGCATTGGAGCAGCTCAATTAAAGGTGGAACATTTTTAAGCCCCATTAAACATGGGCAGCTCCCTGCTCATAACATCTCTTGTCAGGCCATTGGCTTACTTCTGGGTAATTTGAGTCAATCAGGAGCCCTTTCAGAAGAACCCAACATAAATAATTATCAATATTAAGTGAGAGACTGCATATTGAGAACTTCCTTCACCCACTTCTTTTTAGCGATTGAAAAACCAAGTTAAGATTACACGGAGCACAACTCAAAAGCAGACGGAAGCTACGCAAAACGCCCTTACACAGGCATTAGCGTAAATCATATTTTTTAAGCAGATTTAATTGCTGTTTACCCAGCAGTACCCCAGAAGACTAACTTAAACAATACAGTGCCATGAATTCATAGCACAGATTAGTTAAAGCAGATGGCAAGCCCGTGTGGATGCACTCCGTCAGAGAAAACACAGCCATAATTGGATTTATTTTAATTCACTTATCCTTTGACTACAGGAGAAATGCTAGTAACGTTGCTCACGCAGACAAGCCATGAGGCTAGGGCTTTCAAGGAGCTACTGCTTTCATTGTGCACCACACTGTGTTAAAAACTGGACCTCAGTGGTGGACTCCTTCCACCAAGGAGCCACAGCGGAGCCCGGCTTACAGCTCACCCAACCAAGGCCCTGTGGAAGCCACCAAGGATCCGAACCCAAAGGGATTGAAATAGCCCATCTCTGAACAGTCAAATGAATACTGAATCAAGTGGCAGCCAGAAAGTCTCGCTGTCTCAAAGCCCCAGTTTCTCCCCCAGCCATAAAACCTGCCAGGCAAACTCTCCTCTGTTTCATCACAAACCAACACGTCTTTCCAAAAATTAATTTGCTTTTGCTTGTTCTGGTTGCAATCATTGCTTGCGTTCTTGAGAGTTTGCAAACATGCTTGAATTAAATTATGGGTCTGGTCACATAATTACATCCTGTACAGTTTTAATTCATTCTTTGCTCCAGTTTAATGTCCTGGCTTTGTGCGCAGCATGCTTAAATGTCCAGAGCCACAGCATTCTCACCCTTCATGCCACTGAGAATTCCCTGCTGCCACTAGATGTCACCACGATTTTACTTGCTTTCTAGTCTTTACCCAGCTGGTAAAGTTAAGAACACAGGAAAATAACTACTAATTAATTACAACAACAACAAAACACCTACCATAATGAACACTTTGCTTAGAGAGAGGAAGAAGTGGTCCGGACTCCTGCTTTTGTGCATGCCATCTGTGAGAGTACCCATCCTGCACACAAGGATACGACTTTAATTTGTCTCTTGATGGAAAAAGGACAGTTTTATTTCTTGATGATCCAATTTCCCCAGCTAGACATGAAGCTAAAATTACTTTTTTTAATACGTTTACCAGAGCACTATTTAATTCTCCAGCCTCGCTAGCTTGAAAATTATTCTCCCACTCAGTAATTCTGCTGGAACAAAGCAGCTGACAGCGAGCTGCATCACCTGGGAGGGAAGTGGCCAAGGGAAGAGGTGGTGGGGAGATGAACCAAGTGGCTCCACCACACCAGCCATAATCTGGAGGATAAGGATTAGAAGTGGTGTGCATGACCCCACAAAGCTCCACTTAGTCTCACCTCACAAGCACAAAGTCACATAGATGCAGTGCAGAGGTGGAACTGTGGGCCCAATGAGATGCTTGTGCATTCTCACCTCCTTAATTACCCAAATGTCCAGCAACATTAAAGTCCTTCAAATGGGCCTGAGGCTAATAATTCATCTCCTAGATCATGCAGTAATTTGTCAGATTGCTGTGAGACTGCCTGACTGTGGATAAGCCCTGAATGGCATAAATTATTGCATTCCAAGAGGGACTCCTCATTTAACATTTCCTTCCGGATTTCCCAAGTCAGCCCTTACCAGGAATGGCACTAACCTTACCTCTGCCCACCTTGTTTATGTTGTTTCTTCTCACAGAGGTAAAGCAACACCCTCCCACTGCAATAACAACAGGGGATGCCTGTGTTTGTCTTAAGGATCATCCTGTACCTCCAACAGCACCTATTCTTTCAGTCTGTAGTCCACTGTCTTCCAAGAAAAGCAAAACAAAGCAGGTCTTACTGCTCTTTGAGTCGAGTCTTATTTTCAGTCTTGTTTCAGAACACATAATATAATTAATGTAAGAAATAAGAGCGGCTCAGAACTTCATCCAAAGGTCCAAAAAAGATCTCGACTTCAAAATATTACTATCCAAGTTGTTCATCTGGTTTATGATTACTTCTTCCAGCAGTGCTGCTGTACGTGGAATTAATTGCACCTCGTGCACTTTCTGTAGAGAAAAGGATGAAACAGATTATGCATTTTATCAGTACTTCTTGCACAAATATATAAAGAGCAAAGGTTGCTTATTTTAATTTCTTTCATGCAAGCATGTCTGTAACTGTCACTTTATAACTTGCTACTGATTGTAAAGTTGATGCAGGTTATCTTTAATTTCAGAGTTTTCCTTAGGAAGTAGCCTTCTTCTAGGATTAAGGAATTAATTTAAATTTAAAATTACCTCTTTTAACAAAATATCTTCAGTTCTCTCTGATAGTAAAACATGTGCAATACCCAGTGGAACTGGCCACATCTTGCTTTCATAAGAAAGACAAAAAGAACTGTGGCTCTATGTAGGTCAAAGTCTTTCACGTCTCATTTCCTCTACTTTTCTCCTCTCTCCTCTTGCTTCCCACACCACCCTGCTCACAGATAAGAGATCCACCTGGCAGAGAGGGTAGGTGGTCCTATACCCACATACCTTATCCCTGATAAGAGGTGATGGATGCTCCCTACAACTCCCTGACAGGAAGTTGCAGTGAGGTGGGAATTGGTCTCTTCTCCCACGTTACAGCGATACAGAGAGAAGGAATGGCCTGAAGTTGTTCCAGCGAGGCTCAAGTTGGATATTAGGAAACATTTCTTCTCAGATAGAGTGGTGATGCAGTGGCACAGCTGCCCAGGGAGGGGAGGACTCACCAACCCTGGAGGTGTTCAAGAACCATGGAGATGTGGCACTGAGGGACGAGGTCAGTGGGCATGGTAGGAGTAGGCTGACAGCTGGATTAGATGACTGTAGAGGTCTTTCCCAACTTTAATGATTCAGTGCCTTCCTATATGCTGATCACACTGCTGGGTGAGAGTGGCTGTTGTTGGGCTAACTTCTGCCTCAGGCAGGAGATGATCACCTCAGCAACCTGCTGGCAAGTCTTATTCACAGTCTGCCCTTAAAAAAAGAAACAGCTTCAATGACAACAAATGGGCATTTCCTCCTCCAATAGATCCCCCCCGTCAAAGTCTCAGCGCAGGCAGATAAAGGATTTGAGAGCCCAGCTTCCCATGAGAACCCCAGTCCCTTGGATGCTTTGGCCTCCCCCAAAGCCAGTGCCAATGTGACCAATGGATGTTGCAGAGGTGACTGGTGCAGAGGCACCACCACTGCCATGAATAATGCAATGGGGGCAATGGCACCTTGCTATTTCTCTGCCTTGTTAGCTTAATATAACTTGTTTATCTATTTACATTAAGCCCGACACCTCAGATGCCCTGATGTATTTTATGATACTTTCTTGCTTTTGATGGTCCTATTTATGATTCAGCATAGAGTACTCCAGTAATCAATATTCTGTCTGGTTGGACATTTTATTTATCAACAGAGCCACCATATGAATTCAGTTGGTTTCCTGGAGGTCAAACATTTTTCATCTTCTCCGTGAGCTAAAGAAAATTGAAAGATTTAAACTGCCTTTGAATTCCTTTGATTAACTCAGGGAAAATATCTCACTTTTTTTTTTTCCTCCCCCAACTCAGAATGGGAAATGTGTTCTCTATAAATCTGCCTCTTTCTGACACATTGATCTCTGCATAATGGCTAACACCAAGTGTTCAGGCATAAACTAGAAGATGAAGAAAGCTATAGAAGAGGTATGAACAATGCTTTTATCAGCCCTCATCAGCATAGACACGTAGATATTCTGAGTGAGATTTAAAGAAAGAAGGTAAAATCAGTAAGATCTGTATAATTAATTAGCTATGAAAGAATCTGGGAATTGCACTTTCATGGCAAGAAAACACCTACACTGCATCAGTAAACATTACACAGTGTTATGCACTTACGTCTGTATCACTCCCTCAGTTGGACTGAATTCTCTCCACATGTGTGTGATGCTATCACCTCCATCACACTGCTTTAAAAGTAAGAGGAAGCCCATTGCTTTCCACACACAGGGAGGACAAGAGCAGCTGAAAGCCAGATCTTAGCTCCTAGGCACCTCCCCTGCACAGCTCTGCAGGGCACTGGACTGCATGGGCAGGGACAGCAGCAAAGAAACCCAATGACTGAACCAATTAATGAAAATATAATAATGAAATTATACTCTGGATCACTCTCATATAATGTTTTCCTGTTGAATCTCTCTTTGTTTGTAAAGTTTTAAAGTCACATCTTAAAAAGTGCTTATGATCCACATAAAGTTGCATCATTTAAAATAAAAGCACGTCATAAAGCCCCTTCAGTCAAACAAGAATATTCCCATACAGACACACTTGCATTTGGTGGCTTGTTCCTAGTTTTTGGATTTGTTTCAGAATTGGTTTAAGATTAATTAAAACAAGCCACTCTTTCAGTGCCTTGCAGCTTGCACTCGTTTAACTAAATTAACTCAATGGGGAAGGCAGAGTGAGGTCCAGACAGTGCAGTGATTAAGAAAGACACAAAGGGGTGGCAAGAGCAAAAGCAGCTCCCAGCTTTCACACCTCCATTGCAACAGTGGTTGTGTGCTACTGAGGTAATATGGCCAGCCTGCAATCAAGAAAAACACTTGAGAACCCAAGCTACTTGTGGTTGGAGGTGAGCAGTGTCCTGGCAAGCAGAGCAAGGCGACCTTCATCTCACAACGTGAGATGCAACGTTCCAGCAATGTTTAGGAATGTTTTTCTTAAAGTACGGTCCTTCACCATGTTAAAATAAAGCCTTCCACTGAACCCATAACAAACATCTCCTGGTGAGCTGACTCACAGCTCCGTGAATCATCGTACATTCAATCAATCAGTGACTGCTTGCTTTTTTTTTTTTTTTTTTTTTTTTAAATAGCAAATGATGTTGTATGTTATTAGTTTCTTGGCATCTTTTACCAGGCTTTCATCAAAGCAAAATGCTGATGCAATTAGCAAAGGATATCAATTTATGCAGCAATTCGCATTATCCCTCAAAGCTTCATTAGCCCCAGAAGCTAACGCACTGGAGAGAAAATCTGGGGAAGCACTCTGCTACCTTCTGCAGCTCAGCCCATCTGCACTGCTGCAGAGTGCAAAGTGCACCCCATCTGGGGAAGGAGAGCTGGCAGCACCCAACTCCAAGCACTGAGGGGCGAGAATAGAGACTGAATTCTGTCCCATCCACCCCAGTTCAATCTACTCACATATTTTGCACAGATCCAAGACTTGCTGTGGACACACAGCAGACTCAGAACCACTGGGAGGCTTTTCACAAGGAAAACAAATGAAAAAAGAACCAGCACATTTTCTGTCCTAGAGGCACCCTGCAGCTCCAGCCTGTGTGTAATGCTCTGCTGCCATCATGTTGTGCCCTGACCTCCTCATGCTTCTCCTGTTGTTCCCTATAAACACTCCTGAGGTCAACAAGGCATTGTAATTGCCCCATTATTTCCTGGAAAACCCAATGTCAGCAGATGCTGGTGGGATAGAAATCTCACTCAGCTGCCCTTTGCCAGGACGATAATGTGGTCTTTACAACTCTGAACACAGCCATCTCTTTATACCTGTCATATTTGGCCTCCGGATTTCTTTTTTCCTTTTTTTTCTTTTATACTTTCAGCTGAATAATTTTTATTACGTTGATCCACATAGGCATCTGCCTCTCCACAGCTTTGAATACAAGCCTTGCCCTTGACTGCACAACATAATGAAAGCCTTTAGGTCACAGCTTTTAGAACACTTGATATTGCTTTTTCTTTATGGAAAGAATAAATAATGTTAACCTCTCTGCTAGTGGAGAGCAAAAACAGGAAACAAAAGGCTCTAGGTGCATGACAAACCAGCTGGTATTGGACTTGGAGGACCACAAACCCATTGACTAGCTTGCACGACTTGAAACAAAATTAAATCATCTCCCAGTTAGCTGAATAACTGAAGTGCATCAGCAGATCTCTAGATCCTTCGAACAGCCACAGCAGCTGTGGCTGGGTGAAAAACTGCCTCTGCTGGGGCTGCTCTGTACAAAACCCCACAGATGCTGCCCCAGAGCTGGCTGGAGGACATGGTCACTCTGATGGTTTTATGGGGCAGGCACAGCTCAGCTGTGCTGGCAGCAGAGCAGGTTTCCTCTGTTGACATCTTCAGGAGCAGTAAATATACTTGAGCCACGTGCAAATCATTGGGCTCAACAAAATGGATCTGATCTTTCACTATCTAGAGGAGCTAGAAAAAGGAGACAAACTCTTTAGCAGGGTCTGCTGTGATTGGATGAGGGGAAGTGGTTTCAGACTGAAAGTGGGGAGATTTAGACTTGATATAAGGAAGAAGTTTTTTATAATAAGGGTGGTGAGGCACGGGCACAGGCTGCCCAGAGAGGTGATGGGGATTTCCCACCCCAGGAGACACCCAAGGTCAGGCTGGACAGGGCTCTGAGCACCTGATGGAGCTGGAGATGTCCCTGTTCATTGCAGGGGAGCTGGACAGATGGCCTTTAAAGGTCCCTTCCAACTCAGATGATGCTACGAGTCTATGATTCCATGCCTATGCCAGCAGACCACACTGCTCTACTTATAGGTTTACAGTAGATGTAATATCTATGGATTTATGGAAAATTACAAGAAGTGATAGAATTTAAGTCAGAGTCTCATTCCTGCCTGGTATAAATGCAGTACTGAGATATATCACAGAGAAACTTGCTGGAGACAATTTTACACAGACCCAGTCCTTAGGACAGTTCCCCACATACATCTTACCCACAACCAACCTGTGTCAGCCTGGCTCACTTTCTGTAATCACCCCTGTTCTCTTGAGCTGGGGTCATTGCATTCTACACAAACAACTGTGCAGCTTTCTGCCTCAGTCCACATAGCCAGAAGCTGGCCACAATGTTCATTAGAAGAACTTACCAAATGGAGAGGGGCAGCGAATGCGTTCCTCTGAGAAGGTGCCACCTCATCTCCCATGGTCTACAGGAGCACAGTCAACTTCTTGTACTTCACTGGGTTGATAAGTTCAATTCCCAGCTAGAAAAAAGCCACGATAGTCCTGATTGGAGCAAAATGAACAGCAGAGAAAAACTTTCCCACCCACTTTTTGGGAAGCGGTCCTCCCTCTCAGCAGACCCAAGTGAAACAAAAAGAAAATGGTGCACGTGTTCTTACATATATACGACATCTAATACCTCCCATTAAAAGAATAAGAGTGCTCTGAGGCAAAGACCACTTCTTATTCATTACTCCTTTCCACATCCTTCTACCTTATTGCAATTTTCCAAGAAGAAAGAGGTGAAAAAACATACAGTGCAATTAATTGCACTATTTAAATGCCTATCACAGCATGAATTATTGTCTCTCCTAAATTTTTTCTAGCAGCTTGAGAAACAGCAGGAATTAGCAGAGGGGTTTTTGACTGAACCTTTCCATTTAAACAGACTGCTTTCTTCTGGCTTCATGCTTGCAAATGCAAGCAAGACTAACTGCTAAAAAAAACACAATGTTATTGCCACGCCAGAGATGAGAACAGAGCAGTGATGGCAGCATTAGCATGGGACACAGAAGAAATGCACTGAGTTCCAGCTCTCATGTGTTATGTGAGCTCAGGTACATCTCATACAGCCAAACCTGAGAAGCAGCCACATGCCTCAGTGTGAAGATCAGCATCCTGTGGGACTCACGGGCAGGAACTGGGAACTTGCCTCTCTGAACTGTAGGTTCCCAAGTCATCTGAACTTATTTGAAATTTCTGGCACGTACAGACCTTTAATTTATGTAGATCTTAAATTTAATTAATGACTATTGTGGAAGAGAAAGCAAAAGGAGCACATATTGTGCTTTGGTGGAAATAGCAGACTCCAAGATGCTCTACAGTCTGTATCATGGGCAGATGATCCCTTGGTCTGCCTGGGCTCAGAGAAACTAAAGCTCACTCTCAGCTCCTTGCAGGGGAACAGTGGATCTTTTCCGAATCTTCATAGCCAAAGTTCAGCACTTGGACATTCAATCATCACTCCCTGACCACCTTATGGCCATCTGCACAGGCACCCGTCACCTTTGGATCACCACAATTCTACCTTACTGTAGCCAAGTGGTGTTTCTGCAGGAAGGAAAGGATGTCAGGCATTGCAACACTGCAATCACACTGTAATTCCCAGCCTACTTTTTCATGATGGCAGATTGCAACACAACTATAGCATCTCCTGCTTAGCTGCAGAACAACTTGCCCTTCTATCTGCATAAACTCTGTTGTTGTGCAAGTCCTCTGCAGCAGCTAATATGAAATCATGGAATATTAAGAGGCTACCATTCATATTCCTGTTAATCTCTTCAGAATTGATAGAAATTGTATTTCTGGATAAGATCAAGCTTCTTGAAAGAACAGAAGTCAGTGATGGGTAATCAGGGAACCATAATGGAAATATCATGTCCTTGAGAGAAACTCAGTCTCCCCAGAGTGCTTAATTGCCTTTCAATAAGAGGCTAAGAGGCACAAACACCTACAAAAAAATATATCTAATATATCTAACGACTGAACTCACACCAAAGGCCTGTGTGGAGGATAATTCTCACTCAAAAATGCAAAAGAGCCTTCAAAACGGGTATCTCACAGGGTCAAGAAAGAGAATATGAGAGAAAAATCTTGGCCTGACAAAGACTTGAGAGAGAACGAAGTGAATGCTTCATCCAATTAAGAAACACCAGGCAGTCACTGTATAAGAAGAAAAAAAAGTTTCAAGGTAAAAAAAAAAAAAAAAAGTCAGTCTACAGGTACTTAAGTAAAGACATTAGCAAATCACAACTAAAATGAGATGCTTAATTAATCTTCTTTGATAGAGATTTTCTACACCAGCTACATACAACCTGAGGGGTGTTACTGGCAAAAAGAAGGAAACCAAGAACCCACTGCGAAGAAAGGATTAGGTGAGAAGAGAGCTGTCTCCATCTTAATGTTGATGCCAATGAATTAGGACAAGTCCCTGTTTCCTCACATCTAGGTGGTTGGTTGGTTTGGACATTGGCTTGGTTTGGTTAAATTTATACCTATGTCATCTGTTCAGATATTATGAACCAAGAGCTGAATTCTACAGAGGAACTAAAGAGTTTCAAGCCTCTTGTGTTTCCCAGGTGAACATTACATGAGCACAAAAGAAGAGGCTTACTGGTCTTGGGGCTTGCTTTCCTCCAAGTAAAATACTTTGTAGTCAGGATAAATGAACAAGAAGATCTGGCAAGGCTCTGGACAGCCATCTGCACGGCTTCATTTGTGTATCCTGGGAAGATTGCACAATATCTTCTGAACTGAATATGAAATATGATTTCATTCGCAAATTCAAGCCCTGTAATTTTTTTCCCCTTGAATGCCATTGTTTGCAAGGATCCAGATTTTAATCAGAACATCCTGTGAGTCCCATTCTAAGAGTTTCTGGCAGTAACCATTTATTCAGGGTGGGAATATTAGTTGCCTCAGCTCATTAAATTCAGCTACAGGAGGAAAGGCGGGAGGCTGCAAGTAGGTTACATGGTTGGCACTTCTTTCCTTAGCCCAGACAGAAAATTCACAGAGGTAACACCTGTTGAAACTAATTAAAGTTTTAAGTTGGGACAGTGTGTACAGCTTACCGGATTGCAAACCAGCTCCACAGCTCTTTCAAATTGGCTCCTATTGCTTTTATCATTAGATTTATGTTCATTGAGTGAACAAGCACCAGCTTTTTTAAAAAGCCCAGACTTGCTCATTGCACACCACATCCTATAGACCTACTCACACAGTGAAAATGAATTAGTGCTGGTCTGTTATCAGCAACTGGACACACAACCAGTGTCAAATATGTGTAAGAAAGGGACAACGCTGGCTGAAGATGAGAAGATGGCCAATGAAGGCCTGGCTTGTATCAGAAATAGCATAGCCAGCAGGACCAGGCAGGTGATTGCCCTCTTGTACTCAGGTCTGGTGGATGCCGTGTTCAGTTACGGGCCTCTCACTACACAAAAGACACCGAGGCCCTGGAGATGTCCAGAGGCTCAGGTTGGGTATCAGGAAACATTTTTTTCTCAGAAAGAGTGGTATTGCATTGGCACAGACTGCCTAGGGAAGCATTCAAGAACCACAGAGACGTGGCACTGGGGGACACGGTCAGTAGGAGCGATGGCAACCAGCAAGGCTTGGACTTGATGATCTTAGTGATCTTTTCTGAACCCAGTGATTCTATGATTTCAGCAAATTCATCTTTCAACAAAATGCATGATACTGAAGCTGCCAAAATTGACACCTCCCTCTTCTTTCCAGAGCCAGCAGATTACCTGGAGTTTGGTCACCTGCACATCACCCAGTTAAGTCTTACAACAGCAATGGTCTCACAAAGACTATATCTCAGCATCAAAGGAGTTTATGTAAAGTAAAACATATAGAGATATATGTATATGTGTGTGTTTTTTAGGGATTCTGGAGATTTCTTCCTATTATTTTGCAACTTTTCTCCCTATCCAAAGAATGTGAGAAGATTCACTGCTAAAATCCAGGTGTAAATACACTGTAAATATTTAGCAAAGTGGAGTAAGTTGTCTAGTTAATATGCTGACAAAGAGCTGTTGGCTCTTGTTGCTATCTAAACAGAGTTACCTAAACAGCCAGGGCTGAGCAGGCAGGAGCACGTTCTGCTGTCTGGAGGGCGATTTTTTACTGATGAGTGTTTTCCAGCAAAGACCCTCCACTTCTCTCTGAACACTAACACAGTTTGGACCAATCTTAAGCTGCACGTAACAAAAAGATAGCAACCAGCTCTACTGCCTGAAGGGGCTTGGATTGTCAAAGTCACCCTCAGTGTGAGTAGGGAACAAACAGCACACAGGCATGGAGGGTCCACAGGAGCTAGCAACAGGCACTGAAGCTTCCCAAAAACACCAGTGATATTTGGCATGGAGTTCTGCAGTGTTTAAGTCACTTATAGGGCAACCCATGGGAATTCTAGTTCATCAATGGAAAAAATTTGACAGTTGACTTGAATTCTTCATTATTAAAAAAACAAATTGCTGCACCAAGAATTCATCACATGTGGGAACTTCCATTAAGAGCCAGGTACAACCCAGGTTACATTCAGGAAGTCAATCAGGGTCAGTCCTGAGGTGGTTCCACTCAGTGCATTGCAGCATGCCAAGAAGCAGAGGAGGAAGGACCTTTTTTTACATCCCCCCCACAGCAAGACCAAACAGAGGCTCTGGGGAACCAGTTCCCACAGTGCCACATGTGACCCCAAGAACTGGAGCCCATCAGACCTTGATTCACAAGCAACCAGAGCCAAACTCTGTTTCATCAGTGCTGTTTCCCTCCTTACCAGCGCTACACGCTGCCAGAACATTGAGCAGTACTTGAAAGCAATTCTTACGTCTGTTTCCGAAGTATACCAAAATTAGTGCAGATGTTGACCAGGAAGATTAAGAAGCATCTGGCACTTCAAACCAACTCCCCTGAAAGGGTGGGTCTGACCATTTGCTGCAGGTTCTGCATGCCTGCATTGCAGTCAGGTACACTGAAGGATGTGAGAACTGCCTCTCAGCTCGTGTAGTCATCCCCACAATCCTCCCCTCACAAACAAGACTCAACTGTCAGACATTAAACCCTTAAGAAAAGGGTACTGAGATGCCAACACTACATATTACCTCTCAAAGGCTCAGATAACTTCAGGGTGCACATCTGCATTTCCTCCCTTTCACCTGGAGGAAGTCTGACATCTCGCAATGTTTCCAATAGACTTCAAAACCAAATCACAAATTAAAAGATCCACAGAAATAACAACCCTCAGCACTGGCGAGGCCATCAGCTGCCCCAGAGCAGGAGCTGCATCTGCCTCCATCACATAAACCCAGCTTGCTAGGCTGCAAGCATTGCCTCATGCATGGCACATCCATCGCATCGCCCTCAGCCACCCTCTGCTGCTGGATGCTCAGGTTTTGCTGACGCTATTGCTGTCAGGTTGCTGTGTTCTACCCCTTGGACACAGCCATTCATTACGGAGCACATGGGTCTGTCACCACATCCCATTTGCTCTCCGCACCATATGTTAAAGCAGTAGGCACAGCAGAATCATTAATCTTCTTAGGTTCAGCACCAAGATCATCATCCTTTTCCTGTCCCTGAGAATACTTGAGAAATACAGAGGGAGAGATGGAATGGCCCAAAGCGATGCTTGCAAGTGACTGGATGTCATTTCCTCGTGTTTTTCCTTTTTGTTTTTTTTTTTCAGTTCCAACAACTGCACTTTCTGCTCAAACATCTAATGCAACTCATCTGCAATCATAGTGACAGCATTTGGAGTGAAGGGAAACACATGATTGCACAGTAACACAGCACTAATTCTGAAGAGCCCACGAAAGAGCCAGCTCCCAACATGAACTTTTAATGCAATTTTTCATGATAAAACATTTTTGAAAATGCTGAGTTTTTAAGCCTCTTATTCCCTTAATTTATGCCCAATGTGCAGCATGATTACTTTGCCGTATATACATTAAAACAATAATTATATCTTATTTGCTCTGCTTTTCCCCATTCATCTTTTTTAATTAAATGAGCTCTTTAAGGATTTCGTCCTTCAAGCTGTGAATTGTGTTTGTTTGAGAAATTAAAGGCATTAAGATGCTTTCTGAGCCATACAGATGTTATTGCTATATGACAGTGATTTCTTACACCTGTTCTGGAAAGGTAAGGTTCTCCCACACAACAGTGGAATAAATCACCCTTGGGTTGCTCTCAGTCAGATGCACGTCTTCTTTTTCATCTTGTTGGCTTTGTGCTCTGTGTCGTGCATGCAACAGAGCTTTCCACATGCGCGCATGGCTTGGTGTCAGCACTTACTGCTGACAGTGCATGCCCGTAGGGAACATGGCACAGATGACTTCTACTCCCCCAGACTACTGTAATGGAAATTACTATGGCTGAAGGGCAATACATTTTTTTCCCCCATTATGAAAAGTACAGTGCGATTTTCTTCCCCCCAGACAGAGTGCAAATAATCCAGCGCTGCCAGCCTTGCGTGGGCTGATGAGCTTTGGCCCACAGCCAACATCCCCTCCCCACTCCCAGGTACGCAGGAACAAACAACCAGGCCCTTTCATCACCACCCAAAGCCAGTGGGAGTGCATTGAGCTGGGAGCATTGCTGAGCAGCTGCCCCATCCCTGCTGCCAACTCCAGTCACGACATCTGTCCCAGGGTTTTGGGGATGGGGGGATGGGATGCTAGGAGAGCAAGTAACACTAGAAGGGCTTTGAAGGGGGTAATTTTATAACCACACATTCAGTCTCTTCAATAGCACTTTCTAAAGTCAAGTGTTGAGGAGATAGAGAAGGTGTGTTAGAAAGAGGGCAGGTCACCACGACCCAGAGCATGGCATGCCAGCAGAGCTCAGCCTGCTCAGGCCCTTCTTTCTAGCATCACCACGCTCACTTACTTCCTGCACTCCTCTCACTGTCATTTGTACTTACTTCCCTCATGTTTTCTTTAGATCTTTCTTTCTCACATCCCTTGATCTTGGTTTCAACTCTCATCTTCTATTTTGAAATAGTTCAGCACTCTTTCCACAGCCAAAGGCAACAAGATGGACAGGCATATAGACTTAGCTTGTTTAACCTACGTAACCCAGGCATTAAACCTATGTAGACTATCTATATTACAGCAATTACTTCCACTAAGGTTGTTAATCTAGATTCATTACTTTAGGTTACAATGACCTATACAACACGCTCAAAACCCATTTATCCTATTTAAAGCTTGTCTCCTGCCATGAAATGTCAGCAGTGTTTGTTTATGATTTGGGCACGCTTTAAAAATCAAAGTAATTACCACTCTTACAGTGGTAAAAGCCCACCGCCTCAAGGTTGCCACAACACCTGTATACACTAATAGCTACAGCCCTAATCCTCCAGTTGGATGATGAATGCAATGGCTAGTGAAATACTGCTGCCTGCAATGGTGCCTGCATACCAGGGAGTTCTGCTGACAAGTTTCAGCAGGAATGATTACACCTCAGGCAGCTCAGGATTCAATGCATTGGATGGCTCCTGGCAGTACCATGACTTCCCATTTATTTATCCTAATACTTCTAAGTGATGGAAAAGAAGAGGGAAAAAAAGAACAAAACTCGTTAATCTGCGTCACCTTGCAAGAGTCAAGACCTCTTGCCTGAACACTTCTCCTTTGAAGAAATCTAAGAAATCTGCCCAAATCTATTTCAGAGTAAGTCTCAGAGTAAGTCTTCTGAGTATTTGTAGAAATGTGATGACTCCATTGGTTCTTGGAAGTCAGCTGGTTCCCAAAATTTTGCAAAACACAGCCAAAAAAAGGCTAAATCAAGCCAAACTTTTACCAGAAAGGTTCCCAGAAGCGGTCTCTCTGCCAAACTCATTTTTGCTCCAAACATCTGCAAGTTCCTAAGGACTCACATACACAGATGGGTACTGATGGCCAGCTGTAAGCCAGTTCAAAAGAGCAAAGCATGACCCATTTTAGTTCTGCATCTGGTTTTGGATTATTTTGATATTACCGAGACCTGAGAGTTCCCTGCTAGCATCCTCTTGACAAAGAATGTGTACAGCAGAATGCAACTTCTTAACTATACGCAAAACCATCCTTCTGCAGGCCAGGGCACTCATTTATAGGAACTTAGAAGTCAACCTCTCTCTTTTCAGGATAACAGGGAGACAAATTGGCAAAACGTGGAGATTTCTCCAACATTCACATGTGCTTTCTGGTATGAAGTCATTCCAGCAGTCACGTATATTTTAAATCACTCCACTTAGAAATAACTAAGCTTTTGATCACACACATTAAATGAGAAAAAGCAGCTTCTTCCTCCTCATTCCTGTGTTTGGCCTCTACTAATGAAAAATGGGCTTTAGGATTGTTACATAGAGATGAATGTTATGCTATTTTTATGGCTTTGGCATGAACTACAAAAGTCCTGCATAAGCTTCACCAAGGTACCAGCATCAGGCAGCCAGATGCGGAGCAGCAGGTCTGCTCACCCTCTTACTCAGAGCATGAAAGCATTTTTGGGATTAATTCCCATTCCCATACAAATTAATAACAATCCTTAGCAACCCACCCTGGTTCTGGGTGGATAAACCACTGGTTTTACCCAACCCCAAGTACCTTTCCAAAGCCCTCATTTGAGCACCATAACTCTCAACGCTTCAACTGCCTTCCTTGCCTCCAGCCACACACTCAGCCTCATGCACCTAGAGCTGCAGAGATGGTCCCTCAGCAGATGGCCACCAAATCTCACTCACCACAGCTTTCTCCCACAAAGATGCCTGATATTTCACTGTCTTCTCAGGTTGCAGTGCAAAACTAGAAGCACATATCAGACATGCTGTCATCAAGGGGCCCATAGAGAGGGAACTAGAATAAAGTTATTTAAAAAAATGAAGACTTTATAACTCACCTTTTGTTTCACCAAGGCTACATATCTTAAAACCAATTGCTCACATTAACCAAGACAAGATGTGAGCCAGAGAAGTAAATGCAGACTAGGAGAACGGGAGCCAGAGATGGGCCAGGTAAGAAGTGGCAGGTAGCATTTACTTCTCAGTCACAACATGCATTGCACAGGCTAGAGCAGAGGGAGGTGTATAAAATGTTTTTAAATCATGATTTTTGCTGAATATAACCTCTTTTAAACTACATACATAGGGCTTTCAATATTTACTTACCTGATCAGAGTGTAACTGATTAGATGTTATTTGTTATTCCCACTGTCGGGCTGCAGCCACATTCTTCAGTTTTCTGATGCATTTCATTAGACTTGAATTTGAAAACAGGCTCAAGTTATGAATTTAAGTAGATCAACCACCATGCCATTTCCCTTGTTCTCCTCCCACTCCCAAAATAGCTTCATCCCTTAAGGAAGGGAAAGAGCACAGCATCTGGACACTGGTCCCTGAGAGCAGGAGCTGCATCCGCTTTAATACAGACACAAGCACTTTGGCCACAAACTCCCTTAATTTATTCTCCTGTTCTCACAGCCACCAGCCATTTTCAGCTTGGATTATTCTCATTATGTAAGCCATTAACAACAGAAAAATCACCTTTAATGTTGCAACTGTTAAACAACAAATAATTCAATAATACGTTACAATTATCCTTAAAAAACTGAAGAACAGTCCCCATAGGAATGAAACACTAGCATTTCCCATAGGAATGAAACCTTTGAGCCCATAATCACTTGGGTCTGGCTAAAGCACCTTCCTCATTAGGTGAGGAGGTATAAAATAGCTATTTAGAATATGTTTCCCAAGAAATAAAAGTTAAAATAATTTAAAAATAAAAATCAAATCCTACACATGAACACCTAGTTTAATAGGTCTGCAACACAAAAGGTAATATTTCTATTAAGGAAGCAAAGGAGAGAAATATTTGCATTTTATAACAGCTGCCAAATAACGCAGCAGTGATTAAGGATTGTTATGAATATTGCCACATAAAAAGTGAACTGGCTGCCAAGGGGAATTTGGGTTTATAATGTTTGCGATCACCTAAGGGCCAAACTCCAGCCAACCCAAGTTACAGCTCAACTGATGCAAAGTGGAAAACAAACACCTCCATCCAGGACTGAGACAAGACGATGTGTCAGGCAGTTCCCTCACTCTGAAGACAGCCAGGATTCAGCCTTGCTGGTTGTAGCAGTCCCCAGTAGCATACAAGGTCAAGACAGAGCCAGAAGAGTCAGAGCAATCAGAGCAATCCATTTTATTGTACATTTTGAGGCAGATCAAAGAGTTTTGGGAAGTAAATAAAAGGTAGAAATGGACAGAGATTGAAACAGTCACAGACTTCCTGAGCGAGAAACATTTGTTGTTGTACTTCCCTGAAAGGATGGCATAAAAAACATCTATGAGTGGGACTGATACAAGGAGGAAAGCCACCATAGATAAAAGCAATAGTAACAACAAGGTGTACAGGAAAGGAGGATTTCCAAACCAGGACACAAATTGAAACAGCGAGCAAAGTCTGCAGAGCATCCTCTGGGCACAAATAGAGTCTGGTATTGCTGTATGAGGTACACGAAGGAGACAGAAGTTTACAAACACAAGTTTAATTGAATTTTGATCAGGACTATGTAATCACAAGTAGGATTATGACAGAAGATGAGAATATCAGGATAGGAAAAAAGCTCCTATATTGAAAGCCCAGAACATAACAGCTTGTCCTCTTCATCACATGAAAGGAAGCAAAGCAAGATACAGGGAACTCAGGGATGGGGCTTGTTCCAGAACATTACAGCCTTACAAAGCCAAGTGATGCTAAGAAGGGGACCAGGTAGGAAAACAGAGTACTGCTCAACTTCAGGTGTGGGAAAGGGTTGTATGGAATGCTGAGATGGGCAACCACAAATGGATTCAGGAGGAGTGACCGAAAGCACAAGACTCACAGGACAAGTGAAAACACAGGAAAAAACAGGCAAGTGTTCAGGAAAAAGTGAACAGTCATGAATCTTCATTAACCACAAAACTGAATAAAGTATTGTCTAGAGAGAAGTGAGATCAATTTACTAATTATTACAGATAAAGAAGCAGAAACAGCAAAATAGGCTAAACAATGACATGAAGTTAGCAGCCAACACCACTGTTATTAGTAATACACTGCAGGAAAGAGATGGTTGGCATCGTGGTGAAAATCTTCATCTGTCTTTGTTCATTTCCTCTCCCCCCATACTATTTGTGTTGCTCAGTCCAGAGAGGACACATCATAAACGTCACAACAATACTTCACAGAACTTGGGCAAAAAAAAGTCAATCATTTCTCAGGTCCAACAGCAAGAGAACCATAGAGAAAGGAATACTGAAGCTGCAGTGAAAAGGACATACATTAAACATTTAAGTCTTTCAAGTGATGGGAATATGCAGCTTCTAAGGTTTAGAAAGGTTGTGAACTAAAAGATTCAAAATCAGGTTAGATATCTGTCCATGTGTTGGTACTGGTTGTTGAAGCAGACAAGCAGACAATAACCTCATAAGATAACTTACACTGAAGACAGACAGGGAAACACTGCAGTTACTCCAGAAAGACCATTCCTGTGTTTTCTATCTGTTTATTCACCATTTTCCTGAACACTGCTCTTAACACAGAGATTTCACTCCACTCACAAGGCGACTCAAACTCCATATACCAAAGGCAGTACAACAATTAGCAGAGCCCTAAAACAGAGTTCTTTCCACAGTGATCACAACTCTGATAAATGCCAGTAGATACCTTAGAGGTCCTCATTCTCAGCTTCTGATGCCCTCAGCGCCTTTGGGGTGGACTCAAGTCCCAGCGACTTACTGACTAAGAAGTCATAGAACCAGAGTGGGAAGTAGCAGAAGATGCAGAGCAGCACATAAGCCCCTTTGCCAGGGGTGTACAAGCCGTGCGGTCGCTTCGCGAGCAGTGCATGCAGGATGGAGCTCAGCACCGGGGTGAGGTCAACATCACAGTACATAGGGATACGCAGCAGGTAGTTTTTCAGCCCCAGCAGGTAGTCCCTGCCATAGTCCTGCTGCACGTCCACTGAGAGGTGCTCCACCAGCTCTTTCTCCTGCTTCACCCACAGCTCTGATGTGCCTTGGATACCTGCAGCAGTAACGCCATGGTTGAAAGTGAGTTTGGGGTTGTTAAAAAAAATTAAGCCATGATTTGTAGGCAATAAGCACTCCCCACCACTGAGCCCTGAGGCACAGTAGTTCTGAACTGCATAAGGGAAGAGCAAAACACCGGGTTAGTTACACCTGCATGGTGTTAATACACCATTCTGTTACCAGCTCTACTCAAAAGAGTCAGTATCTTTTCCCTCCCATGTCATTCTGTCCTTACTTTTTTTTTTTTTTTTTTAAACGGGTATTTCTAATTAGTGTTTATTAATAGGAGATTTCATTGAAAGAAGAGAGAGGCAAAGTAAGATGGGCAAGATTAAATCGGGTTGGCCCAGTGCCTCTCTTATGAGAGGCACTGGTATTTTAATAAGCTGTTTCATGAAGAATGAAGCTTGTATTAGATTAAAACAAGTTATTTTCATCATGTAAGAATGAAAGCAGTTGCTTTCCAATGCATTTATTACATAAATATGAATTAAGCGCTGCAAATAAAGACCTATCTTTAAATAAATATTTACAGCATCAACACTGAGACTTGTCTTGACAGGTGAAGTTCCCATCTAAGAGTCTGGCAATAGCACAGCAGACTCCTGAAGGTAGAAACCTGGGGATATTGGCAGAGGCCAGTGTCACACGGGAAGGGAAGCATTCAAGGGAGAGAGCTTTTATGAAAAGAATACATGTTTTGCTTTTCACTGGCATAGGAATTCTTTGTGAAGTCACCAGAACTTTGAGTAGGCAGTACTGAGCATGTTTGGGGTTTTTTTTTTTGCCCCCCCCCCCCCCCCAGCTAGAACAGAGGGAGGATACAGAGAGATTCTGAAAACAAACTGTGCACTATCACCTGAAAGGTATAACAAGATTACAGTATTGTTTAATACAGACCTCTGCTCAAGCACTTCCACAGCAAAGAGTTCACTCCTCTGCCCTGGATCACAAGGCAGAGATATGAGACCTGGAGGGGAGCAGCAGTCAAAAGTACATGCACCTTAATTTCTGTAATCAACATGAGGAAGAGGAAAGTGCTGAGACTCATTCAGTGCTCTCCTTGAGGACATGAGACTGCGGGAAAAGAGAGGCAGGAACTATCTAAAGTGTCAGACACCAACCTGTTCTGAAGCCTGATGGATGAATTGCAGCAACTTTGATTCCCCATTTGGAAAGCTCCTGCCTCATTACTCCAGAAAACATGGACAGAGCTGCCTTTGATGCTCCATATGCAGCATACCTCGGTAGCGGAATGCCTCCTGCAGGAGCAATATAAACATGATAAAGCTTAACACTGGCTCTTTCCAGCCTTTATTTCAGTGATTTAGAAGGAAGATTATAGCACAACCAGAATTACTTGGCTCTCACTGAGGTTAAAGACAAGTCGGTGAGGGAATCATTTCTTTCTGGAGGTTAAAAAAAGTGCGAGCTGTAAATTAGCAGTTGCTTATAGCATTTATGCTCAGTAACTCCTTGTAAGATATCATCTACAGCAGAAAACATGAAGTGTAATTTGCAGCACTCTTTACCTTCAAATGCAATACAACAGCTGGTTTCCAAAACACAGATAATGCGTTACTTCATATAAACAGTGAAAGGATAGATTAATACTGCTATTCCTGTTGTCAATAGCATGAATTTCAAGCTCCTATTATAAACTACAGTTATAACAGAGCAAGTAATCTCAACTCCAGCTTTACAAAACCAGGCACCCCTTTTCCTCAGGCACACCACTCCTGCTTGCATCGGCAGCCCAGCAAAACCTCTGGGACAGCCTCCATTTCAGACATAACATTGTGTCTCAGTATATTTGAAGCTTTAAAAGAAAATCTTTGAACGTAGGCAAACTTCCTAATCAGCCACCGGTGCCATTTGTTGAGGTTTTTGGTTTTTGTTTTTTAACTGTAAGAACCAGGATACTACAGGAGCTCCACATGCAGAATCATTCCTTGAAAAGAAGTCAGGCCAATCATACGTTAATTTTTCTCCTGTATGCAACTGAAAAAAGATGAGTTTCAATTGGTTTGAGCCAATTGAATCACATACGCTCTCCCTCTCAGGTCAGGGTAACCTCAAATCCAGTTAATGTAGCTCTCTGCAGGCAGGAATAGGCTCAGCACAATCAGACCTCACTAACTTTTCTGCTAATGTTTTACCAAAGGACCCTCAGACCCCATGTTGAGAGGAAGCTATTTACCCAAATCAGAACATTTGTGAACATCTATAGTTTAAGCAAGGTCACTATTAACTCCTTTAACAGCAAATTATTCAGAATAGGAAAGCTCTGTTTATCTCTCTGCAAGACAGCTTGAGGACTTGTGCCAAGAATCAAGACATCTGCCACAAAACACTTAAAATACAAGCTTCACTTGGGTGCTCAAAAAGCAGATCTGTCCTCTGTTTCTGAGCTTGCAAGGGCAATGGTCCCTCATTAATAAAAAAAATTAAAAAAAAAAAAAAAATCAAGACTTCATTGCTAGCAATGAGCCATTAAGATAGGTTTGCATGTACAAAAGCATTCTTGGAATTGAAAAAAAGACAGAAGATGACAATGCCACAGCCAGGCTGATGCCACATCCTTGAGGTAAGCCAGAAGCAGAAGGTAATGCCTTGGCAATACAGCAGGATTCAAGTAGACACAAACTGCACACAAGTGAGAACCCAAGCAGACAGGACAAAGGAAAATTGGAAAGCAGGTGATATGGCAAACCCTGAAGAGGTCTTGCAAGGATACCTTCCAGCATCATGATATTCTGTTCTAGCAGGTTTCGTTTTCAAATGAGCCAACAGCAGAGGAGCAGGGATGCTATGAGATACTGCTATTACTCCCCCTCCTACATCTTAAACTCAGCTGTCATCCCAGAACAGAAGGTTATATTATAAAGGCATATATAGTAAACACAGATGTCATGAATTTATCCCAAATCTATTTCTAGTTTAATTTCAATCCACTGTATTAAAAAAAATAGCCCAGCTGAGCATTTGGCTGTAACCAGCCTAAGTGGAAGAATACCTGTCCTAGCATAAGTCAAAAAACCTTTGGGCATCACCATGGTGTGGCTCAAGGGTGCACAAACTGAGGTGTTGCAGACTTCTACTGGAATGCATTCTAGAAAATTGCCCATCTTCCTAGAAGAAAATCAGAACTATCCCTCACAGCAACTATCACCTACAACACAAGAACAGAGTTTTATAGTTCTATATAGCAGTTCATTTTTTAATTATTTTAAACTCCTCTTCAAGGGCTGATTTCTGAAAACAGCCTACTCAACAGAAGCCTGCATTGATTACCTAAGTATTAATTCCTTGGGCACGTCTATGAGCAAGACCAACCAACATCTTCCTCAGCACTTATGCCAAGGACCTCAATTGCTTTTCCTGCTGTACCAGACCCTCCCTTGGTGCTCTCACTCAGCTCACCTGTCATGCTGGACATGTTCACGAGCCTCCCCTGGGATTTCCGCAGTAGTGGCAGGAAGGTCTTGGACACCTCTACAGCCCCAAAGAAGTTCACCTCCATGCACTGCCTGTATATGTTCATGGGCAGCAGCTCACCATCAGCAAGGAAGCCCAGGATGCCTGCGTTGTTCACAACTCCCCAGAGCCCTGGGAAGAGGAGAAAACAAAAATGCACACGCCTTAGCTGCCACAGACTCTGGGGTGGAAATAACCCACGTACGTAAGACGCGATGAAGCCAACAGGTAAGAGACAGATTAGTATCCCATACAATGCCACAAAAGCTGTACCTGTGTTTTGCACTTTCTCTGAGACTTGCAGGTAGGCTTCCTTGACCTGGGTGGGATTGGTTATGTCCAGCTGTAGGAGAGAGAGCCTCTGGGAACAGGTCCGCCTCAGCTCCTCAGCTCCAGGACCATCCTTGTTCAAAACTCCAGCAAACACAGTGAACCCCAGGTTATCCAGGTATTTGGCCAATGCGTGTCCAATCCCAGTGTCACTTCCTGAAAGAATTCAAGGACAGAGAAGACACTTCAAGTCTAAGTCATCATCATCACTAACACAGAGGGAGGCAGCTCTGATTGAAAATGCATACAGATGTAACCAAAAGGAAGATGAAAGGAAATGACTGAGATGCATGAGAGCAGAAAGAGAGCAAAGAGTGTAAAGAGGTGAGAAGCTGGTCCTTCATATGTTCAGTAAACACCAACAGAACATCCCCTCCTCACTCAGAGCTGAGAGTAACGGCTTACTCTGTCCCACAGAGATTTTAAGACTCATTCCTTACACACAGAAGAAATAAAGTTGATTTAATACAAAACACAAACTGAAACCTGATAAGAAAGTACCTAGAAAAAAAAAAAAAAAAGAAAATCCAGATTTTAATGTGAAATCTCATCTGGACAAAGCATTATACAGGGCACTGCAATTCAATTGAATTATATATCTTAATTCAAGAAGTTGTGTTGTTTTATTCAAATATCTACCCTCTGAATCATTCTGATGAATACTTTTGGCCGCAGGCTACCACCAAGCTAAAGCTAAGCAACTTTGTCTTTAGCTGCAAAACGATTCAAAGCTTTCAAGCCTTAACGAAACTCCAGAAAGGCATTTTTAGGCTAAACCAAGTTACACCAGCTATTTGATTTGTGCAAACTTGCATCAGATTTTTTTTTTAATCTTCTCTAGTATCAGACTTATTCCTAAACTTTGTAAACACTTATATTTACATATAAAGCAACAAACTGCCAAATGCACAAGACATCACTAACGTAAGTGCACAGCAACAGTCAGGCTCATACAGATCCTCCCACTGAGTAAGCCCAACTTCCAAAGCCATTTGCAGCATGGGTGGAAACCCTCACGTGAAACAAAGGGATGGGACTTCAGTTGGCTATTTGCCTTTTCCTCATTTGCAAAGGAGTGCAAGTCTCCCCATGTAACCTTACCAGAAAGCTATAAGGGTTAATCTGCAATTCCTGTACAAAGGCAGTTATTACAACCATTGATAATGGACCAGCTCCTGCACTCATAATCCTCAAGTCAACAGAGCTTGAGTGCCAAGGAGACTCATCTTAACTCGTGCTAGATCTCCATTTCTGGGTTTTGTCTCCTACATGAGACTTTAGTACTGGAAGGTGGAAAAGAAATTAATTCCAGGTGATTTGGAAGAAACATGTACTCAGTGCTTGGATCAATCAGCACGAGATGTTGAAACAAATTACTCATGCTCTGTTGAATCCCTTCTTTAAAGAATGCTTTCTGGCATTTTTGAAATCCACCATTTGTTGACAGTGTACCAGACCATGACATCCATCACATTTCACTTCTCACAGCCCTGATATGGAAGAAATGAACAAGCCTACATTCCTGGAAATCCCTAGGAAACATGAGGAGGCCTGCAGATACCTCAAAGACATGATGGATTTCTGGGTAAGCAGGGGTGCTCTGTCTTTCTCTCTTCTACTGAGAATTAGATTCCTGGCTCAAATCTCAACTCCTCCATCCTCTCCAGTAGGGACACAGACGTGGAGCTGCATATTCCACATGAAAAAGCCCTACAACACAGCTTGAATTGGGGAGCGGGCAGAGGAATTAGAGATTTCCCCCACAAACAAAACAGCCATCTGTGAATCACTAGAAAACTTGTTTTAAGAGAGGAAGTCAGTACAGACTGCAACCAAGTCATTACTAAGAACTTCTCTTCAACTCACCCTGAGCATCAGGAACACAGGGCACCATTTCCCCCAGGAATGGAAAGACCAACTGAGCTGGAGAAGTTCATCCCACTCAACACACAAAAAAAAAATCAAGGCAAGAATTTCACAATCCTGCCACCCTGCATCTTCAGTTTGGGTCTATAAAACCCAGTTGTGCCTGAGGCCACAGCTGTGGACAGCAAAGCACTCAGTCCCAGCAGGAGGGTAAATGGAAATATTCCATCTGTGTTTCAGACTGCTCACACACCTGCAGCTGCTTGTGTGAAAGGGCGTTTGGACAACCAGGCTGGCAAGTTGCTGGTGTGAATTACAAACAGCAGCAGCACACGATGTCCAGAACCACATCTGAAAGCCCCTAGAGAAGCACTGAGAGCACTGTGCTCCACCCAGAGGCAGCCGTGGGCAACATGGGGCAGCGGCAGCACTCCATACAGGGATGGATGGTGCAAGGAAATCATTTCCCATGAAATACCTGCCTCAGGTCTCTTCTAAACTGGAGAAAAGGACCCAAAATTGATTTAAGGGCACTGTGCACCTGTGTCTTCTCTCACAAAAGCTGGGGGAGGGTGGTAAGCGCTGCAGGCAGAGCAACTGGGAATCGCATTGATTAAAACTTTCATTTTGATTGAGGAGGGTCTGATTGATTGCATACCATCTGGATTCAAGAAGACCCAGAAGAGCTTCTGCAGCTGCATCATCTGCCAGAGGTGTCTGAACTTGCATTTGTTTGGGACAGTTGCAGCACAGGTACAAAGAAAGCAGACGGTCGCTGCATCGTAACCCAGAGCTCTTCCCCGCCTGGTACTGTTTTAACTCTGGCCCTTTAGAGATAAGCTCTGAAGTGTTCCCTGAAGAACTGCTGATTCGACAGCTCACAGAGAGCAGCACTGCCCCTTCCCATGCCCAGGGCCCCTCTTCACCCTGGCTGTGAAAGAAAGAGAGGAAATCCCA
Source organism: Tetrao urogallus (assembly GCF_951394365.1). Lineage (NCBI taxonomy): Eukaryota > Metazoa > Chordata > Aves > Galliformes > Phasianidae > Tetrao > Tetrao urogallus. The sequence goes on from NC_136825.1 coordinate 4,182,616, forward strand.
TGCTTGCCCTGTGCTCCAAGTTCTGTATTTAATCCCCACAGCAGTGCTGTCAGGGAGCTCTAAATCACCTCCAGGAGTCCCTATAAAACAAAGTGAAATACTATAATAAATAGCTCAATCATCCAAAGCGACTTGACTCAGCTTTCCATAGGGAAAAACAGAAAAAGTGTGTGTGTGGTTTTTTTTTTTTAAGTTAGTGCAAGAATGAGTGGGTGGGCTTTCCACTTCAGAAGACTAATTAACACAGACAGCAACACTGAAAGTCTCAGAAGAAACAAGAGTACAGCCACAAAACTACAAAAATGCCACCCCTGAAAAACAAAGGGGGTTCTGAGTGGCTCAGAGCATTAGAACAGAGCAAAGTCGTTAGCTCTGAGCTTCCCCAGCCAGGGGGGCAAATCACTCACTCCCAAACACACTTTGTGTCATAGAGACAGCACCAAAGCAGTGCCCTGAATTACAGGCACAGTACACACAGTGCATCAGAAGACAGCGGTACCTCAGCATCCAGTGCAGCAAATTGAAGTAAGGCATGAGTGGAGTCTTTTGAGGGCTCCCAGAAATTAATGTCTCTCCTCAACAATTAGCCCATTGTAAGTATTCTCGTGGGCTTTCTTTCCAACCAGTCATTTTCACAAGCATATCTGAAAAGCTACTTGTAAGGATTAATTGAAATACTTAAAATAATGGCATCTGTTAAGATGTTTTTCTACTTAAGTTCAGAATGAGGAAAAAGAAAGAAAACAACTCTGGAAAAGCAAGTAAAACAAGAAGAGAATAGAAGCATTACCTATAAGCACACATTTCAGAGAATTCCAACCTGAAGAGCAGAAACTTTTCCAGCACACCTTCATGCAGAGCCCATCTTTGTTCCCCGAGCCCCTTACCTGTGATGAGCACGGCTTTGTCACCCACAGGTAGTGGCCCTGCATCCAGGTATACCGAGCAGCTGAGCCATGTACTGCAGAACACTATGAGCCCCCAGCACATGCCCAGCACGGCCACACACAGCAGTCCCAGCAAGGCAGGCAGCACAATTTGGAGCAGCACATGGTCTTCGTATCTCCTCTTGGCCAAGCAGAGCCCAAAAAGCACAGGGATGGCCACACAGAGCCATCCCAAGGAGCTGCTGGGGAGAACATCCATCACCCAGGCACCAGGCAGGAAGGCAGAGTAGGTGCTGGTGGTTGCAGCCCACTTATATAGGGGCAGGGTGAGGGGTGGGGCGGGGAGAGGGGACTGTAAAGGTTTGACATAATCTCACTCACCCTTGGCATCTGCAACAAGCAGGAGCCTTCTGGCTTTTCTTACCTTTTATTCCTACTGCCTGACAGCTCCACCTTCTGCATAATGTGCTGGCTGAGTAATGATTGACAGCAGTGGGAATGGACATGATGCAGCAAGCACTTGGCTTCGGGAAAAAATTCCCCACTATATGCTCTGTGTGTCCTTAAAGTGCATTTCCCTAGAGATGTTAAAAAAAAAAAAAAAAAGAAAAAGAAAAAACAAACTGCTTGATTTACTGGGAAAAGTCCCGTATGAAAACTTTGGGTGTAGTTTCTGAGGAGTTGGGTGTGATGGGGAATGTCAGGGTAGGATGGCACAGGTGGTGCTGCCATCAAGTTAAGCAATGACATATGGCACAACTGTGGGAAGCTCTCAGCCCAGCTCCATTAATGCTGATTAAAGCAGGAAGTATCCCTTCCATACCCTAAGCAAACCAAAAATACACATGCAAACAAATCACTGTATTTGAGAGATCTGACATCTACGGTGGTGTACTCTGAAGGTTGTTTAAAAAAGAAAAGGGTGTTGTAACAGTCATCCAGCTACAAGGCGTGAAATGCACTTCAGGCATGTTATCTCTGTAACAGACCTTGCTAACTGGTCTGAGATCACAACCAGCCCATAGGATGCAGCTATTTGCAGACAGCCCTGCTTCAGACACAGGGAGGTGGAAGCTCAGGGCGCAGACCTAGCATGGGACACAGGCATGTTTCCATTCCGTTATTCCTCTGTGGTTTTATGGGATGGTAAATCTATTGACTATAAATTTTTACAGCCAGTAAAAACATTTACATACCTCTATATGCAGTTTACATTAGAGATGAGGTCACTTTCTTAAAGGAACATCACCCAGATGAGGTCTGCTCGTCATTCACTGCACTCTGATCACTCATCCACCCACCCTTCCGCCGTAACACTCTCACAAAATGCGAGCTATTCTCACTCACCTCTGCCATTTGCTGCTTTTGCTTTTATTAGCATGGTGGCCCATAAGTCAGCTCTACCCTGCTCTCTTTTCAAAGATTTCCTTGGAGAATTCTGGTTTTCCTCACTGACTGGTCTTTACAGCGTGATTTAGGTGACCGCCGATGTGGCAGCAGTGAAAGCATCAGCTCACACGCTGGAGGATACACGAGCTCAGGTTTTGGCACAGCACTGTGCTGTCCCAACTCCCGTCTGCGCCCACCGAGGTGCAGAACGAGTGGGGGATCTGTGTCTGAATTAATGCTGAATCTGTATTTTGAATGCAAGATAGAAGCACTGAAGGCCTTGGGGCAACTTTTAATGAGGCTGGCCACATGCTCACCCGGTAGTGGGGGAATAAAATCGAATGCATACATGGTTCACACCTGGGGCAAGTCACTAAAGGACTTCCCTGAAAGAAGGGAATGATCTAGAAATGGCTGAGACGTGTTAACGCGGAGAACCCACCTCAGGTACACTCAGCACGTTCTCCAGCACCAGCACAGGCAGATTGCAGCTTGATTTTTCAGCACAATTTTTGCAGTGAGCAAAGTTTTACCATCTCATGCCCCCGTCCATCTCAAGAAAGCACTCACATTCCTCTGTTTGATTTCAATGTGTCTCTGCTCCTCACGGCTGTACATTAACACAGGACTGCAACTGAGTTTGCATCATTTCCTATTTCTCTGTGCTGTGCCTACTTATGCTGTGAATATTCATCCTTACCTCCCCTCCTTCTTGACAGTTTTGCTGATGAGGATGGGGCTCCATCTTACAAAGAGGATGGATTGGGCTAATTGATTTTGAGCTAAATTTGACTCTCTTTCTTTGCCAGGATATTTATCCTTCTTCCTAGCTTTCCAGAGCCATCACACCATAGCTCAGTGTCCTGTCCCCTTATGCCCCAGAACCCTACACATTCTGAAGTCTGAACACTGCTTCCACAGTCAGCCCACGCAGATGTCAAACAGCAGAATAGAAGTGGGGGTCAAGCATGCCCACTGTACAAATCTTCATGCTAAGTGGCCATTTTTGAAGGGCAATTAATTGATGGCAAAAGAAGATGCCTGTCACTGCCAAGTGCCCCTGCTTCACATGCTTTGTGCACATTTGCAGCTCCACTTCATGTTCTGCAGGGCAGTTCTTGTCTGGAAAATAATTCCAGCAGAAAATACTTCAGAATTTGTTTCACCAAATTAATCATTAAATGAGACAGGAAGATGTTGTTCAGGATTAAATACATATATAGCAATAATATGAAATGATTTACTTTGATTGACTACAGTTTCTGAGACTCCATACATTTGGATCTCAGTGGATTTAATGGCTGTACAAGCACTTTCAGGCTTACAGTCTGGATGTGGAAATTAGTGAATTTTCCTACACAAAACTAATTTGGGCAAAAAGACTTTGTACTTACAAATACTACCAAACTCCTATACAAAGGCTGAGATAACCTTTTGCCTTCAGCAAGTTCTCTGTCTCTTCATGCACTCAACTCAAAACACAGCACTTATCCCAGTAAAGACAATGGAACTGTTCAACTGCCTAAAGCTGGGAGTGTAGACAAATACCTTTGTGAATTAAGATCTCTGAAAGCACAGACGTGTACTGAACAGTGCAAAAAACGGTTATGTGCATCTGGAAATAATGCTGTGTAACCTCTGCTTTGTCATCAACTATTGAGATCGTAGACCACAGGGAAAATTATTCCTGTAGAAAGAGGTATGTGTTATGGAAAATCAAGAAATACCTCTTAGTTACTGGAAATATTGTCTTTAGAAACATAGTAATTATAATTGTAAAAACTGAGAATTCAGACATAAGTGGTGATCCCTTAAGATCACATGGCAGTGAAGAATTAGTTGCAGCTCATCCACAAAACCTAATAGTGCTATAGCTAGTGATGGTTATGATAATAATAACAACAATAACTTCCTCAGATAAATCTCCTGTTAACTTTCTCAAGTACAAGAACCTCAGAGTGAGCAACTTCTGTAGCCAGGACTTACAAATTCTTTTGGCAGGTACCCACGCCATGCATACCTTAGCTTTATATGACCATCAAAAAAAGCAATTGCAGCCTGAATGAATTTCTCATGTGAATTCAGTGCCTGCAGCAGCTGTACCTGTGAAGCAGAGGGTCATACAGCCATAGGCTGTAAGTTCTGCCTTGCTATTAGCATGAACTCCATTCAACCTCTGTAAATTTTCTGCAATAGACAAAACATCTCTAATCAGAGAAATAATTTGCAAAGGATGTTTTCTACTGTTTCTTTCAAGAACAGTTGAAAGAGGATTGCACTCTTTCCAAAATAAGTCATTTTTTATCTAAGAAAATGCCGCTATCTTTCCAAAAGAGGATGGAATAATTAAAAAATAAAGGCAATTAGGTATCTTAAGGGAGTCAGCCAGGAATCATCTCTACATCATCCACATGAGAAATGACACTTGCCTGCCTTTCTTCTGTCACCACTATCATGAAACGGCTTTCACTGAACCATCAGTGTTAGAGAAGTATCAGTTTATCTCAGCCCACTTCTCTGACAGCAACAGAGCCTTCCCTGAAATCCCCTTTGCACTGTGCCTCAGTTTAGGATCAATAAGGATGTAAGCTGTACTCTGGATTGGAAGATTAGTTTGTTTTCCCAACTATATTTTTATGATATGAACTCTATTCCTTTCCCTTTCCCTGGCACTGCCTTCGTGAAGTTAATGGTAGCATCTGTGAGCCCAGAATACAATTTCCACCTTTCACACAGCCTTCTTGTTTTATTTTGCTGGTGCTTCAGGAGCAGCCAAGATTTCCCTCACCTTACTATGGAGAGTTTCTTAACCATAGGTCATGTAGACCCTACAAGCACTTCAACAGCAAAAAATATTCTTTGCATCTGTTTTCTGTAACTTTTCCTCTCCACCCACACAGAAGTCACATAATTTTCACCACAATTAAATTCATTAAGGAAGCACACCGAAAATTAGGCATAGTTAATCAAAAGTCTGATATAAAGCAAGAGCAAACAAACCGAGTCGCTAAGACAGATAACATTAGTGATGGAATTACAGCAGTCCCAGCACAGCAGGGCCTCCAATGATTACAGTAGATCATTAGTTCCCATTGAAATCTGGGCCCTACAGCATGGTTGGACTACGTGATTTTGGTGGCCTTTCCAATCTTGATGGTCCTATGATTCTGTGATCTGTGACGCATCTTCCATCCATCTGCATACTCTTGACAACTTCTCCTCTAAACAGAATTCATTCCTTTTTAGCATTTCCTCAGAGTTTGAGCTGCACACGGAAATGAAAAGAGATGAAAAAGGAAAGATGATTCAAAAAGCATTAAGTGATCAACGATGACAAAGTGCCACCTGCCCTAAAAGCATTCTGCTTTCTGCCACTTGAAGGACGAGTCCCTCGCTTTGGGAACACAAAGCCATGCATTTTTCCTGTTGAGGAAGCACGACCTCAGTCTGTGTTTAATCAATGGCTTACATTGCTGCTTTGATTGAATGTGTTTGCTACATACCGAATGCCACCCATTTCTCCTTCGATGCTGCTGATCTGAAGGGCATTCCTGTGGCTTCTCAGTGATGTCTGTGCTGCTGGTGAACTGCTGCAACTGCTGTCAGTGATGGATGTTCCTCCTTTGGAGCAGGGGACAGGCTAGATGACATCTCAAGGTCCTTTTTGGGGTTTGGGGGAGGTTTTGATGGATCTATGGCAGGCAGTATTTTAGCTAAACCTCATTTTTTCTCTAGACAAGCAGCTAACTGTGGAAAATCTTACGATAAACGTCATTTTGTTTTGTCTTGTTGTATTTCTCTTCATTATACTATCTCAGATGTTTTATTTTGTGGAGTAACCTTAAATCCTGACTCAAAAATTGTCTGCTTGTAATTGTATCTTCTCCCATTAAAATCACTGTGACTATTTGCTTATATAAAATTCATCAGATGATTTAATAGCTTCCAAGGCTCCAAATGCTTATTAGGTTTAAACACTTCCTGAGAACCCACACCCACACTTGTGTGAATTCTTAAAGATAAACATTGACATCGTGCACCAGTAAAGAACATAAACATTCAGATGCATGTATCTAAATGTGCAAGCCTGCAGAGTTAGAGCCTGTCAGAAAGATCTCCTCCACACAGATCTGATATGCCCTTGCTGATGGATTCATGCAAATGAATACACACCCTAAAATTATTCCCTGCACTTTCTAGGTGAAACAGTTTTCAAGTGCCACTTCTATGGACGTCTCCATGTTTTGCAGCCAGCATTAAAACACTGCCAAGCCCCAGGAGGGGCACAGATTCTATGGGAATCAGTACACATGTGCACCAAACAAATCACCCCCTGCATGAGATTCATTCCTGAGCTGCAATTTATTTTATTAATACTGTAAACTGTCACATGGCTTTATTTTTTTAGTCCAAATCTGCTTTTTAAGAATGTTTATGAAAGCCTTAGGGCAAGCCTCTCTCATGGTTGATCGCATGCAAACTTTGCTTGAATCACCAAGAGCTATGCACATGTAGCTTCAAAGGCAGATTTGGGACCTATAACTTTAATTCATCCACCAAATGGAGCTCCAGAATCCATTAAGGAAAAATAACTAGTAACCATCTGTCTTTATTCATCAGGCTGAAAGCAGTCAATCAACCCTAGTGGACATTTTTACTTTCTTCCATCTCTCAACAGCTTTGAGCACAGATGCAGCCTTTCCATAATTAAGCTGAGCACAGCATTTCCTAGACAGATTAATTCTGGAGAGCTTGTCAAAAATGTCAGATGGCATACAGGTCCTGCATCTTGCCCCCAGAATATGTATGTATATAAACTTACGGATACAATTATTACAATTAACAGCGATCTATAGCCCACATCATTAACCCACCTCAATGACCACAGCGTTAGGAGAACCTGTTCTCCATAATGCATTCGTTTGCTTTTTTCATTTGCTGCAACTCGGGACACCACCTCTACAATGAACAAATGTGTCTGGGAACAGAACTCTACACAGGATGCACAGAGTGAGCAGAAGGCAGCTGCTGGCTGCTGAGCTGCACTGTACTGCTGAGGAGCAGTAAACTCTGCAAAGTCACGGGCTCTTTCTGGAACATGCACAACCTAAGAGTGTTCTCAGCTCTGGGATTTATATTCTAACAAGCTGGAATGTAATTAGATAGTTCACACCTAACAACTCTTCTAGATATGTTTTTAGGGAAGTTTTCAGATGTGTGTGATGGTTTCTATTAACTTCGCAGTGCTATGCACAGATATCGAAGGTGGCTTTGTATCTCCATGACTATTAATAATGAGCTGATACAAGTTTTCAATTTTCTTTTATTTTCTGAGTTATAACATTTTAAAGCAGAGAGTATTTCCAACTCTCAAGGATTTTATGTTACTTGTTAAATATTCTGGTATTCAATTTAACTTTATGATCCAATCTATAGGCTGAAACCAGGATTTGCAAGTAGCAGCCTATGAGCAATTCTTGCTTCTCTTAAACTGGGTTTTTATTTTATTTTTAAATAAAGTAAAAACTCGGGTCAAATCTATCTTGGTGCTATTGAATTAGAATTCCAATATCGTGTAGAAGTGTAAAAGTTCTTGCCCTTTTATCTGGTGACAAAGAACTGATGATCACTACTGCTTTTGATCAAATGACGTAGTCTGAAAAAAAGTTGTACAAAAGAAGGAAAGGCTGTTCCAGAGAATGACTCTAGAGAAGAGAAAGGCACTGTGCTTTCAAAGTGGTCATGAAAATGAGACCACAGGAAGTGCTGACAGAAATGAGTAGATACTGGCCAAACTTGCCAGATCCAAATTGCACACATGGAACCTGCTTGTGTATTTAGGAGTATAATTTTGCTTCCATGTGTTTCATTGCTTATGTATCATCTGTCAGTCTTTCATCCCCACAGATCTATTCCAATTGGCAAATGGAGATGAGGCACCCAAATGTACAGGGAGAAGCAGGCAAGTATTCAATATTCTTAATACCACCTCTGGCAGGAATCTAAACATCACAAAAGCGAGGCTCTTGTTTGGGTTTGAAGGCGCAGTGTGTCAGAACGTGAACCAACTTGCCAGCAGAAGCTTCAAATCCCAGTTCTTCACCCAGGCTGCACCCATACTATCATATAAATGTATCTACAGATACAGTACACAACCTGCTTCCATTGCACCACAGCCATCTTTCAGACAGAAACTACAGAAAAAGCACCAGCGAGATGCTAAGCCAGCTGAGATCGTTTCCAGGATGCTGTTTGACAGAACTGCTGCAGGTTCAAGAGCACAGCTCATTTCCTGTAACTGGACAGATCCGTCCACCTGTGACTTAAGACAAGTGTAACTGTAATACAAGTCACAACTCAAAGGCTGAAAGTGCAGCCACAGAACACAATACAGGGGAAAAAATGACTGCCTCAGCCTTTCTTAGCATGCTGGTGTAGTCTCAGCATGATGCACTAAGCAGGCTATAGACACCTGTATATCTGTAGTACACTACTGCTTTTTCATGTCTGTTATGTGATCTGGAAGTCACACATGCACACATACAAATTGTGTTGCCAAGGAGTCGTCCAGTAGCTGAATAAAATGACATACATAGAGCAAAATTGGTCAATCAGTTTACAGTTCAGTTCAGTTTAGCCTTGATTTTTTGCACTTAATCTTCCTCTTCTTACTCCCCTAAAGAGGAAAGTAAATGCAAAGTTCATACTTCACAGCACCTTCATCCCAAGATATGGTGGGATGCCGTAACTTCAACTGTTGTAGCTAGAAGAAACCAGTGGGCAACCAGTTATAGAAATTTAACAACTCAAATAATTTCACAATTCTGGCTTTACGAATGTCAATTATGTAACACAACAATGATGTGCCATTGCACCAAGATTAGCTACAGAAGCTGTAGAGCCAATGGCAGCAGAGATCCCTCCTTCTAGCATAATCTACAATGATTGCAGGCCTGCCTCAACAACTATAGAAGGCTTTTTCTCCACAGGCAGATAGCACGTGATGGAAGGTGGGATGACTCTGCCTGATAAGCTGTCACATGTGTTACTTCCATGTGATTAACCACCTGAAGGACAAAACAGCACGAGAGACACAAAGAGTGAAGTCTGTTTGGCTTTTCTATTAATGAAGTGGGCACTCAATGGATTCAAACCGCTTTGCCAGGATTTCCCAGAATATTCTTAAAAGGCGACGTCAGTGATTGATTGGGGAAGGATTTTTAATAGATGACGCCTTCTCTTAGAAAGTGCTAAAATGACAACTGCTGGAACAGACATTCTTATGATAATAATGACTGAGAGCTGTTAGAGCTGAAAATGTAAACTGATTGACCAATTTTGCTCTATGTATGTCATTTTATTCAGCTACTGGACGACTCCTTGGCAACACAATTTGTATGTGTGCATGTGTGACTTCCAGATCACATAACAGACATGCAAAATTGTCATTATACAAGATTCAGTCACTAGAACATATTGTTCTTCTAAGTCATTCAGAAGAATAGTTAAATTTATACAGCTTGTCCACAACATGTTGGATGTTTGATCCTTATCCATACATACCTGCCACAAGCAGTGAATTAAGCCATTGTGTATTCTGGAATTAATCCAGGACAAAAATCACATTATAACTGGCTGGATACTTGTTAAAAGATAAAGGATAAATACTATAAATGCAAAGCTTGGTCAGAATTCTTTACTGCAAAAATTGAACAAAAATTCAAATATTCGGGAATCCAAGTTATTCAGATTTTGCTTCCCTCATAAACGTAGAAAAATCAAAATTTGTTTTAACCAGATGCTACACCAACAATTTTGTTAATTATGAAAATTCAGAGCAAGAATAGCTTGCAGTTAATTGCATTACTGCCACCCTCGCATACTCCCAGTGGAAAAGTTCCCACTTTGAACATATCCCTCATGTTACCGTTTCAGGACAAAACATGTCCAAATAAGACTTCTGCACAGAAGATAAATGCATTTGACAACTTGCTTGTCTGTGTAACTTTTGTAAATTTACCCCATTGCAGAGATAAGGGATTCATCTTGCTTTGCCAAAGTATCTGTTTACAACCTTCAGCATTTCGGGATCTGAATAAATCCATTTCAAAGCAGACCTCAGTTTGGTGCCAGAACCACTTGGTTTGAAATGGTTCAGAATAAAGTCCTACATCAGGACATGATAAAATATTTACAAATTCTGAATTCTACAATCATTAATTCCACAGAACAGATAAACGGCCTCACAAAAAAATAAGAAAACAGTGTTGCTGTAAGTATGAAGATGCCATTAAGTAACCTTAGAGAGATTATCTCATTTAAACATGGTTGAAACAAGAAAAGAGATTGCACCCCTTTTTGAAGCTGTTTTCCTTTCCTTTACTTACATGTTCAAATTCTTACTTAATCCTTTCTCTGCAAAAATTAGGTCATTTTTGCAATGCTTTCAAGGTAATTGCAGAACTAAAACAGGCAGCATCATTTTTAAGCCAGTGCCTGTTCTGCTGTCTTGCCAGACAAGTGGAAGAAGAAGTGCTTAGACCTTGAATACAGTCTCATGAAATGAAAGCACAATAAGAATCATTAAGATTGGAAAAGAGCACTAAGATCATCTCATCCAGCCATCAGCCCATCACCACCATGCCCAGAAACCATGTTCCTGGTTTTACATCCACCCTTTTCTTGAAAACCTCCAGGAACCTACCAGAAATAGGTTTGAAGACAGATAACATCTCCTCTGCAAATGTTTCCTTTTCCCCTTAGCTTCCACTGAGAATCCCACAGAAATGCTACGAGCTGAGACTTGGGACAGTAGACAAGACACATCTCCTCTACTCTCAGCTCCAGTACCTGCAGAAAATTAGCACAGTACAAGACTAAATGACACAGATACAGACTAAATGACATATCTGCCTCCAGTTTATAGTACATATGATATAGCACATGATTATCTTGTGAAGCCAAAACATCCTTTACATCTCTCCACATGATCAAAGTAGTGTGTCCAACCATCAGTTGGATGTTCTGTGCCAGTGATTCATAGCACACTGACATCATCTTGGTTTTGCTAGCTATGTGGGTAAGATTTCTGCAAACCTATGGATAGTGAAATTAAATTATAATTTACTACAGCAGGGAACCCGTATCAGTGTGGTAAATCAGGGCAGCTGGATGCACTTGAATCGCGCTTGAAAACAAATCAGACAGTTACTGAAATGTGTGTAATTCTGTTCCAAAGGAGTTGCCTACTTAACTTATGAGAAGTCTTGCTTTAAGTGATTGAATTAAAGACATTCAGAATTGCATTCCAGAACCTGTCCTCCTCAATCTGAGAGTAAAAACATCTGTGAAGGTCTCTTCTAGAACACTGTGCTCGTCTTTTCATCAGATGTTTCTCAATGTACTCACTTTTAAAGCATACAATTGTTCAGGTACGAAGGGGCTCAGAGATTTGGCCCTCAGAGTCCTGTGTGCTTGCTCTGCATTACTGAAATCATTGAAAGAAATCATGAAATCTCTGCGTTACTCTGCATTACTGAAATCATTCATGAAAGAAAGCCACAGGATGGGCTAAAATTTGGCTTTTTAACTACAAAACTGAATGACAACTTTTCCAGCTGTAGTCAAATCTGCCATTCTGAAATGAGGAATGACTGCTTCCTACTATGTTTTGATGATTAAAAAAAGACCATTCCTTACAATGAGGGATAAAACTGAGAGTGGTTTAAGAGCAGAAGTTTTAGTTTAATTACAGTTTTCTTATATTCATAACATTAACACTAATTATGAGATAAACTGACACAATGACCAGGCAGAAAGTAAGGAAAAGCAGAAGGCAGACAAAGAGGTCTCAGTCCTGCAATCTGCCCTGCATGAATGAATCACAAAGTCCAGAGGATAAACCCATGTTCTAAGGTTAACCTATTCAAATGCAAGGATTTAGCAACATAAGATGGAGTGCAAGGTCAGAAATGCAGTTCAGGAAGTACAAATCTCTTTGAGCTAATAAAGTGGCTAACGTGGAGTTTGCATCCCTGGATATGTTCAATACCAACACAGCTCTCAGTAACCTGCTCTATCCGGCCCTGCTGTGTGCTTGGAATTGAACTGGACAAACTGAGCATCTCCATCCCTGCATCACCATTATTCCTCATCCCTTGAGACACTCAAGGTCAGGTGGACCAAGCTCTGAGCAGCTTGACTGAGTTCTAGGTGTCCCTATTCACAACAAGGAGTTGGACTAGATGGCCTTTAAAGGTCCCTTGCAATTCAAACATTTCTATGATTCTATGGCTTCCTATCAACCAGTTCTGCAATATTCCACTGAAACACAATCTGTTTTCTCAGACAACGGAAATCAACTGGCATGACAGTGTATGCTCCCCTCATGTGCAGCATATGTTCTATGCCAGATATTGCCATTTAAGAGCCACATAGGTTCACTTGCAAGAAATAATAGTTCTTCTTAGAATCTGCTTCGCTTTAATTCTTGCCAGGCATCAATCAAAATAAATCATGGCGTATTTTGTCTACTTCTCTCAAGGTTTTGCAAAATGGAAGCTCACATGTTTTAAGCAGTTTTGACAGATAATTCACTTCTTGTGTTTCCTGACATTCCCCAGGTGACTCACATTTCTCTGAACGAAAAAGGGAAAATACCACAAAACAGACTTTGAGAGTATAATTCTGTGCTGTCTTCCTCCTACTGCTCATGCAGGATGGCTGGTGCTCAACTCAGAAGCAATTCTGTTGAAGTTAGTCACCGTGATGCATTGCTTCCTCACTAACAAAAACTTTTCAACCTCCATGAGATTAACTCTTCCTTTAGTGTATTATGCTGTACAGATCAAGGAATGCTAGAACCACTGTGCAGATTAGGTATTATTAATTATTCTTCTGGAGGAGACTCAGGGAAAACCTTATTGCTTTCTACAATTCCCACAAGGAGGTTGCGGAGAGGTGAGGGTCAGCTTCTTCTTCCAGGTTACAGCAATAGGATGAGAGGGAATGGCCTGAAGCTGCTCCAGGGAAGGCTCAGGTTGGGTATTAGGAAACATTTCTTCTCAGTGATGCAGTGGCACAGCTGCCCAGGGAGGTGGGGGAGCCACCACCCATGGAGGCGTCCCAGAGCTGTGGGGATGTGGCAGTAAGGGATGTGGTCTGTGGGCAGGTGGGGTGAGTTGGGCTGGACTTGGTGATCCTAGGGGACTTTTCCATCCTTAACGATTCAGTGATTAGTGATATAGCCTTTGTGAAGCTTTGGCACTGAGGGGAAAGGTCAGGCTTCAATAACCATTGGACACTCCCCGTTTTAAAGCACCCTCACAGCAAGAAACAAGCTCTGATCGAGTCCTGCTGCAGAGGGAAAGGGGAAGGCAGCACCTTCCGGGCACACAGCCTAACACAGCCCAACACAGCTCCACATCGCTGGTGTTCACTGAGACAAACTCAGCATCCTCTAACTCACCCCCAGCACCCCGACGCCATCTTGTGACTCGGCATCCTCCCACCGTCCCTGGGAAACTCCATTTCCCGTGAAGCCCCGCGGCAGGGTGGCACTGCGGGAAGGCGGAGCGGAAGGCCGCGGGTTCCGAGCAGGTACGGGCGGGACGGCGGGCTGCGGGTCCGGGCTGTTCCGAGCACCGCCCGACCGAGGGGTGCCGGGTCCCGCGGGTCGGTTCTGACGGTGCGCCGGTCCAACCTGTGCCTCGGAGCCGGCTTTCCCAGCTGTGAACAGCTGGACGCGAAGCGATCTTACAACTCAGATTGGCGTTAATGTGTGTTTGTATTGCGTCTTCCGTAGGTCAATCTCCTGAAAAGGCACCGAAGCAAAGAGGATGGAAGCAGGAAGCAGCGCCAAGGAAGCGGTGCTGATTACGGGAGGAGGTGGTTACTTTGGCTTCCGGTTAGTGCGCTGGAGAGCGGCGACGTGCGGATCGATGGAGCAGGGCGGGCGGTGGGGCGGCGGGCTGGGACCTGCGTCACCCCGTCCCGTGCCTGTTGGTCTCGGCTCCCTGTCGGCAGTCGCACCGCTGCGTTTCTGAGTGCTTTAAGCACTCAGTTACTCTGATTCCATGCGTAACTTTTAACGGGGCTGATCAGCTTTGTGATGGGGATTTAGATTACCATCGTTCAGCTACCTCAGGTACCTCAGGGGACAGAAGGAGAGAACGAGCTGGGTTCTGCCAAAGAGCAGCTGAAAACACGTTGGTTTTGTTCAGAGCTTTCCCTACTGGCAGTTCACCCACTTTGTTTTGCTTTCCTCTAGAGACTGAGGAAACGATTCTAAACCTTAAGCTAGGCGGTTCACTCATCACCACAGTAGATGGCTGAACTGAGTGCGATTAGGAAAAAAAAGGTATTGAAATAGTTAAAGGGCTTCTCTTATCTCTGTTGAAGTGTTTTATGCATTTATGTATATAACATACGCTTTCTGTCCTGTTTTAGTTTAGGCTGTACCATATACAAAAAGGGAGTTGATGTGATTCTCTTTGATGTCATGAAGCCTCTTCAACCGGTGCCAGAAGGGATAAAGTTTATACAAGGGAACGTCTGTTGTCTGGCTGAAGTGGAAGAGGCTCTTAAAGATGTGATCTGTGTGTTCCACATCGCTTCCTATGGAATGTCTGGCAGGGAGCAGTTGAACCGAAAACTTATAGAAGATGTTAACGTGAAAGGAACAGAAAATGTCATCCAGGCCTGCAAGAGTACAGGAGTGTCAAGTCTGGTTTATACAAGTACATATAACGTGATATTTGGAGGCCAGATTATAGAAAATGGGGATGAATCTCTGCCTTATCTACCTCTTCACCTCCATCCAGATCACTACTCCCGGACCAAATCTTTAGCTGAAATGAAGGTGCTGAAGGCAAATGGTACTGAGCTTGGAAATGGGAAAGGTGTATTGAGGACTTGTGCTCTCCGACCAGCGGGCATCTATGGGCCAGGAGAGCAAAGACATCTTCCAAGAATAGTTAGTTACATTGAGAGGGGACTGTTTAAATTCGTATACGGAGATCCTCTTAGTTTAGTAGAATTTGTACACGTTGACAATCTCGTTCAGGCTCACATCCTTGCCTTTGAGGCCCTCAAAGCCAACAAAAAGCACATAGCTGCAGGCCAAGCCTACTTTATTTCAGATGGCAGGCCAGTAAACAACTTTGAGTTTTTCCGACCACTAGTAGAAGGTTTGGGATACAAGTTCCCAACCTGCCGCCTTCCTCTGTCACTTGTCTATTTTTTTGCATTTCTTACTGAAGTAGTTCATTTTCTCATAGGCCATGTTTATAATTTTCAGCCTCTCCTCACTCGCACAGAAGTTTATAAAACGGGTGTCACACATTACTTCAGCATGGAGAAGGCCAGGAAAGAGCTGGGGTACGAGCCTCAGAAATACAGCCTGAATGAAGTGGTTGAGTGGTTTAGATCTCAGGGCTGTGGACCAAAGCCAGGGAAGTATACCATTACACATCTCCTTAGGGATGGAGGACTGCTCTTGCTGTTGATTGCTGTGCTCGTCTCGTGGTTTCCATCTGCAGTTATATTTTCACCCTGAAATGAAACACTGAGTATGGAGGACAGGATTTAGTTATGTTGCATACTCTTTGTTTTCACAGCGAATTAAAAAAATACATATGTTTGTACTTCTTGGGTAAATACCTTTAACAGTTCTATCCCCAGTGAATAGAATGGTGGAACAAAAGCCTTTAATTTTTGTAACATATCTTATAATTCTTCTTCAAAGTAAAATTGATCAGGCCACTAAAAAGTTAACTGTACTGCTACAAGCAGCGTGTTATTTTCTGCTGCAGTGGTACCCTTAAGACTGACCTTTTCTACCCAATAGCATCATACTCTTGGTCCACACCTTTTATTCCTAGGAAGTTTGTGCTATATGATCCAGAGGGGAAAAAACTTACTCTTTGATCACATTCCAAACCAAGTTCTGCTTTCCATCTTGAGTGCATATATGCCTAACCAATAATTTGGCTTTAGACAATAAATTATTGTTATTTTTTAAACGAATACATTGTGGTGTACTTTTCTGAATAAACTGTGTTAGATCTAATACACTTCTGGAAAATGTACAGTTGTGTACCTCAGTTGCAGCTAAGTGCTTGAAGCAGCACAGATCTGTAGATTTTCTAACTAAAATATTCCTGTTGAAGATGAATGAGTTAGCTAAAGTGTATTATGAAACAGCTGTGATTTTTCCCAGCATTACTGAACGGTTAAATAATCATATTTAAAGGACTCCTGTTAAGTGATTACACTCATATTCCATTCCTTATAAAATTTTTATAGCTCTGATAACATTCCTTTAGTGCTTGATATCATTACAACTTCAACTTCATAGCAGGATGATAAACCAAAAGAAACTAAATGTAATAGTGAAGGGACAGCTCAAGGCAGCACTCACTTTTCTTCCCCCTTCTGTAACGGAATAAACTGAGGCAATGTTTGCATCCTAGGAGCGTTGAACTCCTTTATCAAAAGCTACCGCGCTTCCAGCAGATGACATTTCACTACCATACTGACTGCAGAAGGGTCACTCACAGAATCCATTAATATACATCATCGTAGTTTGCAGGAAGATTAATCCTTCATTTTAATAAAAGATGAATAAAAAAGTGACCTCACAAAAGCTTTGGCCTGCTGTTCTCCTGGAGGGCCACGCTTTTCAAATGAAAACCACTGGTTACTTCCTCCTCTCCATCCTCTGGTTCTGATGCAATGCTAGCAAAAGTAAATTAAGAAATTTTAATGCTAACAAAAGCAACAGAAAAAAGACAATGTACAAGAAATTGCAGATGCCTGCTAGCTACAACCATAACATTGGTATTTCACGCTAACTCTTGTAAAAAGCAGATCTTTTTAAGATGTAGAATGCCACTCCTGTGCCCCAGAGGGTTTTTTTTTCCTATTTGCAATACTTATTTGGGGAAAAAAAAAAAAAAAAAAAAAAAAAAGAGCCACTGCCATGTATACTTATCTTAATGGTGGGGTTGATGGAAAAAAATCATCTATGAAAGTGTCCCAAAGTGTAAACACATGCTGTTAGTGCTGGCTGAGGTGAAAGTCCTGATAACTGTTTATGTACAAAGAAAAATTGGGACGGGTGGCAAAGACAGAAATACCAAAACTGAAGCAGCTCAACCTCCTGCAGAACAAGCACAACATGTGAAGCTCTTCATCTGTCTGGAGTCAAGGACAGAACTCTTCACTGATAACACAGCAAGAGGTGCTATTTTGTCCTAACTGCCCATAACTTATGCTTGAGCACATGGTACTAAATCAGCCCTAGTCGAGAGAAATAAGCAGCCACTTGGCAATGCCTACCCCAAACCAAACAGCAGCCTATTTGGCTCCATCTAGTAAACAAAGCCAGAGTCGTGTTTGCTCTTCAAGTAAACTACAGAAGAGGTCAAGGATACTGTTTTACGTTCCAAAATGAAAAGAAGAAATGTAAGGCTTCAGGATTTACTTTACAATTACTTACTCTATGAGAATTACTTAAGACTTAGGTGTGCACAAAGCTAGTCACGGCTGCTCTGTTTCAAGTATTTTTAAAATGAGAATTATTTTTCTGTTATTACTACTTTTATATCAGCGACTGAGTAAATGAAGGTAATTCAATTGTTTTGTCTGTTCCAAAACTTTATCTATTATTTGTTTTCCTGAAAGTGAATTACCAGAAATACACCTCAAAACTCAAAAAGCAGAAATGAAAGTTTGCTAGAGCTCAGAGTTATTTAGCAACTGGTAAAAGAATGGCTCTGATGTTTTTAAATATCTCTTGGCAGCTGCTTAATCTTGCATAACGCAGCATGTCAGCATAAAACTAATGCCTGCCAGATGTACATGAATGACTTATGATGTGTGTATATATGTTTTAGAAGTTTAAATGTCAGTCATCCTTAAGTAGTATGTTTTTTTGTAGCATCACCTCCTAGGAGACCCTACCAATTTTTTCTTTCATTTCTATCGCTAATTGCCTTGCTACTTGCTACTTGCTACTTGCAGCAATACAGTGATACCTCAGCAGCATAAATGCCTCATAGATGCTTGATTCCAGCTCAACATATACACAATTTTTATTAGAAGACTGAGAAAAATTTGATTCCCAAGAATCTCAGCAAAACAAAAAATCACAATACAAAGACATCATGCCTTCACCCAGAAACACGCCCATGCAATTAAGACACCCTCATTAGCAGAAAGTGTGTTAATACAAATCTACTGTGAATGACGGTTCCAAATGACTACAAATTCCAGCTCTGCCTTCTTCAGACTTCATTTTTTGAGTTGATACAAACCTGATGCTCACTACAGCTGAAGTATCTACCTGTTAGTGGAAAAGGTCAGTTAGGAGTTGCATGTTAAACATGATCTTTGGCCTTTTTCTTCTGCAGTGCTTGTTTGTATCCAGATGAAGTGCAACAATAATGACTTCATGAAAACGACCATTAAGTCAGTTCATCTTAAAAAATACAGAAATGCCCTTCCTCCAACCTCTGGTGCAACACAGCGTAACATTCCAGCAGACCGCTGTTCAATTAGAACTCATGCACACCACCTGGAGATTTGAAGTCAAGACATTCAGTAAACCACGCTTTAATGAAGAGGCTTCTGGGATCATTCTCATCACTGCTATCAAAACGTTTTTATTAAAATAAGTTATTTTAAGAATTCAAAATAGTTTCCATAAGAATATAACAATTCAACCGATAACATTCTTATAAATGATTTTCCTCCTAGATTATAAAATCAGCATGCACATTCAAACCTTGTTTCATATTAAAACAGCTGCAACTGTGAAGAAGTTGCTTGAGTCCACCTTGACAAAGAATTGAGAGATGGGCCTTTGGAGTTAAAACAATGCAAGATACAAGAAACAGTACATAGCCTTGCCTAACACTCAAGTCAACCAAGCAGCCAAAGCAGTAATTTTCTTCTGAATGTAACATGTTCATATACTCAGGGGAAAAAAAAAAATTCTTTCTGTGAAACTGAATGGATTTTCATAAATGCCAAGGAATACCTCTTATAACTTTAAATATGATGTTTGCATGCAGAATATACACACAACTTTCTGAAGAACTCTTAAACATTTGCACAGCAGCAAGAAACTCCTACGTTCATCATACAATAGTTGTTCTGGGTCAGGTATAGAATAAGGAAAGTAGTTGAGCCAAATGATTCACCTGGGCCATGTGGCTATGTCTGCCCTGGAACTGAGCTAGAAATAATAAAATTAAACCACAGCAGTCTAGAGATCTAGAATTTGGTCTCCCTGAGCATTAGCATCTTGTGGTCCCCTACTTTCTGTAATCAGTACAAGCCCAGCTGTTATTCAGCTACCTAAAAGTTCCACCTGTGGAAACAGCTTCAGGACCTTCCAGACACAACTTTGGACCACCTCATCTGACCATCCTGACAACACTGTGTTCTCAGGACATGGAACGCGACACACACTGACTGCTGAATGAAATATACAGCACAGGGACTGATTGTATGACACACTAAAATATGTCCTGGAAAACAGTACAAAATGCATGTGCACCAAAGGTCCTCACCACCCACAGCAACTGGATCAGCAGGTAAGCCCAGGTTTGTATGGCAGGCTAAGTTATTGCTGTACCTCTAAAATCCACAGTTGATGCCCTCCCCCTTCCCCCTCCCCCCCCCCCCCCCCCCAAAAAAAAAAAAAAAAGAAAAATTGCATTCATCTAATCCTTGGACAGACCAGTTGGAACTGGTGACTGAAGAGATTTCAGGCAGGAAGAAGAAAAGAAGACCCTTGAATTACCTTTAACTTTGCCCTCTCCTCTTTTTCAGATGGCTGATTGGTATTTAATTCCTTTGTTAAAAATATCTAAAGAAGACAATCAAGTATGGGATGCTATAATAGCATTTCCATCTCAAGATAAGTGAGACACAACTCTTTTTGTAATAATTAAAACCTCAGTGGACTTCCTCAAACCATCAGATGTGAATAAACAACAGCATCAATCAAGCACACCTTGAAACAACAGAACAGGGAGCAAGAGAAACCAAAAATGGCTGAGGCATCTTCATCAGGCCAGGAATCCCAAACGCATGCCTGTTTTCTGTGATGAGAAATACAGCATGATGTATGCAAAATTTTATGATTCAGACAGTCATTTAGACAGAACTTAACTCCTGTGCACAGCTGTGAAAGAAATTCATTTATATAGACAGCAAAACTTCACCCATGTAGAGAGAAAGGAACCAGGAATTTGAGAGTAATAAGATAGTGCTAGCGCAAAGAACTGACATGCACCCAAATTACCATAACTGGTTTTAAATATGCCATTCAAGGGCTTCCGTTTCACTGCTGCAGTAAAGCACACTTGCTAATCTACTGAGTTTTCGCATCTGTAGCTCAATGTTCTTCACTTGATTAAAGATGTAAGACTAATGTACCTCTATATTTGTGCATACTATCATTCTTGGATTAGATGTATTTTGGTAAAACAGTCTACATTTACAGAACACTATCATCTGATGCTATCATCTAAGTAGGACTGCAAGATTAAAAATGGACAGTTCATTAAAAAAAATCATTTCTAAGCACATTAGCAGCTGAAAGGGTTTACAAAATGATGCTGTATCAAAGTAAGTGCTTTTCAGAGTTGAAATGCCTTTCAGGAAAGAAAAAAAAGAAAAACATAACAAAACACCACATATTTCTTAGCACATATTTACATTAAAACCTTTCCCTCCAATACCTTAATTTAGGAACACAAGTTCAGAGGGACTACAAAAACAAGT
Source organism: Tetrao urogallus (assembly GCF_951394365.1). Taxonomy (NCBI): domain Eukaryota; kingdom Metazoa; phylum Chordata; class Aves; order Galliformes; family Phasianidae; genus Tetrao; species Tetrao urogallus. The sequence goes on from NC_136825.1 coordinate 4,203,687, forward strand.
GCACACACTGTTCTCTTAAACCTTTCACAAGGAAGCATCCAAAGTCAAAGAGGATATTTGATTTCAACAAAAGTAACATATTATCTGCTACTCAAGAAGGGCACAGAGAACTACTAATAAGAGACAATACAGTATGAGCTATTAGCTGCCCAAAATTCTTTATACAGTATCAGAAGTACAATCCATTGCCTAAGGTAAGGTAATATACATTTAAAAAAGAAATGTTGGTGCAAAAGTGCTTTTACAGCATTTAATAAATTAAAAACTCACTCCCAGTTAATCTTAAGGAGCCAGGTTGTTAAAGTGGTGTGATTCCATGCATGCAAATTGTTGTGAATGTCTTATCTACACCCTGCGTACACAGACACCATGAACAATTTAAACTTGCACTTCAGGTATTGATAAGCAGTGAAGTCTATGCAACTACCCACCTTCAGATTCTTTCATATACAGGAAGTCTGGCCTGCACAGAGGTACTGGCCAAACCTTGTACAGAATATAAATTATTTGGAATTAAAACAGTTTTTCTTATAACAAGAAATTAATAAGAAAATCCATCTTCCCTCCTCTTCTTCCTCTTCGATTCATTCAGCACGATGAGATCTTCACAGAATAGAATGACCAGGATAAATTAATGTCTCTACCTGAACTGCTCCATAAAGCATGCATCAAAGAATGACTGTTTTAAGAGTAGAATTTGCTGTTACTGACTTTCTTCTCCCTTAATCTTTTAGGGAAAAGAAGAAAAAGAAAAAAAAAAAAAGAGTTAAGTCTCCTTGATATTTCTCAGAGGGGAATGGTTTACTATGTTCATTCAATGTCTAAGTAATGTATCAGCAACAAGGACTGTACATTTTTTTTCCTGCAATAGATGGGATTCATACAACTGTTCAGCACACACACACACACACACACACACAAAGGTAAAAAAAAAAAGCTATTTAAAGAAAAGTCTTCCTCCCATTTCATTATCTCAGAAAGGCCTAAAGATTACTCAATACTTCCACGTGGTCACCTGGTAGAGGAAGCCTCTCTCTTCCTCCTACCCAACCCAAAGGTGGCAGCAAATGAGACATACCCTCCCCTCAGCTTTGGATAGCACACTGACACTTAACTGACAGTTCTGTGGTCTTAAAAGTGTTCTTATCTTTTGCAGTATGTGTCTCTGGAAGCATGTTGTTTCCACATATTTAATACACTAAGGACACCACCAGGGACATAACTTTAACAATGTAGGAGAGGTGGTTTATTTATTTGGCTATACAGAATGTATTTCCAAGGTTTTCTCCTAGAAAGCAGGATAAAAGAACATAAACTCACAGGATTACACTGTGATTACTGAAACCAGGATTTCACTGAGCAGACATTTCACTGAGTCTGCTGGCCTCTAGTGGTTTGCAGCCCTGCCTCACTTCAGCTATGCCAATCCTGCTCTGACTATTCTTAGATGCTTGTTTTAATAAACCTGAGATTTTCTTAACATTAAGCCATACTTAGATGGAGCTACCTTGGAAAGAAGATTGATTATCAACCCACCTCCGGTTACACGTTTCTTGACACATCTGTAGTTTATGTTCATTCACATTGAATTCTCTTAATAATGCATCTCTGTTAGGATTCCTTAAGTTCATATGGGTATCATAAAGGAACAGCTGGTTATTAACTTCCTCCTGGCGCTTCCGAAGTTGCCGACACGAAGAATAAAGCTCTTCTTCATATTCCTTTGAAAGAATATTGGAAATCAATGTAATAATGCTGGTAATCAGTGAATGTAAGAGATACCCAATACAGAATCAACAGAGTTCAGGGGGCTATTTTGTTTTCCTAAACACATTCCATTAGCTTTATCTGGAGATAACATTTTGGAAAATATTCTCCCATAACAAATCATGTCAGTGTGTTGAGCAAAGGACAGCAAAAGGACATCACCGTGGGACATCAGATTATGTGCTTTAAAATACTTTTTAATTTTGTTGTTCTTGCTTTTGACAGCTCCATCATATCTGTGTACTAGGTGACATTAACAATCTTGGTGCTTTCCTATTGAAATCCAGACCACAAGTAGAAATACTGATGAGTAAATAGGATCCCTAACAGCAGCAAGCACCAGATGACCAAGGGAGGACACGTCCTTTGTACTAAGGATCTATGGCCATTTCATGCTTTCAGAGGAACAGACTAAGTATTTGAAGATTAATTTACAGGGGGTCTGAGCTTCTGTTGCATGTGGCCCACAACAGAATGTCTCAAAATTCTCCTCAAGCATAAATAATCAATATGATTCCTCTCATGACTTCAAATTATTTTAATACTCCAAAAACTCTGCACGCACAAGCTGCCTCTTTTCTAGTGTTACTTCTGGGAAACAGCATTGGCAGCAACAAAGTCTTAATTTTCAAATCAGCAGCAAAACAAGATACATATCCTAAAAGAAATGACATGCAATCAATAAATGTAACAAATCTAAATATTTTCAGAGATGGCATACTAATAAGAATGCCTCTTTTAGGACTCAGTCCAGATCCACAAAAATTGACAGGTTTAGAAACATGGAGTTTTTCCATGTTTCTAAACTCCTTGCAGCCATGGAGTTTTACAGGTAAAGGAACAAGATCCTTTCCTCACCTTTCTTTTTCCTCCCAAAACAAATTCCTACAGTTCCCTGGTACAGGATGAAGCAAATAAAAGCTAAAGAGATTCACACACTTTCTGATGCAAGTGAATCAATTTTCAGGCTAATAATACATGCTTCTAAATGTAAAAATCTCAGTGTAACCAAGTTTCTACAACGTCAAGAAGACTGGTTAACTTGAACAAAAACTGCATGAGGCCCCACATAACAGGGGCATATATACATATATACATGCTTACATTTGCTATATTCTTGCTACTCTGTTCCTAAGGAAATTTCACAGCCATTCTCATTCCTCTTTATAACTGTGTTTTTCATCTCCAAGAGAATACAGATGGAGTCCTGTATATAAACAGGCCTGTTATTAAATTATACCATTTTGTGAAGGGTCATTATCACAAATAAAGAAAAAAAAAAAAGGGCAGAAGAACAGATGGATATAGCCCTGATCATTCCTGATGCTTCTTGAATGATCTGGCAGAACTTCCAGAAGTTGATTAACCATGGCAAACCTTGATTTGCTACAGACTGCCAAACAAAAGCAAATTTGTTTGCAAGTTCTCCTGCTACTGCATTACCACCAGAAACATCAGACCTTGCAAAAATACAGAGCAATGCTGCATCATCCCTTGGCCTAACAAACTGAAGGTGTTTCAAGAGTGTGAAATACGCTACCACCAAAGGACTTAGTGCTGACAGACCGGGAGACATGCTGCTGCTATGAACAACACTAAGAGATACACGGGCCCCAGGCAAAGAATGAATTTCTGAAGAGGAATCAGCAATATATCTAGCACCATTCCCATGGTCAACATTAGGCAACGGCAAGTTGTTACCAGTTTTCTCAGAGGCAACAAGCCAGAAGATATGTAAATATATGAGTTTATCTGGTCTCCTGGATCAGACTCATGTTCATGGAATACGAACATTTCAAATGTTATCTTCATGCCTCTCTTTTCTTTAAACATACACTCTTTGTCTCAGCTCCTAGCCTTCTCCTTCTCTCAGCTATGGCTGCCAAGAGCTGATTACACACAGTCGTATTACATTATGTGTTTATTAGGTGGCTTTGCAAAAATCATAAGAATGTTTGAAAAAGGTTTCCACTCCTCCATGAAGAATGTGACTGAGAATTCAATGATTTCCATTTCAGTGTCCGTAACCGTAGGGACAAATCTCTCCAGAGACATAACAACTTACTGTTAGCAGAACCTGGTGTTTTAATCATGAAAACTAGCACATATTGGTGTGAACTACAGCATTAGCTGAACGATTGTGAACAACTACAGATGAGTTGCACTTCTTCCTCCTCCTCTGAATATGAAGGGTACTGGAAAGCACCCAGAAATCCTCACTTCCCAGAAGCACTGTAAAATTTCATTACTTGTTCCCTGTGCCTTTGTATTTAATAAGATACAATAAAACATAGATTCATATATAGTTATAATTGAATATTTAGTTATATATAGTTATATTAATATATAAAATATATAGAATAAAATATTATTGACATATAAAGAGAGTCTGAGAATAAGCCTGCTTTAAATTAACATAGAAAGGAGCACCTCTGTAGCACCAACAAATGCTCTTCACAGACCAGGTATTTGAATGTGTGGTTCCATGAGCAAAGGATGCATCATCATCATTTTTCCTTGAATGTGTAAAAACACTAACTAGAATTTCAATAGGCAAAAAGCCTGAATTTCAGAGGTGAAAGCCTGAATTTAGCTAGCTAGCTCTGCATGGCATCAGTCAGTTAATAGGGGAAATGCAACAACCGTGCTGGTACAGCAAAAAACAATGGAGGTAATTAGGCTTTGTTTGTGCATTATTTATTTTAACAAATGAGTAATTTGTCTCCTCAGTGGGAGAGTAGCTCAATTTGCATTACTGGTCTTCCCCAATACCTAAAGAAGAAAAATCAGATAATACCACACCATAAACTGAACAAAAACCTAAATCCTTGTTTCCTGGTTTCCACAAAGAACTGCTAACACATGCTGTGAGTGCACAAAACAAATGAGAGGTTCTCACCAGAACTTGCTGCATTTCACAGTGAATCAGAAGTGAGGCTAGCTCTATGTCTTCACTGTAACCATTCTTGAGAGGAACTGATCTAAAACCTGAAAGAAAAACAGAAACAAAGCATATACAAAGAAGTACTAGAGTCAAGGATCAAAAAATGGTGCAAGTGGGCCTAAGGACCAAAAGATCCCTCACTGTTCAAATGCTTCACTGCTAAGAGCAAGCTTTCTTATGTGAATTATGTGAATTACAGAGAAACAAAATACAAGAATGGTAGAACCAAGAAACAGGTTTCATATACTCTTAGAAACTAAAGCCAGATGCAGAGAAAAATCAGCAAACTTACTCTGCACATGCCCATGTCTAAGGCAATGAATTAAACAAATATTCTGACACAAAATCAGAAAACAAACCTTCCCACATTTTACCCAGAGCACGTAACTCTGTTGCTGAAATGGAGTCCATGATAAAGATAGTTAAAGACACAGGGATCATATCAGTAAGGAGATAGGAATAATATCAAAACATTGATCTTGTTGCTTTCATCTGAAAAACAGCTCCAAGTGGGAGTGGAAGGAAGAACTTCAATGGAATCTCTTACTTTCAGAACAAAGAAACCCCTGGGTTTATCAGTACACAAGAACTATATTTAGCTTTCACAGAGTCATGGCACACTATTAGTAGCAGTTCTAAAACTGTCTTTGTTGTGATTTGTTGCTGCTGCAAATTTTTCTATCCTATCTAAACAGAATTAAAAATGAATAAATAAATAAATTCAGAAGGCAAGAGGATTATTTTACATGCTTTTCACACTACACAGCTAACATCATAATAAACAACAAATTGAAGGAATTCAGGTCAACAAAGCACTTCTCATTTGGCGTGTTATAGCTGCCACTGCAGAGAGCAAACTCATGCCACAATAATTTTTAACGTCATTCTGACTTAGCCCCTTATCATCCCTCCTATTCTTACCTGATTTGATTCCTTTGATGGGAAAAGTGGCATGTGCTAAGAAATTGGGGTCACTGAACATATCCTCCTCATAAACAACAAAGCGCAAAAATGCTAGATTTGGATCATAAATTTCAAATCTCACTTGCTCCGGACAAGGTGCCCATACTGGATTAAGGCCATTGTCATCTGTAATGAAAAGGAAGCATTTAGAGTATGAGGCAATAAATTCACTTCATTCATATACGGGTATGTATCCCAGGCCATTTTCTGGGCATACAGAGGCCAAAAAATCCTATTTACCATCTGTCTCATGTTGTAACCTCACTGCAGACAGTTTGTATTTGTTTATTTGTGAGGGGAGATAGGAGGAAAGTTGGCATGGATGGAAATCTATGAAGAAAAAGCTATTATTTGTCTTTATATATACAAAACCTCTGTGGACCATATTCATGAGCCTCTTGTTCCGTGTCACAGGAAAAGCATGTATGATGTACAATGCCAGTGTACGACGGCCCAATTCATTTATGGAACACTGAGTAACTTGGCACTTGCAAAGCAGCTAGGAATTCTGCTGTCTAAGGTCTTGGTCACTCCTGACAAAAATTTAAAATCATAATCCTCTTCTCTGAAGTACTGAAGAGCCACAATGTACATTCTGCTCCTAATTTTGTATTTATCTTCCACTGCTGTCTGAGCTGTAGGTTTCAGTAGCTTAGATAATTAGATTCAAAGCCTCTTGTCTACCACAGGAACACTGCTGCATCCAGATATATTAAATTGTGAAAAGACAGCCAGTCAGTTTATTAAAGATTGTTCTGTCTTATCTTCTTACATACAAAACTTCAATAATCAATTTTTGTTTGACTGCCACTTAGATATTGTCCCATTTCATTTGCTTACACGATGTTCATGTGCACACACACACACCAGGCACACACTCCTTATTCAGAACTCACCAGGAGTAAGCTTTGATCAAAATTTTACTGCATTGCAGGTTATACAACTTTACAGCCATATCTACCCAAGCTGTCTCTGAGGGGATGCCAGCCTTCGAACCCAACTTGAAATAAACACAGTCTGGATCTCACAGCACTAACTCCCCATTTCAGCCAGAATTTTGGCAATTGACTAACTCTGTAGGAAGCACTTTCAGGGCAGCAATTTAAAAAAAAAAAAACATGCAGACTACACAAAGTGTTGCATAGGCCAAAACATAACACAGTCGCAACTTTCTGTGAACAGTTCGGGTTTTTTCCCTGAAAAATCAGATATTCATTCAAGTTTTGCAAATTAACTCAGGAAGGCAGGAGAGCAGGTTACCCAATTACTCCCCATACAGGTTGCTGGCCAATTATAGACGTTATACATTCCTTATCATTACCCACTTTATGTGCACTGAAAGTACAACCCCACTACACAGAAAACTGATACTCACTCACAACTGTTGTCTTGAATTTGTTATTATCATACTCAGCCCCACATATTTCTACCTCTACAAAGGGACACGCAATGCTTCTACCAAGCTTTGGGAGATGACGAGCACCTAAAACCTTCAAAAGAAACTATGAGTTATAACCACATCCAGAGGAAAATTCACATGGAAAGGTGGCCTACAGAACTAAAAGAGAATTTCACTAGAGAATAAACAAAATAAACCCAGAGGAGTATGCAGAAATGCACACTCCCTGTCTTGAATGTGTTTACATCTATTAAACATACTATGTCACTCATAATGGCACTCCAAATTGTCTGGGTGACTCAATGATTTTCATTGAAAGATATTATGGCTGACATTCGTTGTACACAGTATGCAGTTCCAGATCAAGTTTGTAACATTATCTTCATTCAGTCCTTATTACCTTAAAACATTCCTGCTTTATTTCACACCACCTGTTTACCTCTCCTCTAAACTGTAGTAAAAAGCAATTAATATGTTTCTGCCTTCTCAAAAGGCATATTTTTAAAGGACATCTCTCTTACTGAATAATAACTGACAACAGAAACAAGCTCATCTCACTTTTGGCACTAGAAGACAACAAGGTATAATTTTCAAGCGATACATCCATTTCTCCATGAAAGTGAGACTGACATTCTGATTAAGTCACAGCATACCCAATAATATGATGAATGAGGAAAAAATAATCAGTTTATTATTTTTTCTGTTCAGTTTTTCTCTTTCATTATAAACGTCTTTCATCCCCACACTGGAAATTTTGGAACTAGTTAGTCTGCTGCTAATCAATCTCCAATAGGACATTTCTACTAAGAAGTTACTAGGTTGGAAATGCAAGTTAGTACATTTGGAATTTCTATTAGCAATTGCATAAAATTATCCCAGGATTGTGTTTTTAGTTCCATAGCATGTGCTTCATTAGTATGATAAAGATATGTATTTCCTATCAGGAACCAGTGAAACTAGTTTTATTCTCAAACACTCCGACATTTGAAAACAGCATTTTGACAATCTGTCAGGTCTTGCTCTGAAACATAATAACTTAATTTATAGTTTTATAGATATTTATGACTTGTAAAAAACATAATTTACAAAAGAGATTTACCCTCACTGTCATAATCATCTGCAATTTCCTCTTCGATTCATTTGGCATTGGGTCATATTCTTCATTTCTCATGCTTTCTGGCTGCAGAACATAGCCAGTGCGTCCATTAAGTGAAAACAAGGCATGGTTCAATTGCATGTATTTATCTAGGAAGAGAGTTAAACAGTCACAACAGAAAGATCCCTATCTGAATAAAAGGAAGTACCAGATCAATGGCTCCTCTCTGCAATTCTTCCTGGTTGATGCTTTCCCAGAAAGAGTTGGAGAGGTAAGATGGAAGACACAGTTACTGAACTTCCCTTCAGTAACTGAACCTGACAGGCCATTTTTCAACAATTTTAATCCTAATAAACCCATCTCCATTCAAAACTAGTTTCCTGTGAGTGCCATTAGCTAGCTTCCCTTACTGGGAAGTTGTGTACAGCTTTCCCTGTGGGTGAACAACTGTTCATCCAACTGAACTTCACTGCAAATATCTCTGCTTGCTTATCATGAAGAAATCAAAGTGGAATAAACCTTTCAGAGGTAACAAATGGGCTCAGAGATAGAGAGACTGATTTTTTGTGGATCTGCTCTTAACAGAGGATTCACACATTCACAAATTCTCAAATTTATTTCTTTTATCTCCCTTCTCACAGTGAATTACAAATAAATACAACAGCCACAGTGACTAGAAGGCAGAGGCTCCATTAGTGGTGAAATAGAATATGGGCTAAATCCTTTTTAAAGGGAATATTACCTGGAGTCTGAAAGTTAAGAGCCACCATCTGAGAGCCACAAAGCCAGAGGCGAAATGGGTCATAGTTTGATGAGTCAACCCTTTGTCCTTTAGGATAGACACGTGTCAGTCCCTTCAAGTTGTATTTCAGCAACTCAACTGGCTTTTGCTTAACAATACTTTCTGCCTTGGTTTCCACAAAGGAACGAATTTCTTTGAAATCAGGATTTTCTACACAAGGGAGAGAGAAAAAAAGGGCTGTTACACAGGAAGAAAGAAGTTGACATTTATGCCTTATTTCCAATAACATTTTGTTTTACTTTGGTTTGCTTTGTCCTGTAATGAAATAATTGGTACTGTTTTAATGCAGACACAATAAACTGGTTGAATGCCAGGTCTGAAAGTTAAAATTGCCTGCCTGCCACATGCTTTGCAACAGGGCAGATTGTAGCCATGCTCTTATCTCATCATTGCTAATAATGCACTTCTGACCACTGCAGGACATATTTAAACCAGACATCTTTTCCTGGGTTTAAATGGGGAGAAGAAAGGGTCAGCCAGGGTTACCCAATGCTTCAAACAACGAGTGTAATTACAATGTCTTAGCCACAGTGACAGCTTATTAAAAGCATCTGCAAAGAAACTTAAGGAGGAAGGGCACATTTGCTGGCTTCTCTGGAACACAAAGTACATATTTCAGTGTCAGACTATCTGCACACTTATGTAGATCCTAGTTCTCATTTATATTATGGAACTATATATCATTTCTACAGCTTACATCTATGGCAAAGGTGCTACAGAACCATTTTGAGAGTTCTGACAAACAAATGTCAAGTGTTCAGCCAGATTTTTTAATCTCAGAAAAAAACCACCTGACGTAAAACTAGAGAACTTCCTTACTGAAGCTGTATTAAGACGATGTCTCTGATCAGTTAGGTAAGAAACCTGGGACAGTTTCAAGATCTCTCTTCTTTCAAAGCCTCCTTTCTGAAGGAAATTCACCAAGCCCAAGAATTTTCCAAGTCTTTACTGTGATTGCACTGACTACGAAAACATGGTGTGGGAAATGAGAACAATGAGAAATTACCCAAGCTTTCACCTCCTCATTGATGGCCTCCCGTTTCTTTGTCTCATACCATTAATTAGTTCCGCATTTGGTCCCACACTTAAACCAAAACAGATTGAGATACGTGCTCAAAACAATTCTGATAAATTAGGGTCTTTTACCTGACACTTTATAGCATGAACAGCTTCAAGCTCCCCTACTACTGCACAATTCAAACTGTCACTGAAAATTCTCCATGGGTGAGGCTCAATATTCTCTAGTAGAGAAAGAATAGATTCTATCTCCATTGCCAGAATTTCAACTAACATCTGTACAGATTAGTAGAAAAGTTAAAATTCAGATGTAACATTAAAGAAAATACCTAAATTGTCCTTCGTTTTGCTTGTTGGCTTGCAGTAGATTACCAGATCAGATAATTCAATGGCAATCAATTGATTCTTTTCCCAGTATTTCCTCCTGTTCTCCTGTAAAATGTAATAAAGTTTTAGATTATGGACACACTAGGCAATATGGTACAGTAACTCCACTCTAATAAAATGACAAAACTGATGCATTCTTTTTTGCCCAGATTCTTATTTGATACTTAAAACACTTCCATAGATGTAACGTATTCAATTCAGAGAATGGATTAACCAAGTGCTTTTTTTTTTTTTTTAAAGCACGTGTTTCAGAGTGTCCCCTTAATCAATCCTACTCAGAAGCTTGGCAACATTTTTTTTTTAATTTTAAAAAAAATTATCTTGTTTGTATTCCATTTTCATTAGATTCCTGACTCTATACCTCATGTAAATGTAAATGTATGAAGGAAAAAATGCAAAATATATAGTGAAGTTTCTCTCTATTTACCATCTTAAGCAGGACCTACGTCTTGTTAGTAAGTCCCAGACAGCTAAATTCAAACCTCAAGAGCATCATTCCTGTAATTTCCTATTTGCACATGAAACTAGAAATGTTACTTATAGAAAATCACATGTAATCATGTAGGCCTCACCAATTATAAGCCCACGATATACTTTCCTGTTTGTAAGCACCTGCTATGTGGAAGCTGAGCCAAGGTCCTTGCAGCCACAGACCGGAAGCTACTGAAATCAGCAAGACTTGCCCTGAGCAGAGATGTTTTGGCTGGAGGCTTTTCAGACACAAGAAGCAATTACAGGACAGAAAATGTTAGAAGAGCCCCATACCAAACAGCTACTAGCTTTGGTACAAGAGATTATGAAGCAGCAGCAATTAGGAAGTCTTCCAAAAGAATCCTCTCAACAAGATGAACTGAAGAGGAAAGAAAATCAGAGAAGCCAATGAGTTGCTAGAATGTTTCCCTGAACCAGAGATTACATTGAAGTCTAAGAAAGGCAAGGAGGAACACAGCATTAAGAACTAAAATAGACTTGGAAAAAACCCCAAACCTGTAAACACAAGTGTCGTTAGGGATTTACTAGTTTCCCAGACATAGCTCAAGAGTATGCAGTGCTCCATACAGCAGTGGAGCACTTCCACAGTGTTAGACATAACACACCAGAGATACTCAGCCAGGAGAGCTAGTAATGAACGAAGTACAGGAAGCCTTTTTATGTACAACGTGCACATCTCCAAAATAAACTGAAAACATGTCTGTGTCATACTGCAGCATTATACTTTTTCCTTCCCCAAATTTAGACTGTTAATTGTACTGGCAAAGAAGGCCTTTCCTTGCCTTTTTCCTCTGCCCATGCTGCAAGGATTTCAAGAGGCTACACTGAGAAAAGCCTCCTGATTGACAGAAATGAGTTTAAAGCATCTTTGAATGCAGGCTGTTTAATAGTTCCCTAACTGTACAGAGGGAGAGAAAGCTGCCAAGCTCCTGAAGAGCCACTGATGTGCTATGAAAAACAACCCATTTAGAGACACTTCCTTCTAGACCAGGTTTCTCTTTTTCTCATTTTTATTTCTAAACAGAAGCCTGGCATAAGAACCACGTCTCTCCTCCCTCAACAACAGTTCCTGCTGTTTTTTCCCTTGCTGAATTTGTTGGCCCCTCTGCTTGAGGTATTAACTTGCTTGCTATAAATGGGATTCTGATGACCCTCGGAATATTGCTGCTCTACATGAAAGACAAACAGCACAAGCCAACACAATACTGAAAAATACTGTCCATCATCCATAACACCCACTCAGTAATGAAGAGTAGAAACAGCAAAGAAAACAGTATTCTTAAGCATAGTCAACACAAGGGCATTTTGGCCATGTCAAAGACTCCTTAAGTACTAAAAAAGACAATAGGAAAGTAAATTAATACAACGGAGAAGGAAAAGGAAGTCCTGAAGAATGTTTTTAAGTGGAAGTAGTAGTACAGGTACATAGATTAGGTACAGAGCTTAGCAAGGTTTAGCAGCATAAAACAAATCCTATTGTAAACTTACAGCACTACATACTAAAAACCAATAAAGGGGTTTATTTTTAACAATACCTCTTCTGCAGTTTTCCATGTGATTTCACGGACGCTTTGGTACCACTCAAACAGTTCTTCTACTTTATCAGTTGCAAATTCAACGCATGGATCTTCTGGATTCTTAGGTTCCAAAATGAAGACAAAAGGCTTTTTGTGTTTCCCTTGTGGCATTTTCACTGTTAGGTAAGTAGCAAGAAGTTTACACTAAAATCCAGCTGTTCTCCTAATGCTGTCATTGTCGAATTGTTGCAACAACTAGTGGCCAAGTCCTGGCCACTGCAGTAAGTGCTCTCATGGGGCTGGAACAATTAGTCTCAGAATATTTTATAATATCAATAGTATTTGCTACATGAATACAAATAGTTTTCACAGCCAAGCATTTTATGCTAAACACAAGGGATCCTCTTCAGCACAGAAAGTTCAGGAGTCAACATGTACAAATCAGAAAGTACATACCCACATTGTACGTATTTAGTACCAATATGCCGTGACACAGAGAGCCTAATGGATTGTCCTCAATAATCTGTGAAAAACAGGAGATACAGCTGACATAGCCTGCTGCACAGAATATTAACAAACAATAAATACACACCACTAAATCTAATTGCACTTTCACTGAAAGCACGTGCACTGTAATATTTAAAAGGCAAAGTAATTCTAAGTTTCAGGCAAGTTATAGCTTAGATGAGCTATCTGAAATAAAAATCCATACCAGTATAATATACAGGAAAACAGAACCTCCTAAAATCCAAGCAAATCAGTTATCTCCTTGAGTAGTTTTCCATGATGGACATCCTGACAAAAACACTTGACAGCACAAAGAACAGCAAAGAATGCATTCATTTCTTTATTCTGCATTCCCTTGAACACAGCATTCTAATTCCATAAACCAGATTTCCACGTCCAGCAGGCAGCTTGTTCTAGGAAAACACAGCAGACAAACCTTAAACCTCACCTGGCTTTCAAGCTCAGCAGAATTATCAGACAACAGGTCTTCAACGTAATTGGATGGAAAATAGTGTTGGACTTTTTCTCCATAATCCCCCTTCCACCTGAATTTAAAAAGAAAAGCATACATAGAGAAAAAAAAAAATAGCTTAAGAGTTTCAACAGGCCATTAATGAAGAAATGATACCATGATTCTATGAAACAATCCTCAAGAAATTGGTCATTAATACCCAACAATGGCTTCTCTAGTTGGCAATCACCAAAAATATAAGTGATTAAGTAGTTGCAAGATCCAACAAAGTGATCATTAACTGTAGTAACAGATCATTTCAGAGGGATTACAGTTACTGTATACCGCAGTTAATGACTTAAGAGGCATTTCCCCCTCCAGTACTAAAAATACTATTATGTGGTTGATTGCCCTGCAGAAACTAGAGGGAAATATTAGATTCCCAAGCAATTTGCAAGGCAGCTAAGAAACAAAACCACTTATGAAAGGAAACTATACCGACAACTAAATAAAATGGATTTCATTCCAGAAAAGTACTAAAGAGAGCAGAAGAAACACAGTACTGATGACAAAGATAGTAGATGCAAAACTTCTCAGAACACACAAGTGTTAAGGAAGTATGAAAGTAGTAAAGGAGAAGTAGGGGATACACTGGCATAATGAAGATTCTGCAAGGTGAGATTAGTTCTGTAGAGCCAAACAATGCAAAAGACATGATAGGAGACTTGCATTTGAGTTTTTTTGCTTTCATTTAGTATATCAGCTTTAACATTTATGAGGCCACATTTAACAAGCAAAGATTTTTAAAAACATGCTATCCAAAGTTTAATCTTTCTCTCCTATCCGTTAAGTCACTAGAAGTTCTCCTACGAGGAATCTTTGTCCTTACCAGCCTCCAGTTTCCTTTGTGACATTATGAATTAGAGCTCCTCGACAGAAGCTCAATTCATCACTTCGTTTGGCTCTGTAGTCATACAAGGCTTTCACCGTTCTCTGAGGCTTTAAGAGAAACAAAGCAAACAGGTCATCTAGGGGGACAGGTCATAAAATGATCAATAATGCAATTTTATTTTTTTTAAGAGGTGGAGGAGAAGGTGGAATTGGATCCTTTTTTGTTGCTGTTGTGAAGCTCAGAAAATGCAGTACTGAAGTTCCATAGCGACATCTATTGTTGGAAGCAAGTAATGCTACTTAACTGCTATTTTTCAAGCTGTTACTTGAAAAAATACTTTTTCAAGTATCAGCTTGAAAAAAAATGTTTTGTTTGTTTTTTGAAGAGCACTGCATTGTAATTACTGTAGGAAAAAAAAAAAAAAAAAAAAAAAAAGTGAAGTGTCAGTCTATCACCATTCCATGTATTCAAATGCAGCTGGAGCACACAGGCTTAAGAAGCAGTCAGAGAGCTTGCACTTCCAAACCACATCAGCTATCCTGCTGCTCACGTTTCCTTTAGGAAGGCATCTAGTTTCAGTAGAACAAATAATTACTTTATCTTGAATTTATTAGTACTCAAATTCTTCAGTAGCAATGTAAATACATTAGCCAAAAAGACTGAAAGAAAGTTACAGCCACTGAATTAACAATCAGACGAACTTTTAGGAGAATCTAATAGGAGACCATAACAAGAATTAGAGGTAAGGAAATGTTTGCTGTGCCACTTGTTATTAAATTTTGGAGCATACCTGAATAAGCACATGTACAAATCAAGCCACCTCCACAGACTAAATAGCAAGAAGTGCCTGAATTCCCAATACGGGGGAATCAACACAAGATTTGCACAGAGAAACTGTCGGTACAAATTTTGAGTAGATATTAGAAAAAAAGTCACACCCTTCAAAAGTTCACCTGTCTAGTCCCCCCATAAATCAAGCAGCCTAACACTTTCAGTTAACCTTTTCATTACTGATAACAAGAAATCCACAAACAATTCTCATCATTTTCAGAAGTCTAAGAGAAAACGTGAAGGCCATCTCTCCCAAAACATACCACTGTAGGGGTGATTTCACTGGGTTCCACGTACATCTTGACATCATAAAGAGAGTTTATATCTTTTTCCTAAAAATGGAAAAAAGGAAAAAAGGTAAATTACAGTAATCAAAAATTAGAAAAATACCTTTCTGACAATAGAGATGCAAACTGAAGATCATAATACATGTGTCTGGATTCCTCCTCATCTCTGTAGTTGAACACAGCTGAACAGCAATATTAACACAACGAGATCTAAAATTCTTTCTGCCCCTTTTAGCCTCTTAGAAGAAACAGAAAAAAAAGAGACTTGAATTTCCTGAAAGATGGCAAATTTGTTTTTTTTTGCACCTTCCAACACCCACACATTTGAAAACAGATGAGGTCATCTCAGGCTTTTCAAGTTAGTTACCTGTTTGAAGCTCTCTCATCATGAAATACATCCATCCCAAAAAGCAGACATCTCTCCTAAGCTAATTATCTGGTCTCCCCTTTTAGTCAGCAAACAGACAGGTATCTCTGGGGGAAATCTCCTCACACTTATCTCAAAGAGTGAGCCTTCAGAGGTACCTCTCACCTTTTACCACAAAGGCAGCAGGACACCACCCTGGGAAAGCTCCAAAGTGGTGAAGTAAAAGCTACTGTCTGTACAGATGACAGGCACAGCAGAATCTTTAAGATTTCTGTTTACTCCAGAAACAGAAGAGAGGGCCAACTGCAGGTAAGGCTATTATCAAAAACAGAGCAATATGTCCTACTTCATGGAGGAGCTTTTCTAATCAAATCATGAGGAAAACAGAAGCCACCCCATTGACAAAGATGAAGTTTTTTCCTTCCCATGTCTCAAAAACTTCTAGAGAAGTCAGCGTAACCATCTTGATTTCACAGACTGCTTAAGCTTCCCTGAAGGACATCTATCATAGCCAGAACCAAACCCAGCTCCACCAGACCCAGACTTGGGACTCCATCTGCTAAAACACTTGGCACTCATACAAGGGACATCACTTACTGTGCTGTAGCGCTCCAGCAGCTCCTCAGTCACGGGATAACGCAGTTTCATTTTCCTGTACAGAGGGTGCTTCTCATAGTATGTGACCAGTTCCACTAAACTCTCAAAGTAGGCTGATGTTCCCAGCACAAAATGGCGACCTTCTTGCTGAATTCGGAAGTGCTTCACCTTCCCCTCAGCTCTGTGAAACAAGTACAAGTGCTGTTAAAGGTATTGGTACTTGGCACAGCGAAAGCACCAGTGCTGCAAACTAGACCAAAATTGCTTTATGCATCTTAACCGTGTGAAATAGTTTCTCCCTCTTCCAAAACATCTTTTATTCAAATAGAATTCCATTTGCTTGATTAAATTCACCAAAAGATATTCTGATTTTCCCACAATGTGCAGGGCCTTGGGAAAAATCCACGTTTTTGCCTAGATTAAATTTCCCTATTTTGTTCCCCTACACAGGGGTATTCTGTCACTTTCAGACTAAATAAATGCCTAGAATCAGACTGAGAGTCTCATCGGAATCCACTGCTACTGATCTGCTGCTGTCCCTAAGCAATGAGTCAAACTCACCTCAAACACAGTTTCATTTGAAGGCACAATGGAGAATACTGTAATTCTATACTTTTTATTAATATTGTTATAGGCACCAGAGCTTCAAAAATATTTTCCCTGGCAATAAAAGCCTACAAATAGATAGAAAACAGTGCTGTTTTGACAGATACCAAACAGATTTGAGTCAGTTAGATGACAGGGTGGAATTTCCAAAGGGTAAGGACCTAGAATTATTGCTGAACCAACACCAGAAAGAAGTTCAAAACAGCACTCTGCTGCAGGGAACGTCAAGGAAGTAAAGAAGGGTCATGCACAGCTCTGCGCTGGGAAAAAGGGGCAACTGGTGCCCAAATACTTTCATAAAGTTATTAAGGTTTATTCCATTGACAATTTACTGTTGTACACTTTCTCACACCTTACTAATTACTCAGAATTTGACAGCATGACTTTATGACTCAAAAAAGCCCCTTTTTAAATGACAGATAAAAAAACACAAACAAAAAGAACACTGCTGGCTATTAAATAACGTATTCATATCTGACTTCTCTTACCTGAAAGTCATGGCAAATGAATCAGGCTCATCTCTCTTTCTAATCAGAAAGGCTCCATCTCGAGGAATTCGCATCAGCATGTCTTCTGCCTCTCCTCGACTCAAGTTGCTATAGTACCAACTACAGTCAAGAATCAAAATGGACAAAGGATTACAAAGCCTGTCTAATGTAATTCAGTAACACTAACAGGTAGCGTTACTAACAACAGAATCTCTAACACTACAAGAAGAATTATGCATTCAATTTTCCACACCTTGCCATCTACAACAGCATCTTATTACAAAATAACACAACAGCTTGTTTTGGATTAAATCATCAACAAGGCGGCAGAACACCTTGCCTCCCTGCAATGATAAAACATAAATCAGCATTTCTTCACAAAGTAAAGTCACTGGATTCTATTTCTCATCTGCCATTCAGTTTTCAGTAGTTACAATCACAGTTTTGACACAGTATTTTCATTTATCTGTATTTGGGCTTTTCCTTAATCCTGCTAGGTAATTGACTCTAAAAGGGAGAGACATGAGATTTGACAGATGGACCACTCAGTGGATAAGGAACTGGCTCAGTGATTGCATTCGAAACGCTGCCCGATGTTCAAGTGGAGACCAGTGACAAGTGGCATCCCTCAGGGGTCAGCACTGGGAGTAGTGTTATTTAACATCACGGCTGGTGACGTGGACAGTGGATTGAGAAGCTTAAAGTCATAGGTCTGTATTTTTCAAGCACAGGAGAATTCTTTTTTCTGATTGCAGAGAAAACAGATCAAAGGGCAGTGATGAGAGTGTTCTCCCATCAAACAGGAGCAAGCTCTGCCTGTGATCTATGTCAGGTAAATAGCAGCTGGAAATAAACATCAAGCTATGCTACTTCCAATTAGCATGGGGCCAAGTCAGCCTAACCAATTCTGACAAGGGTCAGCGGGAAGTGAGGATTAGGGAAGGAACTCTTTTGGGCCCACTGCTCCAGTTGTAAGAGTTTCCAGATGGCACAGTTGCTATATCACTGTCAACTACTAAATATCTAACCCAACCCAACGGGTACTATAAATCACTAAGCAGAGAAGGAAGAGATTACACACTTCCACAGCAATACAGTTCTCACTGATTTTTCTAGTTGTTGTTAGTAAAATTGCTCTCCCAGTGACTGCCCTGTTTCAACAGGTTCTGACAAAGTCAGTGATCTTATTTGCCATCTCTCAAAGAGGTTTACTCCTCTAACATCCACAAATAACCAACACTCAGGAGTGCTCTTGAATTTGGAGAATCTTCTGAGCAAAAATCCAAGATCATATAAGAAATGCAAAATACTCTGTAGGATCACAGCCCTGCTGCTTGCCTTCTGTTGTACGTACTCTTTATTTTCATGAGGGCTGGGATTGGGCACAGCGTCAGTCAGACGCAGCTCAAATTCAGCACATCTCAAGTGGACCTCCTTGTAGTGTTGAATGAGATCATAGATGCTATCAAAAGTGACATTGTCTGTCAGGTAGTATTTCACAGTGTCCCCATCACTTGAAGAACGGATACGGCAGTGCTGGACTCTACCTGATCTCCTAAAAAAGCAAAGAGAGGGATAAGAGGAAAAGAAAGGCATTATAACAGCTTTTATTCTTAAGCATTTCCTCACCCATTAATAGTTATCCACTTGGTAAACTTGTGAAAAGGCAAGAAATCTGTATTATCTCTTAAAATAACCTAAGCAGCAACAGCTACAAAGATCCTGACAAGTGTTATCGCAATCCCCAAAATACTATTTGTCAGTACACAGTTGTTCAAAATGTCACAAACACTCCTTCAGAATTTCTTCTGACAACTCTGATGGCTCAGAAATCAACGTCAAAGACTCCTCAGCAAAGAGCAAAAAAAAAAAAAAAAAAAAAAAACCAAAACCACACCCAACAAATTATCATGCAGAATTATTTATTATTTTCCCTCCAGTGGATATTTTCATTGAAAAGAGAAATCTCTGCTAATAAAGCATATAAAGGCCACGAGCGTGGAAATGGCAGATCAGTGTGCAAACTTGTAATTTATGCCAGATCAAGTTTTGGCCTTTTGTAGAAGTAACAAATCCTGATGGAAGAATAGAAATGTGAGAAAAGGAAAAATAGATCAGAGCAGTCAGTCCCCTATTGATAACTGCAACCCTGCAAGTGCAGCCTGCTCTGCTGTAAGGCGCTATTCTGTGCATCAAAGTTCAATGCAGCAATACTCTGTCAAATCCAATCAGTACCATTCTGATAAATAAAAACTACTTATTTTCTTACTTCCTCTCAGATACAAACACATATTTACAAGATACATATTTTTACGCAACGCAATATGATAAACAAAATTTATACAAAGTTTTTATGACAATCACCATACCAGAATGACAAGGTGCAATCATTGGGGAAAGCCTCGCTCTCCCTAACTAGGAATGTCCCATCCTTGCCACCCATTTCAGCACAATATTCTTGGAGCAGCTTCTCAGCAGTTGTTCTCCCCTCTTTCATTTTTCCATGGAACCATTTCTCTTTTAAGTGCAGTTCAGTACGTTTTACCTCCTAGACCATAAAATAAGAATTTTTATTGTCCATTTCTAATTAATAATACTTAGCCAAAGGCATATAAGAACTTGGACTGGATACATCAGCATTAAAATTTAACTATCAAAATCACTTTTCTTTGTCTTTGTACTCGTCATTTGTATGTCCTCAATTAGCCAAGGGAAAAAATATATATTTTTTATTAAAAACAGAGATAACTGGAGTACCTTGGCAAAGATCCCTTTTCAAAAACTTATTTGTAGATACACAAACTATCAGATACAGATTCTCTCTAACTTCAATAATGTCAACATAAGAAATACATATCTGTTAACAATAAAATGAGAGATTAAAAAGAAAACAAGTAATAAAAAATAGCCATCACCTTTGATGGATCCTCCTCTGCATTCTGTTCTATGACATCACTGAATGAAAGCTTTCCATCAGCAATAGCACAGTAGTGCCGAGTCCACTGCTAAAAGTTGAGAGAGATGAAAACTTATTAATAAAATAACAGTCAGACTCTAAGTGACAATTTCCAGCACCTAACAAATTTCCCCTCAGTCATATCATGAACTGAGGATACAAATACCAAGAAAACTCATGTACACTTCCTCCAGTATTACACAGCATAGTAGCAAACCATAGCAAACATCATATAAGCTGTACCTGTTCTATTGCATCCCACATGTAAAGTTCTCCTTGTTGCTTCTTTTCTTCTTTCTTGTCTTCCAGGTTGACATCAATGTCTCCCTTTGGCCCCAGTTTTTTGTGCTAAAAAGAAAAGGAAAAAAAGACAGTGTATAAATTACAGTCATACAGAATTACATGCAAAGGTGATCACACAATCTCACATACTCAGTATTAATGGAATTATCTCCCTCCTTTGCTCAGCTTTCTATAGTATTACCAGAACAGCAGCTGTTCCACAAAGCCTTACTTAACAGTAGTGGAATTTATCTTTAAGATTTAAACGTCAAAGCAAGGATTTAAAAGATAGTACAGGTATCATTCAAGCAATGAAGAAACTGATAAGCTTACAATTCCTTAGGGGACACTTGCATAACAAGAAATAAGGACCAGATAAGACAGATTCTGCATAGATCAGGAAATAAGGAACAAAAACAAAACAAACAAAAAAATAAAATGAAGCACACTGTCCTAGAACAAAAGTTATCGGAAGCGAAATATTTTATGGAAAGGGGTTAAGTTCTACCTTTTTCTCCTTGCCACCTAAATCCTAGTCTATGGAGCACACTATTACGCCAGTGCAGAAAGAGGTAAACCCAGCAAAGACCTGAGCAGTGCTACGCAATTTAGCCCAAGCAGAATTACTTATTCAAGTAACTTATTCAAGCAGTATGAAAGATACTAGATGGATAAACAAGAAGGGCAAGTTACTGCAAGGTCAGGAACAGCACCAGCGCTTGTAGGGGGTGGGGGAAGACAGCTCTCAATTCATAGCTACTAAAGTTCATGGGGTTTTCATGCAGCACACAATTTGGCTGACACAAAAGCACAAGCCAGTACCCTTGAGAAGTATTTCACATCTAACTCCTGCTATATACACACTGAAAAAAGTCCTCAGTTTCAATGAAAAATGATGACATGACACTTTAGACAATCCCAATGCAGCAATGAAAAGCTTATGACAGGGCATGATAGGAAAGAGAAGAAAGCAATCAAATACAGCCCACAGAGCAAATCCTTGGAGAAAAGGTTGAACAGATGAAATTGCAATAGCTGGACTATTCTGAAAGCAGACTGTAAAAGGAGGAAAAGGCTGGCCACAGCATGAAGAGCAAAAAAAAAAAGAAAAAAAAACACAAAAAAAATTAGAGAGCAGTACTTGTTGCAACTTCTGTAATTTCCTTCTTGTAAGAACATTGTTTCTTTAAAAGTACATTAGAAATAGTTGTAAGTGATCAGTGTGCTTTCAGTACACTCTCATTTAACTACATGCTGAAACAACACAATGCAAGCTATGTTGAAGGGTGAGGCTCAGCAATATCTACTATCTTTAAAGTGCTCATGAAAAACAGAGGCTCAAGGGGCTAAAGATAATATCAAATACTTAAACTGCAGTTAATGACAAGATTAATCCTCTCACAGGTAGTAGTTCTCAAATACATTCAGTTCTGCAAACTCCACTATAGGAAGACTTCAATTTGACAGGCTTATCTGAAAAATCCCACAGGCCCTTAGAGCAGGAATCGACTCTGTTTACTGACAACATTTGCCAGGCAAAAGCCAAATAACACAACTGGCTTACTGACAGGTGCTGATCTGTTTATAAAAACTCTCCAATGCTGTTTTAGAGAGGAAAGAATGATATGGATGTTCTCATGCAAAGTTTGAAATTCCCTTTAAATCAGATCTGTCACGTTATTTATTCATGTGTCTATACAATTCCCCTTCTATGCTTTGCATGGTAATAAGACAGTTTAAACAAAGAAAAAAAAAGAGAAAACTAAACATAAATTTAGACTTTCTACTTCCTGCTCTTCTGCACCTCACAGTGGGGTTCTATCATTTCCAGTCCTGCTTTAAAGAACTATGCTTATACCCATCTACCCTTGTTTCTTTTGTTTTGCAGTTCATTACATGTGACGTAGTACTGTGACAAGAGCTGGAAAACAAAAACATGGGCAAAAAACAATTTTTATTTCACTGAAAAGATCAAGAGCAGCCTCAGATTATCCACCTAATTTTGCCTTTCAAAAAAGTTCTATTGCAGTTTCAATCTAAGACAACTTCTTTCAATTATATGTTTCATGTTGTTGCATTAGACTACCAAGTAAAACATCAGTATTGCCTAGCAGGTAGGAGACCCTCACAGTGAATGCCTTCCAAGAGAAGCACTGCAGTCTTTAAGAAGTGGATCACAAAACTGTATGTGTAAAAACTGAGTTAGTAAACACCAATCAATTTTTGCAGTTTTCAAAGCAAGCAATCCTGACAGCTTATATCAGACTGCAAGTGCTTTAGGTTTCATGTGAAGGTTTTTTTCTTTGAAAAAACAGCTGACCTTAAGCCTACTTTCTATCCAAGAACATACTTTCAATATTTTTAGCCCATCATTAATTGTTTAAGAAGTCTGTGAGCCTCTGCAGCAATTAAGTCTTGCTAAAATTTAACAATGGCATTTCAGAAGGAGGAAGACCTTTAGAAAAGAGCTGACATTCCATCTTGCACGTAAATTATCGATACTTGTAAAGAAAACTACCAGCAAGCACTTCAGCATGCATTTTTACAGAACTCCATCCAACATAGCAGATTGGAATGGGGTTTCTTGTCTCCTCAATAGAAACCAATGGTTAAGCTGTGAACTCAAAAGAAGTACTCTGGCTCCAGCTTGCCTTCCCACTTTATCTACCAGCACACAACACAAACTTACCTTGATGATGATTTTTTCTTTCAGTTGAGTTGGTGATGGTAGCTGATCTGCACTAGCCTCAACAGGTTTCATTAAAAGCTGATCCCCAAATACCTCCTTGAACACTTTGGCCATGTGTCGCTGCTGTTCCACACTACAGTGCTCTTCAATTGACAGAATGACTGGGTATCTTTGAAGAAAAGAGACGAATGAAGTCATTCCTCTTGCTCCAACTGAGAAGGCAAGGAAAACACCACCCTATCTCAACTCCCAAATAAAGAAAATCTTTAAAGCAAACAAGATGGCAAAAGGAGAAGTTATACACACAACAGATAAGGTCAGAAGGCACCTCTGGAAACCACCTACTCCAAACCCCTTCTTTAGGAAGGCCCAATTCCTAAGTTAGATCAGGCTGCTCAAAGCTTTGTCCAACCAAGTTTTGAATAGAGGCAAGGACAAATATTTCCTAAGTGTCAGAAGACAGCAACCAGTCTCTCTCATTAATCTCTTCTACAAATTAAACAAACTTAATTCTGTGAGCCTACCCTTGGACATCATGTGCTCTGACTCTAATATTGAAAACTAAGGCAAAGAAGATATAGAGCACTTTAATCTTCTCTGTAAGTCTCCTGTCCAATTCAGCAGAAGGCTCAGTTTTCTTAATCTTCCTTTTGTTGCAGTTCTACTTGCAGAAGTTTTTATTGTCCTTCACATTTCTCAGTGCTTTAATCTCCAGATGAGCTTTGGCTTTTATAATTGTCCCTGCACATTCAGAAAATGCTTTGATATTTCTCCTGAGAAGCCTATCCCTTAATGAATGTAGGGAAAGCATCACACCATACTAATGGTTTGATGAAACCAACTTGCCCTACAGTTTTCATTAACACAAGTATGCCTCCTGTGTTTAAGAAATTAATCCTTGTCCTCTACATCCAGTTGATAAAGAGAAAAATCAGAAGACTGGTAGCCCTCGCTCATTCCCAATTTTCTTGTTAAGGACATCTCAGCACGACGTTTAGAAGAAGTGCACAGCAGAAGTGCAGATTTAAATTCACATTGCCAGTTCAGGAATTACGAGTTATGGATCAATGAATTCTATGATCTTCCCTACAAGCAACCCAATAGATAAGTAGCTTGTCACTTATCTTCTTGTTTTCTGTTAGTTTAAGACATACTATTCAGAATTTGAAGTTTCATATTTCAATTCAATAAAAGAAGACCTAAGCAAAGAGACTGGTATTCACTTTACTCAAAACTGAATCAATTAAAAAAATCTATATTTGGCAGTAACGAGGAAGACTACGATTTCATTCTTCCCTTATTTCTTTTTTCTTCAAATCACAGATGGAAATAATTCAGGAAAGTCTCAGCATTCAAAAACAAGATTAAGGAAAATAAATCAAAGCTTACTCAGATGCAACAAAAGCGTGATCTTTGATTGCCTGCACTACATCATCAAATTTGATCTTTGTTGTCCGTGTCCATCCATGGTAAATGATGGGCTTCCCATCAGGACCATCCCAGCAGTCCACTAGGAAAGACGAGAGGAAAAATGAAGACATCAAGCAGTAGAAAGAATATAATGCACATCCAGTCCTTCGGTTTCACACACTGAGTCATACATTGAGTTCTAATAAAGAAAACAAGATACAATTTTTTCACAAAGCATTCCTACCTGGGAATCTGAAAAAGGGAAACTCAGGCAGCTACCTGTCTTTTTACTCGATTACATGAGCTTTCCATGGAGAAATACATCCCAATAAGCTAGGAGCGTATTTGTTTTGATGACTTCAACCCCAAAGCTCTAATTTGACATGGTTTTGTACTTCTCAAATTGAAGGGGGCCTCTTGTTAATTATTACAAATGTTGACCAAGAAACTAGCATATCAAGAAACTGGTGAAATAACATGAAATTCTAGTCAAACCTTTCAAAAAGATAAACAAATACAGGGGTAGAAGAAGGATAATGCGTTAGTGGAGAACAATACCAAGATATCAATTGCTTTGCAAGCAAATTAAACAAGCTGACAAATACTACAAAATTATGAAAATCTGGAGATTTAGGATTGTCTGTATTATGATGAAGGCAAATAAACTTTTTATGCATCTACACTGAACAACAAGTAGTCCAAATTTAAATCTTATGCTTTCATACTGCAAACAAAGATTGAATAGCTTGTGTACAGTGAGATGAGATTTAGACAGACTGTCTTGGAATTCCAAGGGAAGAAGAACCAAGCAAGGAAACAGGGTAATAGTGAGACATGACAAAAATGAACTTAGGGAATAGGTGTTTGAATGTGACTAACTTCAATTAAAAAAAAAAAAAAAACAAAAAAAACACCTAGTTCTTTATTTCAGTTCTTTTTTAGTAAACAAGAGAAACAGTGCTTATAAGGAGAACTTGTTATAAACCACTCCATGAACTCATTACTTACACTCAATACATCGGCATCCCATTCTAAGACATCTGACGTAAGCTTCAGTGGAGGATTCACTTCGAAGCTGGTCTCCTGTCAGATATCTAAGGAATAGGGGAAAATTGCAACAGAACACAGGCAATTAATTTCAATCAGTTCCCACTCACCCACTAGGCAAAATGTTTTCTTCCATTATGAAGGCAGTATGTTGATTTTACTGACTTCTTTTTTAAGAATTTGCTGCAGAATAGCCAGATTCTACTGAACGAGATGCTCTTCAAGTCACAATAGTAGTACAGAATTTTTCCACAGGACAAGTGGGTCATTACAGCATTTTTAAGTTCAGGTACAAATAATGTTAACATGACCTCAAAAAGTCTGTCAGAGCTTGGAAAAATTGAAGCTCACTCAATATCTTTCATTTCTGGAACAATTTGAGCTCAAGGCTTATTTTCTAACAGGATTCAGGATTTTTGCAGAAGAACTCAATCATATCTCAAACCCTACATAAGACAGTAAAAGAAGAGGAGAAAGGAATCCCAGAAGCTGTCTTTGCCACATTTACACCACACTTCAGGAAGATCTCACACAACCAGACAGTGCATTTCTGGATATCATAATTTAAAAGTTTTACTTCCTCCTAACATGTGCCAAGTCTGCTTGAATGGGGATAAACAGTGGGACTTCTGGTAACTTACGTGTTATGAGAGGAAGAAATCCAGTAGTGGGACAAAGGATTATTCATGTCCTGCACATCTATTGTATCATATTTCTCATCCCAAATACTGTTCTCTTTTGCGAAAAGGTAAGTAAGGAACTAAAATACAAGGAGACAGAATTCAAATGTTTTGACCATACAAGACTAAAAGAAATCCAACAATGTAGCAGAAGCATCCTAAAGGTTCCGTCAACCCGTTAAGAAACCAAGTGCTAGCAGTGAAAGAAAAATGTTTGTAAGAACTATTAGAAAGTATCACCATCTTACCTCATCAACAAAGAGGAAGGGTTCAGCAGTTTCTCTCATAGTGTCATCTACAAACTCAGTCATTCGTTCTCGGACTTTACTCAGATCTTGTGCCCAAGATTCCTTCAAATTATAACAATAAAGTAGAAAATAGCTTTAGATGTGGTGATATGCTATATAAAATTCAATAAATAACAGAGAGGCCTACAGATAGACATAATTAACCACTCAGCTATCTTACTGCCAATGCATTTTGTTGTATGCACATTTCTAAGGAGTTTCTCAGGAGTTGCTCAGGAAGGAAACAAGTTTTCCAGTCAAGTATATTTATGTATGCTGAAGGCCTACGACTTACACACTACATATATACACATACACACAGGAAAATGTGGCCTCCTGTGAGTATATGCCTTAACAACCTCTTTTCACTTCTAAGTGCAATCTGAATGCCCTTTTAACACAGTGAAATAAGAGAAAAAGAAACTAGCAACTTTATACAGGAAGTGCACCTCTGAATTTTCAATCATATTTGCAAATCTGGAATTTAGCAGCAACTAGAAAATACCACACTATATAAAAGGCATAATGATAGAGAACCAGAACACAGACTGATTCCAGCAGCAGTCTCAGACTCATTGAATGGCTTGGGTTGGAAGGGACCTCAAGGATCATCAGCTCCAACTCCCCTGAGAGTCACTCCATCATATGCTTTTATCAATGTCTAGCCTTAAAGATTGGCCTATATATTGAATTATAATTTTTCTTCCACAATGTCTGTGCTAAATAAGATCACAGAAGACTATGAAGACAGATCTAATTCCTGCCTCCATCGTTATCTGCTTGCTGGAATTGAACACCAGACTAGCCTCATTCAAAAGAAAATTAACTTGAATGTAGGCAGTCAGCTCAGCTTTTATTTATGAGCTGACAAAATGGGGCCATGGACACGGTAATACCCAGATGAATCCATGGTGACAGCTCTAACTAGGTCAGGCTACCATGCAGCGTTTATTTCCAAACTTTTCTGTTTATCTATATGACTAAATGAAGACCCTCATTTATCCTATTTTCCTCTAGTGCACCCTTAGAGTCTTTACATGGATAAATAATAGTTCTTGTGAAATTCAATAGCGATGAATAAAGAGAAATCTTTCCAAAACCCAGAATTTGATTTATGTCAGATGTAATACTACGACATAACTTTTCTGTCGGTTGTTCTGTTGTTGTTTTTAAAGCCACGTGCAATTCTGAGAGACAACCTCAAGAAAAAGTAACTCACAACTTCTGCAACTTTCCCACCTGCTGCTCATGTAGGAGAAACCTCTGAAAGTCATGGAGATGAACTGCTGAAGCATCTGGACGGTCAGTATTTCTTAAAAAAAATAAAGAAAAGGAGTAAGAAAGAAAAAGTGAAGCTAAAGAAACAACAGAAAAAGTGTCATCAGATGTTACAGCAGAAGATGACTGGGATTTCTATTTTGCATTTGCAGTATAAATGTGCAGCTAGCACTAAGAAACTTTTTATAACCGCAGTGGAATTTAGATTAGGTTTGTAATGTTGTATTATCACTACATTTTGAGCCCTTAAACCTCCTACATTCTTGATATATTTCTGATAGTGATTCGCCAAGAAAAGTACTGAATCTCTGTTCACTGTTTTGTAGCATATGAACAGCATTCACTTCACAGGGGTATTAAGTTTATTTGAGGCATATGGAGAGATCATTCTTTTGAGTTACCACAGAGTCCCACTTCCATAAGTAACTCCTTCCATGTATTATTCAGATGATCTACTGTGAAAGGCAAAACCTTCTTGAAAAAGGAGGCAAGTGTCAGCATTCTGCTTGAGTCCAGGCAAAGCCTGCAGATTAAAGTTTTTCCAGCAAATTGTCCTATACAAGTTCCAGTCTCTTTTTAATAAAATCTGAAGGTAGGTCAATTTGCTTGTTCAAATCTATGCCAT
This sequence comes from Tetrao urogallus, assembly GCF_951394365.1. Lineage (NCBI taxonomy): Eukaryota > Metazoa > Chordata > Aves > Galliformes > Phasianidae > Tetrao > Tetrao urogallus. The sequence continues at coordinate 4,232,351 of NC_136825.1, forward strand.
TTTTCTAGCCAGAAGGTATCACAGAACGAATCGCAGAATGGCCTGGGTTGAAAAGGATCTCAAAGATCATCTATTTTCATCCCTCCCGCCACAGGCAGGGTCAACAACCACTAGATCAGGCTGCCCAGAGCCACATCCAGGCTGGCCTTGAATGCCTGCAAGGAAGGGGCATCCACAACCTCGCTGGACAACCTGTTCCAGTGCACCACCACCCTCTGAGTGAAAACATTTACCAAACAGTATTCAGAATGTACTTCCATGATAAATTCACTTTTCTGAATACAATAAGATGCATCTTTCCTTTTCATTTACTACAGAACAGGAACAAAAAACTGTGATTTAATTAAAAAACCATCTTGCAGCACTGCAGCCATGTGTATACTTGGAGAAATAATACAAATGAGGAGTCTCACCCAAGAATGAACACAGAGGAATCCTTTTTGAATTCATCAAGAATCTTAAAGAAAAAAAAAGAGAGAGTGGGGAGAGAGAAGAGGTAAGGAGGTAAGATAAAAAATAAGAGAATATGACATTTTCCATCTAATCCCATCCAAGGTGGACAATTGCATATCAGCCTTGATGAACTTCATCATAAAAATGTGTCATAAAATCATTACAATAGGGAACAGACTTGAACTGGGGTTTGACTATTGTACGTGCAGCTGAGATTTTGGCTCATGATGGCCCGAACACCAGCAGCAGAAAATGTGCTATTGATAAAGGACCTCACACACACAGCCTGTCAATCTTCTGGGGAGCTCTTATTGCTCTATATCCCACATAAAATTGAATTGCGTATCTTCCATCATATTTGTTCATTTGAATTTAGAATCTATATTGCTTCCAGCTTGGAGCAACCCTAGCAAGAGATCACGGGAAACTTATCAACTGAATCGTAGCAGTTGTTGAGTGAACTGAGGATTTCTTTGAAATGATCCACACGGGATGATAACCAGAGTCTAAGAAGTCAGGTAATCTCCTTATTTTGTGTTTTACTCTTCAGCTTTCTACTCAGGCTAATTAACTAGATTTTCATGACTAAAACCAAAATCCTCGCAGTAAACAGAGATTATTAATTCGAAATAATTTCAGCATCACTTTTAAGTAGCACAAGAAAGCACTACTGCCAAAAAGAAACAGCACTGATTCTCAATGTTTCTGTTTTTAACAAGTGGAAGTTGAATCAACAATACATTCATCATCAGTAAAGACATGCATGCAAGTAATTTCAAATCGGTTGACTTCACAGTTGCAAAGAGTTCCTAATTTTCAGAGGCCCTAAATATATGCAGGTTTCACCAGCCCTATCAAACTATGCAATTAACACAAGAAAATGACAGTCAGGCATTTATTCCACCGCATTCATACTGCCCAAGCACCACTTGAAGCATGCTTGTAATTTCTGAGCATGAGCCATTATTTGATATTTAGGATACATCCCAGTGATTTACAGAATGATGTGGTGCAAAATCACTAGAACTATGAAAAATCATTGCATCTATCATTAAAGAGATTACCAAACTCTATTTGGAGACGTTCTGTTTACCATCAAAATCTCACAAGAAAAGTTATTCCTAGAAATGCCATTATTCATCTTCTTAAGCCAATTGCTGATGGTGATTGTTGCCCAGATGTCAAGCATTCTACTTTCTGCTGTTACAAGAATAGCATTCCCTCTTTAATCTGATCAATCAGTTTAACATTATGAAGACTACTCATTAAAAAACTTACCGATTTCTGTTGTTCAAACATGATCTTTTTGTAGAACAAATGAAATTGTTCAAAACTAAGCTCTTCCTTGTGAGCACCTATTTCCTACAACAGAAAGTTGCATGTAACGAATTGAGAATTCCATGAAATTTGCACAGCATTTGCACAGCATACAAGTTATTTCTACTTTTGCTGCCACCATCACACACATTGAATTCCATCTGATTTCTTTTTTTTTTTTTACATTTGGGGATTATTACTTTTTAATACTGGGGGGGAAGAGAGGGAATTGGATTTTTGTCCTTTTGTTTTGCACCCTGACATTTGGTTTTGTACCCTTACTGAGAATGAAGTAGTGTCTGCAAAGAGAGTGAAAGTTATGTCTGTATTTTCTTAAAGACTTACATGCAGGCAAAGTCAAAACTAGAAATTAATGAACAATGTGAATATAATGTAATTATCTGTACACAATAACAAAAAAGGGTATGGAATTACTTGAACAGAAATATCAACATCTATCAGACAATACAAAACAGATTAAATTTAACAGGTTATTACCACGAATTTATCCTTCAAGAACTTCATGCTGCTCACTTTGAAGTTTACTTGGGGAAGGATAGCTTTCAGCTCTCTAAGACTGATACTGAAAAAGAGAAAATAGAGCAAAAAACAGAACAAAACAATAAAACACTTATGTTGTATCTGGCCAGCTACCGATGTATTTTTAAATCAACACAAAAATGTTACTAATGAAACATTTTTGGTAGGACATCTTTTATGATTATAAACTCCAGTAAATATAACAACTATATGGGAGCAAGCTTGACATTTTCTAGTTAGAGGGGACAAACAGGCATTTCAATCACATTTTTCCATTCTCTCATCAACCTCAGACTTTACTCCAGCCTTGCAGCTACTATTGCTATGGCCTTCTACAGTGCTGTCTCAAAGCAAATCACAATTCTTGTAGTTATCCTCATGGTGTAAATAGGAGCTAAGGCAATACTATTATAACTCTTGGTTGAGGGTTGATTTCCAAAGGGGCTAGATGCCTAAACACTTTAAATGTGCTGCTGGTACAGGTGAGTCAGTCTGACTGTACCCTGCTGATACAAGAAGTCACTCCAACCCCTCTTGTTGTGCTCCTCTCCTTCTTTGTTTCCACTGACCAGTTCTGGCTCTCATCAAACCTTCAGTTAATATGACTGAACTTGTTAGGCCGGGAAAAAAGTCTAAAGCTGCAGGGAGAACAAGTATTCACATCTTCCACTGGCTTTATGAGCTCACCCAGCTCCATAACAGCATCATAGCTGGAATAAGCAAAGAGTAGTGAGAGCCTGATTAGAAGCTCATAAAGATGGTGGAGAAAAAGGAAAGAGCATGACTTCATCCACCCAGCAGCACCAAGTTGATACACCAGATAATCCATTCCGTGCAGCTCCTTATCAGTGGCCTGCTACTCCATTTGTCTTTGGATAGGAAAGAAGAGAAATTAGGCTGCGTGTCTTAGTACAGAGTTTCATACTTTGGGCAGGTATGAGGACTCAAGGAGGTCACAGCATTAAAATGGGATGTGTGAAGGGCACCAGGGCAAGTCCTAGGCTGGAATATGAAGGGAATAAAGATTCATAGCAGCAAATTGAAGTAGGCAAGAGGTGAGAACACAAACACATCTATAGGTGCTACAGCCAACATCAGTTGGGTACCAACAGTACCCAAGAAAACGAGGCTAAGGTGCTCTGCCTCTAGCCCGACTGCAATTCATAAGCCATTAACTCTAGGCAAACATGGGATCAGAACAGAGTAACCTGAAAGAAACAAAAGCAAGAAGCATCTAGATGAAAATAACACTTCTATTCCACTGTGTCCCTGCAAGCAGCTGCCCTGTGTGAGATCCTCATCTCTGCTCTGCACAGAGAGAAAACGGCAAAGCAAGAAGGAACTTAGCCAAAATCTACGCCAAAGCCAGATTAGAAGTCAGGAAATTCCTGGCTTTCCTCCCTGTCGTCAGATCTCTGGAAAAGAACTCCTTGTAGGAGCAAGAACGATCATTCCGCTCGCACCCCAAACACCAAGAACAAGCAGTTTACTCTGGCTGAACAAGCACAATCCAAAACAAAGAGCTGAGGCTTCATCACCACTGGCAAAAACTCAGCACAGTAAATAGGACTTGCCTGGAAGCATAACCTTTACAATCAACCTCCTTAGAAACTGCAGCACTAAACAAAAAGAAGTCCAGCTCACACTCCTTTCCTGAAATTCTCTAAATGAATCATCTGCCAGAACAAAGAACTGCCCTCTCCTCCTGCAAGCCCCCTCGAACCTCAGCAGACTGTCTTACAGTGATGAAACAACCCTTAAGCACCAAATGAAACCTCTTCAGCAGGCATCCTGTCAGCTACAGCTTCTGTACCTTAAAGTTTGTTTTTGCTTCACGATCCCCCTCCAAATACCTCAATTGTGAGCTAGTTTTACAAAATGCATCAGGAGGTGTAAGCCAGCATCCAGTCAAGGCCCTTCACTGTTCTGAGCGGTTTTGAAAACACCATTCCTCAAACTGTGTTGGTTCACACCAAAGCCAGCTGCACAACACCACGGGCTGTCTGCAGAAGGGTGTTATTTCCTGCAATAACAGTCTTAATTCACACAATGAAACATCACACTTTATTTTGTTTTAAGGAAAAGGTCTAAATGAGAGGAAACGTATGTTCTTTTCCAGACTTAGAAAAGAAATGAACATTCCAAAGAGCAAAATCATGGTAATATAATACATATGGATGAAAAGGGGTTAATGTTCTTCCCAGTGTTCTACAAGTTCTGGCAACTTTAACTAGAAATGTGCAGCTGAATACATTTAGAAAGTCCCTTTTGTTGTGCAAAAGCTGCAAACCTACTGCACACACTGAGCTGAAACAAGGTCCTGAAACTCAAACTACAAAGCAACACAGCACAAGGGAACCTGCAAGCGCATGGCATTTTTTTCCACATGAGAAGCACAGCGATGCTTTGGCCTATCTGAATATGTGGCACAGACAAACCCAGGTATCTAGCACAACTGCACAAAAATTTCACTCAACAGCAAGCCTTCAAAAAGCAGAACAAAACAAACAACCCCCCAAAAAACCAACATACAACCAAAGATTTTTGTCCTTATTCCAAATAATTAACTTCGTTTCTCTCTGTAGCCATCATCAAAAGCGTCTGGTTTCCCACTGTTAAAGGAACTTTTTTCCCACAGTATTACCCTGTCACAACAATGTCTTCCCCAATACACTCATCAAGTATCTCTGTTATCTCTCCATCCTCTAAATACTCTGTTCTGTTCTTTTCTGAGCTGTGACCCCCTGCAGGAAAGAATTCATGTTATTGCTTGGGACAGCCCTGTCTCTGGATGTATCTGACACTGCTGCCTTGATTATTCTCAAACCAGATACCACACACACTAACCATGGTCTGAAACCAGGTAAGGCTATTCATTTAAACACTGACCCTGGGTCTTTAGCAGCCCATGCTGAACTCTCCTTATGCAGTCTGATTGTTCCAGGTGCCCAAGAAGGCTTTTAAGAGCTGGGTTTAGTCTGTCTACAATAGATCATAGTCACTCCAGCACTCTTCACAGCAAGTCTGCGCAGGAAAACGAACAGCAGGCTATGCAAACAATGCTGCTGGGGGCCAAGCTGGCTATTAAGGGGTAAAGACCTCTGTAAAGCAAGCAACTTAACAAACCTGCACAGCTGAGCTGAGTCTCTGCAGAAAGAATAGGGGGAGGTGATTGCCTTTCCTTATTCTAGCAAAGTAATTCTAGGCTAAAAGCAAAAGCATTTATTTCTCATCATTTGTTTCCTCGTATCACATACATGAACCTATTGTTGCATCTAGCAAAAGGCAACACTCAAGTTGTTAAAGCAAGAGCAAACACCATTTCAAGGGATGTCATACTTGTCAACTCTGGTGAAGAAATATTTATTTCTCTTTGCTCTATGTTAGGGCCTGCAATAAAAGTTCATTAAAAACAAACAACATAAAGAGAGAGTTTCTTACCTATTTCTTCTAGTCTGATCAACAGAATAGATCTGCTTTCTTAGCCAGCTTGGGGGAAAGGAGGAAAAATGGGGAAAATAGATTTAATCTGAGAATAATAAAGAAAATATAACAAATGAAATATCAAAAATCTGGAGACAAAATTCAACAGAAGCATTTAAAAATCAGAAAATGCATGTCTTTTGATAAAGCAGAAATATTTTCAGCGCAGCATCTAAGCTTTCAAATGGTTTTGTAACTGTGTTTGTAAATACATACTTTTTTTACTACATAATACTGCATTTTAAAGCCAGATAAACAATACAGGAAAGGGAAGGGTGTGCACAGCACAAAAGAATGAACAGAAACTATAAACATGTTACTTGCTACAGTGAGCCTAGACTTCAGCTAACCCAAACTAGAGTTACTTGACCAAGTCAATAATTTATGATTAGGCTCCTGACTCAAAGTTCTGTTAATATGCATAAAAATTAAAAGCAGGGGGAAGGGAAAAACAGCTTAGATAATTTTTAAGAAAAGCCTCATTGGAATGCATGTTAGCTTTAGCTGCCCAGCAAAATACTGTTAGCAGTATTAATAGTAAATACCTACACACACTACTGATCTTAGGCTGCTCACAGCATGTCAATGTTAAGCTTATCCTCAATTCTCTAAGGACATCACTTTGTCCACTTCACAAAGAGACTGAAACCTAGCAACACTTTGTGTATCAGCTCTCTGCTATATTATACAACAGATAAAGGGAGGATTAAGTGAATACTTTCTCCCCAGCTTGGAATTGCAAGCAGGTACAGCCAACATCAATGTCAATGTGGCAATTTGGTTAAGTAGACTTTGAGGACCCAGTATGTCCATAAAACAGGTAACAGTGACGCATCCTAAACAGAAAAGTCAGCAGTGATGAACAGCAATCAAATGCAGAAACAGTTTTAGAAGCTTGTCATGAAAATTCACATTCTGAATATAAGTAGTTTCAAGTGTGACATCTTCAGAAGCTTTAAGGGTGCCACTGCACCATCATGCTGGCGTCTGCTAAAAGGTAAGCCTTCAAGATGTTTGTTTTCAGCCCATCTACCAAGTGAACTAATCACAATGCCATGTGATGCAATGGTATCAACAGGAGAAATTACAAAAGTGCACGTGTGAATCACTGGGACACAAGAGCTGCAACACACACCTACCAGATCAAGCCTACTGTAACTGCCCAACGTGAATTTTCCAAGAACTTAGATTAGATGCTCTTGAGATTTCATTCAGAGACCTTGTGTGTGTGTGTGTGTGTGTGTGCGTGTGTGTCTGTGTCTGTGTGTCTGTGGCACACAGAGCAAGGTAAACTGCAAGTTCTTAACAGCAAATCCAGAACATGCATATAGAAAAATAGGCATGGAGAATTTCCATAGGATCTTTTTGTATCATCAACTAACTGGCAAGTTGTTGTTTCTTAAGGTAACTGGCACGCACCACTAGTTGCACTTTAAAAACTTATTTCAGGTATTCTTCAAATTCCAAAGAAATGTTAAATCCCACAAAGTGAAAAAAATGTCTGCATACCTCTCCATGATCGCAGGTGTTGGAGCTCTCATGACCTCTTGATACAAGATATTCAAGCCACACAACCATTTATCAGCATCATCTTTAGAATCAGCTGAAAAAAATAATATGCTATGAGAAAGTAGGACATAACTCGTGAAATCTTGCTAAACCCCAGTACACAGAGCTGCAGGTCAACCTTTCTTTTTGATCAATCTCATTGCATAGCTTCATGTTGCTAATTCTAGAACTAATAATACAAAACAGCATAAATTTGGGGGTGACCTGCCTAATCCTAGCAGCACTGTCTTTTAATGGGAGAACAGTTTTCTACATCATTTAGCATCATCGCTTGGTAAAGTTTGAATACAACAGAAGATCTTGGACTGCATTCTGGATTCAGCTTTCCCTGGCAGATACCAATCAAACTGAAATCAGTTTTGGGGGGCCTTGGATGAGATGCTATTTTTACAGCTTTCAGTTGGGCAAAGTAGAGTACTTCTTAGAATGCTTGTTCTGAACCAGCATGATGGCATTCTTCAATTAAACCAGTTCTGACAAAACTGGGAGTTCTAATCCGTGCAAATTCTTTAACTGACTTCAAAGTAAAACAGTTTCTCAAAATATGAAGATTAACTTTTATCTAAACACATTTTCAAACAATGCTTTATCCCCTGAGATGAAGCCAGAGCCCAGCATGTTAGCATATATGGGCCCATATATAGCCCAACAGTTCCCTATGGAAATGTTTTTGACTTAGTTACAATTTTGGAAATAACAAACCAATTCCCTCAAGACAATTCTGGCCTTTATGACAGCCACCGTTCCCTTCTAAGTGGCAACTATTCAATATAGTTTAAAGAAACCAAGACAAAGCCTTAGCAAGGAACAGGATTTCCCCCTTACTTGAAAGTTATATCACTCATACTGTTATGCACATCAGATTGGAAAGGTTTTCAGAGCTGCAATCTACAAGCTCTTAATTCTCAGACATACATGAAAGCTCTGTTAGCTTACTTGGAGTATATAGCTTCTATAATAAAAAAAATGATCATTAAGTAAAAAAGGAAGGTACTGTTAGTATTGCAGTGCTTAGAAAAGCACTCCTCTTTTCTCCCATTAAGATTTTGCAACAACTTTGATGAATGAAATGGGTGGGCACATTTCTGCATGGCAAGGACAGAGAGAACTACCACTGTGCATAAACTCTCAGTATGATTCCAAAGTGAGTTCAATTACAAGCTTTTCAAAATAGAATCTCTTCACAAACAGAAACCGTATTCAGCCTGCACTATAAAAGCTGATATCCTTTTTCATTTCAAAATCTTTGATTTTGCCATCCTAAATAATCTCACCTGAAATAAGAAGTGCTCCAAACCTTACCCAAGATATAGGATGCACTATTTCTTTATTTCCCATCCACTTCTTCACTTTAAATTTATCATCTTCCAATGTTATTTATGGTCCCCTAATCCTTCTTTAGAGGAGGTTTAGTATTACCAAGTGACTCACACCCACACAAACTAAACTAGAATTTCATTTTCAAATTAGCCTGCTTATAGGTAATAGGAAAGTTTCTGCGATACAGACTTAGTGTAACTCTATGGATACTGATTCCAGAATTGTTTGGCCATACTGAAAATGCCAGGGCAATATTTTGCTCTCATCTTTAACGCAGCCAGATCCTTTGCTGGCTTTAAAGAGGACAACATCACCCCTGCTCTTCAGCACTGAAAACTTTACAAGAGAGATTTAACCATCAAAAGTTTTCCTTGCTACAGATGATCGAGCACATCAGAAACTGTGCTAAAAACCTCTGTCAATGTGATCTTGGGAAGTGATATATTAATATAAACATACACTAAGAGACATGTCATTTATTAGTGCTTTAACAGTAGCTGTCTTCTGATAAACAAATATGAAAGTTACTAAAACATACAGAAGTGTTGGCCATTACAGTGCAAGACAGACTGTGGCAACTGACTCACGTACTACATCCACAAGTTATACAACTGTTCTGTTTAGACAATATAAGGAAAAGTCTCATACAACACACTTGGGCAGCAAAACATTACAAAGGCGTCAGTTCACAGATGTTTAGGGCCAAGTAAAAGGTTTCAGGTTTTAAGCATTTGGTGCACTCCTGAACTGCAGAAGTCAAAAATCATAATACTCTGCATACATTACTATTCATTAGTGAATTTGGTTGTTCAGTAGTTAGTTCAAAGAGCAAACAAATGAAAAAAAAAGTTTACCTGCTAAACTTAAGGTATTGAGGACAAATTGGGTACCATAAAAAATAGTGAAGCAGTGTTCTTCTCTGTGTTTTGCTTTGCATCGTTCAAAGTCCTTTGAATTCTTTCCTGGGCGAATTTCTTTTATTTCCATCAGATCCACTGAAAGGAAACAACAGTAAGTCAGTCAGCAGAACTGAACTTACCTTCCAGCAGAGTCTGAAGTAGCAAGACAAAAGACTCAAAACATGTATGCATGTATTATATATATGTGTATTATTATAGATGGTTATATGACAAGAAGTCAAATTGCAACAGCTTGCAATCCACAAATAAATGACTCGGCGTATTACTGACCAGAAGATAATAGCAGGGAAAGACCAAAAGAAGAAGAAAAATAAATTCTCCTGTTCCTATCATATACCTTTCACTGTCTATCAATGGACAAAGCTTATACACATAGTCCCTTTGGAGTACAGAAGACATGTTTTCACAAATGGAATTTATATTGAACAAGAAATTTCCAACTGCCAACCGTTCAGAGACAGAAGAATGATATAGGTTCTAATTTACCTAACTAAAAAGTATCCATCACATCTCAGAAAGTCAGCTTGCTTCAGTACATTAAACAAGTGTGTCTGGCACCCTCCAGAAAGTAAAGAGAAAATGCAGCCTGATAATTAAAGCATTTATGAGCCTTTTCCCAGCCATCTCCAAACAGGTATCTGTCATTCAACATAAGCTGTTGTAGCACCTTCGACTTGATTACAGCATAGCCAAGTGGGAACAATGCATAAGCATGCATTTTCTCAAGTCAGCTCCCTTTTTGTCCAACCCTCGTTATACTGCCTGCATAAGAGCAGCGAGATTGCACTGAAATAGAAATATGTGCAGTCTCAAGATAAGATACTTATTAAAAAACTGAGGAAGTGGTTTGTTCTGCCTGTGAACCAAACAAGTGGCTCTTCCTACTTCTGGACAATCTTGAGTTACGAGCTGCAGAATGAAGAGTGAAGAGAAACATTTAATGGCTGTTCTTGAAATGTGTTTATCAAACCCAGCAAGATCCAAGGAAAATAACTGAGGATTTCTGTTCATGCACTTAAGAACTCCATAATAGAAAAATCAAGTTTTAACTGAACACCTCATCACAGTTATTAACACATAATCAAAAAGAAACCCGGCTGCCAACAGGGTGAAGGAGCTAAACATTGGTTAAAGCTTTGGCCCATTATCACTGGGTTTCAGTGTGAAAAGGCCAGTGTGAAAAGGAGGGGGATACAAGCTAGGACATCCATCAACAGGATGCTGGTAAAGAAACATTCATTTATTAATTCAATTTTTTATTCCTCACAAAGTATCCTAGGCCAAACTTCCCACCTAATACTCCTTATTCTTTGACTTCTCTTGGGAAAACAAGACCTTAAATGTCAACCTAAATTGTTCCTAATACACAAGCATCTTTCTTGAACTTATTTTTCCTAGTGTAATATCTTCAAGATAGAGCACAGCTAATGGCTCAACCTTTTCAGTCACTCTTTCAAACTACTAGATCATCTCCTAATATCTGGATGGACAAAAGCCCTAAGATTATGTGTAACCTTCTAATATAAATTCATGATATAACCATAAATGATCCACAACCAGAAGCTCTCACTGATGACTCAAATCTTCTGACAGTCTCACAGATCCTCAGCAGTGTACCTGGATATGCATCCCAACATGCCAGCATCTGAAAAAGATAGGCTAAGCCCACTCAGTCACATTCATCACTCAGGATGCAAAGAAAGAGAGTAGGTTAGTGGCCACAATATACAGCATGGGACCGTACACCACGCTAGCTCATGCTGATAATGAACAAGAACAACACCAGGTATGTTTTCTTTCCCTTCAACCAACAAATCTCTGCTGAAAAACACAGTTTTAAGTTGAAAGCAAAGTGTACTCTTCATTTCACACTCCCATAAATCCACGCAGAGAAAACACCACACCACAAAGAGACCCTCAAAACATAACCTATAAGCAGCGATAGAACAGTTTCACAATCTGCACTGCTGTTGTCATTTCAAGTGCCTCTTTCCTCACCCAGACCTCTGAAACAAACACGCAGCCTTGCTTAATGTCTTCCCTCAGTTACATATGCACTCACTACACTCCTCTGCTTTGCAGTACAATCTTTCAGCCCTACCATTCCACTCTCTCGTGTGAATGTATGTGTTTACATATATATGCACAAGGATTTTTGCACACACAGCTTTCATGGTGCTACTGCTAATCTTACAGTCTTCTTTTACTCACGCTGCTTTAAGGACTGGACTGTGGGGATAGATGCTGTTAACAATAGAAGAAAATAAATGTAAATTATTTTTCTTATAAGGGTAATCAATTTAGAGAAAGCTGTATCATTAATGTGCAGTAATATTGAAGTGTTGGAATTTGTTCATTTAATAAGGCTTTACAAGAACTATATTGCTCTTATGGGATTTCTCATGTGTTCTTTAGAACAAGCTCCATTAACATGAGTCTATTTCATACTACTGATAGGAAAGTTGGGGTAAAAAGCATCAGAGGGGCAAAGAGAGAGACGTGCACAGACAGGATATATTCGGGTCTCAGCTAAGCCCTGCTGTCCCCCCCACAGGGACTAGAGCTGCCAGCACCCTCCACCCAACGCCCATTGCATCCGGAATGGCTGATCCCAATGATCCAAGAAGGGAACAGCCAGGAAAAGCAGCAACATGTTTCAGACTCAGATTAGTAAATCAACTGTACCAAGTTGCCTGTTACTGTGAACTTATTATAGCACAATCCATCACCGAACAATTAAAATACAACTTCATGCCTGTGCTAGAAGTAGCAGCACAGTGCCTCGGACACTCCATCTTCTTACTGCACTGATCTTATGGAGCCTTTCTTCTTCTCAATCCTACATGCAAATTGCAGTCATTTTCTGACCTGGCTTCATGGACTGATATTCCTGGCGCCATTTATATCTGAAAAAACACAGATCTGAACATATGCAGCTTGCAAATTGTAAGATTGAGTGCAATAGGCTTGCAAGTGCAATTTCCAAGTAACAGTATAAGATTACTGAATTCCCCAAAGAAACAGTTCAAAAAGCGTTCTGTAGAGAAGCTGACTAACACCCAACAAGATAAAGAGGACATTGTTAATGCATTCATTAAGATGCCAAAGAGTTAAGAAGCTAAGTGCCACTCAAAAATCCTACAACACCAGCTCACATTTCACCCATTCTTCTATGTTATTTTTTCCATGGGTTAAAAGAATCTTCTTGGCAGTCTCATCAGTCCTCAGTTGATTCTGACAACTCCCTCAGGTGACTGTTTAACCAGACTGGACTCCAAGGCACCCTCAGTTCCCATTCTGTTTCAGGCTCCTATCTGGATATGCAGTTTGCACTGCATTTGTGGCAGCTGCACGTCTGCTCTTGATGCTGTGTCTGTTTAGTAAATCAGTAATTCAGTGGATCATTACACCACTACACAGCAACTTTCCAAAGACTGCACAGATTAAACAGCACTGTGCAACTAAGAATGCCTCCGAGAACTCTTCACAGCCACAAACTTAACAACCACCTTCTGATCCATAACATCTCCACTGATCTTCATTCAAATAACTTGGCAGCAAAAATCATGAATTGCTGTTACCTTTCTTTCAGCTTCCCCAAGAGGCAGATGGGAAGACAGAACTAGGAGGTGCAGGAATGACGCAAACAGAACTGCAGAAAACATTACATTGTTGTATATGACAACACTGTGCTGACCATTCCAGGTAAGATTTAAACAGGAACAAACAAGAACTGCTACCCAAAGGGAATGGTTTGCCTCCTTCCAGCCCTAGCACTCACACATCACTCATTGCTTGCAGGAAGCACAACTATTCAGTGGCCAAGCAGATAACTGCACGAAGGAACTGTGCTTGAAATCAGCCAATGCTAACAGTAGAACTGTAATATGTTAGCTGGAAGCGACCATGTAAGGTCACACTAAGAAAACATGCAATAATACATTAAATGCATTATTTTCTTCATTAGCTATTTTCAACAGCAGGCCCCAGAAGTCTACCAGGAAACTACTGGCAATGTTTCAGAAGGGAAAATAAGGGACTCTAATCATCCAAACGGCACAGACCCAGACACAAGGGTGGGCATTATTTTTGCATTTTTATGTGTATACATAATAATGTTCTGCACAAGCATTTCAGAACTAGTTTTTAGAATCCACATCTTCTCAACAATTTGCATTACAAAATACTCTAAAGAAGGTTTCATTTCAGAAAGGCAGAAGCTGCCTCCTTCCAGATAGGCAATGTGCAAATGAGCACCCATTGAACGAAGAAGGCCTTCAGTATCTTTTTGCAAATGGATTTCACCACGGTTTGTGAGGACAATGACTTTGCTCTCAGTTTCACAGAATTAAAGATTAACTACACAAGGTGTGTCTCTTATTTTATTCAAAACAGCAGCGAAACACTCTGCACTGTTCTGAAGAGAAAAAAGTGAGGCCTCTCTCACAGAAGGGCAAAGTCATATGAAGGAAGAAAGCTGAAGCACGTGAGTACAGCAGTGGTATGCAAAGTGATTCAGCACATACAAATAGTGAAATTGAATACGACATGCCGTAGCCCAAGGAATTACAGCTAAGTCACAGGAGTACCTGAAAGCACAGTTTAAGGAGGCAACACGAGAAATGGTGTGGTGGGTCTTGGCACAGCACCTGAGTACCTTCCCAAGGGGTCCTCATGTCACACAGTGCCACCATCTACAGAAACAATGAATTACCATCCTACCAATGATAGCTACACCTTGTGGATTAACAACTCCCTGCTGGACGGCTCAGCAGAGCAACAGCACGTTACAGCCTTTCTCAGTTTGATGGGCTCTGAATTCAAAGGGCCACAGACCTCAAATGGCTGTTGGTTTCATATTAAAAAGAAAAAGGCACCTTCAGAAAATGAGAAAAAAGTACATAGGTGCCCGTAGAAGTTGATGTTCTACTCCGTCAATCAAAACAAAAAGGTTGCCATGCAAAACTTTGACTTTGGGTATAATATACTGGAGTATGTACATCCCCCACTCACTCCAACCAACCCTATTAGCAGCTCTGGTCTGCAAAGATCACCATGCTGGATCTCCATTTCACTGGCCAGCCACAGCAGGAACTCTGGTCTTTGTAAGCTAGCATTAAACACCACAGAACTGAATTGCTGAAAAATGATTTGAAGACAGCTAAAGGCTAAAACACATTCATTTTTTTTCATTTGACCACAGAAACCATGGTCTAAGTTCTCAGTTGGATGCTTACACGAAGATCCCCTAGGTAGGAGAACAGAAACACATCAGTTTCAAATTAGAAAAAGGTGAATTTTAATATCCTTCTGAAGTGATACTCTGCAAAGAGCAAGAAGTAGATTCACTTCTACAATGACATTTTGTTCTTTTTAGAATGCACAATAGAACGAAAATGACAGAATACAATTCTCGAGCATTCAGTGGGAGTTATGTTTGTTCCTGCTGTTTACTTATAACTACATGGCTGAAAGAGTACAGAAATTTAGAGAGAAAAAAATAGCGACAGCTGAAAATTAGCAAGATGAAGTCTAACATTGCAGCCAAAAGAAGCATTTCACACTTCTCTGCAGAATATGTTGATATTCACTACTTCACCCAGAAAGGTGGAGGTACTGTAAACATTCATACCATTTTCTCCAAAGAGAAAGAAAGAAAGGTTTCCCAGAACAGAAGGAGTTCCCCTTGACATTCAAATTTTACCAATTAAATGACTGCACGAGTTAACTTGGCGAAGAAAAAAAAATCCCTCAACTATGCTTAAGAATGCGAGCCACTTCCACAAACAGCCTCTTAGGTTCTTGCTGGTCCGACAGCTGGCAGGAATGCTCAGAACCAGAACGTGCTTCCTTCTGCGCATCATTTTAGCAGGGATACTAAAAGCAAATTCAGCAAAATTTGATCTCAGGGATAACATGCTGCAGGATAAAATTCACAAAATACAAGAATAAAGATCTAAATAAATAAATACCTTGTTAGCTAGAACAGCACCATCTGTGGCAGCGCACATAAGTTTGCCATTATATTAGTTACACATCCCTGCATTTCACCTCAACCTGTAAATTGCACTTGGCCTGCTATGCTCCAGTTATCTACATGACTGCATTATAGATGCACTGCTGCTTCAGGGAATGTTGATCATTATCCAGGTGCAGCGT
Source organism: Tetrao urogallus (assembly GCF_951394365.1). Taxonomy (NCBI): domain Eukaryota; kingdom Metazoa; phylum Chordata; class Aves; order Galliformes; family Phasianidae; genus Tetrao; species Tetrao urogallus. The sequence continues at coordinate 4,248,112 of NC_136825.1, forward strand.
TTCTGCAGAAATGTGGTTTCTACTTGGCTGTATGACAAAACCTGAAAACAAACACAGTGCAATCCTGCAGATAAGGAAGAAACAGAGCAGTACTCACAGGTCTAAATTCTGTGTACAACATGAATTTACTGAGTTAGTTCTTTGTTTCTTTCACCCCCTTTCTTAATACATCCCTGAAATATGAAAATTCCACTTATGGATTTTTAATTCTGAAAAATCTCCTATTTGAGCAGGAAGTAAAGCATAAGTGATTTTTAACAGTCTCTGATAATTCTTTTTATTTTCACACATTAGACAAATAACTAATTCAGTTAGTAACATTCAGTGAACCTGAGATGGTAAATGTATTAAAGAAGTCATGAATTAAAGCCACAGCCATTTTGCTCTACAAACTCTGGAAAAAAATGGCAGGAAAAAATCAAGAGAAGAAAGATAGCATGAAATTAGCAGCTCATGTGAATTCTAAAATAAAATATTATTCACTGTGAGTCTTACATGTTAATTAAAAATGAAAAAGGTATAAGGTATTCCTGCTACGTTAATATACATCTGGACTGAAGATTTGTTAAACCAAAGTACATAATTAGTTACAAAAGCTCAGTTTCAGCAGGCTTTATTCCTGTTTGCTGTGGTGGTGCCATGGACATCTCAGAGCATAAATTCTCCTAGCTATGAATCACCATTTCACACAAGGATTGATGGGGGAGCATGCAGAAACTCCCATGTTTTCCAGTGACTAATCAGACTCCAGCTGTCACAAACTTTCCCTTAACAGCTCTCCTTAAAGCACTTCCCATCAGTAAAGAACGAAATATCCATTCCAGCTCACCTTTCAGAAGGCCTACAACTCAAGTACTTGCTACACCAACTTAGATACCATAAACTCTTTGTGCCTTAGTTTATCCACGTGCATCTAAGTACGTCCATCATGGCACAAATAAATATTGGGTGCACTGAATACACTCCAAGTCAGCAAACGCCAGGTGCTGGACCCCAAACACATCTCTTGGCAGAACACTGACATCAGCAGTTCCCACTCCTGGTCACCCTTTCCTTCCTCTCTGCTTTTCACAGCTGCTGAGAAGTTCTCCGTGCTGCCACCTCAGCTATGACAGTGCAGCTGCTTGTGGGCCACGTGCTATCCCAGCAAAGACACAGAGCAGCAGGGTCGCTGACATGGAGGCAGAAGTGACCCCAGAAACCACAGCAACACTCAACATACCTATTGTGTAGTTAGCCTGCAACAACCTAAAGAGGACAGAGCTTAAAGAGCAGCACAGGCACGACGACAGTGGAGCCACCACACAGACCCATGCACTGCTGTAAAGGGTTTATATGCTCCACGACCACAGGGCAGAACTACAGGAAGTGACATGCTGAGCAGTGCATCACAGTAATGTCACAGCTTCACAGTCATGCACACAGCATGCAGAAATTAGCGTTTGCCAGAAAAGAACCATTACAAATTAAATAAGCAAATCAATTCCCTCCATACCAGGAAACTGAAACTTCATTTTCTGATGTGTTGATAACACATTAGTTTAGCTCTGTTCCAGTCATCAAGATCAGTACTTCTGAAGTTGCAAATCCATAAACTCAGTCATAGGCCACTAAAACCTATGGGTACATGATCCATGGATGTGTCATACTGGGTCTCATTCAAGGCACATGTGTTAATACCACACTGCAGTACAAAGCACAACAGGGAAAAGAAGTAAAAGAAGTAAATAAATAAAAGACTCGAGGGCAAAAACATTCTCATCAGAAGTTAAATCAATGCTTGACCACTGATGGCCTGGTAACTTAGGATTGAGAGCTCTGATATTCTGAGCCCCACAAGCAGTCCCATAGCCCTCCTAGCAAACACTATCCTCGTAGTTTAAAATGATGGAGGACAATGCAGAATAAAAATGAATGCCTTTAATAAGTAGAACGCAGAAGAAAAATCCCCGACATTTTGCACCTACAAATGTTTCCCTCAGATGACTCCAGAGCTATGAAGGGGGACCTGAAACATCTCTCTGTACAGCACTATAGCAAGATGACAAAATAAGTCCAAGCATGGATGAACACAGTGATATCTAGCACAGATTTGTCCCCCTCAGCTTTTTGCATAGCTCTCTGCAGACCCATGTGAGGAAGCACATGTCACTTGCATTAATTTTAATACACCAATGAAATCTTGCATGCCAAACATCTGTGATTACAGCTCTTCTAAAAGGTGCATTGCTCCCTCCTATCTATTTCAGTTTTCCTCAATGGGTTCCTTGGACCCAAGCGAATCCAGGAAAGGCATCTATAAGATGACATAGAAAGGCAGCACTAGGAACCTTCTTGACCTTTACTAAACCTAGGAAACTTCAGGTCAGGCCACTCCACTCTTTCCATTGCTGACCCTTCCCCTTCCATTTAAAAGACAACTTAATGCTTCCAAAGAATGTAAAATATGGACAAATTGTCATTATTTTTTCTTGAAAGGTACTCATGTAGTAGTCTCTTCAAACACTGCAGGCCATAAAGAAGTCATCTCACCTAATCTGTGTGTTTGGTCCTACAACATGTTACATGTTCCAACAGCAAACCCACAGTAAACCCAAGAAAGGGAAGTCTCACAAGAGGATCTGAGTTTCCATACATAGAGAAAAATCCACAGCTTGGACAAGCTCAACAGCTACATTGTCCTCATGAAAACTGAGCCATCACTCAAGAACAGCTGCACACAGGTTGTCCACTGCATTAAGACAACCACAAATGGGCACCTTTCCCTCCCTTGCAGATGGGCAGGGAGGACTGACACTAAAAGGAGAGGTGGAACATGAGGCTCCTCTAAGGGAAACAGTGAGGTTACGATGTGTGTTTTGCACAGCCTGATGTGTAGAGCTAAAAGGAAGCACCAGCTGAAATAAGACTTTGTGCTTGCAAAATTGAGAAGCTGTGTAGCACCATTCAGCTCCAACACAACTGTCAAGCTAAAAAAAAAGTTACCAAGACCCTCAGAAGCTCTATTAAAGTAAGAGAACTTCCATGAATGTAGCAGTTGAAAATCTGGCTCCCTGATCTACTGTTGAAACAGCATAGCCTACTACAAGGACACCTGCACTATTTTGCACAGGGGACAATACGGAGATTTCACACCAGTTCCTTTTGTTAGAAAATGTCTTTTGTATCTGGTGACCCAACTCTCTCAGATGGCCACTGGAAAACCTCCAATACTCTGGCACTATGCAGTTTAAGCCACATAGCAAAGAAGAATGCTTACACCAGATTTTCTTGCCTTTGTATATCATCACTTGTTACCACAGCAATGGCTTGGAACTAGGAGTTTTACAAAGAAGAGTAGCTCCATTTTAACCTACTCATCCAGAGTAACACATCTACACTGAGCAGAAACAGTTCTGATTTCAGCAGCTCTTTCACAGAATCACAGAATAGTTTGAGTGGAAGGGAACCTTTAAAGGTCATCTAGTCCAACTCCCCTGCAATGAACAGGAACATCTATAGCTAGATCAGGCTGCTCGCAGCCAAGTCCATGCTGAACATAAAGGCTGATAGCCTTCTCTGCAGGTAATGCAATTAAGAACATGCAGAACTACCACACTGAAGGCCACAGGGTTGTCTAAACATTTCTATCAGCATAGCTAATCCTATATCTCTCCTGAGCAGACCTATTTAATCCAAATATAAGTTGCTGCCTAGTCATTAGTGTGAGGCTTAACTTAAATCCCTTGCAAAACAACACTAACCAAACTGAAAAAGTTCCTTGTAATAACCTGAGGGTTCAGCCACAACAAGCACGGAGCAGAATCACCTCCACTCATTTGTGCAGTTATTTCCAAAATCCAGGGCTGCAGACAGGCATCCAACACACAGTGACACAGTAAATGATTACTGTATCTATCCCTACCATGCTCTCCTGAACTGCTACAGTTACTGTTCTACTCTCACCCCTAATAAATACCAATTCTTACTGGAGTGCGGCAGGTGGAAATAGCAACCATTAAAATTCACATCATAAAAACTATGTGTTGAAAAGCACTACTCAGTATTAAAGCACAGGATACTGAATAGCAGAACTTGAGATCCTAATTCCCTCTGCCACTAAATACATGTATACATTGCAAATGTATAAGGTTTTTTTATTCTTCACAAGGTCAACACAATTCAACAGTGAATATTTGGGGTCATTCATGTGTACATTTATATACACATAAGTGGAAACAATTTTTCTCTTATCATAAAACTGGTTGTATTGTTTCTGTACAGCTCCAGAGAAATAAAAACTTGAATTCCCCTTATCACCAGTATTCAAGCAGCCTATGCTTTAAATTACCAAATACATGTAAAGTACAAATCCATAAATACTCCAATTTTCAAGCAAAAAAGGAAGCCTGAGTCTCAGTCAAGAGACACAATAGCAAATTTATTAAATAAATAAATAAAAAAAGATTTCCTTCCTCTTCAGCAGAAGTACTGCCAGCGAGTTAAAGCTGCAGTGGCTTTCAGTTCAAGTAGACAGAACCTTTCCAACAGTTCACATAGTTTTCTGAAGCAAAGCCTGCAAAATAATTCTCAGGGTTAGGGAAGGTTCTTTAATTTTTAAAATAAATAAGTATTAATAATGTTGTGCACATTTGTGCAAATGACATACTCTCGGTAGGTCATGGTCTCAGATCTAAAGTTTCCATTGTTGTAAAGGTCACTTGCATGTTGCCAAATTAAAATCCCTGCTGCAGCACTGGAACTTTCAGGCAGAGGGCCTTTGGATAAATTGAAGCTCTACAGCTGAATTCCCTGTGCTGGTAACCAGTGCATCTGGAGGCAAGTCATTACCCTGCTGGATTACCCAGCTGTCAGTCTAACACAATATTCACCTTCTGTTTAAATTGTCAACATCTCTGCGTAGGGCAAGTGATTTGATTGATGGGATGTAGTTCTACGCACACACCTCTTCAGGTCTGGCTACTTTGTACAACTGGCTGCAGCAGTCTTTTCCTCCATGATCCCATGTTATTTTTGCCAGAGGACTCTAAAGCCTTATTCACCCACTACATGGGCATTTCCTAATTTGTTCTAACCCATGCTTCACCCTAGCTTTTATTTACCAGGTACCTTCAAGCCATGCTCTCATAACCGAATTACTCCTCTACACAGGACTTATTTTCAGCTTGCCTCATTCCAGGATCTGAGCATATCAGAACTACTAAAGTACTTGCATTCACACTCATAATTATAGGAAGGGATAATTACCCTCAATTTACATGAGTAACTGAGGCACAGCAAGACAGTTAATCAATCTTAATGAACGTTTCCAGATCTGTTTGCTTTTTCGCAGATCACTACATACAAGCACATTTTCATCACCAATGAGAAAACCCATTCGCATGATAACCAGTCCTTCATTCCATTCCAGCAGATTTCCTGTTGCAGATCCAGGCCATGCAAGGAACCAGACAGGAGCCAGCAGAAACAGTAACAAGTAGAAGTTTAATGCTTGGAAGTAGCATGACATGATGTTGCACAGACAATTCAAAAACCACGTACATTCTCAGTGCTCATCTACACAACCTCACAGACTGATGCACTTTTAGCTTACTGTAGATTTAGCAAAAAAGAAGTTTCTAAAAATCCACAAATCAACAGTCAAACCCCATTCTCTTTCTCCCCAGTTTCTCCCACATTACAATGTAATTTCCACCCCCCCACACACGCACCTCCATATCTGTGACCTCTTCCCTCGCCCCAGTTCAATTCATTCTCAGTTTCCCTCATGTTCTTAACCCCTCTTCCTTCTCCCAGGCCTGGACTAATTTTTTTCTCATGAGTTCTGGCTCTTCTCACCAGGTTCTAGTCTCACTTCTGAGATTCCCCATGCTATACTTAATTTTTTCCTACAGCCTTGAGAATTCTCCACCTCCAAACTCCAACTTCTTATCACAATTTCAATTCCTAAACTCAGCACCGAGCTTCTCATATTATCTGAGGCTGAGCAATAAATGATTCTGGTGACCCAGACAAACAATTCAATTCCTTTACTGAAGGCATTTAGCAGCTGCATAGTAAAATCATGTCCACAACAGAATAAAAAAGTAAAATAAAATAGCTGCCATGTGCTCATATGCAAACGCTGTAGTTACATTATAACAATGGGAGCTGCAAGAATCCCAAAAACTGCAGGCTGAGCTTGGTTGATATCAGCCTTGTTCAGTAAGAACTGAAAATTAGTTTGACTTTATTTTATACCATGGCTTTTGCAGTCCTATGGCTTTATTTTATACCATGGCTTTTGCAGTCCTATATAGCTACAAACTCCACTTTTATTTCCCCACCTAATTACAGACAGTTTAGATATCAGCCAAACAGGCTCCATCAACTCAGGATCTTCAACCCATGCCTTATACCTCACACCTACACCCCCCCAAGACACTGGTACTTTCCAACAATGGTCCTAAATAATGATTCCTATCCTGATACGGCAAATTCCTCAAGAAAACAAACTTTAATTCAGTTTCCTTTTATTTGGAGCTTTTGCTTTTGGAGAAAGAAGAGGTAAAGAAGAACTGATCATTTTAAGCTACGAGACCTCTTGAGCTTAACTGTGGAAAATAGTTGTCACTCATAGCAGAGAGCAAAAGCACCACCATACTTAAAGATGAAAAACTGGAGAGCAGGATTTAGAGAAAAAGCATGTTAACTACATATAAGCACAGCATTATTTATCTAACTAACGAGCTGCAGAAGATCCTTCACCAGCACTGCGACTATTCAGCACATTCTTGGCAAATTACCAAACTCTTCTTAGCCAAAAGCTTAATCATATTAATGAAGGCTCACTAAACAAATATTTGACAATTACATTAATTTATTAGAAACTCCAAGTTCATGGACGCTTTGAAAATACTCACAGAAACCTTCGATCTTGTCAGCTGTCTTGCTCCAGGCTACCTGCCTGGTTTCCATTATAACCTGAATAGTCCTCCTTTCTGGACTACTCTTCTTAATACTGAATACTGTCATAACAGTTCCCAGCTCCAATGTCCTTTTGATCTGGCTTTTCTCATACTCCGGCAGCTCTCCATAATCTATACTCTTTCTGGGCATTGTTTTAGGTTTCTTTTTCAAACCAACTTGTATGGTTTTCACTGCGCTGAAAAGAAAAAAGGAGGAAAAAAAATAATCAGTATTTAAGACAGTATTTTTATTCCTTTAAAACCACATTTATTAAAATTAAAGATACTGGTAGATCCATATATAGAGTAACGAAGCTCAAACCCTGACTATATTTATCTTGATTTGATGACTTCAGGAGTCTCGTAAGACATCAAAAAAGTATCACTTCAAGCTTAGGGTCCTTTCAAGTATCAGATCAGTTTTTACTTACCATGTTATAGCACGTAAAATACGAGTAAGTCTCTGTTCATGGACATTTTTCTATTTGACAGAGATAGAACTGGCTGTTTTCAGTCATTCCTACAGAAGTTTCTTTATTGTTTTAGAGTACCTGTAGACTTGTGTGCTATAAAAACCTTGTGAGTTCTATGTTATGCTAGAAGTTAAATCTTCACTTCTTGATTGAAACTGAGGGTAACTTAACTTGTGGAACTGCAAAGAATATCTGGAAAATGATTTTGTCCTAAGTATTAACAATCAAGATATCAATATGGAAAATAATATTTAATAATACTTGCAACATTTGAAGCACAATCAAAACCTTTTTCCTCTCCCTTAGTTGTTCTTTTTTATTATTATTTCATTCACAGTACCAACTTCAGACAGTCAAAATGCTGCGCCCCTGGTGAACTGCAGCAGGTTTGCTGTTTTCCTTGCCTTGTCTTAATACAGAAGCATTAATTTCCTGCTTGCAGAGAATTCCAAAAACCTAACAGCGAATTACAAGCTTGATTACTTCTCAGCAGGATTATCTACAAACAGAAAGCCCTAGACCCTGCTCTATCATCCACGTACAAAGAAGTGATACCATTTTTGCCACTGTTGCCACGCAGTTCCCCATGACTCCCCTTAACTTCACCCTTGGGCAGGACAGGTCTAAGCATCCTGCACGATTTTCCCTCAGCCACAGCATCCCTGCTGTTCTGTTCTCCTCCTGTCTCCTCAGCCCATTACTCTCCATCACAGTTTCAGTTTCTACACTGATAACTAATTTGTCCGTGTCACTTCTCGCTTCCCCCTTGCTAACTTCTTCCAACCCTCCTCCCCCTCACCCCATGTCAGTCTCCTGATGTGTGCTTCACTAAGGAGCTCTCTTTTCTGCTCTCTCATCAATACCACAGAGCTGTCTTTCAGTGCTGTCACTAACCAGTTTCAGTCCCATCTGTCAGGCTCTGAAGTGGTCCAGTGCAATCTTCCCAATCTCTTTTTAAAATCTACAACTTCAATGAACACTGGGCTGTGTTTTTTTAGGCTATCAGAGAAGCAAACACGAGGCCCTTCTTATCTGCAGTGGCCTCTTCTGCTTTGCCTACACGGAACCTGAAGCCCATTTAGTGTTCTGCAAAGAGTCACACAGATTATACCATGTTTAATTAGCTTGTTATTGTGTAAGAAAAGGGTACTCCATTGTCCTACTACTACTTTAAAAAATACATATATGCCAATGCTACAACTGAGACTTCTGGACAACTTTTAAGGATTGTACACAGTGGCAGATTTCAGTCAGAATGCGGCTGATCCTTTCTGACTCCCTGGAACAAATCCAGCTTGTCACTGAAATCATCACCAGTTTGCATCTAGCAATTTAGGCACAGTCGTCCAGCTACAACGACAAAAATACAAGGAGAACAGAAATAAAATAAAAAATAAGTCTTTAAAAAGCATACTGTGTTGCAACTGTAAAATGAAACGTGTCTTTAAAGAACACAAAAAGGAACTTCTAAACATACTAATTAATAAAAGGCAATGAAGCATTTTTTAAGGGATTAGCCCCTTAATAACAAAGGAACTGCCTCTCAGAGGTGGCTTCTTAAGCAGTTTCCGCTGAACATAATAGACTGGACTTCCTCTTTTAAAGTAGCTCTTTCTTTAAAAAAGAAAGTGAACACTGCTTTTAGCCTACCTAAAATCTTAAGCTAGAAGCCAAGCTTTTAACTTACAGTGAAGCAACACTGTAGCTGAGGACACCAACTTCATCAGTAAGAAAAAAAAGAAAAGAACATCATAGCACTTCATCAACCTAACCAACCATCCCTTTATCATCCGTTTACCTGTTCCATAATTTAGAACAAACACCACAGAAAGCTTCCTAACCATGGAACACACCAGACCTCCCAAAAGAACAAATGGAACACATGATACCAGACCTAACCTTCTCAACATTAAGAGGCCTCCTACACACAAGTATGTGCCCTTCGGCATTCTTACAACCTTCACTGCACAATGACTTGAACCTACAATATTTCTACCCATTCACCCAGCAGAACACCATTATAATCCTCATCAACACAGTACCTGGCTGCCTCTAAATCAGTGGACCATGAGCTACAAGACACCTCTGTGCGAAGCAGAAGCATTACTGCTCTTCTACGGAAAAGTTCCTGAAGCCTAAAGCAGAAAGAAAGGTCTAAATGATTTAGTGAGTGATCTGGTAATCACAGAATGGCCAGGGTTGGAAGGGACCTCAAGGATCATGAATCTCCAACCCCCTGCCACATGCAGGGCCAACAACCTCCACATTTAATACTAGACGAGGTTGTTGCCCAGGGCCCCATCCAACCTGGCCTTGAACACCTCCAGGGATGGGGCATCCGCAACCTCTCTGGGCAGCTGTTCCAGCACCTCACCTCTCTCTCTGTAAAGAATTTCCCTCTGACATCCAACCTAAGTCTTCCCTCCCTCAACTTAAAACCATATTCCCTTGTCCTGCTGTTATCTACCCTTTCAAAGAGTTGATCACATAACATACAAGATCTGGTTTAGGCACAGACATGAACATATGACTCTTTCCCTTCAACTGTAAGCACCACAGGAGCAAAACTTCAATGCTGTCCTGTATCAAAAGCAGAATCGGCGTTACCCATTACTTACTGTGTCGTGACACAACAGTAATTTCTACGTTGCCTTTTAGTGAAGAGCCTGAACACTTTGTACCAAAAAGGTCAGGAAGACCCACTGCAAAGAGCCAAGTGAACACAGACATGGAGAAAGATGTACTTGGTGCTATCCAAGAACCTGCTTATTTAGTGCTAGTACTTCTCAATTTCAAAACCAAACCTTTATCCAAAGATCAGTCTACAATTTGTACTATGTAGACATTCGATAAAACACAGAAAGAGCTGCAGACAGGTGAAATTACAGATGTGCAGGTTGGCAATGAACGCTTCAGATGAGCACAGCAGAACCGCTCCTGAGCCACAGGACACCGCAGGTGCCTTCCCTGCACACAAAGGTCGCTCAAAAAGCGGAATCTGAAGTCAGACTCGCCCCAATTTCTACACTTTCCCATGAGCTCTGGGCGCTGCCGGCCCCATTCTGCACGCGTCGCTGCACGCTCTGCCCCAGCCCTGCCTCAGGACAGCAGCTCAGCCAGCCGGGCGCAGCACCAGCAGCAGCACCACCTCGCTAACAATTACTAGCAACCAGCAGACGGCTGTTTGCACGGAATTTTGCCGAGCAGGGGGAACCAAAGCGCTCGGCCGCAAGGAACACCTGCTAGGGACCGAAGGCGGGCCCAGGCTGCGGCCCTCAGCCGAGCCGAGCCGCGCAGGGCTTCTTCCCCCTCCAGCAGACCGGCCAGCAGCGCTGACCAGCAAGCCCACCGCGGGGTGCCGGGCGGCTCCGTCCCCTCTGCGAGCCCCCCGAATCCTCGCCTCCTTCCCCGCAGCGCCTCGCGGCACCTTCCGTCCCCGCCCGCCTCCCGCTGCCCACGACGCCCCACGCACGGCCGGCCCACCGGCCGCCCAGCAGCCTCACCTCCGCCGGCCGCGCGGACGACGCGGCGCTGGGCGCTGCCGGTGTCAACACGGGCTGCTGGTGGCGGCGGTGTCGCCGCGCCCGGCCGCGTCTCTCCGGGGCTCCCACTTCTGCTTCTACCCGGGAAGGGGCGGGCCACGTGACCCCGGCGGCCACCTCCTGGTGCGCGGGGCGGGCGGGCGGCGCTGCCCGATCGGGTTCCCGTCCGCCGGCGCCCGCGTCCCCTCAGCGCCCGCGGGGCGGATGCCGTCCCGCCTCCCTGCTGCCCGCTGGCCCTCAGCCGCCCTCTGAGGTGGGATAAAGCTGCCGCGGCCCCCTGAGAAGCCCCTGTGAGGAGTAGCGATGGGCTTTCTGCAGGGGTCATCAACCTAAGCACCGAATAAACGATGATGGGTGACTTTAGGTGGAAGGCTTAAGATTCACTGAATGGGATCCGCGTCCATTACACCACAACAACCTCAGCTTGCAGCCCGATTGGTTTTGATTAATAATTTCAACTTCTCAGGACCAGGAACCGAAGAGTGCATACAAAACCACCACAAAAAGAAGAAAGCCCAAAACCTTGTACCTCTGCTCTCCAAATCCCAGCTGTCAAATCCAGTGTTAATGTGGGTATGTTGGCGGTGAACCTAAGCCCCAGCAGCCCCTCCTGGTTCTGCTTCACGGGGCTCAGTACCAGCATGCTCCTCACCAGTCATACATCATCGCTTCAGCACAGGAACCACCCTTGAGCAACCCGCAAGCCACACAGGCACGGAGTTGACCATCTTTGTGATAGTCTTTGCTGCAGAAGTGAAGCAGCACTGCAAAATGTAGCAGCCTCACGTGTAGATGCGCTTCAGTGTGGTTGTCCTGCAAGGAAGATTAAACCTACCAGCTCCCAATGTTGCGCAACCTCGGGCTTCACTGATAGAACTCTTACAGCTGGAGAGCTGTGTAAAAGGAAATAACCTGTGGAAGAAAATCGTTTCTTCAGTGGAGCGTTTTAGCGTGGAATCCTGAGAATTGCTGTAACAAAACCATATCAACATAGACATATAAATGGGGTAAGCAATTCTTTAAAAAGACGCAGCAAAATAGTGACTTTTGGAAACATTGGCTGTTGCTCAGCGCACCCAGAAGCACGAGTACTTGGCTGCCCTCACCATCAGACAGAAGATTAAAAGTCATAATCAGCAGCTCCTGCCATCTGACTTGAAGGCTTTTACACTTCAGTCATAAATACCTCAAAAAGGACATTGACACTGACACTTTTTAATTACAGTATCGAAAGGTTCAGCCCTGTCCTACTGCCTTATTTGGAGCTGAATTGATTACTTCCCCTTAAGAATAAGCAAGGCGTCAAAGAGGATCGCAGGCCTGGCCAGGTGGCCTCCTGCATGCAATAAAAAATGGTCACAAAACTAGTGCCAGCTACTACAGGAGCCACAAAGAAAATAAAGCTTTTGTGCAGAGGACAAAGTTGAATAGTTTTATCCTGTCGATTCCCATTGGAAATAAAAATTGAAGAGCCATCAGCACAAGGAACTTGGAGGATATTGTCCAGCTGTAGCTGCACAACTCAAATAATGAACTTCCCAAGCAGCCACCTTCAAGCATGTTCACTGATAGCTGCAACAGCCTCAGCACATCTCAGCTTGGTGGAGTTTGGGCTCCTGGCAAAGTGCATTTCTCATGAAAAGTGCTCCGGTGCTCACTTGGTTCCACTCTTAAAATATTTTCATTATAACTTTGGTAAATTATTGTCACCATCACAATATTGTAAATAATAAATATTGATTTAAGGTAAACTGAAGTAGCTAGCAACAAGCTGACAGGAAGGAAGGGAGGTCATAGCTCTGGCTGGCCTGCTGCAAGATCTGAGCCGTGCGATATTCAGCTGCTTCTCGGTTCACTGACTTTGCCCCTCGTTACTTGCAGGCTCTACATTTAAAAAATCTTTTGAGAAATTACTGCCCTCTGTCCTCGTACACTTGATACAATAACATCCCTTAGCATTTCTGCAGCAGTTTTCGTTTGCATGTGTCAAAACATTTTTTAAAACAGAATAGAAATTATTTTTTTCACGTTTCCAAAGGAATCGAGGTGTGGAGAGGGAGGTTTGCAGAGGTCCCCAGCAGCAGCCAGCCTGGGGCAGAGCACATCCCCAAGCTTCACACCATGACCTCCTGTACTGTGAGGAATGGCATTTCCTCACAGCGAAACTCCCTATTGCAGAAGAAAACTTTCATTTCTCAGAACCATGTTTTTTTAAAGTTCCAGTTTAGCAGAAACTCTGTCATGTGATTTGGGCTGATCGATACAAGACTAAAAGCAGATGTAAAAACACATGAACTAAGTGTGGGTTTTTTGCACACCTGCTAACTCCTTGCTCAGTGACTTGGGCTGGTTTGCTTGGCTACACAAAACACCACTATACTTATAGGGCCAGCAATCATACCTTCAGCTGAAACGTGAGGCACTGCAGATATTTCCTCCACAGCCCCAGTGCCAGCAGCTCTTCTCCAGCACCATCAGTAGAGATCAATTCAGTCTCAACAAGGTCTCAGCAGGACATGGAACCACTACAACTTTCCTCCTGTGGTTTTTAAGCCACAGGCTGCTGGTCCTGATGGAGCACCATGCTGTGGGAGCAACACTGAGAGCTTCCCATTTTCCTCTCATCCTGCTGAAACCTTCTTAACACTGACTTTGCTGATGCAGGTGGAAGTCCCTATGGGACCATCAGAAAGACATAGCCCAGTCTTTTTTGTTGTTGTTGTTGTTCTTTCCATGGCTGACTGCAAGGATTTACTATTGGCCAAGGCCTTCCCTCAGGGCACACAGGAAGGGAAGAGAAGTTTCTTGCATCAGTGCTCACTCATGCAAAGATCACCTTTAATCTGTACCACGCTACATCAGAAAAGTTTTGGAGAGCCCTCCAGACAACCAAAGCTTTAGCATGAGCTGTGGAACGAGAAGAGCACATTGCTATTTACAGATAGGCATGAAATAGTGCAAAGCACACATCAAAATCTCACTGAAATGAAAATAAGATTGAAAACTTCGTGAGGTACTTGAGTGATTTATTTTCTGAATAGGGGTAGGATGAGAGAGACTCGGCTGGGATATGCATTGCAGGCACGTGTGCCTTGGAAGAGCATCCATCTGGTGTATCTCCAGGATCAGCATGGTTGCATAGAATGCAAATCATAATCGCAACGGCTGTTATCTTTATGCACTGTAGTTATAACTGAGTGAGTCACATAAAAGGGTCAAAACCTTCTGTTCTACTTGTGATGATAAGCATCTTCCTGACATACAGCATGAGAGATCTGTACGTCAACAGATCAAGGTGGGAGTTGGTACTGAGTGAGGTATGACAGACCCTGGCATGGGGGCCCAGTCTTACTAACATATTTATTAATAATTTAAAGGAGGGGGTAAATGAAGGAGAAAATACAGATAATGTATCTACTAATGACTAAAAACCTGAATAAATTTGTATTCTTGCTTGTCAGTGTCTGCAGTGTGCTCTGCTAGCTTACACTGCAACCTGTGCAACTCCACTGAGGCTCATGTACCCATGCTAACTCAATTTAACTTCACCTCTTCAGAAAAGCCTTTGCAAAGGACCCATTTTTCAGAAATTCAGACGTATATCACCTATTACATGACATGCTCCATTTCCCAAATCCATGCTTTCATACGTTGGTAGAGTCATATTATTTCACATACATTAAAAACCATGTGTAAGAAGCCTCCTGCACCTCCCAGCACATTTTATTTGTGCAATGAATTCACACACTTTGCGGTACATCTAGAAGTACCGACTCTACCAACACTTTCTCAATCAGCAACATTTGACTGAAAAATCTAAATTTATACATTGTGTGAACTCTTTCAAGAGCAAATGTTACAGTTGAACTTTTCCAACAGAGAAAAGAACATGGAAAACTGGGTAATTTAAACCCAACAGTCTTCACTCCAGAGCCTTCCTGCCACACACCTGGGATTATTTGCCCCCGTTGCTGTGAAGGAGAGCTGCCCCACTGAGTCTCAAAGGCAGCGCTACAGAGCTCACCTTCAATCCTGGGCACAGTAACGAGCGATGTACTGCTGAGATTAGCTAGGCAGCGTCAAATGGAAGTTTCTTCCTCTTTGTACTCTGATTCCACCTGGGTAGAAGCATGCTGTTAATAGCCCTTAAGCATACAAAATCTCTAATCGTGTTTTCACTAGCCTGAGCTGTTTGTTAACACTAAATGTGATTTAAATAAACCTGCCACCTTTTATGATGCTCTCTTCCTCCTTCAGGAGCACAGATTTGGTTCTGGCTGTCACTAATAGAAAAAAAGAAAAAAAAAGGAAGTTATGAGAAGGAAAGTGGAACACATGAAGTATGTCATTTTTAACTAGCAGGACACTATTACAATCTTCATGGGCTGAGCTCTTTCATGATGTGCCACTAGCATCAGACATTAATAACTCATTAATAATGCCCAACCTGAGATAGGTGCAGCAATTGTAACAGGTTTCGTGTTCTCTGGGCAAATTTTCAATTCTTTGCTTTCTGCTTTGTAAGCCCTTGCAGTGCCCTCTGTTCCTGATTTTTAGATGTCTGTAACCAAAAGGGATCATAACTCACTTTTTTGACAAATGCTGGGAGTTTCGTGGGCTCTGCCAATGCCAGCAGCTGAGCTTGAGGTAAAACATTTCATATCTTTAATCCAGAAAGGAACACAAGGAAATTAAAAGCTCTTATTCCTGGTTTGAGGTGTGCGTTTAGCAAACAGCCTGCGTTCAGCCTCATGCTGTATGGAAACGAATAGCTACACATGGAAACTGGGATTTCAAGGCTGTGCCAGAGGACAACTCCTTGCTTGTCAGCTCAGCTGGAAATAGGCTGAAAGAAAAAGGAAACATAATTCTGACCAAAATTTGTTCCCATTGAATACAATGAAAATGTTGAAGCTGAATAATGCTAATTTTCTAGTGATCTGTACTCAAATAGCAATCAGATGTTATAGATTTACAAGTAAACACGTATACGTAGGTATATCTGTAAATAAATCTCAGCTGTTGAACAGATTAAAAACAAACTCCACTGTCACTCCTAGCATTGCAAGAGCAGTATTGTTGCAGAAAGGATGGATTTTGATAAGAAAACAGCCAAGCAAAAAATACAGCAGAAGGAAATTCCTATTAACAGGGAAAGAAAAACAGAAGGTTTTCAGCCTCCTCCTACAGGGAATATCAGAGAGTTCTTTGGTGGGGAGATCAGGACCCAGGCTGGAGAAGTGGGTGTTCTTTAGCTTTCTGGCTTGTTAAGAGCAGCTTGAAAATGAGAGGTGAGCTAACTGGGAGAGCAAGGTGTTGCCAGATCGTGGGTTTGTCTGTGCTTTTTTTCTCTCTCTCTTTTTTTTTTTTCAAAGGGAGGAAATAATGAGTGCAGAGCCGCAGAGGTTTGCAGTGGGTCAGTCAGGAAGTCTGGGGCTGGGTATTTAAAAGACAGATATTTTTATTATATGTTGCTCTCAGGAACCAAACGCAAGCAAGAAAACCATTTTCTTAGATTAAAAACATGCAAAATTAGAACTCACCTTTCAGTCTAAACCACTCTATGATTCTATGAATACAACTTGGAGTGGAGCTTTCACCCAGCACTTGTAACGGAAACAGGCAGTTCCTTCTCCTGCTGCCCCTGTCTGCAGCTCTGCCCTGGTGTCTGGTGCTGGCACAAGTGTGTGCAAGTGCCATAAAATCATCCTGATCTGCAAGAACGCAAACGTGCAGCAAAGAGGGAAGCAGTTTCAGGGTTGGCTCATGAAGATAAGAAGAGGGCGAAGGTATCTGAGAACACAAATTGACAGCTGGCATTAAGAACACTGCAAATGGAGGAAAAGAGGATTGGCTGTATGTCTTTAAATTATGAAACCACTTTTAATTTGGCCTTTCATGATCGTTACCTATTAACCTTAAGCTAGCTGATAATCTTTACTGCTGTAGGTGCTCATGAAAAATGAATGCAATAAAAACACACAGAAGAGTTCAGCAATAGTCCTTGAGCAGCATGGTTGGCTGAGATACCTGGAACTCAAGCTGCATGTAGCACGGGTTGGTTACATCTGACTTCTGATGAGGAAGCTGGAAAATTGACTTGGTTGTTACCCAAAGCAATGTGTGCTTTCAAATTTGACCGAAGAATCCTCCTGGTCAGCAGGCTGGTTCTTACTGTGGTGGAGGGAAACAGAAAATCTGTGTTGCTGAGGCAGCTATGAATACCTGAAAATGAATTAAGCCACATCACAATTGATTTGCAAGGAGAAAAAAAAGGGGGCTAATTAATCATTGTATCGAAAGTCAGGCTCTACAGAAGAAGTTGCATCAGCTGAAGATAAAACAAAATGCAATTGCTTCTCAGTGTGTGTAGAGCTCCCATGTCGTGCTGCTTTGACCTTTCCTTCTTTTCATTTTTACTGTTTGAAGCAAAGACAAATGGCTTGGGGACAGACTTGTTCCAGCAGGGCACAATGACTGTGCTCTGTAATCAGTCTTCTCTTGAGACGGAGAAGGCCAGCAGTCACAGAATCATAGAATCACAGAATCCTCCTGGATGTGTTTTTGTTTAGAAAAGGCAAGGACAAAAGGGCCATGCTTCTTGCACTGAATGCTGGGCTGCTACAGAGGGAGAAAAGAGATCTGCCAAGGCTACAATATTAGTTTACTCACAGAGGAAGTTTGTTTAGAAACTGTAGGCACGTTTCAGCAGCTGATTTGTTGTTCTGAAAACATACTCTCAAACCTCAAACACAAGCACTCCATCTCTGTAGGGTTTGCTAGGGTCCTTGAGAGCAATAGCTCAGGCTGGGCTGCGGTTTTGCAGCATCAGATCAGACTGGAAGCACTGCCAGATCCAGGACCACCATCGAGCCACTGCTGCCCATGGGGGCAGACATCATTAGGCTCATTTTCTTTGCTCATTTGAAACTAAAGCTGAGAGAGTACAACACTGCAGAAACCATTTGTAGTTCTGAGGCCAGTATGCCAGCTTACTCAGCTGTGTTTCTGGTTTCTCAGCCACCATACGATGGAATCGTGTTAGCAAAAAAAAGAATGTTTTAAAACATTGCTTGTTTTTATCAACTTTAATGTTGCTTTTGCTGGTTTCCTGAAGGCAAAGGATTATGTAATAAAAAGAAAGTCAATATTAAGCAGTGGGGTTTGAAATTACCGTGATAAATTGAATTTTAAAACAATACAGGCCTTATCATGTACTTACAGATAATAAAACATATCAGAGGGGATGATATGCTGGCACTGCCGTCGAGAATACAACACAGAAGGAGGCTGTCCAAGTCGTGCTCCTACTCATCTATCTCCCATTACATTTATACATCCCTCCATTGCTTTTCCTAGGATGAGAAGTTATGGGCTGTGTCCTGGCAGCCCAAAGCAGCAGACGTGCTCCAGCCCAGCCCCTCCTGCCCCCAGCTCTCAGGTACAGCTCCTCTTACCATATTCCCTTCCTAGAGGAAAGGTGTTTGCTTTGTTACACTGGTATGAGTTCGGCTTTCTGAACGGAGGAGAGGAATGTAGGCCAAAAAAAAAAAAAAAAAAGAAATCATTGAAAAATGTCACTGTGCAAATATTCTGCAACCAGGGCCGTAAAACTGAGATGCACAGATAAATACTATCCAAGACACCCCTCTGTGCTCTGGGCCAAAGTTCCCATTTGTCTGTGTGGGCAGCTCAGGTTCCCTTCCCTTCTGCCATCATCACCTTCACCAAGACATTGCGTGATTCAGATCCGTAAAGTTCTATCCGCAGTACCTGAAGTATCACAAGTGCTATGTGCACACCCCCCAACACTTCTTTTATTACACGCACCAGAATCCATACCCATTCTTTTAGCACCTCCTACAGTCACTCTTTTAATGCTAAACCAGTGAGTCCAAGTGCACCAGGCGATCATCATCAGGCTCATAGAACCATTAACGTTGGAAAGATCACTAAGATCATTAAGTCCAACCCCAGCTCACCCCCATCTGCCCACTGACCACATCCCCACAGCTCTGGAGCACCTCCAGGGATGCTGACTCCCCCACCTCCCTGGGCAGCTGTGCCACTGCGTCACTGCTCCGAGAAGAAATGTTTCCTAATATCCAGCCTTAATCTTCCCTGGAGCAATTTGAGGTCATTCCTTCTTGTGCTGCCACTGTTACCTGGGAGAAGAGGCCAACCCCAGCTCTCCACAGCCTCCTTTTGGGCAGCTGTAGGAAGCAGAGAAGTCTCCCCTGAGCTTCCTTTTCTCCAAACCGAACCATCCCAGTTCCCTTAGCCACTGCTCATAAGACCTGCGCTGCAGAGCCCTCACCAGCTCTGTTGTCCTTCTTCAGACGCACTCATGACCTGTGCTGGCCATTTCTAAGAACAACAGAGAAGGTACAGAGCTCAGTTCACAGGGGAAAGCACAGCTGCTTTTCTGCTCTGCCTCTGTTGTGTGCCATCACTTGCTGCACTGCTCCATCCACAATACCACGATGCCACTCACTGCCTGCATCCAGTACTAGCAGACTTTCTGCTTGGAATTCCTCTAGTGTAAGTGTTGCTACCTCAACAGAAGCTTGCAAGTCACTGGCTTGTCTTCTAAGCACCCTTATTTGTGCTTTCAGACTAGTTGCTCACATAATTTAGCAGCTGAGTGTAACTGCGTTAGGAGTTCTACCTCCAGACACTCAGCAGCAACCAACACAGGGTCAGCTCCAGCCCTCCAGCAGCTGGAAAACCTCACAGCAGCCAGCAAAACAAGCTCTTTCCTTCCATGGCACACCCACAGAGACGGAATTGCACGACATGACCACATTCACCCCACCTTCACCACTGACCTCTGCTCTTCCCAAGGGTCTTCTCTGGCTGCAGAGCAGAGGCAGCCAGGCACGCATCCCAAGCCTGCAACTGCTGAAAGATCCTTCCCAGCAGTTGGGTTTGTGTTAAGCTAACACCTTCAGGTGGATAAGCCTCCCCTGGAGCCAGCTCAGGATCACAGATCCCCTTGCATCGCACCATCACTTTCTGGTAGCTCAGTTTAAAATGAGATCTTCTGGGGGAAAACTGGAAACCTCTGAACACCCCAAGAGACACTGAAGTATCTCCTTGTGCAAAACAGCTCAGCTGAAACTGGAAAAAGAAAAAAAAAATACAGAAAGAAGCAGGCTTCCTTTCTCCCTTGCTGTGAGCAGCCTTCCCTGACACAGCATTTGTACAGTGCACTGGATCAGGAACTAATCCAGATTAACAGCCAGCTTTCTGCTTGCCTGGCACCAGAAAGTGAGGGCTGCCTTCCTTCTGCCTTGCACTTTGTACAGACATGCCAGCACTGTGCTATTTGGGCTTTGGAATCTTGTCTTCCTGTATTTCTCAGTGACTTGGTGAGTGTTTCTCATTTAGCTCATGCTCACAGCCTGCATAGAGCTTGGTGATCTTTCAAGATAGTTTACAGCAAAGATGGATTAAAGAGCAAACTCAGCTATTAGCTCAGCTTCTCCAATCTGCCAGCTTGAGATAGGCTAGGTTAGCAGCTTATCTCCTCAAATCTGCTCTTGCATATGTGACCTATCTGTGAGCACGGCCCATGTCCCACGATAGGGTGATTTGGCATTTGTGTGCTTCACATCACTGACCCTTTCACAAGCTTCCATTTCCAGTTTCCTTCCCCGATTGCGCCGTGTGAGGGCAGCAGAGATCGTGCTTGGCCGTGTGCAGGCAGCTCGAGTACAGCCACCGATTTCACGTTCCCTCACTGAACATCAGCAGGTGAACAGGAAAATGGTAATGTTTGAAAATCTACCTGAGAATTGATTTCCCTCTCACCCTGTTGTCACGCACCGGTTGATTTTTAGCAGAAAGTTTACCTAAAGCAAAGAGTGAGCCTGCACGTTTTCATCCTCCCTAAAACAGATGAGCAAATATTTATAAAGGCATGAAAACCATAAGCAAACAGGAAGGGCTGGGTGGCTGTACCAGGGGGCAATGATACAGAGCAGCCAGAACCCTCATGGGGCTTCCGTGCTTTGGTCAGAGAGAGCTCAGCACTGAGATTTCAGCTGCACCTGACCAACGAATGTTGGATTCAGCAATTATTTTACGAAGACAGAAACGCTGCCACGCAGCATCTCACCAGGCCAAACCACAGCTGGAGCTGGAGCTCTTCCCTTGCATATCAGAGCGGCTGCCAGGAGATGGAGCACTGCACCCACTGCACATCGCCACCGAGCACCAACAAGAGCTCCCAGCTCTTTCTGCTCCAGCCAGGCTGACCCTAAGCCTCCATCCACCCAAGGTCAGCTGCTTGCTGCCACCTGCCAGCAAACTAAGCAGAAGGAGCTGCTGCTGCTGTTGCTCCTTGCTACCACATGGTGCAGGTGGGCTCTCTGTTTGCTGGCTGCAGGCATGGGCTGCATTGCTCCGGCCAGAAGATGCCTACAGCTTATTGGGGAAGTGCAGAAGCTCTAGGGGGCAAGGCACTTGGGCATGAAGCCCGTATGTCTGATGGCAGCACCAGCAAAGATGGGCAGATGTTTTAAACTGGTCAACATCAAGCACTGTGATTTGGTTTCCTTTGGATCATTCCGCCTTGGAACTACTCTGATCCTGGTGTCATTTGCTTAAGGGAAAACTGAAAAACTGCACATTTTCAAATTTTTCATTTGAAAAACAACCAAAAAAGCAATGTAGGAAAATTCCCATGAAGGTCTACGCAAGCAGGCTGTAGAACTGACAAGCAAAACCCTGTGATTTTGTCTTTCCACACCTGTGGTCCATTTAAGCTATAAATCCCATCTATTATGAGCAAGGGTTGCTATTGAACATCTTGATGAGAGAGGTGAGATTGGTCTGCAAGTACAACATACTACGATGCTTCTTAATACTTGGTGTAATAAAGCCTTCTCCTGCAAACATTGTCATTGGTTATTTCACCAAGGCGTAACTTGCTGTTGGCAAATCTTCCATAGGAAGGTTATAATAACATCACTCTCTGGCATCTCTGCCAGATATTCAGCTCTTTATTTTCTGTTCTGTCATATAAGCTGAGTAATTTATATGCCTGTTCCATACAAAAGGTGGTTATTATATGTTTGAAGAAAGAGGTTTGACAATACCTGCCTCGTAAGAAATGCCAACGGAGTAGTAGAGAGGAAAGGCAAGGGAAAATGCTGTAAATCAAGAGGTGATGAGGCAGTTTTCACATGGAAGATTAAAACATCGTTAAGGGTTCCACAAACAAATATGTTGAGTTATAGACAAAATCCTATTTTCTCGCATTTGCCCTCTGTTTTTGCAGCCCTTTTATGGATGTAATTCCAACTGAAGTCAAATCACGTCTAGAAACTAAATTCCAAAACTAATCCATAAGTAGAATCTGTCACGAGCGCTTATTATTAGGTTGATTTGTACAAGATGTATAGATATGATTTCAAATAAAAGCAACATTATGGAAAAAATGACGTCAATCGCCGTTTTGTCTGGGTAAGGAGCACAGTGTGAATGCTGTCCCAAAATAACACGTCTGCAGTGATCTCAGTGCAGCACAGCTAGCATTGCCTGCACTGCACTTTCACACAGGTGATTTCATGTGAGTGCTCACCCACTGCTCTGAAATGCCATCAGTCCCCCCAGGCTTAGAAATGGACACCTGGCTCTGCCAGAAGGAGCAGGACTGGACCCTGGTGATGCACCAAGACTGCAGCAGTGCCTTTTCTTGCTACCTCCACTGACCTACTTCTTGCATGCAGCTTTGGGCAGTTCCTAGTTCGGTGCTGAAAGCTCAAATGGTTGGGCAGGGATTGCAACAACAGCTGCCACGTGGTGGTGAACCTGGTGGGAAGCACAGCTGTCCCATGGCAGCGCCTCGTGGGCAATACTGCACGTGGCTGTGGGGCACACACCTGGAATCACAGAATCAGAGAGTCATAGCACCATAGCACTATAGGATGGAAATGGGACCTGGTCATGTGCCTCAATGTGAGCACAGCCAAGCGAGCAAAACCATCAGCAAAAGGAGCACACCAGAAAATCGAGCCTCACCTGTGTGCGTGTCACAGCTCACAGGAGCACACTGCCCGCTGTACATCACCTCCTGCTCTGCAAATTCTCCCTACCTCTGTTTCATCCCATATTCCAAACCCTGAGAGTTGCAGCTAGGAAGCAAAGGGTCCTTTATTTCCCTGGCACCCTAACTCACCTCAACACAGCCCATCTCCTCTGCCAGTCGCAATCAACGCAACTCTTTCTTTGCAGCACAAAGGAAATCACATTTCTTTGAAACACTGAGGAAATCTGAATGTGTGTTCCTGTTTAGCATGATTAAGGTGTCACATAGCACTCCCACGCACCCCGACACAGAGAACTTCTTGCCGGCTGCTGATGTCAAAGCAAATCAGCTAAAAACACAGAGGGTTTCTGAGAAGCACAAGTAGGACACAGCAGGCAGCTGACACTGAGCTGCATGGCCTGTATGAACCGGGCAGCCTCAGGGATGGGGACAGCACGGTGGCATCCCACCCCAAGCAGGATTTTGGGATATGCATCAAGCATGTCTTCACAGTGCGGATTCCTGCATGTGAGATGCTTGTTCCCCCTGCTTTTCTCCAGCTCTTTGTCTTGTTTATTTTTGCCTATGCCCTGTGGTTTGTCCACTATTAGCATTAATAATTTAGGGAATTGCCTACTTCTGCTGAAATCAATTCCTGTGCTACTGCTGGTAAGTGCTGGGCCTGAGCCTGAGAAATGCTGTGATGGGGTCCAAATAAAGCAAACAAAACGAAATGCAAGCAGAGGAGAACAGAATCTCCATCCCCCACAGATTTAGGTGGGGATGCCCAAAGCCTACAAAATATGAGCACCACATCCCAGCCAAAATCCTTTACCCTTTCTGAAGCCCTCCCATGAGAATGCTGTGGCCCAGCATTGACTTCCAGCACCACAGTGGCAGCCCCACAACGTCCATATCAGCACCAAGGCAAAGCTATGTTGGTACAGGCAATGAGGCTGGCAGTGAAAAACACAACATTTAATGCCTCTGCAGTGCTTACTTCATGGCTAAAGAAGAGTGTGTGAAGCCATGGATCCAAGCTGATCCGTGTACCATCACTCCTCCATCCCACCTCCAGTATATCCTCACCCAGAACACTTTTGCTTTAAGCATGTTCACCATCGCGATGGAAACCTGCTTCCTTTGACTCACGGTGTTTTAGGCCGTGGGGATGATCTTCTCCTTTCCTCACCAGCATCGCACTTAAACTGCTGAGGGCCACAGAGGATGAAATGTCAATGCAGAGGTCATGGGCCTCGTGAGGGAGACACTGGCCCTCTCCAGAGCTGCAGCCATTGCAAATCAGCAGTGACACCCTGCAGGTTGGGGTGCAGGGATGTGTGTCCCTCACCCACAGGTTTTTGGAGCACATGGAGGCCGGGGAAGAATGCAGTGCCAAAAGTGTTGAGGCATGGAGAGAAGCCAGAGCAGCGCACCGTCGCCACGTAATTAAATAACAAGAAGGGATTAGGCAAGCTCCGTGCTTCACGTTGACAAGCTTGAAAGGAAGAACAGAACATGTAATCAAATGAGGGGAATTCTTTCTTGCTTTATTTTGAAAGAAAGGCAACATTACAGTGATGTAAGATGCGGTGGAGCACTCACTAATTATGCTGCCCTATGCTATTTCTCTCTTGCAGGTTTGAGAAAAAGACAGATTGAAGCCCAAGGATGGGGGGAACAGATATGCACTGGCAATTAAGCACTCAGCTCATTTAACACTCGCTCACTCACCTCTGCCCCTCTGTTTGGCTGACCTGTGTGCATCTCCACCTGAAGTGTTGCCTTGCTCTGAGAAGAGACAGTTACCTGCATGGTGTCCTTAATGACGGAGCAGACTGAATGAAAGGTGTGCATTCACGCCCAGCTCCCAGCAGACACCGAGCTCTTCCCCTTTGCACATTTCCTGCAGTGCTTCTCCTGCTGCATCACTGAGCTTACAGGGCCATGTGGCCACGGCGCTGCAGGAGCCCACCTGGGCAGAGCCATAGCAGCACCTGGAGACATTCTTTGGCCAAAGCCACAATTAAATTGGAGTGAAGAGACAGCCTGAGCCACGTGTGAGGCTTTGCAGCAGCATTGCTTCCCTGGCTGAGCAGGCAGCAAGCCTCCCGTTCTCCATTTCCCAGACTCAGGGACGTAATTGGATGACTCACCAGCACTCAGGTACCAGCAATGACAGCTGAAGTTTTTCCCCCAAACAACCGATTTTAGAGACATAATTCGTTTGGATCCTGTTAAAAAATCCGCTCTCGATTTTTGTCTCTATGGTGCTTCGGATACCAGAATCACCAACACCTGCAGCAGTGACCCGGGTTACCCTGCTTTTGGGAGCCATCCAGACAAACGAGGCTGTTTGCCATTTGAATCACCCTGCAGATTCAGCCTGAGAAGTGCCAGCCCTGCACTGCTAACAAACATCCTCGGGTTCCAGCAAACCAGCTCCGAAGTGCAATGACATCAGCCCAGCATCTCTGCTTGGCACATGCAGGACCGAGCAGCGACCACATCTCTGCATGGATGCGGCGAGGCATTCCGCCCTATTTAGGAGATTGCCAGCTGCATTACAGCCACTGCTGTTTGCTGGTGGTGCCACTGCCCTGACACCTTTCTGCACTGCGTGCGGCACCGTCTTATTTATTCTCCCAGAGTGCCATGAATCACAGTTGAAGAGTGCAGCGTGCCGGAGCGCTCCCACGGCACGACTGTGACTCACACAGAGGGGAGATCCCACCAGGGTCCCTCCTGGGCGACCCCACATTGCTCAGCGTGCTGGAAAACCCACAGATAAACACAGCCGCAGTGACGCACGTGCAGCACGAGGCCTCCAAGCCTTCGTGGGAGGCTCCCAAAGCACCGCCACCCGCTTTCCATCAATAACCAAACTGGTGGGGCTGGGATCCGAAGCACCGCACGGCCGCATGGTTCCTCCTTGCTGCTGTTTCTCCCTGGGAAGGCAGCAGCAAGCACAGGTTGGGAAGGATTTCCCCTCCATTAAAATGAGCTCTCCTGTAATCATGGAGTGAGTTGGAAGGGACCCTTAAAGGTTATCCTGTCCAACTCCCCTGCAATGAACAGGGATGCCTACAGCTCCATCAGGCTGCTCAGAGCCTGGTAAGACCTTGCAGAGATGATGATGCACGACGTGAAAGTGCTTTTGGAATCATTTTGGAAATCTGCAGTTAACTCTTTCCTATCTGCAATAAATAAGTTAACATGCAATGTAAGTCCCACCTCAACTCCCCCATCCAATTTCCTTTTCCCTCATATTCTCCTTTTTGCCTGTAATAAAGCCTCTCGTGGGTGATCACAGGGATTCCTGCACCCACAGCTCAGCTGTCCCAGCGCTGATCATGGTGAGCATCCCGGCTCTGCAGCCATCACACTGAGGTCGCCGTTTTCCTCGAGGATGATTTCCATGCTATTGTCCTGACTCACACTACAAAGAAAAAGGCACTCACAGGAATATTTCCAGATAAAAATCTCATTAATTTCAACCACAGGCAGCCATGAGTCACTTCCCCTTGGCTACGCTCATCTCTTGTGACCAGAAATCATGCAGTGGAGATCTGGTCCTGTGTAAAATTTCTGATTTCAGAGGATATCAATAATTAACCTTAAAAATTCAGGCCTAAAAAAGCCTTTTTTTGCTATGGAGATCTGCTGTCCATTGTCCCCTTGCCCCTACCACAGCTCTAAAATAAAAATGAATAATTTCACTGTAAAACCATTGGATATTTACTTTAAAATATATTTCGGAATTCAAGGAGAAGGTTGGCTTAACCTGGATCTGCCTCTGAGTAAATCATATCCTTTCTCCCCCAAAATCATTGCTTTTGAGCCAGCACCGAAGCGATGCAGGGCACCACGGGCCACAGCAGCAAAGCACCTCTGCTGCTCAGCGGCCACTTCAAAACAAAGAAACACAAAACTTCAGGCGCTTAGTAAACTCTCAGGCCGGCCTTAAAATAAGCTTAAAAAGAACATTTTTCACCACCTTTGGTGCTTTGGTTTCTGCTCGTTGGATGTGAATGCACAGCAGGACTTTGCCCTGGCCCACAGACTGACTGACAGCCCCTGGGGCTGTTGGCCTTTGGGATCCTCCTGGCCACGCTGTGCAGAGCCCCAGGAGCAGGGGACCTGCTGGTGATGGTGATGCTCAGCCAGACCACCGAACACCAGGCAGGGCGTCTGCCCCGCTCCTTCCCTCCGGCTCACGGTTCACTCTGGTGCCTACTGACTGCTCCTGGCTGAGGGCAGCGGGTTACGGGGCAACAACCGGGTGGCAGAAAGCTGCGGCAGTGCTGGCATGGGGCAGGGCGAGGAGGAGGAGGAGGAGGAAGGCGGCGGGGCCATGTGCGGGAGCGCGGGGCTGCCTGGTGCTCGGCGGGTTTCCTTGGCAGCCGCAGGCTCGGGGCTCACCATACCTAAGTGAAGATTTTGTCTCCATGGCAACATTGATGTCATCGGCTTTGCGGCGGAGAGCAGCGCTAACCTCAAGCACAACTTTTTTTTTCTTTTTTTTTTCTTTTTTTTTTCTTTTTCTTCCCAGCCCAGAGTTTCTCTTTATTCAATTCAGGAGGAGCTCAGGGCGCACTACTGAATTTTTCTGACTGCTCTCCTTATCCACAGCCCTTGTGCCTGCACCACGGTGAACGTTTGTTTCAGGTGTCACTGGGATTTCTACAAAGGTTTGATCTGCTCCACTGCCAATACTTAGCAGGCACCCAACCTCCATACTAAGCATCAAGGGGCTTATCCCCTCAACATATGCATCAATAAGAAAGCAATCTTCCCGGTTGTCATCACCTTGCATAGCTCTGGGGATGTTCAGCCAGCCCAACCACTATCCATCCCACCCAACCCACCACTATCCATCCCACCCAACCCACCACTATCCATCCCACCCAACCTACCAGTATCCATCCCACCCAACCCTACTGCTGTCCATTCCATCCATCCCATCACATCTATCACTGCCCATTTCATCCAACCTCACTGCTGTCCATCTCATCCAACCCCACTGCTACCCATCCCATCCAGCCTGACTGGAGAAAGCACCCATGGGAGGGAGGTGGCTGGGGAAATAAGATCAGAAAACCACATGAAGTCCCAATAAAGAGATCAGTTTTGCAATGTTTCTTCTCTCTTGCAAGTAAAGAACCATGAAGTGGAACTCGCATCCTTCTGACATGACAATGCTTAAACCCAAATTCAAAGCATTCCAGGTAAATGGGCTCATACAGCCTCCAAGGTTCACACTGAATCTTAGCGCAGCAAGAAACAACAAAACCTAGCTCCAAGATCTCAAAGCACCTGGAGAATGAGTCAGTAACATTAATTATCCTTAATGTCTTCATAATTGGTAAAATGTGGGAATAAAAGTATCCCAAAACAGAGGTTTTTGTATGGTGAGTATGAGACACACTGCATACCAAAGACACTAGGAACAGAAGTGAGACGATTAGCACACTTCTGACCCACATTCAAAGCAAACTTTTCTTTGGTGTTTTAGTTTCATTCTCTCCCCCCCCCCCCCAAGAACTTCATACAACAATACAAAAGCATTGAGTTTACAGTAAAAGCATACCTAAGAATGGGAGTTTTCAGGGGGGAAGAGACTTTTAAGATTTTAAAGCACCTCATTTAGCTACTGTGAACAACTCAACTTCAAAGTGTGTACTGTGATACAAATAAGGGATTATTGCTTTGATATCCCACCCAGTTGGAACAGGAATTAAGGAGAAGCTGATTTCTGTACCAACTGCTGGATATGTGAAGCAAACTCAACACGGTTTAGTTGGGGAATATTGGCAGTGGGAATGGAGGGTTGGAGTGGATGACCTTGGAGGTCTTTTCCAACCTTGGCGATTCTGTGATAGTGAGTGACAGAAAATGACTGGAAATGAGCTGTAAGCTATACCCCATATACAGACCTTTGGTTCCATCCACGTAAAGATTCGTAGAAAGAGGACACATATTTACATTGACAGCTACACTGACCAATGGGTCCTTCGTGACCAGTGGGTCACGGTGAGACCTGTGTGCAAATATGTTCAAAATCTGATGGGATCTATTTTATAAGGACAAATATATGACAGTAGTTGTTCTACCTGACAGGCGAAAAGCACAGAAGTGAGATCACCCAACAAACAATACCAGGAACTGGATCAGCGGGAGAAACATCTTTAATTCTCCTCTCAAATAGGGATATCCCAAGATCTGTTTTTAATAAAAATGGTTCATCTCAAATATTTACTTAATATTCCCCAGTCAGTAGGAAGGAGAATGGAAAAAAACTGGATGTTAACATCCACTTAAGATATTTTGAAGCAAGTACTGTATTGAGTTGGCAAAAATCATTAAAAATTCAAGACAGCAATATAGCTGACTGATGTGTTCTAACGGGGGCATCTGGTCGGCTTCACCGAGCCTGGGAGAGGTCAGCACTGCCTGAGAACAGGAGATGCTCCACGGCCCTCACTGCATATAGACGTATGGAAGGCTTCAAGGAGCTCTTTTCCAGATGAGATACATTTATGTATGTATACATATATGAGATGTGGGTCACCAGGGGGGTGGCAATCCTGAGACAAACCGCCCTGCTGTTTGTCTCCGTGGGGCTCACGGCATTGGGCAGAGCTCAGGTCCTCAAGGTTTGGAGGGCTGAGCTCAGCCTGGTAAGAGAGCCATACAAATGTGACACACCGAGCTCTTCCTGGTACAAACACGGGACAGCTCTCCAACTCACCAGCTGTTGGGATGCCTGCACTTCACACCAAGCAAAGCAGCCGTAAATTATCAGGATTTTAGCCTTCTGAGTGCCTAACTAGTATCCATTCGCTTAGGAAACTGGAAGCAACCAGCGCTCTGTGAGATTCCTCTCTGTGTTTGGCCTTCTACAACTCTACACGTAGCTGAGAGCAGTGGGGGAAGCCATAGGAAGGCAGCACAACTGCAGGTTTTTAATGAGGACGTGAGAAAATTGCCCCAGAAACAAAGTAGTGCTGCTGCTTTGTGCACTTTGGACTTGCATCAAAGCCACCGTGGTAGTTTGGGTTGAAAGCGAAAGCCCCGGTACTCACAGGTACTCACAGATGCGCTGCAGTAACCTCCCAAATGAAATTGAGCAGTTTTTAATGGCCCCTATTTTCAACAAGCTACAGCTGAAAGGAAGGCAGAAAGGTATCATTATCCAGGAGGAACTGCCAGGGTGCCCCACAAGCCCAGGCGTTCTACTATAGAACTCAGACAAACCTTTCTGAGCACAAGCTGAGACGCAGCATCTCCTATTATACCACCTCTAATGCTCACATTTTGTGACTGATATGAGAACCCCTTGTCCAATGCAATCATTAGAAATTCCTAACGAAGTGCTCAGCATTTGGGGCTGGCTGGATGCCAAAGGCACCTGGCAGGGCAGAGCAATGATCATTTGAAGTCAGAAGTCAGACACAGACATCAGAGAAGCACAGAATGGTTTGGGCAAGCCCACTCAGTTCCAGCCCTGCACCGTGGACTGCCTGCCCCACACCAGGCTGCACAGGGCCCATCCAGCCCAGCCTCCAATGCCTCCAGGGATGGGCATCTGTGAGCTTAACTTCATAGGAGAGACGCTCCAGCCTTTACTACGTGAACAGCAGAACGATCATCTGCCTCAGCTATGGCAGAGCGGCACTTCAGTGGGAAGGCTGAAGGCACAGTTAATTCTCTCTATCAAGGGGTGAGCACTTCTTACCTTGTCTGGAAACACAGAAACATGGATGAGAATATGGACCACGTAACATAGATTGCTCATGAAACCAGTCCCAAGAGCTCCAACTGGAACCTAAGAGCTCGAAGAGTTTGCTAACTGTCCCAAGGACTGCAGCAGAGCTGGGACACTGCAGCTGGACTTTGTGCACCGTGGCCAACAGGCAATGCAAGTGCAGCACATCTGCCCACGGGGACACTGTCCCAAAACACACCTCAGCATCTCTGCAGTCCAAAAATACGTATCAGTGCGATGCTGTCCTTGGGCTCCTGCAGCATCCCCACGGCGCCGGGCTGGAGATCTTCCTTCAAAGAAAGCACAAAGCACGCAGCTAAAAGATAGTCGCTTACAGTTTATTTTCGCCTGAAATTATTTCACATCTCTTTGTACACAGCTACAGAACAGTAGTAGTAAACCATTGGTAAAAGCAACAGTGCTAAGGAAAACGTTGGCGTCATTTTTCTTCCTTTTTATAGATACTTTTTTTCTTCTTTCTCCCCATGCTGTATCTGCGTACAGTTTGGGATTTGAAGGGGAAAAAAAAAAAACCTGGGACACTACGTGAGTTAAGACTCAATTTTTGTTTCATTTGTTTAAAAAAGGAAAAAAAAAAGAAGGAAAAAAAACCTAAAGGAAAACAAGGTAAGTTTTGGGTAAGGGCCATCATCTACATAGCAACAAAATTTAAAAAAAAAAAGCTTGGCTTCCATTTGAATAAGATTAAATATATATATATTTATATATAAAAAATTACATTGGCTGTATGTGAAACCTTGAGGTGCTGAAGAATAAAACAAAGGTGTTAAACAGAGGAAAAAACTGTGTTTGGGATTTTTTTTTTTCTTTTTTAAATAAGCAGCTCTGTACAACCAAGGCTCAGTATGAAAAAAAAACCAAAAAACAAAACAAAACAAAACAAAAAAAAAACACAACCCGAAAGTCAACAGCGTCGTTATAAAAGAAACCCCCATTAAAAAAAAATAAAATAAAATCATCTTCTAAGGAACTGGAAGGAAAATCCCAAAGGTTTGGCCGTCCCACCTGCAGAGGGGTCGGAGCTGTGGGTCCACGTGGCGCCGTGCGATGGGAGCACGCGGAGCTGAGCGCACAGAGCGGAGCGGGAGGAGAGGGGAAACCGTCGGAGTGAAACGCTGCTGCTCAGCACGGAGGGAGAGCTTTGTTTTCTCCTCGTTTTGAAATACTGGACGCAAACAGAAAACGACGGAGTTTGGTCAAGTCAGCAGAGTCCTGCGAGTCCCCCAGCGGCAAAAGGAACGGCGGGGTTTTCCCCACTGCACTGTGTAAATCTGACGGGGTTGAAGAGATTAAAGAGAGCGGTGCGGACTTGAGAAGGAAAGCTGACTTTATTAATCCCTGTGCCCCTCCCAACAGCATCCTCTAGGTGAGCATCTTCCTTCCTGTTTGATAACATTTGGAAATCAAAAAGACAAGCGATGGATGTGGTGACAGAGGGGCTATAATACAGTCTGCGTTACTAAAAGGCAATTCTTCAAGGACGCTTCCTTTAAAAAAAATAATAATAACAACAAGACAGCAAACTAGTTTATACAGTACTATACGCAAAAAAGGGTAAAAGAATTAACAATTCATAAATAAAAGACAGGTCCCAGACCTGTTATTTGTGAACCATTTTCTTAAATAGGTGCATTATGTAAATCTTATGTACAACAAAATTACTTTGCATAACAACTGTGAGGACACGGGGCGAGGGGCTGGAAATCAGATCGCGTTTGGTTTTCTTCTCTGGAGATTTTTGTTAAGTTTGATTTTTCTGGAGCAAAATTGGTCACAGAGGAGTTTGGGCTGGATGGGTGCCAGCCAAGGAAACCCAGGTAAATAATGACAAATGAATATATATATTTTTTTTCTCCACACGGCATAAAACACAAAGGCAAATAAAATCCACAAAGGTGGTTTTTTTTTTCCTCTTTATAATCCTCTTTGCTGCTGCTACAAAGTCCTTTTATTTTTCTTTCTTTTTTTTTTTTTAATTCTTTTTTTTTTTTTTTTTTTTTTTTTTAAAGATTTTCTCCTTTTCAATTTAAATAATGCTGATTCCGAAATCACAAAGCTGCAAGGATTCGGGTCCAGGCCTGCTATGTCCCGACACACACACAACTCCTCCGCCTCACACCACGACCTTCCCACCACGTCCCAGCGCTCAACCGCTCTACAGGAATTAACCAAAAAGTTATTTCTCCGGTTTGTTTTTTCTTTTGTTTGTTTTAAAAATCTTTGCCTTCCCATCAGAAGCAAAAGAGAGTCGGAGGCAGGCAGAGTTCACCAGGCTTCGGTGTAACGAACGTCCACTTCTTTCAGGTTGGGCAGTTTGGCCTGTGTGGGGCAAGAGGAGAAAGTCAGAGTTCATAACGTGTGCTCAGGATTCCAGCTCTGCTACAACAGCAGCAGTGAGCAGAGCCCAGCCCCTATTTCTACTACAAGCACTCAGCTGTGTGACTGCAGCGGACCCAAAGCACACAGCCATGCTCCGTGCTACATCACTGCCTGATTCCTCCCTCTGTTTGTTACACAAACGCTAACAATTTTTGGTGCCATGGAGTCACAGAATGGCTTAGGCTCGAAGAAAGGACCTTAAAGATCTCCCAGTTCCAACCGCTGCCATGGGCTGGTTGATAACCACCAGCTCAGGCTGCCCAGGGCCCATCTACAGCCGTGGGCACCTCCAGGGATGGGCAGACATCACTCTGGGCAGTGCAAACATCTCGCTGCCCCGAGTAAAGAATGTCTTCCCTACACCTCAACTAAATGTCCCTGTCCTAGTTCAAAGCCGTTCCCCTTTGTCCTATCACTAGTACACCATGGTCTCCCTTCCACACCTCCAGAGCACTCAGGCTTTCTGCTGGGTGGCCACTGGCTGTTTGTTTTCCTCCTACATGCTGGTGCCGCTTCCTTGCTTCCTGTCCAGATCCATACAGCTAAGTCTCCAAAACCAAACACGTTTAATTAGGCTGGGGCATAATTGAGGAGTTGGAAGTTTCTAGGAGTCGTTATTACCTCACCCCATGATTTATGTGCGCACATATTTTGATAAGAGCTAGTCATAATCCTACAGACACTGCCAGCAAATAATTTTTCAGTTAGGCAATAATGACTTCAGTGGTGGGTGTTTATTTATTGTCTGTTTCAGCCCGCCTGGTACATACGGGGGTGTCTGTGTGTGCAGTGTGTGGTGGGGCAGGGAGGAAATGTCAACCCCGGCTCATGCCCCGGTGCTCCCACAGACCAAAGGGAGAAGAAGGGAAGATTTGTATCGAAAATGCGTTCTTTGAAGGCCAACTTGTTCTCAACAGACCTGTAAGCACACGGCCCAGGGAGAAAAGCTATTCCCCTCCCTTTGAGCATGCGCAACACTCCCAATAACCACCGATATTAACCTCAGTGAAAGAAGGGTGTGGGGGGAAATGTGACACGCGCCTGTTCTCTCAGCTTCGTTAAATCTGTGCAATTATCCGGGCTTTGCTCCTTGTTGGCTTTGTTGTCTGCCCTGGCAGTCACTTTCTTTCACTGCTGCTGAGGACTGGGTCATGCAGTATCAGAGCAAAGGGAAGCAGTTTGGAAAATGTGAGCTTCAGCCTCAAGTGAGCAGCAGAGGGGCTCAGAAGCAAGCTACGGCTGGGCCAGCCTTTCAGTAGACTTCCCTCCACAGCCCTGGACCAAACGCAGCACTGACCCTGATTGTCTGCAAAAGCTTGGCGCCTGATACAAGCTCCATTGTGTGAACCCATCTGCAAGCCAGCTGTTAATTCCAAGGATTTCTTTGCATATACAATTGTGACACAAGTTTTGAAAACTTCATCTTGAAAAATCAGTGCTAGCAACGTTGCAACTGAGTCTCTGGAGAAAACCGGGCTCCACAGCCAGAATTGAAGATATACATTTGCAGTGAATTTTGAAAGCAGAGCAGTTTCAGGACTGGCCACAAGTTTGAAGCTCGACCCAAGGCTGTGACCTTTTTGAGTAAACCTGGCGCAATCTCAGGTTTCAACACACAAGAAAATATAATTTAGAGTTTCATCTTGAGCACTCAGGTTGGTAAGGTAAGAGACATGACTCATGTAACACCAGAGTGAAGAAAAAGTCCATGGGAAGTCATGAAAGCCAACACATCTCAGTCAGTCTTTGCCTGAAACCACCTGGGGCTGTTCCCCTCCCACAGCTGTTCTCGTTCTTTACCATCTCACTGAAGCAGCTGTAAATTCACGGTACAAATGATAACACCAGACTTCTTACATCTCACACCCAAAGGAACCAGGCACTTGTGCAGATGTTTCTGTTTAAAGCACAGTTCCAGCCCAAGAGGTGTCAAGATTAACTTGCACCTTCCCCAATGTCTTTCATTCCCTCTTTGCACTGTGAATCAAAGCTTCGCAGTGCTGCTCATCAACATTACTTCTGTTCCTGCTCATAGTGTAGAAGATGACTTTGGAGGTGTGCACCAGATTTCCCTCTTTATGCATCCCCATTGGAAACAACCATTATGCTCTTACTTATTAAAATTTATAGCTCTGGCAAAAAAAAGAACTTGGCTTTTGCTCCCTGTTCTCCATAGTACTCATTGACTCAACAGACTAAGCACTCCCCGAGTCCATCACAGCCAGCAACCTCAGGACGCAGCTCTCAGGCGTTATCCCCCCAAAATAATCCACTCCTTCCTCTTCAGATGATGGCCACCCATGCCACCAGCCCAGTGCTCTCTGTGCTAGGCACTACCAACACGCACTTGCCAAGTCTCCCAGGCAAGCCACTGCTCATCTTTAGCAGACAGAAGTCAGAAATACCTTGAGATCTTCATAGGTATCTGCTGAAAGTTTGGTGCTGTTCATGTTTAAACTACACAGGCTCTTCATGGCTAAAAGAGAAAATACACAGGTATTCAGGATCATGCTGCTTTTTTCTTAAAATATCAGTTTTTCAGTAGGCCAAAGCATAAACAAAACGTGACTGTGTGTCTCAGAAAAAGCTGAATAGTGTAAAATATAGAACTACAAATGGATAAGCAGCTGCTTGGGCCCTCATCCAGGAAAAAGTCGCTACTTAGGAAGGGCTATTAAGCATATGCTTTAGTCTGCTGACTTCAAAGGAGTTCAAGGAACTTCTCATCATCAGTTTCCTGCACATTATTCTGAGCAGTTCTCAGTGCTCTGCTTGTTGTGCACAGGGGGCACGCTGGTCCAGCAGCCCTTCTCCCCCCGACCTACTTCCATTTTGGGCTCCAATACTTAGCAGAATAGTTTCCTAAGAGGAGCTGTAACTACTGGCCTGTCTGGCATGTCTGTGTAAGATCAAGCCTATTAAAGGAGCCCTTTAAACCCAGTAGGAGAGGTTTATAATTCACTGCTGGACATAGGAAAGAGTCTTATTCCGGCACATGACGCAGCATTTGGTACAGAGGGGAATCCTGAATGTTGCTCAGACAACCCCAGTCTGCCTTGCCCTACTTAGCTCTAATATTAAACCACATGAGAACAGCCTGAGCCTCTTCCTCAAAAAGAAGGAGCAAAACATGTCAGAGATGTGGAACCTGCCGCACACAGTCGCTAAACTCATTAAAAAGATGGTCTGTGACTCCTGCCTGGAGCAGGGAGTGTGAAAATGGCTGGGAAGTCCCAGGGCACAGGTCATGTTGCGAGATGGAGACAAATGACATCAATACAGCTAGAGGCAAGAGGGAGAGTACACTCTGGGACAGAAAAAATAAAACCACAAAGCACCACAGCAGGCTCAGGCGACAGCGCTCCTTTCCTTGCCTGCAGCCAAGAACTAAAGCTGCTGTGTGAACCACGTGAATTCTCCTGCACCCACGTGGCTTTCGGCTCGCTTTGGTCACTTACAACTAAGGGCCAGCAGCCCAGCATCCGTGACAGGCGTCTCGCACAGGTTGAGCACTTGCAGCATCGTGAGGTGTTCAGACAGGAGCCGCAGCCCTGCGTCTCCGAACTGCAGGAGCAAGCAAAGTTGTGTTCAAACAGTGCACGGACATCATTGCGCAGACAACGCACACTCAGAACTGGGGCTGAGCTCAGGCTGTTTACCTGAATCTCCAGCAACACGAGAGAAAGCAGATAGTTCTATTCGTATTTAGTGGATGGGGAATAGAAAAACTAACTTGTGCATGGTTGCAGATAATTGTTGTGGGTTTGAATACAGGTCTGCTTACTGGCTACCCAGCGCTTAACCACAGGACACCACTTAATTAGAGCAGTGCCTTAGAAGTCAGGACTTTGTATGAGAGGGCTCCCTCCCTCCCAGGCTATACAAGATGGCTATGGCAGTCCCAGCCAGCTCCCAACCACATCACAAAAAGCATAAAAGGCAAGTGGTATTAATTAGTTATTTTGGTCTCAAGAACAATGTCCTATTGATTAGTAATTGTTCTATTGACCCACTTCGTTTCTGCTGGTTCTAAATTCTTGATTAATGGAAACCAGGATATCACAAAGTAAAATGGAATCTCAGCTCTTTTTTATCACACAAAACGCAGCTCTGTGCTGAGCGAAATCACACTCAGTTTTCAGATGCAGAAGTTACACTGCTGGGACAAATCCGGAGGAGACAGATACAAGATAGTCTGGAAACTTGCAAGGAATCAGATTCTGCTTCTTACTCCCCAGACAAAAAGGGGAAATTTCTGAGGTATAAAAATAGTTAGGAAAACAAGGCAAGATATTTACATGACATTTCAGTGAAAAAAAAGTACTGCCTGTTGTGGCTGCACTGGGAACATTCATATTTTCAGTAAGCACTACAAATAGGTGCTAATAGAAAACGGGGAAAAACTCTTGAGGGGAGATCTCAGAGACCAAAACCAGCAGGGAATTGCAGAAGAACAAATTTACTTTCAAAACTCTTTCCATTAACTGCTCAATGATTTATTCAGTTAAGCAGCCCTGTTTTTGCTTACAGAATAACTACATTCTCATTACAGTTTCCTTATATTTATTCATTATTTGAGTTTATTTTCTTGCTGTTTTTGAGGAAATTTTAGTTGACCAGCATTCAGGGCCATTCACTACCTACAATGCACAGCCTGTCTGCTTTGCTTGACCAGTTAAGCTGCACAGTGATCTTTTTTTGTGTTGGTTTTTTTTTTGTGTGTCCTGAATGGGTGAAAGCATGAACTCTTCTCCAACAAACAAACAGCAGTAGACGTACTGTGAACTACGCAGTTCCAACAATGCCAAACTGGTGCTTCCAACCCCAGACAAATGCAATCCTTTAATAATTAAAACTGAATTAAAATTTAAAATAAAAATTACAAAAAAATGAACCCTGGGGATAAGGCAGACCATTTTTTATAGGCCCTGTAAAAACAGCATGAAGGCAAACTCATTCCAAGCAAACCTCTTCACACATTTGTCTCATGCTGACGTAACGTGAAATTTCAGAATTAATCAGCACGGGTTCCTGCTCTGAGTTTCAGTCTGCAAAGCACTTACCTGGGTTGACCACAGGTTCAGCTGCTTGAGTGAAGGCAGTTTAATGAGGTGCTCAGCACAAGCACTTGTTACATTGGTAAAGGCCAGGCTGAGATTTTCCAGATTTCCAAAAGATCCCGAGCTTAGCAAGCGGGCCAGGTCTGCATCCTGAAAGCAAACATCAGATTGATGAGCAAGATTATCAACTCCTCAGCCTGCAACCATCTGCAGTGGTGTCACTGCTCCTGCTAACCAGCACGGATTGCACAGTTCCACCACTTGTTTACAGCAACAGAGAACCACACAGAGAAGTTTCTGTTTGTTGGCAAGCAGCTGGGCTCTTGTGGCAGCATTGCTTCACACACCCTGGGAAAAATGCATCCAGACAGTAGGACAGAAATCTTCTTGGAGTGCGTATCCTTACGAGACACCAAGGCATGAGTTTCAGAACTAACCCCAAAGATGAGCTTCTCAGCTTAATGCAGATGTCACTGCACATCCTAGACCCACACTGTGCTCTGATACGCTACCTGGGTTTCAGTGATGCTGCTCTGGGTTTACAATGCCCTCAAACTGCACCAGAGATGGACCTCTTTCAGCAGAAGTCAGTGTGTAAAATGTAGAACTGCACATTATTAAGTCTGCTTTTTTAAATGCAAAATCTGGTTCTCAGATCTATATTTTGATTGAATCATACATTCCAAGCCTGTGCACCACTGTAAACCTGACGACCTGCTGCTTGTACTGGCATTGCACGCTGCTGCAAGAACAGCAATGTGCCCTTGCTCATGTAAACCCCAGTCATGTTGACAGAGCAAGTGGAAGGGCTCCTCTCTTGACTGACCAAAACCACTGTGCCACATGGCAAACATAAATCAAGTGTTTAAATATGGAAAGACAAAGCTTGTTTGTTTTATTGGCAAGATTAACTTACTGTGGACTTTGATGGCAGTGTTAACCTCGTGGGACCACCTTTTCTTTGCTGCAAGAGAGAAGATATTTTGGTCAAAGAGATTGCCAAATTACATTTCAAACCAACTGAAGCAGAGGGAGTTTTTCCCTAGAACGAACCCTGCTCTGATTTCAAAGCCCCCTGCCAGCCCTTCCACCCCTTCCCTGCTTTTTCTGCACCAACAGACTTTTCCTGTGCGTGCCAGATGCCTCCCTGGGGACCGCAACTAACCACAGCCAGTGGTCTTCATGCCATGGGTCAGCATCTCTGCTTCAGCCTCTGACTGTGCAGCTGATAAAATCATTTACTTCACTATAAAAAACACATTCTTTACAGGCTGAAAGAAGGGGGTCAAAGAGGAGAAATACAAGTAAGAAAAAAGGAAGAGGAAGACCACGGGTACATTTGCAGATGAAGTGCTAATGAGAGCAGATTTATCTACTGCCTGTGGACCCCGTCTTTAAAATTAGGAAAAATTTGTGATGTGAACTAGACCTCAGAGAAATGTTCCGAATGTCAAAGCATTAAGAAATGCTGGCCAGCACTAGGACCATTTGCTACTCACATGTCAAAAGGTGGCAGAATTTGACAAGCTGACTTATAAGATTTTAAGACAGCAAGATTTCACCCCTTTTCTTTCACACAGATTCCAAGCAGCTTCCTGATTATCACTCAGAAACCTAGTATGGGATCAGATACTTCAGCAAATATCACACAGCATATACATTCACAATGGGATCCCCTGAACACTGCTCCCATCCTGTTGTTAACCAGGAATTTCACACCCTGCTTGTCTTTCTTTTGTACCTCCATTTCTGGCGAGTACAGACCACAGTGTGCTATGGCAATACTGCATGCAGGGTGACATACCAGCTCTTTTAACTCCCTCTGCCTGTCACACAGCTGTTCATACATTCTCTTTCCCACGTCTGTGCTTTCCAGAGTAGAGATGATCTGGAGCTGGGTGTCATTATTATCGATGATGTTGTATTCCAGCATCAAACACAAAATCTAGCAGCAGAATGAAAGAAGAGCAGTCACTGCAGTGCTTGCATTCATTTTTTTCCAAATATTCTAATTCACCTGGGCATGCTAGTTTAAGTCACTGGGTATGTTTTTAGAGGATGCATTATAGAGGCTAGACTGGGGGAGATCTTAACATTTACTGACTTCCCAGTACAAGAAACACATTTTTTTATTGTAAAGAATGACCTCCAGTCTCTGAAAGTCACCCTATCTATCCTGGCTTCCATTAGTGCTCATTCCTTCTGACCAAGAGGCGCAATTACTTTGCATCAGTGCTGGAAGATGGCTTCATGCCACAGCCCTCATCAGAACAGGTACAATCGATTCAGTATTTCCCAGCTACACTGGCCGGACTGCTGAGTAGCAGATTTGGGATATTAGCATGAGCAGTAGAGCCATGCAGCCAGCCAAGTGCTGGATTTTCTGTCCCTAAGAGCTGGGCTTTATGTACCAACAAAGTGCATGTGGAGTGCACCCAACATATGATGGGGAGAGGTTTGAGAGGCTGAGTGAAAACGGCACGGGGAGCTGAATGTTGCAGCCAGACACCCTCCATCACTGGGACTGTGCCTGATGCCCCAGAAGCAAGGCAGACCCCAGCAGATGCTACAGTGGGACACAGCCTGTACTCTCCATGCTGCCCTTCATTTTCAGCTACTTATGTCATTGAAGCTATGGAGGCAATAAAAGCTTTCCATTTTAATTGCAGGTACTTTTTAATGAAGATAAGTAACATTAAATTGCAAAACACTGTGACTTCTTCCACTCAGTTAATCAATTTCTATTTCCCTTTGGCATTTATTAAGAAACTTCTCTGAAGGAATGCAAAAAATAGTATTTGCTATTAATGCAAGAAAAATAACATGTCCTAAACACTGAAAATACAAGTAAATACTTTTGATAAATGCACTTTCTTTCAGTGCTGATTCTGCAGGTGGCAGGACAAGCATTGAGCATTTAGTCACAGAAAGTCTCACTGCTCTGAATTCTGATCCCCTGCTGCAGCCTGTGCATTCATTGCCATTTATTTCCCATCACTGTCCCTCCAAGTGGATTAGAGCAAACGATCCCTTTGTCCAAAAATTCTTGCACTCACCTCTCATGTAATTCACACATATCTGCAGAGCAACAATATTTCACAACACAACTGCCTGCTACTGGTGTTTGATATGACAGACTTGAACTCAGCTTCTCTAGTTCCATGGGATCTAATTCTGGAGAAGGCAGTGTGAAACTGAATCTTAATGCTGCTCATAAACCGTATGATTACGTATGTTACGGGCTTACCTCTACCATCGTCTGGTTACCCCTCAAGGCCAGCAGCATGCAAGGTCCTAATTTATTTTCAGCCAGTGAAAGCAGAAACTTCTTTGTTTTATAGCAAGATCCCATTAGAATATGAACCTATTTGAGAAACAAATAGCTTAAATTAGAAGTGTAAGCCTAAGAAACACATATCTAGAATGGACACTGTTATGCACTCAAACAAACAGAAGTACTTGTGACAAATAAAGAAAAGGAGGTCTCCACTGTTATTAGGGCTGCAGTTTCTTTGTAGCTGTATAGCTGACTAAAAGTCAGTTTTTGAACAAGGTAATGCCTGGAATGATGGGAGGGAATGGGCAGCTTTCCTCTGCAAAGCAGCCCAGCTGACAGCCTGATAAAATCTCTGCAGAAAATATCGGAGCAGCTGTGCAACTGTCCCCATCCCATCCCTAGCAACACAATGACCCCAGCTCCAGGGGAAGCAGAGGAGAATTTGTTTTCCTTGCTGTTTGCAGCTCAGTTTCTCTGGAAATGCCAGCTGGAAATCAAGGGTTGTAAGGGCTGTATGTAAAAATGGTGCTGGCAATCTGCAGGCTGAGCACTAGTAAGGTAAGGAGTGGTGACGGAGAAAATCATCTCTCAAAGTGAAGAAAATGGAACTGGTGAGGAAAGGAAGAAGTGCCCAGTGAAAATCCAGCAATCCTCAACCTTATGTTCCTGTAAGTCAGAACTTCATTTGCTCTACCTGGGCCATTGTCTTCCTTTCCCTTTTGCTTTATTTGCCCTGAAAGGAAAGACATGCTGAGAAAACTCCTCAGGAAGACTCCTAGCAGACAGAAGTGTTCTGCAGACACTCTCCTAGCACCAGATAGAATGGAAGATATAGCCCAGTGACATCCATAGCTGAAATGCAAAGCTACTCATACCAATCGAAGTCTCATCTCACAAGAGGATGGCAATGTCCTTTCTCATTTAAAAACCCTAGAGATTAATTTCAGAAGATTTTGGGTTCCCAGCTGAAAGTTTCATTTCATGGCCCAGGCGGCTGATTCACCAGATTGCTGGCAGAACACAATGTGTAGTTTCCAGTGACCTGGGCACTAAGAGGTCCACCATGTAGAATACCAGAACCCCTCTACAAAAAGCTTGTAAATCACGTTCCTTGGTCCACAGTGTTGCCTGGGCTATGTTCAATACTACTGAAAATGCCACAGTCATCCCATGATGAGGTCAATTCTAAAGAAGACCAAGTGTTATCACACAACTCCTCTTCCTTATGGCTTCACTACCAGCATTACCAAGAAGGCCTTTAGAAGAACACCTTTAAGGAAGTGAGCTTCAAGCTAAGAAAGATTTTACTTTATGCAGTCATTAGCATTAAGATTTTTGGAGGTTTTCCAAGTGATGTAAAAATGTGTGATGGAAAGTGATGGAAGTGATGGAAAATACTGATGCTAAGATTAATATAAAGCCCATCTCAGAACAGGATGTTTTTTGGATTTTATGATTAGTCATTAGCAGCTCTTTAAGTATTTATCAGCATCTCTGCAAAAGGCATAGAATACTGCATATTAATGTATGTTAGCATTGTGCTTTCTCATGCACACCACCTCCTGATGCTTATAAATATCATGGACCACAAAAGCTCTCAGGATAAATGATTTAGTTCTGGACTTTTTTTTTTTTTTTTTTTGCAAACATAAGAAGAAAAGTGAAAACAGATGAACCCTTCTGTGAACAGTCTTTGCCCACTCTTTCACAGGTCAATCTGAATTTAAGAGAACAGGCATGTCCTAAAATGTTCAGTATGACTTACACACATATATTTTTAAATGCAAGTAAAACTTTTTGTTGCCAGCTATGCATTACCTACTTACTGCAAAGAAGTTACTAAACCCATGTTATTGCAGACACGTACCATACTGGCAAACAGCTCTCCATCATCATCACATGCCACTCCTCCAGGGCTGTAGAGCTGGAACCAACCATCTTTGCCAGCCCGCACGCTCAGCAAACATGAGTGGACCTGCCAAAAAGCAAAGACATTGGGAAGGTTACAGACCCTGCCAGTAATCACCAGTGTCTCCCACACTGCACCAATAGAGGTAACCCTGCCTACCTGGGGTCTACTGGAAGTTTCATGGTTAATATTACAATTTACACGTTAGGAAGTCTTCACACACAGAAACCCTTTCTTTCCACTACAAAGAAGGAGGGAAGCTATGCCACTGTTAATTGCATGCCCTTCTTTATTTGCTGTACAGGAATCAAACAGAAAATGGGTCTAATCTAGAACAGCTCCTTTTACTTGGGAATAAAAATGCAACAAAAAAGAAAAAAAAAGCAGCCTAGATTTCTGAGCTTCTGCCATTCTCCCCCTGTTCTCCCAGCATGTGTCTACACTTCTGACGTGATACAAATACTGAATGCAGTGGCGGATGGCTTGCTCATTCCAATCATGTACAGTTCTCATTTCTCCTGCTGTAATAAGACTTATTAGAGTCAGGATGAAGGAAGCCAACACAGAAAACTCAACAGGAATACGTAAGGTGGAAGTTGCACAGAAGAACTGGTACATATAAACTGGTGTACAATCATTTGTCTAAATTTGGCCCACTAGAATGATTACTATATCTACTCTCACATTCTAACAGAAGTATCACCATGAAGCTTTCTTCCTCTTTTTTTTTCCCCTGAAGGGACACAGAAATTACGTTCTCATTTTTGAGGAGGTGGGGGTAAGGTCCATGCACCCTTACTTGGGTATGCAACAATAGAGATGAAATCCTGATGTCAGTCTAAAACAAGAAGGTCTTTGTTATCCAACACAGGTGACTATTGCTCACAAAAGCTGAAACACTGAACACGTTGAGTCTGGGCCATGACGACAATGTAGGCTCCTCACCCACAGTTCAGGCGAGCTTTCTCTCCTTTGTGCTGACACCAAAAATGAATGCAGATGAGAGGTTCCCTCTGATTCAGCCAAAGCTGCTCACGTTAAACAAGTTACATATGTAGCTAGGAAGCAGTCAGCCACCGAGAGGCTACAGCTACACAGTCATCCCAGTAACGTGCCTCCTACCCTCTTTCTCCTGCTGATTTACGCGAATTACGGTCATTTGCAGACAGTGTAACTTAAAAAACAGCTAACTAAAACCTGTCATTTTTTGAGCTGCACGGATCCATGCAGTTTGCTTCCCTTTTTTCATATGAAATACTGGGAGAGAATCTAGAGACTGGTTGCACTTTACTGCAGAGCAAGGACATTAACTGAACTCAGGCCAGAAGGTCACAAATGCATGTTCATACATAAGACAAGAAACCACTCATGGAACAGTATCTGAGTGGGTATTTCTCCCTAGAGCCTCAAGCACAGCCAAAGCACACATTTAGAAACAGACCTCTTAAGGAAGG
Source organism: Tetrao urogallus (assembly GCF_951394365.1). Taxonomy (NCBI): domain Eukaryota; kingdom Metazoa; phylum Chordata; class Aves; order Galliformes; family Phasianidae; genus Tetrao; species Tetrao urogallus. The sequence continues at coordinate 4,292,976 of NC_136825.1, forward strand.
ACCTTCTGAACGAGATCCTTCCAATTAATGCACTGGGCAAACGGGCAATAAACTTACTTCTTGTCTTGGGTCTTCTGCAAATCTCTGAATCACGTATTTCAGCTCTCTACAAAAGAGAGAAAAAAGAAAAAAGAAATATAAAAGGACAAGTACAGGCAGCTGTTGCTTGCAGTATTCACACAAGTGTCACAGCTCCCTTGGATTACTCTTTACACAATATATATTCATGTACTTTAGAGAGATAAAAGTCAAGCTGCTTCCACAGAAGGAAATATGAAGTCTGAAAGTGATCACTAAGAAGAGAGTCTATTCAAAACAGTCTAGAAAAGCTTTCAGAGATGTGCAGTGACAAACTGGTTTGTAAATTCTATCAGAATCCAGTGCCTTTAGTCCTTGGGCTCCTGCTGTCACAGTAAATTACAAAGAAAAGTACATCTTTTTATTGCTAACAGAACATGCTCACAGCACCACACAGATAACAAACCTCAGAGATACAATATTGAATAATACATCATTACTGCTATTGACTAGAACAAGTTTTTTAAATAATTGCTCTCCTTAACAAAACAAACAAGCATCAACTTACTTTGTGAATTTCTCGTGTGCAAGTGCCCTGAAATTTAAAACAGACAGGTATGAGAATTTGGGAAGAGGAAGGGGGAAAACAAAACAAAACAAAACAAAACAAAACACGACACACTTTTCAGTTCATTCCAGATAATAAATGGACTTACTAGACACAAACACAACACAACACAAAAGGCAAAAAGAATAATCTTTCAAAAAAATATCAGGTAAAGCATCTTTCCATTAACATCAGAGGGACCTTAGGGTCAGATGGAATCAAACAAAAGACTAGCAAAACAGCTACATAATTATAAACAGAATTTTGGCTACCTCCAACAGCCAGATGAATACTCAAACTGCATTGCAATTAAGGTATGGTCACACCTAATTAACATCATACATCAGGAAAACAATTAATGGTCATTCTGTGAGGTGTTTTGCTCATGGTGTGGCTTACAGCTCTCCCAGGGCTCAAATTTAACTTAGGTAAATCATGCCTCTGTTGCCTACTTCCAAGCTCTTGCTGTAGCCCAGGTAACCTGGCGCAGAGGATTAGACTTCTCTGATTCAAGACATTAGGTCATTAGGGGATGTGATAAGCCAGCAAATTGTACAATTATAGGTTGTAATGTTTGTCCGTGGAGGTCTGCATTTTATGAACACAACTGCTCATTAACAGGTTTCTGAGGGAGCCAGGCTGATCCATAGGGTAGCTTCTTCACATAATTGTAAGTATAAATGATACAAGTCTCTGTCACACCAGTAAAGCATCTTCCTCCACTACACCTCTCACTTAGCTCTCCTCACCAGCTCTCCTTCCTTCCTTGTCTGTTAACCATTTTGCTCTTCAGGGTCCTCTTAAAGAAATGAGGATGGGGAAGACTTCAAGTATCTCCATATCAGTAAATTCAACTCTATATTCTAAACTTATACTTGGGGCACAAAGTTCTTCTTATCATCATGTTTTACACTATGTTGCACTATAAAACAACAGGAATGCAAATAATCAAGTAAATGCTAAGACAGAACAAACTTACTCCTTGGGAAATGGGATAGGTTGAAGCAAGCTGGCCAGGGCTGGTCTCCAGTCATCATAGTCTGACCTGAAAAAGGAACATTTTTCTCATGAATACAGCATGTATGGAATATGGTTTGTCAACAGTTGGTTTGAGGAATAAAAACTATCTTACTGCAGGCATTAACAGCTCTCCTGCTGTAGTGAGACACTGCTCCAAAGATCCGCAGTGACACTGCCCTTTCCATTTTCAGCACATTCTCCACTGAGGCACAATAAATCTGGTATTTACAATGACCTCCAGAGAGGTCTTCTTTATGTCAACTTAAAGACATTTGCTGTTTATGAAACCTGTTGACATTTAATCGCTAAGTAATACTTTCATCTAAGTTGGTGCAGCAATTACCAGGCCATTGCTATTTACAGCTCTGCTCTGCATTTAATTGGAATTTATTTTCTTTTGCTAGAAGGCATAAGCCCAGTTGTGGAAACAAAGATAATCCCTCATTTTTAACCTACACATACCAAATACAATTTTACAGTCTGATTTATAAAATAATGACATGACATACATCTGGTACTACTTTCTTTTGTATGCTTTCACTCAGAACTTTTCTGAAGATTGCTGTGCACATTCACAACTCATTAACCTTTTTCTCCTCCTGCTTCAAAAACAGTTACTGTTACTATATTCCTGCACAGCAATATGCAAGAAAAAATGGGCAGCAACCTGTTACAGGAACCAGAGCTTGGGAGAACAGGAAGAGGGAGAGGAGAGGAGAGGAGAGGAGAGGAGAGGAGAGGAGAGGAGAGGAGAGGAGAGGAGAGGAGAGGAGAGGAGAGGAGAGGAGAGGAGAGGAGAGGAGAGGAGAGGAGAGGAGAGGAGAGGAGAGGAGAGGAGAGGAGAGGAGAGGAGAGGAGAGGAGAGGAGAGGAGAGGAGAGGAAACATGGCACAAGGGAACAGGTCAGTTTAAACAGGACAGAGACCTTTGCTTGGCTGAGAGGATATTAGAGAAGGAAGCACTGCCAAAATTAAGAGTGCAAGAGGACAGATGGGGATAACCAATGCAGAGGGCTCAGGCCAAAGGACCTCAAAAGGGATGTCTCTGGTGTGTTAGTGCCATAGGTGCCAGCTGTGTATTATTTATTATTATCTGCTTTCAATATGCAGGACTGCCCTTCTAGGAGGAGCATCCCTAAGAGGATGCTTGCCTGACATAGGGCAAAGATAACATCCAGTTTTACAGCACACACTGGGCAGTGTGGAGCGACCTGGCAGCATGTCATCTCTTGGGGTGAAATACTTTGGAATGGCTGTAGAAGATAGTTAAGCAGATCCTACAGTCTCCTCTCACTGCTGTTACCCTTTGGATTTCAGTTTCAAAAGCTAGCTTATTGGCTGCAGCTTGCTGCAAACTTGGCACAGAAGTATGATGTTTCTTTAGGAAGGAACGAAGCGTAATGTTCTCAAATGGACGGTACAACTGATAACATTACAAACAGACAACATATGCACAGGAACCATTCCAAAATGATGCATTTTTTGCAAAGAGAAGGTTCTAGATGGATGCATTTCCAAAAGTCTCATCCACTTTTTGAATGACATGAAACAGTGATTTCCATAAACTAGAGCAGGTTAATAGACGTGAAGTTGGACAGTCCACCAAGGCATGTTCATGGACACAGAGACAATTTATGTGCCTGAGCATTCTAATTCTTATGAAGCAATGTACAGAGAAATTTTATTTGAAGGAATAACTGGCATTTAAAAAGTCAATCAGAGGAGCAATCATCGCTTGCCCAAGAGTGGTATGACTCCAGGTTACAAAAATATATAATATCTCATGCAAGTAACCAATTCAGAAGAACAACTAGGATCTGGTAGTAGCTTATTATATTAAAGAGGAGATGAGTGCTGTACAAAAGCACTGTGAGATGAGTTAGCTTTTTGTTCTCACTACTCTACAGAAGTTCTGCATTCAATGCATGCACTTTTATTTCCCATGCCATTTGCCTTTCGGTAGCTATCTGTAGCAAACAGCCCTGCCCTTTTCACAGGTGCTTTCTCAGACAATTCTAGCATGTAATTTCCCACCCTCCTCCTGAAACTCCTCTGCCAACAGGCTAAGTAAGAACCACAACATCGTGCTGAGTTAAGGGGTTGTCTCTTCCTGCAGCTGCACTGGTTAAATGACCAGAAATGAGTTTAGGGACAAGGCTGGAGCTTAAAGGCAGTCAGGCCAGCAGCTGAGGAGGCACTGCAAGGCAAAAATCTTAGTGCTGGTTCTTCTCAAAACACTAAACAAATAACATATGAGAGTCTTGGCTATGTCCCCTGATAAATACAACTTGTTTATTTTCCTCATGTTATCTTTAGCATTGGAGGGACCAAAGCATAACGCACGTCAAGCTACAGTAATCCAAAAAAAGGAACTTCATGCCCATGCCAGTTGGTCTAAAAGCCATTTGAGCCTCATTTTCTCCTCCTTCAAAAATTTTGTCCTCTGGTTTAAATTAGGAGTAACTCTGAATTACACCTACCTGCAGCGAGCACTGACTGCTGAATCACACAGTTCTTTGCAGAGGCAAAAACCCCCATTACCCACTTAAATCACTGAATCATTAAGGTTGGAAAAGACCACTAAGATCATCTGGTCCAACCATCATTAGATGCTAAACAAACTGTGAAGATGACCAATTTTGTTTGGTGCCTCCAAGCAGCCCGAGGCGAGGCAGGGCTTCATTACATGGAACCATTTTTCCCACTTTGCCTGTGTAAAGTGAATGTCACGAAACACTTGCAGAGGTGCTGAGCTAACACCTCTAAGATGATGCTCTCTTGGGAATGGACTTCAGCTCCTGAGTCTGTGTCCTCAAAGAACTGACAAATCTAATGAACCCATTCTACTATTATTGTTATCGTTTGAATATTCCTCCTAAAATCGCACCTGATTTCCCTTCAAAAATGACAGGTTTTTTTTGTTCCGTGTAGTGCAAAGAACTTCATGGGCAGAATTTTGAGCAGGAGAGACCCAAATGTCAAAAGGTTGCATGAGAAAATTCAGAAGGTGCTCAAGGTGTTTCACATCACATGAAATAAAGCATCCACCAATCTCTCCTGAGATGCACTTTGAGGCTTAGCTCCTGCGACATCTCAGTTTAAGTGTTACACCACTAAAATTCCTCCCTGAGCAATCTGAAGAACCGTGATTAGTAATAATGGGAACCAATCAATTTTTCCTGGCTGCTCTTCAAAGGAAATTGCAACAAGCAGAAAAAAAGCTGCTTTGTAATAGACCAACGCTGCTGACAGAATTGGAAAGCATCACCCTGATGAGAGCTGGGAGTTACGTGCTGCATCCATTTGCAGAGCAAAGCCTGAGAGAACCAACCACTGCGTATCTTCCTAGCAGAAGAAAGGAAGAAATCTGTCTCTTGTGAAAAACACAGAACTCGGTCACATGAGTGGGACCTGAAGAAAAAATCTATACAACCTGTAATCCCTTCAATCTATGCTAGGAAACATGAAACAAACACAGCACAAGAATAAAACTAAACTACTTATTAAAAGCCTACGGTGTTTCTCCTCCTCCCACCTATTCCCTTTTCAAAAACACTTTCTTTCTGTCTGCGCTCATCTCATCTGACTTCTCCTTTCATTTCAGACGGCTGCCTCTTTTGTCTTTTTTTCGGGCCCATTCAGAGCTCTGGCACATAGCAGAGGTGTTGGAAGCAGTGAGGGAGGGCCACCGTTTGCCCCAGCTGAGAAGCCTGGCCCTAAGGCTGCACAGGAGGGGATGGAGCACGGAGATACGGGGAGGGCTTGGAGAACAAAGTCCCATTACAGCCCCTCAATGGGTGCCAAGTTGCACAGAGCTCAAACCCCATGACTGGGCTTACAGAACAGCCCTTCTGAAGGGACAGCCCGCAGCCTTGGCCAACCTGTCATGGCCTAATCCCCCTCCACAGTGATTTCGCCTTCGGGCCATCGTTGCTATCGGCCTGTCGACATAATACATTTTCCTTGCCAGGGATCACCTTTCACCAAAATGAAAACCTGCCCATATGTCATGTGCGGCATAAACAATCCAAAACATATTAGCAGCCCAGGGCAACCCTGATAAACATGACACAAGAGAATCCTCTTGGGATATGCAGAGCATGCCCCTGACCTATTGGGGAATGCGGGGAAGGCAGGGGAAGCTCCGGCAGAGACTTGCATTTGGAAGGCTGGCAGTCTTACCGCCCAGAGACGGCAAGCCCCAAATCCTCTTCGTTTTTAGAGCACAATAAGGAGACAAGGAGCAACTATACAGAAATAGCTTGTTTCTCTAGATCAAGAGACTTGGCAAGATCAAACATCTTTTAGGCAACTTCTTTGTTACCTGGCAGTAAAAAGATGGCCAAGTCCTCCACCACATGTGCCCCTGGGTCCAGCTGCTCTGCATCACACTGCACGGGGCTGAGCTCAGGGCTGGGGCAGGCAAACAGCCCCCCGGGCCCTCTGTTAGGTACAGCACCAAGTGCCATCTGGAGCTCTTCGGACCACATCAGGTTTTGATGCTATTCACTCCATAGAAGAGGACACACCGCCTTGCTTACCACAAATTTTTCTAACCACAGATGTGATGTTCAAGCCTAAGTTCGACTGTACACGAAATTCCCTAATGCATAGAAAGATTAGCATTCAAGTAAGGAGCTGGGCAATGCTAAGCAGCTCTCAGATCCCCAGATTCAATATGATGCATGGAAAGATTTCAATTAATTTAGTGCATTTTCTAAGCACCAATTTAAGACCGTTAGCATTCAGGCTGGCATCAATAACCTTATCAGAATCCAGACTGCGTTAGGGGATATTGACACAGGAGTTTGATCTACTTCTGAGTGCAGGACAAAAATACTATGTTCCACTAAAGACTGCCCTTCCTCTGCCAACATCTTTCAATCCATGATTTCACATTTTCCTGTAGTATGCAATAGTTGTGTATTGTTACTCAACCATGTTACAAAAGGTTCAAAGATATTTCTAGTGCTGTGAATACAGCCAAACAGCTGAATTCTCTAATCTGCACATTTAGCCTTCTGTGCAAAAAGTGAGGCCTTACAGTGGCTATTAAATAATTGCTGTTACATTTTAATCACTATTAGGAGCTTTTTATTCAAAAGTATGTATCATGTAGGTGTTAGGTGAACAATAAAAAGTCCTCTGCTGAAGAAAACTGTTAAGAATTCTCATTTGCTAGACTTTCAATAATTAAAATCTGCCTAAATAAATTACTCCCTGCTGCCCTAAGTTAATTATGCAAAAAAGAATACCATTGTTGGTGACTCTCTTGTTTTAATGATGATATTGAGTCAGACACCTAAAAGAACAATTAAATTCAATGCTAAGCAACTTATTTATGTTTGGCTTACCACTGTTATTAATAAGAACATTATTTTAGTGGCTGCCCGCTGAGAGCTCAGCTTCTGGATAGCTGTTGTTTTCATAATGAATGTTTTCTTCCTATTGGCATGATCTCCAACTCCCTTTCTTCAAATTCTCCATTTTTCAAAGTACAGTAACAGTGTTCAGTACCTCAGAAAGGCTTTGTTCAAGAAGAGCTTGGGCATGCAAAAAAATCAGCATCGTAACAGGACTGTCCAGCACTTCTGTCAGTAAGTACTAGCCCTTCTACAGTGCTTTTCCAATGCTTTATTTAGTTTACCATTATATTACAAATAAAGAAAATGATGCACATGAAAAAAGCAACTCATCTAAGACCTCCCAGTAAGCTAGCAGCAGAATCACGAATGGAACTCATTTGTGCATGAATGTTTTTGGGACCAAAAATAAAAAATAAATCCAAGGACGAACAGGAATGGAAGGGAACCCAAATCAGTGGAACTGTGAGCTGTGTGACAATATAGACCAGCTGTGGTGCTGGCTTAGACACTGCCTTGTATTGTCACAAGTTGTGATTTCTTAAGCAGGGTGTGGGTTCCGGCAAGGCAGTCTAAGGGAAGTTGCATCAACTGTGATCGTGAAAATAAAAAAAATAAAAACTGATTAAAAATTGTTTTAAGGTACAGAATGAAATACAGAGTTCTTTGTGCAGGAAGTAATATGGGAATGGAGACCTGGCATATCAAACTTTGAAAATTTAGAGAGACTGTGAGGACGAACATGCCTGTTCGCAAATTTGTTTGTAAGTGTGTGTCAGCTGCGTGATGAAACCAAAACCGTCAGTGCTTAATGAGTCAGCATCCAAGCCAGCATCAGGACTGAAAGGGTTCACAGTGTTTATGGAAAACATCTAGAGTCATGGGGACAGGAATAAATACACAACATGTTTAATGCAGCACCTGGGTCTCAGTGCATGAAGACTTAGAAACCATGAGATGGAGGAAAGACAGATGCCCTGCAATTCTAAATGCTAACATTCCTGAAGGTAGAGAATAGGGTAAGGAAACAAAAATTATCCTTCATCAGACTCCTGCTCAAGAATCTAATGGGAACGGTACCTTGGATTCATTTGTCCTGTCTCCAACTCTGTTTGTCCTTACAATTGTATTTGCAAGACAGCTCAACGGTGAGTGAAGTAATTACATTAAAATTGGTGTTAAATATTGTGAAAATACTGAAAATGTGGGGAAAGAAAACTTTCACAAAATCCTTCATTACGGCATTTGGACTTCATGCAGTTCCTGGAGAATGTGCACCCAGGCTAGCACTTGACTCCACTGTAGTTAAATACAGTTTACAGAGGAGTCTGAATTTTACCCACTGTTGTGTAATATTAAAATAAAAAAAATCAACTATTACTTCATTAAGCCTTTCATTGTTTAAAAATCATTAGTGTTTGCCTATAGACATACTGCAACACAGTAGGAAAGCTGTATGTCAAAGCCAACAAAACTGTTTCAGGTTGTTTTCCTGCATGAACATATGTTCTATTACAAGCTTCTATTCTGCAGTCCACTTTCTGTGTTACTACTTCTTTCATTTATTTATTTATCCAGGAGATAAGCAAGCATTTCCCAGAGAACTTTGTATTTTACATTCCTCTTGAACATATTCAGAAGATTTGCCTCCCAGGAAACTATGAAGCCATCATACAGTAAAGGTTATTTGAGCACTCGTTCATTATACAGGTTTGCTGTACCAAAGCAATCGATCAACAAACAGAGGATCTATTATAACAGAAGTAAATTTGAGCAGGCCATAAAAATTCTACAAACATGCAAGGAGAATACCTAAATGACAAATACTGTCCTCATCCAGCTCCTGAAGAAGCCAAGGCAGCAGTGCTGCATATTGCTGCACAAGCCACATGCCTAACATGGGTCTACATTTTTGAGCTTTGTCTTGGGCAATCCCAAGAGCCCTGGAGGAGATAAATGGATCTTTTATTTTGGCAGCTAAGAACAAAACAGAAACCACTGGCAACAACGTCCTGTCTTCTGTAACATGCGTGAGGCTCACTGTACAAATAAGCTTTCCCTTTTCATCTTCCTAATGCTATTTTTAGAATGTATTGGCAGTGCCAGATGTCTCTTTCAGAGGCTAGACGCCAGTGCCGGAGTTAGATTTATAACCGTGTGCTTGCTGGCCACAGATGTTGAAGAAGAGAGGCCTGTGGGAAAAGCTCCCCCATTGCTAAGATGACACTGTTCAAAAAGCTGTTTAAAATAGTTACTCACAGCATCTTGAGTATTTCCACATAGCAGCCAAGGATCCTGTCTGCCTGGGCGCTCAGCTCAATGCTCATGGTGCTGCAGGTGGGACTGACCATCAAGCAGTCAATCAGGTTGGGCTCGCTGTCATTGCCCACGTTGGCTGTCATCTTCTGATTAGCCTTGTTGTTGTGCTCCACTTCCACATGGATCTCATTTGAAGTGACAATGACTGGCTTGAGCCGGGATTCAGTCAAGGTAGCCTCCTGAGAGACCAGGTCAGGACTCGTGTGAAGAAGGCGGAGGGGGAGATTAGGCTTTCGGTCACATTGCTGCTGGCAGCCATTCCGAATTTCCTTCAGGCTTGGCGAATTGTCTCGACTGAATTTTAAAAATAAACAAATAATTTCAATAGCCAGACATAACAGTGAAGAGTGGGACAGAGAGAGAAACACGGAGAAACCAAGATCTGTCGCAATTTCCCACTGCTTTTCACCCTAGCCCACCATACTGCTTTCTCCTTTGTGACTGGATTATTGAAATCAACTGTAAATAGTAAAATGCTGTAACAGCACTACTCTGCAGCCCTACGCTACAGAGATTTCAGCTTTTCATTAGTCCAGTGGACATGCCAGTTTAATATAAAGGTGAACTTTCTCATCGAAGTTGAGCAAAGCTGTAACAGGATCCATGCCCAAGTATGTATCTGGCTACAGTGCATGCCCAGACACTTGTCTGCAGCCCTCGTGTCTGGAATTTCTGTTGGACACTACGCAGCCCCTGTCCGTGCTCTACCATGAGGAAAGTCAGATAGCCATAAACAAACAGGAAACACAGCAGACAGGAACCCTTCGTGTCTACTGGAAACTGGCTCGTATGTCAGGAGCTGCAGCACCTATCTTGTGGTAAGTCAGGAATCAGATTTTCCACAATAGTGGAGACAGTATCATGAAACCAGCTCAGGTTCAAAGCTGTGGATATGCAGGGATTTACACACAACCCCTTCTAGCAATGGGTGGAGTGAGAATGAAGACACGCTCCCACACACCCATGCTCACAGCAATCTTGTTTACAGCCTGAATGAAAACTCTTTGATGCCACGGGTTTGAAAGTGAGAAATACAGGGTGAGCTGAAAATTCATACTGACCTGTTGATAAACTCTTCGTAACATGAATAAATGGCTGCTAAGCAGACAGCTACAAGATTTGGCAGAACTCTAGGATGGGGGCATTGTCCCGTTGGACCGTGCATGCTGAAAAACAAAAGCCAAGACGACATCACTGCAATGAAGATTTCTGTGGGCAAAAAGAGTCAGACAGAAGGAGGTGCTGGAATAGGCAGTCTTGGGGAATCCTAAGGAAGGTCATAAGAGAGTTATTTTAACATTGTAAATCGCCATCAAATAGTCTACTTCAGAAGAAGGCCAAGTTGCTTCTTCAGTTCATTCAATGTGGTATCTCTACAGTTCCTCTGAAAGCTCACATGACTGAGCATTATGGGGTCTAAAGTTGATGGGAATTTCTCTATAAAGGCTTTGAGTCTCACTGTACAATGGAAATGTACATACAGTGGTGTCCATTCACCTCCAGTGTGTATACAGTCAGAAAACCCCATATATTCTCACATATTTGCGAATAAGCTAAAAAAAAGTTTTCAGCAATATTTCCTTATGGACACCTCTCACTTATCTGCTGTTTGCCAGTACTGAACCAGCTACTCACAGGTAAGCACAGAGATGAGCAGGGTTGGGAGAAGTAATGGGAGTAAGCATGCAGACAGGACTGGAAAATACAGCGTAACATTAAATGTAACTAACCTATGAATAAACTTCTTCACCACCTCCATTCCAGCATTCAGCTCATTCAAAGCCAGAATGTACTCCTGAGTAAACAGACGCAATCGAGGGCATTTCCCAAAATCCTGTCCAAAAAGGAGAGACTCAGTGAAGACGGTGAAACATGCTTGCAATGTACACTGAAATTGTGGGTTTTCAAAAGAAATCCATTCAAACACAACTGAATTCACTCTGTTGCTGTGCTGACAGCTTCAGGAGCACAGTACCACTGCACGCTGAAGTAATGCGCTGCTCCCTAATAATGGCATGCTTTACAATTTTCTTTCCACTCAGATCTTCAGAGTACTGAGTCCAAGCCCAGGGCCACCAAAACAGGAGGGATGTGAACCTGATGAAGCAGGTCCAGAGAAGGGCCACAAAGATGATCAAAGGGCTGAAGCACCTCTCCTATGAAGACAGATTGAGGGAGCTGAGCTCTAGCTTGGAGAACAGAAGGCTGTGGGGAGTTTCTTAGAAAGGCAACTTACGTATGCATTTTTACTTCAACATTTGACATACTGTCTATTCTGTTTTAAGTGAGAATCTTGTTTGACACATGACCTTTAAGTGATTAAGTATAAAACACAGATCAGTTCTCTCTCTAGGGATCTCTACCTTAGGTACAACATGAATTTGACAGGTGAGCTCAACAGTTGCTTGCTTTCAGTCCTGCCGTCAGCAAGGCACCTGCTAACTGAAATCTCACGTCTCCTCACCTTCCATGCTATTTTGAGATGTGAAAGGAGTACAATCTGCTGTCTGATAAGTGCTATTCCTCAGCACATTTCCTCACATTTTTGCAGGTGTAACCTTATGATATAGGTTTTATAGAGCTGCAGAACTAAATTTCTAAGTGTTGAGCAGGACCCACTGCACACCTCCTAGTTTTCCCTCCAGCACCTGGATGGGGAAGAGGAGTCAACACGAAAAACTAAATGGCACCTTTGTTAACATGCCAGGGCTCTGTGAAAGAGAAGACATGCTTCCAAAGTGCCGACAGCTTCTGTTACTTATCTTGGTTTCAGGGACTTCTAGAGCATAACATCTGATAGGTTTTACAACTAGAGAAAATTACCAAAAATGTGAGTGCAAGCCTAGACAGAACAGTGATCCCTTCAAATCTCCATGTCACTCTTTGCCACTGCTGAATGGATACGTGGTAACTTCACACAGGAAAAGGACTGTCAGTGATTTCACAGTTGGTATTATAATTAAATCCACTGAATATCTAACAGCTCCTCCTGGCAGTGCAAATGCACTTGGTTCCACAGCACGAGATCACACAGACTTCATACCTCCCCTGGTGCCATTTAACTTCATGGGAACTCCTTACACGATAGCTCATGCAGTTACAGTGTATGAATATTTGCAACCCCGTAAGTGCCCTATAACTGAAATTGGAACAAAAGCCCAGGAGATTGCAAAGAGGATGTCATTGCTGGAAGCTCTAAAATAAAATACCTCCAAAAATAATATGATGCTCTGTCACCACATCAGGTGCTAAATGATGTACACTATCCATACTGTTCATTCTTAAGATAAAAAGCAATAATGGTTGTATTCAAACATTTGGGCTGAGCCCTCAAAGAGCTGAAATCAGAAGGCAGAGAGGCTTCAAGCACTTCCAGAGCAACTCAGCACATCCCCAGCCTACACCTACTAGTGAGCATCAGCATGACAAATGCTATCCTTACTCTTTTGGGACTTCAGCACGATAGACGAATAAAGCACTCTCTCTCTGTTTTATAAGTGTGAAAATGTGAGCAGAATTTGCCACCAACTTACCAGAGATTACAGAGGAAAGTAGTGGCAAAGGTTGGAGCAGACAGCCAGCTTTCCTGCTTTAAGCACACTAAATTGCACGTGGCCTCCTAAGGTTATGAAGTTTACTGCCAACAGCACTGTCTCCCTGAAGGATTACTTTATTTACATGCACACACACACATTCTTTAAAAGACTATTCAGTACAGAAATCCCCAGAGAGTAGTAAAGTGCCCAAATCCACTCCAATTAATATATGACACCGTAAATTCTCTGACTACACACTGCGGTACAGACATGTTGATTTTCAATCTGCAAATGTTAAGTACAGTAAATATACCCAATTCTCTGAAGCTAACCATATACAAGCATTACACTATGCATTTAGATTTTATTTGAGACCCCTCAAGAGCTCTGGATTCTTTAAAAAAAATCAGCCTGAAATCCAAGAATAACATTTACAGAATATTTCATTGAACGCTACAGAATATTCAAAAATGTTTACATGTCTGGAGAGCACAGGCACAGAGCCAGGAATATGACCTTTTCGCCATCTTAGGTTTCCCAGCCAGTTCTGTAAACTCAAGGAGTTAAATAATACTGTTATAAAAATAAGGAATAAGAACTGTTTTCTACTGGATCCATGCTGTACACAGGAAGACGGGATGGTTTCCAAAATTATACCAGTTAGTGAAATGGAATTGCTTCTGTAGTTACAGAGGGATGAGACCCATCCCTGACATCACAGCTAGACTGACTGCTTTAAATATTTTACTTGTTAACTTTTTGCCACAGCGTTGTGAAGTAAAATTTATTTGCATAACATAAAAACCAAGGCTGAAAATTTAATATGCCTCAAAGAATGGAGGACCAGTAAGCACTCCGATCTCCCTTTGGAAAGGAACACAGATCATGCAAGAATGTATTCAGTGTTCAGTGAAGGGAGAAAATTTGGTATACAGGGTGGAAAGAGAGGCTGGTTGGGCAGTCCCCAGCACTTATTCCAATCGCTACCATGGAACTGATTGGCAACATGAAGAGGGAAAGCAGCCTAGGAAAGAACACTTAAATGACAGGAGTTCATAATGCCTGGAATGAGAAGTATGGAGAACAAGTAGGAAAACATAAGGAAACTCAGGAAATTTGCATAAGAATACATTGGACATGAGTCTAAGGAAAAATGGAATTGCAGAGTTAGTACTGTCTTAAAGATAAAATGTTCAGGGTCTCAGTTCAAAAATCAAAAAAGCCCCTATTCTGATTTTGCTTTTTAATTGATTTTAAACCAATATAACAGTAAGGATGACATGCAGAGCGTAAACAAGGAGCCAGGTGGGAGAAAGCTGGAGCAGAACGAGTTGGCACTGCTGCCCAGAGAAACACTCATCGAATCACAGCTTTGCCTGAATGCCACTGCATGCTCATTAGTTCTGTATTACGAAGCAATACGTGATTACATGCTACATTCACACTGGGGGGGTTGATTTTTGGTGTCACATTGCTTCGTGCCTTATGGACAAAACAGCAGTTGCTCATTACACAAGACGTCACAGTAAGATTGCTCTAACTTGCCCAGGTTCCCGTAAAGCACGCACTCACCATGTTGTGTTTGAGAATCCGCTGTACCACTGGCGTGAACACTTCTATCACAACCATTGACCGTGGGCGCTCTCGGCAGTGCTGTAAGGAACAAGTCATTGAGTGAGCTGCAGAATTAGCAACGTGGGTCTCCCTCAGCCCAAATAATTTTGGCTGCAAAGGGCTCTTGAAAGTCATTTGGTCCAAACTTCTGCTCGAGGCAGGGCTAGTTCTGAAGACACATGAGCCTGCTCATTAAACCTGCCCACTCAAGTTCTGATTATCTCTAAGGAAGGAGAGTTTGTAGACTGTAATCAAAATTTCCCTTGCTGCAACTGTACAAAGCCTGTCTCATACCTTTAAAGATAATTAAGTTCTGAAGGGAGACCAAAGGCATGAAAAAATATGAAAGTGCCCATGTAGGTTGGAGGCGGGCAACAAGAGTCTTAGAGGTATTTCAGTTTGAGTCTAGAAATAGCCCTAAGGCTGACTTACAAAAGTGAAACAAAGTCAGTGCTGTTTCTTGAAATTTGACCTAATTTCCAGTGTGACTGCTAACAAGTAACTCTGGGTAGGAAATTTAAGCAAGATCCAGACAGTCTGACAAATGTACATCCACTCATCAGCAAGCAGATTAAAGCAGACTTAAATCTGAAACGCAAAGAAACCTAGAAGAAAAGTAATATTTACAAATTCCAAAGCTTTGCAATCCAAAATACTCCAAACTGTACAGAAAAGATGCAAGCAGAAGCATGGATTTACCAGGAAAGAGGACGAGTCCTTAGGATCTTTCTGCTGACATTACCCAATGACACAGTACCATTACGCCTGAGTTACACACCACGTTACCAACCCACTGACTTCAGTGATTTTGCATTAACTAAATAGAACACAGTAGGACAACTCATGTATCCTGATCGAGGTGGAGGAGTCTGAAGATCTGAACTCTTATAAATTATCAGTACTATGCAGGCTGATGCAGTAAAAATATGGATCCATTTATCAGACTGCTGCTGTCAGCTATTTCAATATCACTGATTGCTGACCAGAAGATTTGGGCATGAGGTAAGGATTTAAAGAAGAAACCAAACACCCCTCTGGGAACTACACTCAGGTATAAGCAGGAGATTTCAGAAGGTTGTTTTTATACCTTGCAGAAGAATTCACAGAGGTCAGGAGGAGGATGGTTGTTTTCCAGCAAAGGTGCAATTGCCTTTAGAAAAACAGAGAAGTAAATTAATTAGAAGACTACAACAGCAGTAAGCTTTTTGAAGGGGATTTTTTTTTTCCCCAAAAAGAGAGGTCACTCTACTTTTAAAAAAGGACAAAAGTATCTATATAGAAATTAGAGATGGGCTGTGCATTTTACGTGTAAGCTTACACTTACTATGAACCCTCTGGAAACCTTTGCTTTTAAATACACCAGTGTAAACCCACAACACTTTTTTTTAAGGGTTTGAATGAAAACAAGAGCAGATCCATTGTTTTGGTATGTAGCACAGCAAGGACAACTCTGCTTCACTGTTTCAGTAATAACATCTCTCTAAAAGATACAACAGAAAAACTTCAAGCAAACATGCGTCTCTTATGAAAGAGTTCAAGCTCACACACAGCCAACAAATCATGAGAAGAAATAAAGCACTCATCTTACCTGGAAAGACCCTATTTATCAAAATCAAGCATCTAACTTTCTGAAATCATTCCTCTTTTGCTGCTGTGCAAAACCAATGTGGTTATGCTTAGCAAATACATTGGAGGTCATACCTGGCACTGAGAGCATAATGAACCTACTTTGTTGTTACTTCCCTTGTAAATTAGAAAACAGTACTAGAACAATGTATTCTCTCTACTTGATGGTGCCTTCGGGCTTTTCCAATCTTGAGCTAAAGGGATTCCCAGTACCCATTTAAAAGACTCTAAACATAGCAGCTAGGACATTTTGTATTGAGCAACTGGACACCAGATATTTTATCTGGATGGCGTCTGCAGTTTTACTATGGTAGCCTATTTTGCATTGTGCTCTCCCTCTCATCTTCTTCAGTATTTCAGCCTCTGAGTTTGCTCAAAATGTGTTTCACAACAGCCACGTTCACAAGCAAACAGGTTAAGATTAATGTGAATTTCAACAATGAAACCCATATGCACCTGCAAGACCTGTCTGGGCTACCATGTAATATTTGTGAAGCTTCTGTTCATTGTGGTGTGCCAACTATATGTAACTAGTCACTACCTCTGCTGGCAGCACAGCAACAGTGGCCCGATGGAGAAGGCAACGCTGTGCAATGAGACTAGAGCATCTTTGCTACCCACCCAACACCCAAGCTAAAGAACTTTTTTCATTTCACCTCCTGCAGCGTCAGTCATAGCACCTGCCAACCTCCACCAGCCAGGCAGTGCAAAAACTCCACGTCTTTGTGTTTGTGTGACCACTGCCAGAGGATCACTGCCTCAGAGGTGGAGCTGGTTGGCTGTCAGCCTACGAAAAAACGAGCTGTTCTGTTCAGCCCAGTCCCTACTGGATGTAGGTAACAGACTTTATCAAGCGCGTCCCAACTCTGCCTGTACAGTCACTGTGGAAGAGGGACAACGTGAGAGAAGCCTGTGTTCTTTCTGTGCCCTGTGGTTAAAGGCAGAACCCTGCTGTCTCACGTCACCCAGCTGTGAGCAATATCCCTTACCAGGAAGGGATGACTAGTAATATTGATCTGTTCCAGGATCATATAGAGAAGGAAAGATGGTTTCATCCGCACAGCAAATCACTGTGTACTTCTATGACATGACACATATATCAGTAACAGCAGTACTTCCTAATAATAACACAGTTTAGCTGCACAGTAGCAGAAAATACCAACTCCTTCATGGCTGGGCACAACCTGCAGCAGGGCATGACTGAATGAAGCAGCCAGCTCTCAGAACCACTGATAAATGTTGGCTGTAAGGACCTTTAGAGGCCATTTAGCCAAAGCTCCCTGCTCACAGCAGGGCTACCTGACATCTTTTGTTATAAAGTCCTTCCCTCAAAACACAGCTCTGACTGGAAGTCTGAACTGGAGGAAAACAAAAGCTACAGCAGATCACAAAGAGAAGTAAATGCCACCTCAGAAACTTATCTCAGTGACTGATCACAGCTAAAACGGTATCTTAAGCAGCAGCTAAACACAGTTCACACCTACTGGCAGCACCATGCTGCCTTGTCACTTTGCAGAAAGATCCAAGGAGATGTGATACCATCAGGCGGTGAAGTTCTAGATTTGATTACTGGGAAAATCTCCTGGAAATTGCCAGTGACTGAAATTAAATTATAGTGATGGGGAAGCAATTTCCACCTCTCTGATAAATTGTTGAGATTCTGTATTTTGTTACACTGAGGTTGCCATTTGATTCACTTATTTCTATGCCTAAATAAACACAACTTACAGAAGAGATAAAAGTTGAGGAGGGTATTACTACAAACCAAGTGAACAGGGGGTTAAACTGCAGTGGCGCATGCACGTAACTACACTTGCAAAAAACAAGCACTTGCTCACATACCACCAGAAATTGAGACATTCTGTGTATGGCAGCATTAGCCCCTCAGGAAACTACTAAGCCTAAGGGTTTTATAGGGCACATCTGGAAATGATGTTTTTTTGACTATTTAAAGTACGTATACAGATACAAACATAGCACTCTATAGCCCAGTAACAAGACCATTTTGAGAGAGGATTAACCCTACTTATGCTGTGCTGTTTCATACAAGGAAACTACCATGAAACATTAAAAGAGGAACCACAAGCCACATGAAAACCGATAGTCCAAGTGGGTTTGATCCACCCAAAACTTCTTGACATTGATAGAAGTGCTTTCCCCTACTTCTCTAGGACAGAGGCTTAAGCAGTAAGAGAAGTGTTATCAACCAATACAGATTTGTCCCCAGATCTGGACAGAAAGTTACTCACCACAATAATGCTCTCATGGTCTTGAGTGGTTAAGTTGTTGTTCTGAAGGGATTAAACAGAAGGAATGAGTGAGCAAACAGTACTGAGCTGGTACACCAGCATACACTGTACTCTGCTACCATCAGGCATCAGAAGAAATGCTCAAGGCTGCAATTGTTTATTTCAGAATTAAATTAATCTTATTAAAATCATTCTCTTAAGGAAGATCTTATACCACCTGGTACAAGAGGCTGTACAAGCTTCCACTTCTTCCTAAGCACTATCAGATTCAAGGCTCCCCAGCCATGAAAGCTGAGCAAGCACCAGGATGCCAGAATAGAATTCAATTAAATGGAAAACTAAAGCTAGTGATAAACTTCTTAAGCCGTTTTCTGCCACCAGGCTGTACAATTCTAAGAAAATTAGTAAAAGAATTGTTGGATACCATTTTTGGTAGTAAAATAACTGCCACAGTTTTCTTGAAGTTCCTTCTTCTAAAATGGACCTGGTACAAGCCAATAAACCTACTGGAAGTCATTGGTTTTGACTAATGCGGTGGTTTTGGCTCTCTCCACAGCATGATCCATTCAGAGGTCACAAAGTTTTAGGCTGTTGTGATCTTAGCTGACTGCAAGAACACCAGCTAGCAACTTTTATGGTTATCACAAATCTTTGCACATCAGAACTGGGACACCGAAAACCTGCCTGGCATTATACTTCCTATCCATGAAAAGTTAATTATCTGAAACAGATGTAAATGTCTCTGAAGAAGGAGGGTACTTTTCTTTGAGATAACTTGTAATAGAAAGTTGCACGATGAATTTATTAGCAAATACATATTGTTGGCCTTGTTCAAGCGTTACCAGCCATGCAAACAAAGCCAGTGGAATAGAAGTCAAGGGGAGTTTCACCACTTACTTGAAATAAGGCTTGAATCAGATCCATAACAAATTTACCATGAATAACCAAAGAAAACCCCATAGCCTCAAGAGAAAACACATTGTTTCTGGAAATAAACCTAACATGGATCAAATTCTCTTTTTCTCCAACAAGTACAAATTCCACTCAAATCACGAGCAGAAGAATTTTGAAAGACCAAGTTAAAATAAAACCCACGCATGAACTTTTAAACTATTTGTCCCTCATCTAAAGTGACAGTGTCTTGCAGGAGCACGGCCATACCTCTGAGAGCAGTTTTGAGACGATCTCCAGTGGTGCTTGGTGAATTGAATCATCCTGGAGCGGAGACGTCAGCGCCATATCCACCAGTGTCCTGATCTCCTTCAGCACCACCTCCCAGCGGCTGGGGTTGCTGAGCACCTTCTTGTACTTGTATATCTTCTTCTACAAGGAAAAGGAAAGGCTCGTGTCAACAGCATCTTGCTGATTTAGATGTATACTTACATTCGACCTTCAAGTGGATTGCTCTGTATTTTGAGTTTTGCCTTTCCTGTTTGCTAAAAGGCTGTACTTAAACACTTCTAAATGGAAAATAAAACCAATGGTTTCCTTTGATTTTGAAACCAGTTTTTAAACTCCACAGCATTTCTTTCCACCACTTTCTCCTGAGAACACCTTACTCCTCAGCCTAACCACCGATACTTGCTACTGCACTGGTTCCAAAGCTCTAGGACTTTTTAAGGAAGCTAATCACAGGGATGAGGAGGTCAAAATATCATTCCAGAGATGTTTTATTCTATGTTGCTCATTGACGAACTTGCATTCAGAACAAATAAAAATGAACTTCATCACGGTGACAAATTCCCACAGATCCACAGGTCGCCTTTCCTTGAAGGTCAAGAGAAGCTGTTTCATGACTCTCCAGTGGTGACAGGAACGCATTGGCTGGGTCTTTAAGCCCTCCCTGCAGCAGCATGTCAGCACTTCCATGCTCAGGCTGCCCAACAACATCATTCCTCACTCCTTGCTGGCTGCTCTGAGCTCCAGGCAGCTCCCACCAGCTCCTCGGCAGCCACATTGCCACACGACTGCACTGCAGGCTGCTGGCTCTTATAAATAGTGCTGCCCAGAGGAAGTCCACCCGCCCAAATCCCCAGAGGTGACTTAATGAAACTCTAGAATATCAAGGAAGCGATGTCTGGAGTCCAAACACCACTCCTGATGACAGCACGAAGCACATGGAGCAGGGCTTGCCAAGGCACGGGCCTCGAGACCTGCAGGACTGCATTGGCTCACGTTGGGTCACAAAAACTGCCCATTTCATGCAGCTCGAAGATTTGGCTGAGCTTGAATCATCAATGTGATAAAGCAGACTTTGCAAAGGGTTGACCTGCTTGGATCAGTTTCGGTTTGGGGCTTTGCTACGTGCATCTTCCCTTCTCCTCGCTGCTGGGCCCATCCCATCAGGCTGCTCACTCCTTCCCCAGCACAGCAGCAGCTCTAAGAATGCTCAACACAAAGCACAGCCACCTCTGTGCCCTATCTGAAACACAAGAAAAGAGAACAACGCAGAAAAACAGATTTTGGATGCTCTGGGTTTTTCTGCACTGTTGGAGGAGGTAGAAGAGGCTGGCATTGGGCTGACACGTAAAGGCTGATAAAGCAATCCAATTATCTTTTTAATTGAATTCAGGCAAGTACAAAAGCATGCTGGCAGCAGTTCACACTTCCAGTGCATTTTAAGCCACTGACAAAGCAGAGGAACAGCAAAACATGCTGTGGACGCTACTGAATGTTTTGGATTTCAGAACAGAGCAAAAAACTTTGTACTTCCAAGCTCCTTGGGGCAGGCAGAATGCACTGATGGCTTTAAGCTGCCAGCACTGCTTCCATATCACCTCAGATTTCTTGGAGTAGTTAGGAAACCTGAATCACACAGAGCTCGATTTTGCTTATCCACAGTTCTCTTTTTAGGGTCTTTTTGTTGGATCTACTCCAGCACAAAAGAAAGCCAAGTATCCAAGGCAAGGGAGGCTTCCTTTCCTTTTTAGAGACAGCCACGAAAAATTAAAGCTCTCCTGATGCTGACGCACATAAGAGAGAAGACAGAAGGAGCTGTGCTGCCTGCTGAGCTGCGGAGACCTACAAAAGCAGACAGCCACTCACAGGCAACTCTCAGGGAAAACCGCCTTTGTGTGCACACCAGCAAAAAGTACCACACACTTCACAGCCTCTGCTTCCGGATCTCAGCACATCAGAGTGCATCACCAAGCTACAGCCTTGAAGGAACACAGCCTTTTGAGTGACGGTGGGAAAGCAGCTGGAAATTAATAAATGAATAGGGATGTTGTCCTGAAGAAGGTTGAACTCTGCTGTCCTGAACCTTTGCCCATGGTTACGCCACTGTTTTTCTCAGCGGAACGCTTTTCACTGTTGAGTGCCTTGCTGAAAGCCTCAATTAAAGCTTGAACCCTATCAGTCAGATACAGAAGCAATTTGCTTTGTATCAGCGTGCACTTGGCCAACACCGAGCCATCTGCTCTATTCTACCTGCGCTGATTCCGGAGTGAGGGAGAAACAATTGCTCATGAGCTTAAAAGCAAAGCTGCTGGGCAAAGACCTGTAGTGGAGAACAGGCATGTGGACATGCGCAGGGAGCTTCCTTGCCTGAACACAGTGCGAAAGATGCCTTCACTTGCTCACACGGCATTCATCACAAGATTAATGTGTACAAGAAAAATCCTGGGCTGGGAATTCAGCTTCACACGGATTTTGCTAAAAGCAGCAGCTCCTGAGACCACTTATGTGAGCAAAAATAACACATGCCAGCTTGGAATTTGACCCTTCTAGTTACTGACCAGCCAGAACCACAGAGCTAACGTCATTCCAAAAACCTTGCTAAGCTGACTCTTAAAACAAAACCACTGAATTTAATAAGTATCCAGAAGAAGCAGCAGCATAGGGAATAAGTGACACTGACAGGGCATCCTTCATTCTCAAATCACTCTAATTAATTAAGTCTTGCAGAAACCCAAGGATCTTACTCTAAATCCTCTTTTAGAGGAGGAGGAATTGAAGCCCACATGAGAAAAATTACTTTTCCAATGTTATTAAGCAAGCATGTGACAAAAATCTGTAGGCAGTGGTTTTTGCCATCAGTGTTCAAAAGCTTCTGAACATTGCTATGAACAGAATGCTCAGTAGAGTCTACGGCATAGGAAACTTTCAGCTTTTTTAAATGACATCTTCATATGCTATTCTATCCCATGATGGACTCATCTATAGCCCCTGCTCATTCACCACTTCCCTGGACAGGGATGATAATACTGTATTGTTGAGAACTAAGAAATAGGAACTCTAATGCACAAAAATGTAAGGCATGGCACAGCTGCTTTTCTTGACCCCAAGAAGACCTTTCATGTAAAGAAATACCTTTATACATGAATACTCATGTAAAGAATACCTTAAAGCAGCCAGCATGCTTGAGCCAAAAAGGACAGGATGAAGTCGGCCATCCTGATGACCAAACCTCATCCCTGCTTTGCCACATTCTGTATTTTTGAGATCCAGTCTTCCTGTCAGCAAATATATGACATTAGAAAAAATAACTAACTCTAATCTTTAACAGCCAGTTAAGTTTTAGTTCTCTGTTCTTCAATCCTTTTCCACACAACACCCTACTAATCACTTATTTTATGGCCAAGCAGGAGCCATGGCAGGGATGTACATGGCTCTGAGGGCCACGTGTGCCAGCAATTGTTTATTTCTTGCTGGGCAACGAGGGCAGTTCCAGCAGAAGGGAAAAGGTCACCCTCCTGCACAGAGGTCCCCTGGCACAGTGAGGGGTGGCAGAGCCAAGCTGGTAATATAGCTTTATTTGGATGGAGCTTATGTGAAATGCAGGTATCTCTGGCTGGACACAAGTGTACAGAGGAACAAAAAGCACAGAGAACTGGAACTGTTTTCCCCTCTGCTGCAGAACACTTTGTTAAAATGCTGTATAATAAGAAATGGGAAAATTTGCTGGCAATGTTCAACACTCATTTTGGCTTGTCCTACAAAAGCCAGGAGCTATACCAAGTATTCTTGAGCACCACCTGCTGGCATCTTGGTTATTAACCCAATACCTTGAGGACAACAAGGATGGCATCCCCAGAACTCAGCTAGATCCACATTCTGATACAACATAAGAATAACCTGTCGCTAACTTGTGCTTCCCCATTATCCAGGGATAGACTCAAATCAGCAGCTAGATCTACCAATATGAAGAAAAGCAACTTACTTGACTAAGTCCACAAAAAGTTCCATTCAAGGTAAAGGGCTGAGGCTATTTACATAAAGCCTCACAAATCAGGGAGCTCGGACTGCTCTTATTGCAGCAAACTCCTGACCTTCTGAAGGTTTTGCACAGCAACACTTATGCACGGCTCCCTACTGTAGCTGAAGTTTCATAAGCTGAACACTTCCTGATCTTCACTCAGTGAAGGTCTACATAATTCTTCAGTTTCTGCCAATTCGCATTAAAAATTCTTGAAGAAATTGAGATTATTTATGGCACTGAGATTGGCACCCATGAATCTAGACCCTGAATAAATACATCAAGTGGCAGTCTCTGCCCTGAGCAGCTCATGGTCTAGATGATTAAAGGTAGGAAGGAGAAGCAGTGCAAGTACACTGAGATGATCTCCTTGTGATTTCCAGAGTGAGACTGAAGTCGTCTGTCTCCCCGCTAATCACTAACTCACATCTAAATAAAAGCACCACCAACAAGCACTGGGCAGCAGGGAGCGAGCTGAAAGCTGATATCCCCTTGCTGTGTTTCCCAATTGCAACATCTCCCTGGAAACCTCTTCAGCCTATATTCATTAACCTCTTATTTTTTGTTTCCTATTTCTTCCCTTCTCCTCCCTTCCCCCCCCACACTGGTGTCTACCACCTCGCTCCAGACCTCAGCTAACCCAGGCAAGAAACCCGGGACACCCAAATCAGCACTGTTTCAAAGCTACCTGAGTTCAACGGGTTCAGCAAGCGGTGACGTGGGTTGAGTTGTTACTAATACAAAAGCTGGAACAACTGAATGGGCACTTGCCACAGGCGCAGAGCTTGTCCTTTGCTCAGATACCACTGGGACAATACAGTGCAGGAGCAGAAGAATGCTGAAGTAAACAGAATTTTAAAAGGATGAAACACAGATCCCATTTCAGCTTGGGGGAAAGGAAGAAAAGGACTGAGGGGCTCACAGGACAGCTCCTCACTGCAGCTGTGATGTCCACGTGCTGAAGAACTCCCTCCCAAAGTGTATCATGTTTGCATTACATACACACCCACCTCCTTTGATCAGAACCGTCCCCTGATTGACCATGCTTCCGGGCTTGTGCTCTCTGATGCCTTCAAGACCACTGCAAAGATACCCTTCATCAACAAGGAAGGATGAAAGGATGAGAAGGAAAGGATAGCCCACCAAAGGTCTCAAATTTAGAGACCCCACTGAAAACAAATTTGCACGTGAATATAGCTTATGTGCTTCCAAAAACTGAAGGCAACTGAAAAACCGTGGCTTCCTTCTAGCCCCATGTGGGGAAGAAAGAGCATGCCAGTGGTGAGCTTCCCACGAGCAAGCAAGGATCTGGGCTTTGCTTTCACTGGTCTCTTGCCTTTCTCTCAAATCCCTGCCTGAAGCCTTTTGTCACAAAGATGCAGGAGCGCAGCTGGCAGATCCCAAAGCAAGTCCTGTAGCTGTGTATTTGAGATGCTGTTCCCCAGCTAGAAAATGCAAAAGGCCAACAGCAGCTGCAGCTGCACTTTGCATGGGCTAATGCGGTTACTCTCGTAACCAGACCTGTCCACACGGGAGAGCTTTTGGCAGGGCCCACTTTGATGCATTCCCCGAAACCCTCCATCCCTGCTTCCATTTCCTTTTGGCAAACACTCCCATTCTTCAGGCCACGGTTCCAGCATCAGCTTTACACTTCAGGTTGGCAAAACATCAGCTTTCATCCTGCACACAGCAACTGCTGTTCTGTATTTCTCATACTGGAGCCAAGCTAGGGTTTGTTTTTAATGTTGCTTTGGCTATGCAGAATTTCACTATGACTGCAGATAGGTTTCTAGCAGAAGCACAAGATGCTCCTCCCTTGCAAAAAAACATTAGTAGAGACAGTGCTGTAGTCTTGGATTGCAAACCCCATGCAACGTCTCCCCAAAAGAATAAATGTTTTAGAAGATGAGGTTTGCAGTGGTCGTTCTTTTGTTTTTAAGCTTAAGTTGCATGGTACCTTTCCTCCTAATCTTGGGCAGGATGAAAAACTTCATTATAACTGACCACCACTGTTGTCCCTCATGTACTGGAGGGCTCTGCTCTGCTGCAGACTGGTCAGATCCACAAACCCCTCCTGAGCTGCTTTAAAATCCTAAGGAGAAAGAGTGAGAAAATTCCCCAAGCAGAGGTTGCAGGAGTTGCACAGTTAGGGCAGGAGCCAGACACCTGCTTCATCTGCAGCTCTGTGACAGCCTCTGACTCATCACCAGGGGGAAGGTTCAGTTGCACTGAGGCACAGCCATCTCCCCCTTTGCAGGACCCCACTGCTCTCTGCTGCAGTGTTTTTGGCCCTTTTTTTCCAGAGCAGCCACTGCTTGGTTTGTACCCTGTCTGGGCATCAGGATTGCTGTGGACACAACCCACAGCTTGCAGACGGTGGTAAGTCTGATATGCTTCTGCATTTGAGATTCTGCAGCACACGCTGCAGTCAGCACAATCACATTCCATCAAAATAAATAAATAAATAAAATAAAATAAAATAAAATAAAATAAGCTATCGGATGAAAAGCAGGACTTTGTGTGTACCATATACACTTTCTCAAACCTGCAGTGGACTAACTGCAATGCAGTGTGTGTGGAAAACAAATAGCATTCAACTACAGCAGGCACTGCCTGACTGAGGAGCTTAGCATGAATCAAAGAAATCAAAAGTCACAAAGCACTGTGACATTAAGACTGCTACACAGGTGCAGCACTTGCTGTGCACAGCCCTAACGCAACCAGCTGTGTTACAGAACGCCCCTGACACCAAACAGAACTGCTCCAGGTTTCTAATACCTATTTGTGCACTTTATATTCCACTCATGATGGCTGTGTCTGTGGAGCCTGGTCCTTGACATCCACCAGCACTCAGGCTGCGGTGGGAATAAATGACTTTGCCACTGCAGAGAAGAGATAGTGCGTAGGAAAAAAACGAACACGCACAATCTTATCACTGCACTTTGGCCAGGTCTGCCAGAGAAAAAGCTGTGCACAAGGCCACCGTGGAGAACAGCCAGGCACATACCTGCTGTGCAGAACCACCCCACTGACCAGCACCCTTCCCATTCCATGCAGCACAAGAGCCATTCTTCACCGGGAAAGCACGGCACTGCCTTACTGCACGGCTGCAGAATTTATGCGAGTCCTTTCCGGCACAGAGGCACCCTGATCAGGGAAATTGCCACCTGAGAAACCACCTCAAATTAGGATTAAGCAGCTGCTAATGCTACATGTGGTAGGAACTGTTAACAAAAGATAATCTCTGGAAGAGAATCCATTCCAGTTCTGTCTTCTGGGAGATGCCAGTCAGCTTTGGTAGCACCATGAGAGAATTATTTCTTCCCAGATATGCAAATCAGATTAAAAAGCCACATCATCCCCTTTCATTATTACTTTCTGCTGCTAGCAGTGGGCACCCTCACTTTTTCCTGCCCTCCTCCCCACTCGCCAGTCAGCAAAGCCTTTCAAATGGACGCTTACCCACCTTTTTCACTCTCTCCTCCTTGGCAAATGCATTATTTTGCTGAGTTTCTAGCACTCCAGCACCATAAATGGCTTTGAGATTGGCTTCTCTCTCATGTGCACCTGCATCATCAATGTCGTCAGCAAGAGAGATGTGCACGGCTCGAGGAGCGTGTTTGTGTCAGAGAGCTGCTGCAGAGCCTTAGGGAGAGCATGGATACTGGATACTGATTTGATGCTTGCAAGCATCTTAAAAGGACCTTGAAAAAAAACAGGGTATTTCTGGCTTCAGATCCCTAGGCTTCAGAGCTCTGAATTTCCCACTTTCTCACAGGGAAATACCAGGTTTCAGAACAGCACCTGCATCTGAGATATTTTTATATCCACATTTTCCACATTTTTATATCCCATCTCACTGCACCAAATCAGCACAAATCACCAAATCTACTGCAGTCCTTTAGCCTACTAAAATGCCACCAGATCTGCAATTTGCGTTCTTAATTCTACCTTGTACAAACACTGTGTGATACGCAAGACCCAACCAAGACCAGTAGTGTGCAGTTAGCCTGCGTGACCCTAAGGCCAGTGTCCTCACAGGGGACTCCAGACTGTGAGGTGCCACCACTTCAGAGCGGGGCTGATCCAAACAAGTCATACAACCACCTGCTGCCCTTAATGCACCTATCAGGCCACAGCCTAATAATGGAAGCTTCCCATCTCAAATACTATAGTAAAGAGACACATGTGTATGCACTGGATACACAAATACGAAACAAATGTGAAAGACAGGAAAGAGAAATCTAAAACAACACCTAGGTCTCCTTTGCTGCTTCGGGCTCCTTTAAGTCTTCTCCAGATACTCATGAAGTAATTGGCAAGAGTCCTCAAAGCATCAATAATGCAGAACTGGGTCCCAATACAGCAGCTTAACAAGGCACTTAGTGCATGCCAGCTCCCGGAGTCAGGCTTTCACACCCAGTGCATCGTGTGAGCAGGATAATTACACTCCTGGGAAAGACTGCCAGTGCTGTGTTTGTAAGAGACCTGCTGAGCACCCGATTTTTAGCTTTCCTCTACAGCTAGGAACCTGAGCGAGGGTTTAATGTTGGTGCAGCACTGCACTATGGCATCTCTAGAGGAGAAGCTGTGATTCAGTGAAACTAGTGGTCACCCTGACCTGGAAATCTTGAATTACAAAGAATTAGCTGTATGGGCAGCCCTGCAATATTATTATTATTATTATGCTGAAGACTGACTTGTCAGGACAGAAATGAGAATCCCCTTGGCTGGTAGTTCAGCATTCCTGAGAAGCAGCATACTCCTGCAATTGTATTTACTCCTCTTCAGAGCTGAGACCTAAGTACACAATAACAATCTGGCCTGTTTATTCAGCTGTTTTGACACCCTTCTATCTTCAGACCTAATATTAGTTTGAATAGGATAGCATCCAAGTCCAGAGTTGAAAATTTAGAGTCGGTCCTGACTTTGCTAAAGCAAGACAGAAAATAACTATCCAGCTTCTACCTGAATTTCACTACCAGCGGATGAACTGCCCTGAGCTCTGCCTCCTCAAAAAACAGTCTGGCGTTTGAGAAAAGGGTAGATGTTGCACTGAGGGACCACTGATGGTTAGTGGGCAAGGTGGGGATGGGTTGATGGTTGGGCTAGGTGATCTTACTGGTCTTTTCCAACCTTGATGGTTCTATAAATCTCACATCCCAAAGTGAGAGTGATGCTTGTCAGCTGCTGATAGCACCTCTAGCAAAGCAAGATCTCAGCAATGAGAAGCCACACTTGAGATTTTTTGAGTAACACCTGATAATATACAGCCTGAGACTGGCCAAACCTGCAAGGGAAAGTGGAGGGAGCCAGCAAGCTTCATGCACTATATAAATGCCTTAAGCCAAAAGCAGTGGGGGAGAGCACCTAGCAGCACATCCCAACCGTGACGTAAACAAAAGGTGTACTTATGATAGCACTTCATGCTGCCTTTCCACAGGAAGCACAAAACCACGAGCACACACCTGTAGCCTGCTTTTATCTCTCTAATGCCCTGAGGCTTTCAGAGGCAAAACTGAATTCCACAGCTTGGGTTCCCACCAATTTGTCATTGAATCATACACAGACACAGAAAGGGGGGGGGGGGGGGGGGGGGGGGGGGGGAGGGGGAACATTCATCAGCCTAATTGAATAAGAATGATTAATTGTTTCACCTCCCAGTAACAGAAAATGTGAAATTTTGTGCCCTGCTAAAATACCTCAGGTTTTTGGCTAAAGCAAGCAAAGTTATGGTCAAGAAAAAGGAGTTGTGTGTGCTGTGCAACCCACCACAGAGAGGGTGTACAGAGCAGCAGCCACTGCTCCGAAGTGTGCTGATGAATAATACTTTCAGTATGAAGTACAGCACTGAGCTATTGAGTTGTTGCAGTGTATCAAGGCTTCCTCTCTCAGATCGTAAATCAGGTGATTAAATACAAATGACAGATGTGGGCATTTTTAGCTGTAACTGATGTGATTTTTTTCCTGATCTCATAGTTTTGAGGCATGATTTACTGAGATTTAAGGCTATAAATTTCTTTAATGTCATAATTTAAATTCTATATAAGCCCCACTCCTGTATCAGCACTATTTTTAATCATTACCATGGTGACAAAACCGTAAAGGTGCTTCTACACAAGGAAAGCTTCACCGCACTTTCAAGAACACTTTCTCTTAATTTTCTGTAGGTTAAAGCACAGAAAAATACCCCTCTGAACTTTCCCTGTTAGATACAGACACTGATACTCTCACACAGCTGAGTAAATCACCTACTGTATAAAAATATTCTGTGTTAATGGATAGGGAATTTGTAACCTGCACACAGTAAAAAGCAGAGAGGGTATCGTTATTCAGGTCAAGCATGATTTTACATGACAAGCAATCCCTCTGCAATTAATAGGACCGCTTGTGCATTGAAGTATCTATTTCCTGAAGACACAGATCAAACAATACCTAAGGGAACCAGAGAAATATTAAATCAAAATTAAACTTTTTGAACGAGGGCCAACAATTCTTGTTTTAGCATTCGATGCAAAATGCTTGCAAATCCCAGATGACAGCATTGTTCCAGTTCCTAATTCATGGGAATCAAAACATGGAGTCTGTGCAGAGAAGTCATTTTAAAACAAAGAGATTGTGCTTGCTGATGACACAATGGGCTGCACCAGCAAAGGCAGCTTTGGGAGGAAGTTGCTCCCCTCAGCACTTGAGACCACAGGTGGACCTCATGTTCTGCTTTGGGCTTCACAGCTGGGCATGCCCTGAGCAACCTCACACAAGCAAGGAGCACAGCCTGCAATGGGGGGAAAGGATGTGGGTGATGAGAGGACCAGGTGATGTTCAGTGGTTCCTTCCAGCCTAAACTATTCTGCAGTTGGTGTACTTTCACCGTCCTGCTAACAGATGGGTAAAATCCCTGACAAAGCAGCATGAGAGGAGAACTGAGGACTGGTTAATAGCATCAGTAGGAAACACAAGACATAGGCAAGCCTTTCTAGAAGATCTAGAAGATCCAGGTCACAGGCACACAAAGCTCCCAGCTTGAGTCATACTTCAGCCCCAGCTCTATGCTCTGTGTCTTGTGTCAGCTCGGGACGTTCCCCCAAGGCCTCCAACTGACGTGTTTCATTGCTGCATCATTCAGCTAACTAGGAAACACCAGCAACCCACATCTCACAGCGCAGGTGATGTTCAGAGTTTACTATCCAGAATGCTAAAAAGAACCTTCAGGTGCATTTCCAACAAATGTAAATCTAGACTTGTGCTGCCTACCAGAAGACCAGACCCAACATGAGAAGACCTGGAGATTGTCATTTTGAACTCAAGCGCAGTGTGGAACTAAAATAGTAAGGTGGGTCTTTCCATGATCAGTACTTGAAGCACCCTGTAGTAGGACTCAATGGATTCTTCAGGGGACAGCACCTCTGTGTGCTACACATTATGCAAGTACATAGAAACAGACCTTACCCCAAAGACAGCAAAATACAAATGGCCAACAAATTAGATGGATACTGTCTGGGAAAATGCCAGGGTACATACTTGGGTATCTTTGTGCGTCACAAAATTACAACAGCACCAATCAAAGCCAAGCTTGGCCATAGTCATCCCCTACAGCAATGGCTGGTTGCCACCATACCTAAGCCTAGATCCAGAACGGGCAGTGAACCGCGTGTGTTACTCCCTGTTGCATATCCACAGAAAATGCTGTTATCTTTATTGATACACTGTTGTGACTAATCAGCTTCCAAGTACCAGAGATTACTTATCACGGTTTCAAACCAACCTCCCTGGTTGAAAGGAACACTTCTGACACAACAGATTAATGATTTTTTTTTATGTTTGAGGATCTGGACAGTTGCTAACCTATTCTGTTTATTCTCTGGAGGACAAAGACAGTTTGGCTCAGCTATGACCCGAAGGGAATCGGTACTTCTAAAAATAGGATGAGGTGGCCAAAAAGGCTCTAGGAGTTGTTGATAGTCAGATTAAAAAAGGAATTATGCATCGCTCTTAGTGGGAGGGTTTGAAATGAAAAACCCAAAGAGAAAATGAGCCGATGAGAAGCAGACTGCCCTGACATCAAGATTCTCTTCAAGGAGCGCAGCATTCAAAGAGAGTCACACCTAAAAAGCTGTGTAAGCATCCTGACAGCTAGTTAGCTGGATGACACATAAAACCTCTTGGAACTGGATCTAAAACATGGATAATTACGTGTTTGGTTTTCTTTTAGTTCTGTTTATCTGAAGCATCTCTTTTATTATTCCCTAAGCTGCAGAAAGAAATTGTTCTTCATTTTTATGTCAATGTTTGGTTCAGGAACAAAAATGATTTCCAGGGTGCAAGCTGGCAAACTGAATTCCCACAGCATCCCAGTCCTTAAAACTGCCACAAGAAAGCTTTCACTGACTTTGGCACCTTCTTACAAGACCAAGGGATACCCAGAAAATGTCTGAACATAAGAAGCTTCCCCGAATGTGTAACAATACAGCTATTGACTGGACCCAGCCATTTTCCTGGTAGCTCAGACAATGTGCAAACCACAACCAACTCCAAAGGCTTGACACATAGGAAAAGGAGGCGGAAAGACATTGACAGAACGCCAGTCTGCTCCCACAGCTGTAACACAAGTATTCCTGTTGTGAGATCAGAGGGGTATGCTGGAGGCTAGTCCTCACTGCTGGGAACTCTGCATATGGGTTTGCCAGCTATGAAATGGGTTCCTCCAGCCTTGTTTACATGGGGCACAGGGAGCGATGCTGGGCTCAGCCAGACCCACTAGATTCTTTCACCCCAGGAATACAAACAACAGCAAGCTCATCTCTGCTGAGTATTTGTTTTCCTCCAAGTAACTACGCTACAGTTATCTGCACCGTTTTGCATCTGTGTTCTACATCCCCACAGAAATGCTCTGACCTATTATTTGCAAGACCACTGGACAAATATATCATTCATCAGCACAACCGCCCAATTATAATACAGCTGCGGCGATCTCTGTGCCAGCTGGTGCTTTGTGTAAATAGACTCATTCCAGCAGAATAGGCTTCGTAGCTTTGTGCGGGTTCCCTCACTACCTGCTTAATCATCAAAACATGCAAATTTCATGGGCACCTGGCTCTTACAGCCATAGGCTAAAGCAGCAAGCTTCTCAAGGGCAGCTCATGCAACTGTGCTGCTCTGGTCTCTCCCTGGGCACAACATTTATCGTGCCTCTTAGTTCTGCAGTGGTTTTACTTACAGCTGCCCAGTGTCCTCCAAAGTACAGAGGAGAAAGTTGTCAGGTGTTCCTTCTCGCTGCTAAGCTACAAACCCCATCAAAACTACCTCCATGTTAGCAAAGAGGAATTTGTTAGTGTAAAGTACCTGAGCAGTGACTAAACCCTGTCCTTGTTCTTATGGGAAAAAGCTACTTGCTATTCTTGGTAAAGGGAAGGTCTTTCAAATCAAGATAATGTTTCACTTGTTTTTCAAAAGTGAACTTACTGGGGGTGGGGAGGGAAGCAAGGAAGCAAAAATAAAATCTACTTTGCAACAAGTCAAATCACTCAGAGTTTCCCAAAATTAGAGGCTTGGTCAGAAGCATTGGAAAGTTTAAGAAATACTCTTTTAAAAACAACTCCCACAGAGCAACTCTCCCTCTCCACAACCAAGAGGCATGTGAGCAAACCAGGTCACTGCCCAGACGTTTTCTTCATCATTACATTGATGGGAACTGGGGGGTGGGCAGGGGGTGAGCAGGCTGCATCTTTACATTCCTCACGTTTTTCAGAGCTGCGCTTCCAAGCCTGATTTTTGCTTTGTTATAAGAGGGAAGCATGTGCTGGCATCACACCAGTGCCTCGTATGTCCTGCTTGGTGACCACGTAGAATAAGAAATTCTGCCTTTTTTTGATCATCTCTGCCTGTCGAAAGAGAAGGGAATTAAGGGAGATACTTTCTGCACGCTTTAAGCTTCATTGCCTCTTTGTTATCCTCAGGAGTTGCAAAGAAAGCAAGACCAGAACAGCACTGTGTTAATGATGCTGTCAAGAAGCCAAATTACAGTGCCACACTGCAGCCCAGCCTTCTGCTATCAGTACCACTGTCCCATGCTCATTTCAACAACTGGGGAAACAGGTTGCAGAATTTGCCAGTGGTCTGGAAAAGAAGTTGTCGACACCTGGCTCCTGCTGATAAGAACCTGGACCCGCTCAGAACACAATTCTGACAGACACTGATGGCTATGCAAAGCACACAAACACTGCACTTTTGTCACCCAAGTATTTTCCAACAGCAGGAGTATCAGAAACACCCACAGCAAAATCAATTTGGTGGGAGGGACTTCCTTCTATTTTCACATGTGGTTGCTGTCAGCAGGCTGAACTTTTGATAAACTGTGCAGCTAACCTGGCTGACTTCACTGAAACCCTGAAAGGAGAAGCCTGAGCTACAGAGCTGCTCTTTGGCATTGCACCACAGGATGGTGGACAGCCGTGCTCAGCATCTGGCCACAGCTGATTTACAGCTGCATCTCACATCCATACAGATTCCATCCAAAGGTCAGCAGCTTCAGCTTGTGATGAGGAATGTTCTGCTTCAAGACACAACGCTGTCACTGTGACCCACTGCCCCTGCTCAGAGCAAGCAGCTCATTGTTCTGGTAGAGTGCAAGAAAGGGCTGAGACCTCTGCAATGGAAACTGCCTTGAGAACGAAATAATTCCAAAGTGTGGACACAGACTTCTGCATAACAGGCTGATGTTACTTACAACAAGTAACTCTAAGAGATGCTCTTTCTCCAAAATTTCTCAAAACAAACAAACAAAAACAAAAAATATATACAAACCCAAGTATACCAAGAGCCTTGACCATATGCCAGGGCTGCAGTCATTCCATAATATGTTACAATTCACAGTGCAAATCCAAAACCATTCTGCTTCTATATGAATTTACTCACATCTATAAGATCACATCTTGATAACATCAAGCTGTGTAACAAACGGATGTGTCCACTTCATCCAAGAAACTCACAGACGTTCTGATTTAGGGTTTGTGGATGAAAAGAGACACTCATGGCTCTTGCAACCAAGGAAAGAGCACTGTTAAAACGTATTCTTAAAGATACACAAGGAAACTGTAAAGTGCAGAACTTACCTTCCACTGCAAAGAATGGAACCACTGATCCCTCAGGTAACTGTTTGCAGCCTGCAATAAAAAAAGTTACAAATAGAATCATTAGTTTCTATCAGTGTTTCAGATCACTGAGCCAAAGCTAAGCAAGTCACCCATGTGTGGCCTAAAAGCAGCAAGGTTGCACTCGCCGTGTTATTCTGAACTCTATGACCTTGGCCAACTCCAACCCCAGCCTAATTGGAGTGAGGGAAACTCTGCTCAGAGCTCCAGTTTTACATTATAATCAATTTATTTTCATAGAAAGCAATGACATGAAGACCTTGCTGCAAATATAAAACACCGAACCAAAACCGTATGAAACATTAACCTCCTTGAAATGGTGTCCAGACCAAAGACTGTAAAAAAACCTCAGTGATTTCAATCAGGTTTTGATCAGCTCTTTAATATCTGCAGGACATTCGCTATCTCCATTAATCACTGCAAACAGAGGAAAAAGACAGGCTGACATTTTACTGGGGACGTACTGTTTTTTTCCATTCACAGCCTCCCTCCTCGCGCTGCTCCCCAGCTGGCCACAACGTGCTTCCATCACACCTCAGCTCTTTCAGTGATATTAGAACAGAGGGAAAAGCACAGCACAGGCAGACATGCACACACACGCATGGGCTGCTCCCAGCAACTGCACAAATGTTGCAATAACTGCTCCCAGGGATCACCCGTTTTAAGCAGAGCTGCCAGAAATTCCCAGTGTTCATAGCCAACGAAGGAACAGTTCAGCACTCCCAAAGGTCAAAAGGCTCGGTATCAAAAAATATAAAAGCATCCACAGTGACGTAAATACACATGCCTTAACAAGGTGACATAAGTTTGAAATATTTGAGTGGGTAGAGATGCCCTTTGGCTTTTCCAGCTCTATCTTGTCCCTGCCAGTGGGCAAGTTTTACTTGCAAATCAAAATGCTTTACACAATCAGTGAGAAAGAACAGCCTGTCTGTCTGTATTAAAAGGGTATGGTTTCTTTGCTAGAGAAAAACCACATGCTTCCAGCAATTTAAAGCATCCTTCAACAATTTTACTCTCCAACACCTTTTTAGATAAGTATTCGCTGCAGAATGGATTTCACTTCCTGACAAAGTTCACTGATAACGTCAAGAATACTAGAAGGAAAAATGCTGCGTGGTTACCAAACCTGTGCTTAATCCCAAGGTCAGATACTGATCTCACAGTGACACAACTTTGGACCGATTTCTCAGGACTAAATGCAGTAATGCTCTTTTTACGTCTGTATTACACATTATTTATTTTTATACATAGATGACAATGGATTGCTCCCCAGTAGATCTCTAGGCACTACAGCAGAATTAATCTATCACGGTCTGGGCTGATCACAGCATTTATCAAACACAGAATTTCCACCTCGTGCAGAATGTCGACACTTCAGAACACAAATTTGCTACCACTCGTATATATTCAAGATAGATCTTTTCCCTAAATATGTTACAGGATTGAACTTCATTTAATGCAGCTCTTACTCTATTTTAATATAACAAAAAGGTCCAAAATAATGTGATGCAATAGGACATGAAGATCATTTTTGGACACAATTACAAAGGCACAAAGTAAATACGCTCAGGCACTTTCTTTCTC
Source organism: Tetrao urogallus (assembly GCF_951394365.1). NCBI lineage: Eukaryota > Metazoa > Chordata > Aves > Galliformes > Phasianidae > Tetrao > Tetrao urogallus. Next base: position 4,329,261 of record NC_136825.1, read on the forward strand.
CAACACATGCTCTCATTCCCTCTCTCAAAAAATGTCCTTCTTGAAGGGGAATAAAAACTCCAGCTGTGTTTTCTGGACAAACATCCCTGTCAAAGTGAGTGCTCATGACGATGCTAGTTCGAGTTTCGTGTATTGTTACCCATGGGAAAAACCTGTCAGCCTGCAGGGAGAAGAGGAGGAACAGAAGTGGCCACAGCTGAAGTACAGACTGTCAGCTGGAACCATCGTCACTGCCAGTAAGACTCTCAAGAACTGCAACAGCTGGTATTTGTAGTGCTCTGTCCGGAACTACAAGTCCATTAACAACTTTGTCAGGGTATATATACGTATTTTTAAGCACAGTAACCCAAGCGAGGCCAGAAGCCCACAAGCCATTGGGCAAGTGACTTCCAGTGACCTCCTCCTGCCACCAGACTAAGCCACTCTCCTCTAGGAAGTCAGAAATGTTCTGTTCTGAAAGAAATTCTTGTCTTTTTGGCCCGTGCGAAGCTAAGAAACAACTTCCCCCAAAGTGCTTCTTGGACCCCACTCCTACACCAACCCTCGTATTCCAGCAGTACTTCTCTTAATCAGGCAAAATGCCACCCTGCCTCAATCCCTGCTCTGACCATTACATGCCTTGAGCCAACAGTCATTTGAGTCTAAAGAAAGAGCAAATGCTGGAGCCCTGTAATGGGAACTGCTGAGAACTGGTAGTTACCTGCCTTTTTTGGGGATGTCATTATCTGCAGATTGTAAGAATGCCATAAATAAATAGAATTTGTAGATATGTACAGATAGATTTTGCAACCAACTGGAGCCTTAAATTGGGTGACAGAAACTGTTACAGAGAACAACAGCATCAGTCAGAGACAACAAGTGGAATGCAAATACAGAGCAAACAAAGGAAACACAATGTGAAAGACCACAAAACAAACTGGAAAAGAGTTGAAACTTGAAAGCAGTGGCCTTCAAATAGCATTTAAAAAGGAAAATTAGGAAAGTAACAATGCATCATCAACAGGTAGACTACACGCTGGCTATTGGAAAGTGATAGTTTGCAAGGAAGTTTGCATCTGGGTACATGTTACAACACAAACAGCTCTCAAACTAGAACCTGCCAGAGTTCAAGCATCTTTTCAAGATCACTTCCAAGGAAAACAAAGAAGACAAAGCGAACACAAAAAACCAAACCTTTAGGGAATTCCCTCTTCTATTAGCGATCGGGAGTCAACAGCAAGAGGAACCTAGAACACCAGTGGTTCCTTCAGCAGCTCTTTCAACAGTGTTCAGCACAGATAGGCAGAGCTCCTTTAACCTCAGCAGCATTATCAGGATGGAGCAGCCTGGCAGCAGCTCCCCCCATGGGCACTAATCCTGCTGCACAGCCTTCCTCCTGGCCAGCCACAAAACCACAGCTGGCTGCAGGGAGTACCTGACCTCAGCAGGGCTCAGCCAACAACACGAACCAGCACAGCATCCCACATCCCTCCCTCTTCTCCAGGTTTGCACCAACAAAGGGAGCATTCAGGAATATTTCTTTTTTACTGGAAGAATTTTGGATGCTCACTGGCCACCACAGCACACACCACACTCACCCAGGGGTCCAGGTTACTGTACTTTTCTGAGGCTGAAGACAGTGAGCTCCAAACCATACAGTGTACTTCATTCCTATCTATCTACATAAAATGACACTCTGGATACCATGTGTGTTGTAGAGCTCAGTTCTGCTCCAAATTTTGATCCCAAATTCAATGGCTTTAGCAGGCTGGTGGGTGCCCCATAGTTTGGAGCTGTCTGCATAGTTAAGGCCCTCCACTGTTCTCTCATAGGGAAGAACTTTAGAAAACAGGAAAATTAGGCAGTAAAATCTATAGAACATGCAAGAAGATTGAAACTACACGTAGCTCCTTTGTCTACCTGTGATCCCAATGAGCAGCAAGAACAGCTGCTTGAAGAAAGCCTGCTGTAAGTGGTACTTCTGTATGGTGGGGTTTCTTGTTTTTTGTTTTCAAAGATGAGTTCATCCTGGAACTGAGTCCTGAAAGGTTTTATGTTCCAATCGTTGGGGTGCAAACGCTCAGATAGAGAGGAAAATCCACTGGGGACCAGCTGCAGTGCCAGCATCATTCACAGCATTCATTTCAACAGTTTAGAAAAGATTGCTCACAGAAGGAAAGCTGCACAGGAGATTAAATACCTGCATATACTGAGCTTTGGTGACATAAACAAACGTGCACCTCTGTTCAAAAGGGGAAGTATTTTTTTCTGCACCCAAAGCACCTCACTTCTTAGCCAGTGAGTAAGAATGCACTTTGTCATTAAAAAGCATTGAACTTCTAGAAAGGTGAGGTTTTTTTCCTATGAAATCCAACTCTTTTTGCATGCCAGTACTGAAGTCCCTGCAGCAACTTCCACCCAAGTAAAAACAGACGAAGCAGGAACTTGTGCACTGCTGAGAAACAGAGCATCTGAACCTGTGCAAGAAAGCAAGCACTTGAGGAACGATGGTGAAGACCTACAGCCAATATAGATATTCACAGCTCTGCTGAGATAACGTGCCTGCAGCAGCCAGCAACAGCAGAAAACATCCCATCCATCATACTACATGTGCCATGCTACCAAGCCTCTCTAACAGTAAGTCAGTACAACGGCATCATTCATTACAGGCATGTGTGTTACTCAGAATGCAAGAACAGGCTTGTCCACATAGCAGAAAGTTCCCATGTTTCTCCTTACAACAGCACCCTTCACACACAGTCTATGGGATTCTGCCATCTGAAGAGATGTGGCAATAAGTAGGGTTTGAGGATCCAGACTCTGTTTTTCGTTCTCCCTAGGTTTACTCTGTATTTGTGTTTCTCTCCCTTGCTTGCTCTCTGGTCAGCAGGATGTCCTGGCTTTATGGTTTTATGTCATCACAGGATGAGTTTTTGTCATGCTTTCCTCATCACATCTAAACAGAGACAGGGGCCTCCAAGGAGACTGAAACATAACATTATCAAAAATTCCAGTGAAAATATTTACCATGGGGACTCTCTGGCTAACACAGGGCTGAGCTGAGCATGCGGCTGCTGTGCCCATCGGGCTTTCCTGCCCTGCCTGCCCTTCCTTCTGACCACCCCAAGACATGAATACACCACGAGCAGAGGGATGGAGGCAGCAGCTCCACGGCATTCACAACCCATCCAAAAAGAGATGACACTACGGGAGAGCACCATCACAGCCAAAATACCAAAGCCTCTTTTCTGAGACTCTTCCTACATTTGCTGCTAAACAGCTTGTAAAATTATAAGCTTCTCCCCCTCTCAGTCACTTTCAATAGGTTGCTGCAGCTATTTCACTATCAATAGCAGCATCGCTTTCATTAGCATTCACGCAGCACCACAAAGCACATCGTGCCTTACAAACAGAAAGCAAGAAAACAGACAAAGAGGACAGTCTATTACTGATACTGAAGAGCTCACAGTTATTTAGCTCTTATTTCCTATCCTAAAAAGCTTGTGTGCGACAAGCCAGCTCCAGCCCTGTCACACCTGCTATCTTCTTTGCAGAAAAGCAAAGAAAAAGCCCACGAGAGCTGACAGCTTCATGTTGGGAGAACCAGGGACCAAAACCAGCTGGCCAGAGAAAAGAGAGCATGACACACTGGTGAAGAAGTTGTCTCTGACCATCCCTGCTTGTCCCCGCAGTCCCAGCACAAACAATGCATGGGCCGAGCTCCCCAGTGCTGTTGCCAACCCATGGCATACATGGACGCTCAGGCAAACCCAAGCAGAAAGCACACCCACCATGCTGACATTCCAACACCAGCCCAGCCCAGATGAAGCCATGTGCTGCCTGAGAACCAAATCCTCCCCTGAAACCCAGGTAGATGTGTCCCATTATCACGATCTGATTTCCCAAGAGCTGCATCACCTCCGGCACTACTTGTCAGATCTCACGTGTTCAGGTGGGTTGGGATGGGTCAGTACTGCTTGGGGAGGACATTGGGATGATGTAAGGAAAGGTAATGGCACTCTTCCTTCTCTGACTCATTGCTGTGCAGTAATAAGCCAGAAATAGGCCTTGGTGATAGCAGATAGAGGAATGAGAGCTCCAACACGGACTCGAGTCTCTCTGGTGGCATTTCTCATGCCTACCGCAGACACACACAGAGGATGTCCCAATGCCACACACTGACAGCCTCCCACGAGAACTGCTGGGAATGAATTTCCATTCTGAGGGAATTTCCAGCAACCTGAAGTTTGCTTCTGCTTCAAACCAGTGAAACAGAAGATAAAATTCTAGACTTCTCTGCAATCTGGAAAACTTGTGATTCATAACTATTGATGTGCTTCATTTCATGTCAAATTATCTCAGTAGTATCCTGTGGTATTAACGAGTTCGTGAAACATAGCACGAACAAAGACATAACACAGAACTAAAATTAATCAGCGACATGAAATAAATCATGGAGTAGAAGTCAAAAGAATTCATTTAAACATTTTCTTACACATAAATCTTATTTAGATCAAGTCTTTGAGGGGAAACAAAAACAAAAGCAGCAAACAGATTTCACAAGTGCACTTCAGAAGAAACCTTGGGAACACACTTTGGACCTGTCTGACTTGTTCCACCATCAGACACTTCCTGACAGCGGTGCCTGACGTTACATCAGAGTGCTGCTGCTCAGATTAGCAGGGCTGAATGACTTTATAAAAGATCTGAAGTCCCAGTTTCCCATAAATATATCGAAGCGTCTCAGAAATCTGAAAATAATTGGAGCATGCAAGAGCTAATTTCTCAGCATCTCAATTTCTCAGCGCCTCACTGAACAGTTCTTTTGGATACTCAGGAGTGTCACATATACCAGAGTACGTCTGCTGAACGTAACTACTAGAGAAATCCACTCCTGTATTTTGATTTCTTATGTACACTGTATCATTTTCAATAATGTTTCAGATTTGTGAATACACATTACAGCCGTATATGAGAAATCTATTTTGACATTCCCTCTGATCTGGTCATGTTTGATGAACCCAGACACCGCTGGGGATTAAATAATACTAAAAACATTTTCAAAGCTTGTGTTTTCAGTTCTGTTGGAATTCCCACAGAGTCATACAGTAACTGATCCATTCTGCACAGACAGTCCACAAAAAACCTAACTGAAGAAGAGCTGACTGCATTTCTGTATCAGTTCATAGGAGGTTACATAAAGGCATCAATCTATTTGAAGAAAGTACATTCGTTCTTAAAAGAACATAATTATTTGTGGAGTTTGTTTATTTTAAAGAAATACATGGCAGGCCACTCCAGATCCAATTCTGTATGCCCTAACACACTGCCTTTAAACTCAGCAGGGAGCTGTGGGTTCACATTTTATCTTCTTTCCTATTAAGCAGCCCAGTAAAGGCAGCCACCATAAGCTATGCAATAAAGACAGAATTTTGAAAGGCAAATTTAACCATTCCAGCTGTTGAAATGGATACAACACAAATGCCAGCATTAGTAAGCAAATTTATAGAAGAATCAGAATTACCTCACAAAAAAATCAAAATTGTTCACCTTGACAAATGAGTTTCTCTCTAATTTATTCAGTTGATGAATTAAGCAAGGAAGATTTTATCAATAATGAGGACCCTAATCTAGCTGTTGGGAAACCATGGTTTGTTTGCCTGCCTTCCCCACTGTCACACACTATAGAGGCTTTTCCTACCACACAATCAGGACTTAGGTGGACTTGCAGCAGCCTGCCTGAAATTCAGGCTCCATACACTCCCTGGAAACGCCTCAGATCAGCTCAGCAATTCATTCTGAGCCACAGCAATGTTTGCTGGGCATCAAGCAGAGGCACGTGTGCGTGCACTGTATGCAACGGGACACGCGTCTGTGCAAATGCTACCCTGGCACCAGGAGAGCCTACAGGATTAGACATCCTTAGGTCATCCCAAACCCACTAGAGCTGCACTAGGGGAAGGTCTGTATCCCACGTTCACAGGACTGTAGAACCCCAGGATTGTAGTGGGGCTCTAAGAAAGAAGGAGACAGATTCTTTAGCAGGGTCTGTTCTGACAGAACAAGGAAAATGGCTTCCAACTAAAAGTGGGGAGATTTAGATGGGACAAAAGGAAAAAGTTTCTTACAATAAGAGCGATGAGGCACTGGCACAGGTTGCCCAGAGAGGTAATGGGTGCCCCATCCCTGGAGGCATTCAAAGTCATCCTGGATGTGGCTCTGAGCAATCTGACAGATGCAGATGTCCCTGCTCACTGCAGGACTAGATGGCCTTTAAAGGTCCCTTCCAACTCAAACGATTCTATGATTACACCAGTAAGGTAAAGGAAAAGGAGCTCCAGAAACATCCTCCACAAAGGATGTGGCCATGGATGTTTCAACATACACATGTAACCATTTCTGAGTGACCACATGTTTGCCATGTTGAAAGTCATCACAACCTGATGATATTTTTATGACACTCCAAAACAATCCCAATCCCCCCTGGAGGGCTGAGGTCAAGCTCCGTGCTCCCTTGAGCTACTGGGAAACAGCTCTGTGTATGAATGGGCCCACCAGCCATCCAAAACAAAGGCAGAGGAGAGCTGGAGTCATCTTAGCACTACAAGTCTTACTCGTATTGATTTCCCACAGTTTAAACTAATCTTTTCTACACCATTTCTGCAGAAATCACTCAACAGTCTGTTTACCATCCTAGCCACATGAAGTGCATATACACAATTGTGACTGTATATTCATCTAAAAAAACAAAGGGAAACAGAACAATTTGTCTTTGCGACAATGCTGAGAATACTCTCTGAGCTAAGCTGGAGTCACTTCAGTCTTTTTCAAGTTATGGCTGTTTATAATTTTGGGAGGATCAATCAGCTGGGTGTTCAGTCACTTTTCTTAATCTGAAGTAATTCCAAAGGTCAGAGCTGTGGAATGCTCTTCTATCACTAGAACATGAGTGACCTAAGGAGCCCTGTATAGCCTCACCAGTGGATGAAGAAACCTGGAATAACAAAAATGCAGTGTCCCATGCAAATCACAGAATCACTGAGCAGATGAAGTTGGAAGGGACCCATAAGGATCACTGAGTCCAACTCCTGGCTCCACACAGAACAAACCAAAACTCAAGCTATATATCTGAGAACAGTGTCCAGATACTTTTTGAACCCCAGCAGATTGGTGCTATGCCCACTGCCCTGGGAAGGCTGCTCCAGTGCTTGAGCACTCCCTGGTGAAGAACCTTTTCCCAGTATTCAACCTGACCCTCTCCTGAGCAGCTCCACACTGTTTGCTTGGGCTCAATCACTGTCATCAGAGAGCAGAGATCAGCACCCACCTCTCTGCTCCCTTTCATGAGGAAGCTGCAGGCTGCAATACACAGCCTCATCTGAAATCTTTCAGTGAAGATCAAATATCTTTAAAAAAGGATACGTGGTGTCTGTTCCACTGCCAGATATAGGTTTCCTATACAAGCTGATCTTTCTTGAGTTTTGATTGTTCCAGGTTCAAATTAGTGCTCCTTTTCATAGAGCACTACTTTGATGCGTATGATGAACAAGAAGATTAAATCGTGCCCCACAGATCTCAATCTGACTGTCAAGCAACGTGGACCATTCCAGAGTGATCACTGAGCTGATTTGTTGGCAGAAAGAGAACTTCACAGCACAGAGTTCTCTGCCTTTTCTGAGCCCAGGTAATTAGGACTAGATTTCGCAAACAGCAAATAAAAAATCAAGGAGATTCATAGTTAAAGAAAGAGAATTTACTTCTGTGTTTACTGTACCTGAAGTAAGACAGTACCCCCCGGGATCGTGAGCTGTAAACAGTACTTAGGGGCATTCTCCCAGGACAGCAGTTGAACATCTTCAATAGCACTGTAGGAAATGGAGTTTTCCATGTACCCAGTTGGCTGCAAGGAAACAAAGGAGAGGGGAAAAAAAGTTTTACTTTATCATCAGAAGATCCACAATTTCAAAGTATGAACAGTACCATCAAAGTTATTTTTGATGATGAAAATAGCTGCAATACATTGTAAAACTGTGAAATAAAATACCTACACTGGCCATTCAGCAGAGAGATCAGCCTAATCAACTTCATCCAACTTGTTCAAGTAAGATTACCCACAAAAATAAATAAACAAACAAAAACCAAACAGACCAGATTCAGAAGCATGGAATACTAAAACGTCTAACTAAATTTCACTTGGGTCTCAAACCACCAACTTGAGCTGTGAAGGTGTCTGACCACACTCATGCACTCAACGTAAGAAGCATCTTAATCACATAGATGGCGGTATTTTGTGTTTAGGTGGTTTTATTCCAAACATCCTTGTTCTCCCTGGCTGTCCTCATCTCATAAAAACACAATCAAAAGCAGAGCACCCAACCCACTCATCTTTGCTCATATGCAAGTACCAGTTCCAAACTGCAGAAACCGCTGACGCCCAATTTCAAGCAAAAGTCACAATTAAAGCATACATAACCACACATTGCAGTCACATGTACAACATACATTGATAGCAGCAAGGAAATAAGGAAACTCCTTATTAGCATCCTGATAGCTCTTCAGCATTGCAGAAGTACAATTATATCTGAAATAGAGATAAGCTGAAATAATGTATATACACAAGCTCACATAAAGTTATATCCCACACATGAGTAAATACACAGAGCTATAGGTGTGTACGTGCTGGGTACACATACACACACTGCACTTTGTGTTGTTTTAACAGATGCCCTCAAAGACAACATCCATTTCACTGCACTACACTGTAAGCAAACTGATCAATACTGCTATGGCAGAGTTAACTGTTCTTCTGCAGGAATGCTGATTAATCCCCCCACGTGGATAAGCCCTTGTGATGGCCACATCTTGCAAGTGAATGGAGCTGATTATGCTTATGAATTATGTTCTTATTATTGCTGGCTTACATCTAACTGAAACTTCATAAACTTACTCCCACTGTGCCCAATATACAGATTCTTTTTAATTGATGGTCTCAAAATAAGAAACCAAAAGAAAAAACACATCATGCTTGGGGGCAAATGGGACCAACTCTGAGCATCACAACACGAGATTCTGGGGGCGAGTGTGAAATTAGCAAGCTGCATTTGGAAGGTCCCTACATTTTGTTGGCATGGCTTTCTTCTGTAAGTTATGTGGGTGGTACAGCTGGAAATGACTTTTAAGTTCTTTTCATACATGGTCATAAGGCCATGAACTGCACTGTTCAAAACATACCTGGTGACCCCACCACAGAACTTTGCTGCAACAAAGTCAGTCAGCAAGCCTACGAACTGAACTTCAATATCATTTTAAACAACGCTTGCTACAGGAGGGCTCATTTTGCTTTAGCCCTCACTGAAAACAATTTTCACTGTCTCTTTAACAAAAACCTTGTTATGCAGGAAGTATGATAAACTTCTGCTTATTCGTTACCGCAATATTGTTCTACACTAGTAACTGGAATCCCAGTGGCTTAATGCTGATACTGTACGTCACGCGTTGCCTACTGGAGAGTAATTATCTTGTTCTCACAGGAAGCCAAAGGCCCAAGATCCTTTGGTAATCAGCATTACAACACTCAGGGAAAAATACGAAAACAGCCAGCTGAAAATCTAGTATACTCAGGAGGCAAAGATATCAAAAACATGCCCTGAAAGACTGGAGAAGGGAGAAATCCCAGATCGAACGATGCAAACATAAAATGAGATGAATCAAGGCAATTTAAATTTCTCTCTCACAAAGGTGCTGACTGCCCTTAATACACTCCATTAACTTTGAAGAAGACTTGAATTCTCACAGAATTTGAGCTGTTGAACAGGTACTATACAGATGACATGGTGCTTCCACCCAGAGAAAGGAGCCAATGGAGTCCTTCGTATAACACATGTTCAAGAAGCATTTAGATGTTGTACTGAAGGACGTGCTTTAGTGGGAAACATTGGTGGTAGGTGGATAGTTGGACTGGATGACCTTGGAGGTCTTTACCAACTCTATGATTCTATGATCTCCATCCTCTGTGTCCAGCTACACCTCACACAAAGCCTTACTACAACTGTTTGCTGTCCTATACTCAAAAGCTGCCCTGGAGCATGAGGAGTCCCAGAAGCTCGAGGAGATGCTGGGTGCAGAGGCCAAAGGTCAGCCCCACACCAGTGTCCCCTCCCAGAGCCTTGGGCACTCACAGAAGCGAGGACAGAGGGGTGCTCCTTGTGCTTTCACAAGACCGAGCACAGTTCAGCCATTTATCAGGAAATGGCCTGAGGTAAAACTGCAGACTGAGTCATCGGTTCATCTTAAAACACAGGCAATTTTGATGCTCAGGTATGTGCATGTCAATCACTGAATCACCGCAGTTGACGAAGATGCAGCACAAGTCCTCAACCTCCCCATCTGCCAGCAGGTCTCACTCACATGAACTCAGGAGCTGCATCCCCACCCAAAGCTCACTCCATGGAAAACCCAAACCATAACACGGAAGACCAGAAATGTGGATTCAGATGTTTGAAAATACATTTCAGACATTTACCAGAATACTTTTTAGCTGGTTCGATCTGATTTGTAACATGAAAGAGAAACGTGCACATTAACATAACACAGGGGAACAGAATATTGCACCCCTGATGAGCAGTGTGAGACACTTCACATTCCAAAACCACAGCACCTTAAAGGAGCAATAAATCAAGTTGAGTTGAAAACGTTTTTATTTAAGAAAATAATAATTCTTATTTTTATAGCTGTCATTTTTTGAAGAGGGAATTTATGTTTCTTGGCAAAGCCTGAAATCTGTCAAAGGAAGCAAGATAATGCACCCTTCTCCTTCACTCTACAGAATTAAGCCTGACTTAGAAAACTCTGTCCAGAGAACCTGCATGTGTCAATTTCCAGATTTCCATTTACAGCTCTAACTTCTGGCTAACTACCTGCTGCTGAACAAGTCCTGAAGAATTCTAAGAGACTCATAAATGAGACAGAAATTTATTATGACAAAAACCCAAAGACATGGAATCATTTTGCCCTTCACGTTAGCCTTTAGCCTCCTAACGAAACACGCAACTTTTTCCATTGGGAAATCAGGTATGTTTTAAACTCAGTGAGAACTTTGCTTCTTCTTTTTTTTTTTTTCAGTTCTGCAAAGATTTATTAATCACACAGCTTTGAAACAACTTGGTTCCAGAATAGCCACGCACCAAAACCCACTATAAATCAAATCTTGGGGGAATCAGCGCTCCCAAAATTGGAAGAACATTCAGGCTCACGTGTAAGGGTAGCTTTCTCTCAGCATTTCTGGGAAAAGTCAGCAGCAGCAGACTACTCAATAATGCAAAAATCTGCCCACTTGTTTCCATGGGAAATTCTAAAAGGGAAAGAATAAACATGACGTCCATTGTTAATATGATGTTTTTAGGCACTTACTCATATAATCGTGTACTAAACCTTCAGCTACATATTTTCCAAAAAGAGCATCTAGAAAATATGAATTCTACAACTATAGATGGTTATTTGCATTAAAGTATATTTGGACTGACAGCTTCCACCAACACAACAACAATAAAGAATGATTTTTCCAATTAAGCACTACAGCTGATGGGAGGAAATAGGGATGTTCCAGGCCCTTGTTCTTCCACTCTCAGGTGCTTAGCTCTCCCTTGGCTGCTCTTAACAGGCTTAACATGCTGCTGTACAGAGGGAACACGAGCATGCTGTACTTGCAGTAAGTTTGCCATACCCATATCCAACTAAGACTTAGCCTTGCTGAATAATGTGTAGGAAGAGTTGATTGCTCTCGAAACTTTGATGGGGGTGGAGACTATTCAGCCTGGACTCTGAAACTGCTGAAAACAATGGACGATTTGAAATAAATCTCTCCTAGGAGACATCCATGGCTCCAGAGAACGCCCCTGCAAATGTAGCTGTTTCTGATAAGAGCAATTAACATCTTTATTCATTAACTATATAACCTATCAGAAGGCATTTATCAAGTTAAGCAATTAGCAGTACTGCACCATAATACACAGCGCAGGGCAATTTGTTTCACTCTTGATATGGAAGAATTTACTGCCGTGTACACTTGTCATAATGACTTGAAAGAGTTTAAAGTCAATGTTAATCTCATGGAGATTAATCTGATAAGAAGACAGACAGAAAGACTAACAGTGGTGAGACATCCAGCTCCGTCCCAGAGCTGCAGAAAGGAATTTCTGAGCTCCCTTGGAGCAATATTCCCACATCTGAACGCCTCCCAGCCCCTGGCCTGCTCATGGTCACCATCAGCCTCCTGTCCTGCTGCTGAGTTGGAGGTCTCACATGTTTCACAATAGGAAAAGACCTCACTCGTCCTGTGCATGGTGAGTAGGAACGCATTGGAGGAAAACCTCAAGCTGGGAATGCAACTCAGAACTTCAACAGCAATTCAACCAAGTCAGGCTTTGCAGCTTGTTTTTTGCAGCTAGCTTTTTGCAGCTTCTTCCACTACATATTTAAGAGGACTGGGACTGAAGGCTGCTACATTAATTAACCTTACAAAACTGATAAAAATGTAACTGCTGCCAGGAAGAAGCAGATTATCCCAGGCTGTGCAGGAAAAAAAAAGTGAACTGTAGTGGGCTGATTAGCTCTGTGGAGGTACAGGAAATGGACAAGACAAAACCATTCATTGAAGGGTTGGTGGGAAAGAACTGCTCTCCATGCTAAGACATGCAGTTGCCAGCATCTGAGAAATCCATGCATGAGGCATTGGCAGAGAGAACTACAAAGTAATTCAGGTCTGAAATATGTTTAAAGAACAGAACAGAGGTTCGTCATTAAGAAGATGAGAAAGTAAGGTCATGTGATGGGGTATGTATCATGACAAGCAAGTCAAATAAGCAGGAAAAAAGCATTAATTATACTCCTTGAAATGCATATGGATTTTTTTTTTTTTTTTAAATGGAGATACTTCTCTTCTACTGTCAAAACCAGCTGAAGAAGCACTTAAACATATTCAGTCATTTTACCAACAGAACTATTTGAATTTCTGGGATTAAAACAAAACCTGTATCTTCCAGACTTTCTGAAGATGCCCATCATCAAGAGGGCTGTATCTGAGAGTCCACAAAAGATCAATGGTTTGTTGTGTTTTTTTTTTTGACAAGCCCCACATGTCAAAGGGACTGGGATTCACAGCAATACCGGATGCTCAGGAGAAATGCTACTGGAGTCCAACAAGCTTTGTCTCCTATTCCAACCTGCTGCTAACAGGGATGAGGACTGCTGTGAGCTGCACCTCACCAGGACAGGAAGGGGACAGAGCTGGTCAACGCGACCTATTGGCACAGCATGGCTTCCATAGGCACCAGGTGGAACACCTCTGCTCTGTGAGCATCTGTTGCAGCCTTTGCTGATATCAGTGCTGGGGGCAGAGCATTTTGCAGATCAGAAGGGCACAGTGACAAAAACAGATTGCTCATCACCTAGGAATGCACTCTTATATTGCACAGACCGTATTTCTGAAGTACTCTGTAATTGCACAGTATCCACCATCAGAGGAGAGCAAAGCATGAATAACTGCAAATCTGAGCCTCCCAGTAAACTTAGAAAAATTGAAAAGATGAATTATTATCCCCCACGTAGAAAAACTGAAAGAAGGATTATTATCCCCCACCTATCGACCTAGAAGAAAATCTCGGTTAAGACTGCAGCTGCATCATGTTCTTGATCATGCCCTAGGTGACATGAGAATTCGGGGAGATGTGGGAACACAGCTCAGACTTCCTGAATCTAACCATGTGAATCAGCCCCAAATGCTTCCTCCTCCTCCAAAATTGCACAACCGACTTGTGAGGAGGACCCTTCTCCATCAGGCTTCATGTTCCCTTTCATATGTCACTTACAGCAGTTTTGCTCTCCTCTGGAAGAAATACCCAATGATTTTGACAAGATGGATAGGTTGTTTTTCTGCCTTCCTTGAAATTACTTCAGGAAGGAACAGGCATAGCACAGCAGGTACACACCTTTCTACAGCAGCAGGAATAAGCAATGGGAGTTGTACAGACTTACTGCATTGGTCTATATGCACACATTCTTCTGCAGAACAACTGTTAGTAGAATACTGGAGAATACAGGCAAAACTCTGTCTTTTGCCCAGAACATGAAGCATCTCGTGACTGCTAAGGAGATCTTTGCTAAGTCACCATAGCAACTATGATGTGACAGAAAACAAAACTGTATCCACAAACTGTTCACAAGTGGAAGCCGCTCTCTATTTTCAATCCTCTCTCAACGTATCAGCCTTGCTGCATGCTATGAAATGCAACAAACGCTGACAAACCAGAGAGAGGAGAAAGGACCAAAGCAGGCCTGATCTGTGCTAAAACAATGTTACCCTTTGATGACTATTTGAACCAGGGACAGCCCTGAGAGCCAGAAATGCAAGACTATCAGCTGATTTCAGATACAAAGTTGGCACCTGGGAAATAGTCAGTCTGTTAAGGAACCTTATTGATCTGTACTACAAAAGGAAAACTTCTGCTCAGCTGAGTTTTTCACGACTGGACTCGACAATCAGAAATCACTGATGTAGGTAACAGCACCACAGCATGTTTTTGTTGCACACTGTGCTTGCACACACAGTGGTTTTCACTGTAGGCTTGCAGACCTCCAAGGGCCTGCTGTTCATTACCTCTAGTAGGTCAGCAGAAGGTGAAGAAGGAAAACCACATCTGTTATCAGTAAGGTCACATCCGCTGCACAAGGATCTGCAGCTCCCATGGAAAATTTTAGCTGAAAATTCAAAAGGCCTAGGGCAGCTGCGAGGGAAGCAAGGCATTCATCTCCACTGTCTGTCAGTACAAAGACTAACCTGCAAGTTGCTCCAAGTATGAAACACTGAATGGCAGAGAAGCAAAGATAACCCAGTATCACACATCCCATTAGAAGTGTAGGATTGACTCAGAGTGCAATCCTGCCAGCTCACGTTGCCTTCATCATGCACATCCCAGCTCCTTTCTCAACTGATTTTTATCTACAGACTAAACAACTGCAAAACTAAACAAAGCATAAATGTGCCATATATTAAGTTCTTGTTTTCTGCTTCAACAAGAATTCTCCAACACTACTTTTCACATCCATGCTTTTTATCTGTAGAGACACAAAACCATTAAACACCACAAATAGTTGAAAAGCTGAAATAGTTTCAATTTATGCTTTCTTTTCCTTTATTTTTAATGCACTTCTAGCCCCATCGCTCCCAGGACACCACATCCAATCTCAGCCTGATGGTTGGGCATAGGACAGAGATTGCAGTAACCCAAGTGTGCTGCTTAATTCTCAACAGCGGATTCTCCACTCAGGGAAAGGATGCACAGGTCTGGAGTTGCCAGTGAAGTATGCATACAGCTGTCTGCTCTGGATTACAGAAGAGAATTGACGCATACAGGATCCTTCAAAAAAGCCCCAGGTGCTCTTCATAGTCTCACTAAGCTCTCTGCTGTTCAAGGGAAAGAAGCAGGGACCTCCTGAGGACAAGCAGCTCCTCCTCTTCCTTCTTTCTGCTCCAGGCGGAGGTAAGAAAACATGGCGGTCCCATTGTTTTGCTTTATGTCTCACCTTGAGCAATAATTCGGACAACTCTCCAGAAGTTTAAGTGATGCCCAGCTCTCTGCAGCACTGATTTCCCCTTTGTTCAGTCTCACCAAGCAGTACAGACTGATAGCCTGCTACTAACGGAAAGTTTTCCTTCAGAAGGAAGCCTCTTGCAAAACTGTGCTTGCACACTCCTGGCCTCACCCATACCCTCCTCCACTGTTGGTCTTCCTCATTGTTTTAACGACTGCCTGTTTGCTCTGGGAGGGAGTGCTGCTATTTAAATACATGGTGACTGAAATATGTGCGATACCTCCATGGAAAAAGATGGTGAGGGAATGGAGAAGGAGAGGGCAACTGCAGTGAAACAGCAGAGCAAATATTTGAGAAAAGTGTCAGTTGAATGGTAAACACGTAATGGAGAGGACGCAGTGCACCACAGAACCTAAATTACCTCCATAAGCTCCTTGAGTATGAAGGATACACTGGAGGATTTAAAGTGATACTTTCTCTTTTGTTTAAAAACAAGTAAATGAACCAAATATTTTACTAAAATCCTAAGAACACTGAGCTCGTGAAGGATGCAGCAGTATGAAACTGCATGCTCAACAGGTAACTGTTCTGTTCCGATGCAATACTTAACTAGCCTGGCACATTATTTCTTAAGATAATGAAGTAAGAGTGCCTAAAATGAAGTGAGAGCACCTGCTATGGTCATCTCAGCAGACACACTTGGAAAGGAAAAACACAGAGCAACGCTGCCATCATCTTCTGTGAAACTGGCTCATCCAGGCTGCTCTCTAAAGGCCAGAGAAGAATTCTAAGGAACTGCAATAGTCTCCCCCAGGGACCGTGATGACCACAGCTCCAGTGAGATATGTTTCCAGAGAAGCCTTGTTTACTAGAAACTAATCCATCATATTCTATCTTACATTGTTTTTTGGAAGACTAAGCTGCCTGAATCCTCCAACATGATTCCTCTTTGAACTAAATGTTTCAGCCCTCAACTAAATGCACTCACTCACTTCCTCTGCACTCTCCGATAGATGGTTCACACGCAGGCAATGAGGATCACACGCTCCAAGCTGCTGAATCAGGACACCAGCAGGCTTTCCCCTACCGCTTCTCTGGGTGATGCACGTTTGGAAGAAACAGTTCCATGCCCAGACAGCAGCTGCTGCTGCACATCTGAAGGTGAGATGCAACACAAGGGTAGTAAGGCTGCAGGAAAAGTCACTCAGCTTCCTTGATTTCCTCTCCCTATTTACTTGGCTTTACTTATATCCTCAGACCACAGTGCTACCACTTAAAAGGGAAACATTATGTGGTGCCCTATACATCAACATAGAGATGGCTTATACAATAGCACTTAGGCGTGTTAGGTAATCCATGAAAGAAATACCCTCCCAGCAGAACAGGTTGGCAGACTACAATAGGTTAATTTTCTCCCCTGACACCCCCCTCCCCATTTCATTAAATAGAAAAAAATAAAATAAAATAAATGAAATTGCTTTAAAAGAATTCTAACCTTTTCAACGGCTGCAGATCTCACCCCCACCCTTGGAAATCACGTTTTGGCTTTCCAAGTTCAAATATGCCATCGAGTCAGCTTTCCTGTTCACGTTCCTGAAGCAATCTCCTTGCCCTCTGTCAAGATTACTTTATTAATTTAATTGTTGTCTCCAAAGGAAATAGCTCATTTTTATAAATCCTTAAATATTGCAACCATAACTTTGTACATTGAGTTTTCCACCCAGGGAGGAACGGGCAAGTTAAGTGTACTGCTTCTGAGCTTTGACCTCAACAACCAAAGAGTTATGATTATTAGTCCAAGAAATCTCTACCAAGAAAATCTGAACTGTTTTCAGCAAGCCGTGTGCCCAGAATTAAACTAGCTGCAGATTTTCCAGCAGAAAGCTCTCAAAAAGCCAATACTGCCAAAGTGCTTTAGCATGTACTCGTGAATCTGAAGCCAAACCACCATGGACTTGCAGCTACCACTGAGTGTTATGGCTTGGGCTCCAAACCTCGATGAAAACATGACTTGTTTCTCCTCTATGGCATTTTGGGTTCAGCAGAATACAAAAGCTTCCAAATTAGAGGTATGTTTGAACTCTGTACCTGAACACACATGAAGGTTTTTGACTACTTCTGCTTGCATCAGCTCTACCCACAGCAGGAACGGAAACAAGGACAACCATTCCTGCCCTCCCCTCTGTAACTGAAATCCACAAATGCCACCACATCACTGTGCATCATCGCCGCTGCAGACGCAGCGTAACGGTGACAGGTCCTGCAGATCCGCGCTCCACAGGTTGGGCCCCATCCAGTCCAGAGCAGCTTTGTCTTAAGCAAAGGAGCAAGGACACGATAGATGGGCCCTGAGGCACAGCCACCTGCACAGAGCCTCACACAGGCTTATTTCTCACTTTTCACTTTCTTAACATTTCGTTTGATAAACTCAACTCCAGCAAAACATGTCTGAACAAAAAGTATATGTGAACTTACTGTCGGTATCAGCTTTCTTCCTTCTAATTGCTTTGGCTACACGTTACTGCAGCATTAACACAATGTCACAGCACTGCTCCGTTTCCAGCTATAGCGAAAAATCTGGCTTATCAGAAAAACCACCAGGGCAGAATTAGTAGGAAGGGTAGAGCACTGAGAATGCATTAGCTTCATTTTCCTACCTGCACTTTCCCCGGTGACATTTACAGAAGAATGCTTAACATAGAGATTGTTTATCAATTGTTTCCTCAGAGATAAACAGGTTAAATATAAAGCATCTGAAAATAAGGTACAGCACCCATGTTACCCTTTGAAAAAGGCTCCAGTGACTGGCAAGCTCCAACTGGAACTTCTCGAGGCATTTTAGGAAGTATCATTAATAGCAGGAAAACATAAAGCTTGCATGATAAACTTTGCCTTTTTCTCTAGCCTTCATCATCCTGAGAAAGAGTTTGTTTCTTCCTGGTTCCGAAACATATTTAATCCTAAAAACATATATCTTTGAATTCCAAAACTAACTCTTTTCTTGTTTCCTTGGGGAAAAAAACAAAAAACAAAAACAACTCTTACTGGAAATGCATAAAACAGAAAGCAAAATCAAATGCAATATCTGGAGTATAAGCACTGCAGCACAATATTTCCAAATACTGCAACATTTTGCAAGATCTTGGATCACTGAACCCAACTCAGAAACGCAGAGAACAACTGAGGAATCCACTTTTCTGATCCAGATGTAAGGCAGACAGTTAATCTCAGGTTCTGTTCTGTGCAGAATAAAAAGTTCAGACTCTCCTCCAGGGTATCAATACAGCATTTTGCTGTGACCCACATCCTAACAGCTCTGCAGCCAGTCCTAAAAAGTTTCTGCCAATACCTCTCTCAAAGCAGATCAAAGGCTTTACTGTACGTTCAGAGCCTCTCCCGTGATGCAAGGATTAGGCATGGAGAAAGAGAGCATCAGATTTTCAGAGGTGTAACTGCCTAGAAGCGTATCTTTTGCATATCAGAGCATTACGAGCACAGCCACAACCGCCAGTGCCAGACATGCCACACCTCTGAAATTCTTGTCCTGTCTCCCATTTTCATTTTTATCTCATCTCTCTGAGCACACTGTCTCTACATGCCTGGTTACAAAGGAGCAATACCTAGTCACCAAGCCCTGTATGCTTTTATTTGTAGCAATATTTTCATCAATATTTTCAGATGCTTTCCAGCATATCCTTCATTCAGAAGGCCCTTACAGGGAGCTGGAAACACAATGTTCCAGTCTGCTGCTGTGACCTCTGCAAGAGCCCACGGCGCAGCAGTCATGCCTCAGTGGCAGCACATGTACTGTAGATGTCACTGAATTCTAACAGCACTTCTTGAAACACGGCCTGCCGTGTAATCCTGGCAGTAATCTAGTGCTAGATTAAATGCATTGTTGTCAGTCGAGAAGTATTATAGGCCTCTAAATATACAGCTGGATACGCACACAATATTAAATAGCATTGCACATAGAGTTCTGCTCTGAGGATGAATACCAGCCTATGTACTTTCAACAACAGACTGCATTGTGAAGGGCGAAATTGGTTATTTCTTTGGCTTCACTGATGTCAACAAAGTGAGACTTGACTCTGCCCTTCAATAGCCTGAATAAGCCATTAGGCAAATTATTGGTGCACTTTGTTTAGAAGCCTGGATCCTGCAGACGCATTCTGAGTCAAGCAACCGGTGGTTGCAACAACCTTCGTCAAACGAGTACAGAGCTGAGATTCAGCCTTGTCATCTGCTCCTTCAAACTGTCCTGAATAGAAAGAAAAGCTAACTGTCAGCTCCAAGTCAATGCAAAACTCACTGGATGAGGTTCTGAAGACCTGAGAGCAGACAATCACAGTGTTTCTTGGCAGGTGTTACAAGCTAGGGTCTTTGACTACGTGCTGCATCCATTCTGTTTTCCTAGCAGGAAAAAAAAAATCACAACAGGATGAAGAAGAATGGCAACTGCATTGTGCCTCCGGAGCGCTGAGCACCGCCACCACACACACAGCTATTGACAAGGCACATCACCAGAACTGCCCATCAGCCTTCTGAGACACAAAAGTACAAACAGCCATGTCAGCCCTCTACAGTGATGAGTGAGAAGAGCTGAAGATGACGTTGCTACTGCCAAAAACTGTTTAAAGCACACACACTGAAAAAAGGATCATGCATGTCATCACTAGCCGCAGGAGGAGTGCTACCCTTGACTTGGCTGGACCTCTTAACAGCACTGACATCAGTTTTGAGTACTCTGATCCAGTTCACGTTTGATGATGTCAATGGGAAAAAAAGAAAAGAAAAGCAGCAGTCCCACAATTGAAGCTCTATGGAATTCACTTCTCCCTAACAATCTGCATCACACAACTGCTCTCAGAGGTGACTCCAGTTGCCATCCAAGTCACACGCCCACCATCAGCAGTTCCTAAGCCATTATACTCAGTTTGGGCCTTCTCAAGATCTTAACTGTCTCATGAACTATTTTAATCAATTTACAGTGGTCATTAATACACACCGACGTCATCAGGGGACACAGGAATCAGCAGTTCAAGCATGAACATCTTTGAGAAGGTGCAGACTGAAAGGCCAAGAGTTGTCTCCATGGCGCCAGGTGTGACTTACTGAGATCACCATTTTTGCCTTGAGCTGTTACCAGTTCTAATGCCCTCCACAAAGAGAAGCATCAGAGGCGTGAGTTCAGACTGCAGACAGAACTGAAGAGGCTTCAAGACATCCCTCTGAGTTACGTGAACACACGAGCGGAGTAAATCCAGTACAGCCACATGCAGCTGTGTTATGGAAAACAAGAAGCACATAATCCTGCATCTTCCTTTTTCTCCTGGATGGCCCCAAAGTGCTCTGGGAACATCATTTAAGCCACACACAGAACCAGAGAATTCAGTACGACGAAGTGAGCCCTCGTTTGCCCAGTTCCCACGAGCAATCCCACCACGCCCAGGGAAACACAGCACACAGTGAACCGGCTGCTTAGCCTTGCAATCGAGTGCCCTGGTTTTGCAGGATGTCCCAGTCCCTGTGTTTCACCCTGCCGCCCAGCAGCCAAGCCCAGCGAGATCACGGTCCAGAAAAGACACCCAGGTGGGAAAGCTGCCCTTCTGACCCAACCTGCTCAGCTGGCCAGGCCTGCACACAGCCTGCTGGCCCGAGCCTCCCTCCGCGCTTGTGTTCTCATCCTGACTGAAAAACTTTATGAAATGGTACAGATTATTAGTAGTATTTAATATTAATTAGTGCTGTGCAATGCACTGGAGACCTAAAGCTAATGGTAGCCACAGCAGAGGTCACTCAGCTGCTCTCATTAAGGCTCTGCAGCCCACAAAACACAAAACCCTGCCAACTGAACCTGTCAGTTGGTACAGGTTTCTTCTTTCACTACATTTATATGAAACAGTACTGAGAGACGAGTTCATCACCCCCCAACAGAAATGGTAAGAGATCAACAAACAATCAAGCCAACCAAAAGAATCAAATAAAGAATCAAATTAAAAAATCTCTCTGCTGTTTTTCTTTCCTAGCAACATGCATCACCAGCAAACAGACGAGTGAAATTGAAAATCCAGTGGGACTGATCAGAAATTACGCTTTCCTAGATGCTGGCAGGAATTCATCAGAAACTTGCAGAGGAAGGTAATCCAGGACAGCTCTCTCCAACTGCTGTTCAAACACAAGCCTTAAATTCCTGAGCAGGGCAAGAACACCAAAAAACTCCAATCACTGATCTGGCAACCACAACAGCAGGTCTTTGTGCTCTCTCTATCCAATGCTGCACCGAAGGTCTCACCCGTATTTGCAGAAACTGAAAAGTCACTGTATGACGTACAGGAGCAGAACTGAACACAGCCCCTGCTTATTCTTCCAGTCCTCTTCTGTTAAAACAGTGTTTGTATTATGCTACAAAGCAATGATGTGTCTGCACAATCAGGCTCCCTTTTCAATTACTGGCTAATTATTTCAACGCTGCAAAACAGAAAACCGAGTTGCCTTTCCAGCTCCGCTGAACTTCTTGATAAATTATTCTCAAAGAACAAATGAGATTTCTCATTTCAGTGGTAGTCCAACATGAACAAAACTTACTCCTTCCAGCTCAGAACCTCTAACATCCTTTTATTTTAGGTCCCATTAGAAATAAAAAGGTGCCAGCATTCTACCTGGCACTCAAGAAAGCCTTTGAAGCGTGATGCCTGCAACGTCAGAAGATAAGTAACTGCAGAACTTTGTGCAGATGAACAAATGCTCCAAGCCAGCAAGCAAAACTTCAGCAACACTCAGGCAGGGCCTCAGCTCTGAATACACTCCAGTAAGTGATGCTGCTTCAAACCAGGATGTGCCTGTACACAGGGCTGGGAGCCTGAGATGGTGACCTTAAATACACACAGGGGAGATTAACATCCACTCTCTATATGCTGGAAAAGAACAGGAAAAGAAATGCAGCACACTTGTCAGATTTCACTGTACTGTTTTGGACAGTCTTTCTGAACACTCACTTCTTCAACTTAAGTTTGCTGTGCTTGGCAATCTCCTTTGTGTCTTTTGCAACACTGCACACACACAAATGGCCTGTGGTTTCATGCTTTGCTTCCCATTTAAAACTAACACTTAAACAGTAGCTTTAATTTTGTTAAATAAAAGCTTTTTTTTTCCTGAATTCTGACTTTTACTTCTCTTTTTTAGCACAAGGGACAAAATGATTTTTACAACTGACACCCATCACCTTCAGAAGCAGCATTTTGCCCTTGCTGTTCTGATTTACCAATTCTCATCTCAATTTTCTCTCCCTCAGTTTTCTGTGCTAAGTTCAACAAAAGCAATGAGAGTAGTTAGCAGGAGTTCAATGTTGGACAACTAGCTTTGAAATCAGATATATTTTCTTTCGGATGCTCCAAACAGCAAAAACAAAAGCTTCAGAAAAGAATATGAAATGCCATTCTTTTGCAAAATTTTTATTTTTAGAAGACAACAAGCCTAAAATTTCCCTCCATGGCTGTAGGCAATGCAGCCTATCCTTTAAGCACTTTGTATAACATGAAGGCTATCAGATGGATGCTCTGGCGCAGCTCCAGTGATGGATGTGGGGCAGCAGCATCCCTGCCTGAGGGGCACATCCCAGCCCTGGGCAAAATGAGGCTTCCCCCACCACATTCCTGCAGTATCAGCCCCGTGAGCCAGCACATGGGTAGAAGCTGTGTTTACTACATGGTATCAGCAGGGTGATGCTGGCTCCAGGAGCCGTTTCTCGGCCGTGACGCCGTCTGCCTTCCCATCAAAGATTAAGAAACCGCCGGTAACCCAGCGGCTTCCTCCCTTGCGTGGCCTTCCAGGTTCGGGGCACTGAAGCCCTGCACCAAGCACTCCCTGATTGCTTCAGCAGGGGCTGACACACGTCAGCAACAGGACTTTTTGCTGTTATTTCCTGGGAAAGCCAAGAAAATCTGTTGAGTGCAAGTGCCCTGTTGCAGGTTGTGTGTTAAATGCTGCTCGATCTCCGCCGGCCCTGCAAGTGACTGAGATAAGGGCGACCTTGTATGCAGCAAGCCATTTCCTGGCTGGGGTGGGGAGAGACAGGCCTTGTGAGCCACCAAACCCAAAAAATAGTAGCTCTTTAATTGCACAGTAACCGAGACGAGCTGGTCAGCAAAGCTGGACAGCATGGTTCTGACTTTCTGGCAGCTTTGCCCAGCTTCCAGCAATCAGGTTGCTCTGCCCTTTGAGATTCTTGATGGTTTCCATGTTCCACCAGCTTAGCTCATGCTGAGATGTCTCAGACACAGAACCTGCCTTCTCTCTTCAGTGTTTCCTTCATTCTTGGCCAAAGGAAACCAAGTTCGTCAAAGCAATGAATAAAAATAGACAACCCAAGCCCATTTGCTGTCACACAGACATTCGCTTTGCTTTTACTTTGCATGAACAGTGGAAAGCGCACAGCCTCAAACTAGAAGAGTCTGTCCAAGTAAAATCATTTCACCCAGAAGATGCTTTATCTTCTTTATCACAAAGCAGCTCACAACAGCTGAGCTCAGTTTGCTTTCTAAAACCTCCCAATTAACTTGGCACAAGCCCAACCAGCACCACTCGCATGCGGTGCAGTACAAGATTATGCTACAGGTCTGACTCAGAATGCAGCAGCTAACCTACTGGCTCCCCAACTCAGCAGCTGTCCCCCAAGCTCCCGGGATAACATCACCCAAGCACACACGAGAGCATGAAGGACGTTTTCCTGCTGCACAAAGAGTTGCTGGAATAAGGGAAAAACAAACTGCATTGAACGGAGCACCACTCCTGCTCCAGAGCTGAGCACGCCTGTTGCAACACAGCGCTGAGGCTTTGTGAGGTGACAGCTGGCTGTCAGTGAACACAAGGGAAGCAACGTCATCCAGCCTCAAAATCTCTTTGTCTATCCCACTTAATTTCTTTGTGCTAAAGGCGTGGAAAACAGCAAACACAAAGCCAACGCAGGTCTGCCTTTGTAGAAAGGGATTGGTAATAACCACTGTCCAGCTCAACTGCACTTGGCGTGAGCTGTTAGTGACGAGCAAAGCGGGAACAAAGGCAAAAATAAATTGGGTCGGGAGTGTTAAAGCACTCTGACCTCACCCAGTGTCCCCAGGGAGCAAGGGATGGGATGTGCTGCAGTGGGAGATGATGCTGTTGTTGATACTCCAGTTCTATAGATAAATAAAAGATTTACTTCTGGAAGCAGATAAGCAAACATCTTTCATCAGGA
Source organism: Tetrao urogallus (assembly GCF_951394365.1). Classification (NCBI taxonomy): domain Eukaryota; kingdom Metazoa; phylum Chordata; class Aves; order Galliformes; family Phasianidae; genus Tetrao; species Tetrao urogallus. The sequence goes on from NC_136825.1 coordinate 4,354,063, forward strand.
CTAAAACACACACTTTCAGAGCAGTGTGCAAACGGCACTGATCCCTATCAGAAAGCCCCCTTCTGATTTCAATTTCAGAAAAAGATCAGCTTAGATGCTGCAAAATTGCATTGCAGCTAAAAACCACTCTCCTGTTAGACAAGCAAAGCCTTGCCTAACCATATGTGGGATTATCTACCTACGTCACACAGCTGTAGGGCAACAAAGCCACTGTTCCACCAGCCCTTTTCTGAAAAAAAGGCGTCAGAAAGCCACTGCTGCAGAAAATTCAATGCAACTTGACTGTCTTTGCTCCCCTCACTATGCTACTATCAACTCTAGAAAAAGCTGGGAAAGAAACAGAAAACCCTACGGAAAACTTACAATTTACATAAAGCAGCAATCTCTGGAACTACAAACTCTTTTCTGGAAACTTAGAAGAAAATTACATACAACATTCATTCAGTTAGGAGAAAAAACACAAGGCAGATCTTCTGGAAAAATGCAGGCACGCAGTGACAACACAGGTAGCATGTGAGTGGGTGAGTGATCCCGAGCAGTGGGTGCTTGTGCAAGGAGCAAGGGCTCTCCATGCACTAGGACTTGCTTCCCCTCAAGGTGCGCTCCCCGTCGGGCTGGATATTTGCTTTGCTGCTCTACGCCCCAAGGTTCCTCATCTTCAAATACAAAGGAATTTTCTTTGTGAGGCACTTTGAGATCCGCAGATGAAAGGCATGACAGCAGAACTAGGTCAGACAGTGATGTATACAATTATCTCTGCAATTTACATGACTGGAAAGTGTAATTAAAAATCTAGATTGCTTTTCTCAAAGATTCTGTTCAAAATCAGACAGGGTGGTAGATTTACACTTTGATTTGCCGTCGTGCATAAGCTTTTAGAGTAAACGCTGCAGTTTAGAAGAAAGCAGAGGACAAATCTAGGGATTAGCCAGCAGTGGCGTCATTTCCTATGACCCATTACTTTACCAAAACCCCTTAAAAAAAACAGCAACAAAAAAACAACACCGACACAAACTTCCTGTACTCTAACCACTGCATGAGCAAGCATAGTTACACTTCAAGAGATCCTTCTAAGTAGCTGCACTATTGCTCAAGCCACTGCATACAGCACCCAAACCAAAACCCAAGTTGTGGGTTTCTTCCAGTGCTGCTTCACCATATCCAAAGATACAGCCACACGTCCCAGCCAGTCACTCCAAATGGCCGCCCTCAAACGGCACAAGCAATCTGCTGGCTTTGGAATGGAATGCAATGATAACGCAATGAACACATTTCTTCCTTTTTCTTCTTATGGAACCACATCCCACATTTTTTCCCCGTTTCAAAGAGTAGCCGACGCAGCACACAAACCGCCATCCCACTTGGCAGCTGCTGGCTCCTTTTCAAAGAACATCGGTGGAGGAGCCCGGAACGCCTGGCACGGGACCGCTTAGAGGTGGTCCAGCCACAGCTCAGGTTTCTCCCTGTCTGCGCAGATGACATCACCCCGCGAGGCCATCCGTGCAACTCCTCCATCAGCAGTAATTTCAGCCTCAGGAACATACCAGCCACTCGTAACCAAAATTATCAGGCTCCATCTCCAACGCGGCAGCCAATGCTGCCTTTGAAGTGGAAACCGAAGCCCAGAGCTTTTTCACTGTGTAAGTACAGCGCGGGTAAACACAGGGATCCCTGGCTCCTGGAAGAGGGAAGGAGTGCGGGAAGCAGTGCACGGCTGGCATTTGATTCATCTGGGCACTCGGTCCCTCCTGTTTGCATACCTCTGTGCAGGACAGAGCTGGTATGTTTGCAGAGGGCTCTGGTTGCTCACTGAACTCAGGATGGAGACCGGCAACTTCTTGCAGGGAAGAGACTGAAACTGTAGATGCTCTCAGAGCTACTGTCACCTATGATGAGACAGAACCGTCCTGCTTCTCCTCTCCTGCTTCCCAGTATGCAACAAACAGAGCAAAGGTTGAAGCCACCATCCAGAGGTGCACTCCATATGCAAAAGCATAGGAAAGGATATTTGATATTGGAAACGTGGCAAAGTAGATGCAGATAATTGCCCAATCTTCTCTGCTACCCGAAGGGTTAATGCTAGCCTGGACGATCTCCAGTCACATCAAGATGATACACTCAAAATGAAAAGTCTCTGTTGGAGCCCTAAACGTTAAAGGTTTTTTCCTCCTCTATCTCACATATGTCAGCTGTTACTGAATTTATTGGTTAAATGGCAGCAGAAGACCATTTAAGTAAAAAAGAGCAACATAACCACAAGTGAATTTATTTTATGATTTGCAATGAGGTGCAAATCCTGCCAACCACTTTAAACAATCAGAGCAAACCTAATTTCCCTTCACTAAAAGGATGGAGAGTCTATAAATTCGTAACAAACTGAAAAGGTCTGTCTCACTTCTGGTCGACAAGAACTTTCCCTCTGATGAGCTGTGGTCTCCTCCCTGCTTGGGAAACTAAGGCAGAAACCAGTCCTCTCTGTTCATACATAGCAAGCTGGAGAAAGGCTAAAAGAATGCTTTGCTTAAAGGTGCCCAAGATGCTGCGATTTCTACCACTGAACTTGTCCCAGACCTTTTCCCCCAAAAACGCAGATGTCCACTGCTGTCTGGCACATGGCAGGATCCAGAAGGGCACAGGTCTGTGGCAAGCTGTTCCACTTGCCAGCCCATTCTGTACGTCCTACATTCCTTAAAGTATATAAATGGCCCTACACATTACATGCATGTAACCAAACCACATCCTGTAACACAAAAAGTTATACAACTATATAAAACTGCTGCCCTCTCTTTTCTCTCCCTATCTGAATTCTATTAAACTCTAGTGAACATAAAACCAAAATGAAGCTGAGAGAAAAGGCTTTCCTCAAAGGGTTGGCCAAAGGGAAATGAAAAATAACCTGTTAGAGGCACAGCCATATCCACCAGCTGCACAAACCACCACTGCAATCCTCCTCTTGTACAATTGGCTTCTGCCAGAGAACAAAATAGGGAAAATAGAAAAGCAGACACATTAAAGGGCAGAGCGTTCTCCCAATACTGTTTATGGACTGACTCTCGTTTATATGTTTATTTGCATTGATATATTTAGATGAGTTTTAAACACAAATGCTCCCTTACTCACGTCGATCTTTCATGGAGTCCACTGGTTACATCTGTTAGTGTTTAGACAAGAAACAACAACAAAAATTTTGCAGCTCTTGCAAACATGGGTAACCAAGACATTATCATGTGTGTGACTGTGGTCAACTTATACATTCTTTGAGGAGGAGATGAAAAGGCAGCCGGCAGCAACCCAACGGCACCATGCATGGCCAGCTGCCACACAGCACTCAGAAGTCAGGACATCTCCGCTGCCCCACAGGAGCTTTGGCACAGCCCACTGCTGCTCCCAGAAGCCAGCAGGCAATAAGGGTGATCTCTGTCTTGCATACTGCCCCAAAATGCTAAGTATCTCTTGAATGGACTTTGGTCAGCCACCTTGATCTCTTGCATTTAGGCCAGTGGCTGACTGGCCAAGATGGAAGCAGGGCTTCAGTACATCACATCAGGGAAGTTCACAGGAACATTGCTGTCACACCCTGATGAGTTACTTTGGAAAATTACCCAAAGTCATAAACACTGATTTTAGTTCAAAGAAAAGGACATCAGAAAAAGCCTCTTGCATTAATGCAAATCCTCACAGCACAGAGCCTCCAGGACTCGCATCCAGGACTCCAGCTTCTTAAGAGCTTCACTTCCCTACGAGGAATATCAGTCCAAAAAGCAGAACTGGTGAGCACCAGCAAGAAACCCAATCTGATCAACTCTATGCACACCACAGCTGCTGGATTCTGTGCTGCACCCCACGAGGATAGGCACTTCCCAACACTCAACTCAGGTGTACAAAGATCAGCCAACATCAGTCTGTCCCCGGCACAACACTATGGAAGTAGAGAACCAATTGAAAAAAAAAAAAGAACTAAAAAGCAAGGGCAGCATCCTGCTCTCCTCTACCCACTGCCAGAAAGTAGAATCAGAGAGGCAGAGGGCAGCCCACTAGCAGACCTGCAGGCAGACATCCTCAGCTGGTTGCTGAGGAACACAGGCATCATTCATAAATGTGGCTGTTCCAATAAAGGGCCTCAAAAGTGTGGCCACTGTGTATTTACACAGTTGCTTTATCTACTGTAGTTAACAAGGTGTGTTTGCCTCGGTTTTAAAAAGTACAAAGTACCCAGAGGCAGGAGCACTACAGCAAAGATAGATTAAACAAATAAATAAAAACTCAAAGCAAAGCTAGTGAAGAAGTACTCTTGCCACTACAGAAGAGCAGGCATGGCAGAACGAGCAGAGCCTGCCTGTAGGTCTGACCATGTCCCACATCCCACCCATCCGCTGTGAGAAATGACCACTTCTTGCAGAAGTTCAGGCCCGACACACCAGCTATGCACCATGCATTTGGGTCTAGCTTGACATCTTCGGGTTGCTTCTATCATGAAACGTGGCCATCCTACGAGTTCAACATCAAGAGGGGAGAGATGATCTGAAGGTCAGCGCTGCCTGCGTGCAAACAATGGAAGAGAGACCCGCAGCACAGGGACTCACGGGAGGATTCCCGCTCACACACAGCCACTGCCTCTCAGCAAAATCGATCGCTGATGGGAAATGGCAGCATCTCTAATTTGAGGGCTAGTCAGTAAATGCACAGCATGGGTGTTGCTTCCTGTTCCACTCGTCATAGAAGTTGTTGACTGGAGATTATTTTTGTTGTCCTTGCTGTCAGCCTCTAGCAAAATGTTAACTAACTTTTCTGTGTGAAAGATAAACAAGGTTCAAATTCCATATGTTAAAAATCCCAGTAGGAACATGAGATGTGGACGAAGAAGAATCAAATGACTAACAAGTGTGAAGGAGGGAGAGATTACACATCCCAGGACATCAGCTTCCTAGGCCTGCAATTGACCAAAACCTCAACTTTCAGAATTAATTTCAACTAGAAAATAACTGCTAGCTTCTAAAGAAAGAAAGAGAGAAAAAGAAAGAAAGAGAGAGAGAGAGAAAGAGAGAGAGAGAGAGAGAGAGAGAGAGAGAGAGAGAAATAGCATGTATGCACATGAAGAAGAAACTAGAATACTCAGGGCTAACAGCTAGTTATTTGCTCATTCAATCCTTTAAAACAAATACTAAAAACTCCCAACAGAAAGCAGAAAGACTCATTTGTATTTCACGCACAAAGCTGTGTTCCACTCTCCGACCTACCAGATATTTGAGATGTGACCAAATTTCTTACAATCAAACATTTCTGGAATTTCCCATTAATTTTTGGTGACATATGTGCAGCCTACAGAACCAGCCATATATGATCCAGATGCCTGCAATCCCTATCACAATCAGTTTAGCAGCAGAAACACAGCCCGTCTGAAAAAGACTCACCAGTAATCTTAACCCACTCACCCAAAACTGGAGGCACCCAACCAACCAGCCACTTTAAGAGCTTATCTTTCAGCATATCAGTTTCCCCTCAATTAAGCCAGGCAATTAAATCTAAACTGTGAAAGGAGCTATTCATTAAAGTTTTGTCACAATCTTGGATGAAAGTGCCCAAAGCAGATGCGGGAATTACAAGATTTGCACTCACAATCAAACTAAACACCAATGTAAACAATTAGGATACATTTGCACATAGCATGAGAGATCTCCTCTCCTCCTGCCTCTCTTCATGCTCCAGTGCTCCCTCTGCAGAAGATGGCAGCTGTTAGCAAAACAATGAGGGAAACCAGACTACAAGAATATTTACACCAAGAACACCAAGATCAGATCTCAGCAAGCAATTTTCTCTCCTACTTGTACAGCCCATGCATATAGACATACACAAAGGATTCTGGAAGACGAGAGATCTTCAGCATAATTTTTATCCTTACAGTCACAAAAGCAGAGCACTCTAACAACGCTGTAAGAAATGATTATTTGTTCAAGTTCTACTTGTAATTACTATTTATATGTCAAGCAGTGAAACGACGGTAACATCCCCACCCATCTGAACTGGGAACGCATGTCATAACAGAAGCCACACACCCTGAGCGTGCGTAAAATACTGATTCTTCCTACACTTACTCCTAACATACTTCATCCCGAGTCGGCACTGTGACCCCGACAAAAGTTAGAGGAAATGGTACAGAGGTTTGGGGGAAGAAGTGGATGTTACAAAGTATAACTTACGTTATGATGTGTCCTACCATCAGATTTCCTGATGAACTTGAGCAAGTGATGTCTCTAGCAATCAGAGAGTATTTCTGTTCACTTGCTTCCACATTCTTTACTCTTTGCTTGCTGCTCTACTATTGGTTGGGCTCTGAGCTCACAGCCTGTACAAGAATGGCAATCTGCTCCAAAGGGTTGACAGTCCTGGCAAGAGCTTTTTTTTATTATTTATTTTCCCCTCCAGCTCCAGAGACTTATTCACACTATGCTGTCACTCTGGGTAAATGCTCTCCATTAAACACAGCTGTCTGAACAGAGACCACACGTCAAGGAGCTGGCAGGCCTAATAATATGCTATAGGAGAAATACAGCGATGATGGAGAAAAAACAGGCTGGGATCCTGCAATACTTCCAAGGGCATTCTGTAGAGAAAGGACAACACATTCTGTCATTGAGTAGTTCATACCACAAAGGCAGAGAACACTGTCTCTCCCTCTAAATTTTCCAAGATATTTTTTCTTTTCAGTGGGTAACCCAGAAGTAAAGTCATCATTAAATTGATTTTCCTTTGAAACCAAAGTCACTGCTGAAACAAAGTACCAGCCAGATAATAAGAATAGCTGTACTTGTACGCATCGCACAGCTATAAGCTTTTCCACCTCAGGTGCATGCATGTACCCTCAGCTACCTACCAAAAACACACAACCTTTGCCATTCCTTCTACTGAGAGGCAAAGTAGTTCACATGAGTGCGAGACTGCATTCTACTCTGGCCTATATGCTAAAACAGAAGCACCATTCCCAAAAAAGCACAGTTCAATGCCCATGAGCAACCTCTGTGAAAATCAAAAAACCTTCCTGACAAGTGGGAAGATGCACCCTGCAGCAGTCAAATTCACCTCCCCTTGCCATGAACTAGTTAATGGCACGTAGAGGAGGAAAAGTTAATTACATAGACAGTGATGCAGAGCAGTATTTGGAACGTAACTGATGGAGGAGTTTCATAGTCCTGGTGCATGAGTTTGCTGGCAGATCAGTTACACAGGTTGTGACCTTCATCAGCCCAGACTTTTATCAAAACCCACTTTATAAGAATGACAGAATGCCGCACCACATCTCAGCATCCACATCATTTCTCTTTGCTTCTTTCTCTCAAAGCACTAGAAAACTTCATTCGGTACTGAAAAGACTCAATCCTTATGGGTTCCTTTCAACTGAGGATATTCTGTGATTCTAAGACAATGAATACTTCTGGAGTGTTGCAGATACTGAAAGAAAAAAAAAAAGGAAAACAAATGTTCTGCTCATATTTCAATGAAAAGATTCCCCAGAGTTCCCAAGAGAGGAGTCAGACACACACAGCACTGTGTCGAAGAAGCCTGAGAAGTTTATTCACTTGCCTAGATAGGGTCAATGACACCATAAAATACTCCCTGCCCAAGTTTATCTTTACTGGTGTGCTTAGGCTATGGGTGGTCCTTCAGAAGCTGATTTGTCTATCGGCAGCAATTAACAGCTCTTCTCTGCTCCTTTGGTTTTCCACTCAGCAGAGGGCCCTGCCCAGTGAGGCAGCAGTTCCTGGCAGCTGATGCTGGCACCAAAAGCAAAAATACAGATGCCAGTTTCTCAGCTCGGCGAAAGACAGGATGAGTAAAGCCAGATAAATTGAGCTGTCGCTCCTGCAGTGTTCCAGTGTGAGGCCTCTTACAGCCACCAAGCAAGCCTGAGCAAAGTACTTATAAGTAAAATCACTTCATCAAAGACTCAGCTTCACAACACTGCCTCATTCTAGACACTGGATGCAGGACTGAGATCTACCATGTACTCTCTTTTAGTGTGGGGTGTTAAAGATCACACTGTGATCAGGATCTCCTACAGGCCTACTGCCCAAGGAGAGCCTCCAGATGAAGCCTTCTTGCTTCTGCTACAAGAAGCATCACGCTCACAGGCTCTCCTCCTGCATTTAGGTTTGGGGCCCCCAGTACAGGAAGGACGCAGAGATGATGGAGGAGGTCCAGAGGAGGCCACAAAGATTATCAGAGAGCTGGAGCACCTCTGCTATGAAAAAAGGCTGAGGGAGCTGAGCTCATTCAGCATTCAGCATGGAGGAGGCTCTGGGAAGACCTCCTTGTGGCCTTCCAGTACTTAAAGGGAGCTTATAATTCAGATAGAGACTAACTTTTAACATGGTTTGATAGTGACAGGACAAAACAGAACAATGATTTTGGAAAAAGCAACCAGAAGAGCAATGTTCCTTCTCAACATGTGCTTACTGGCCAACCATTTACCTATTTACAGTATAACCTTCCAAACCCTTGTGCAGAACATGACCCTAGGCTTAGAAATGTAACACAATATCTGTGTTAGCAAGTGAGTGAGCTCAAGTATCATCTTGCCTGTGCAAGACTTGCGTATCAGTGAAAGTTTGCTGGTCTCAGTGGAGGTTCTCGAAGTGGAATTTGCGATGACAAGCAATTCATTTCCAAACGATGCATGGTGGAAAGCAATTCCTCCTGATAAAAGTAATGGTTCCTGGCTCTGTAATGGAACTGGAAGCACCATTTGGAAAAGAAGAGCCATTTCTTTTGAAAAAGAAATAGAGCTGGTTAGCAGTGTCTGGCAATATAATTGTTAAGGAAATCTGAGATTTTAAAACCAAAATTTCGGCTCTTGATCTAAAAGGCTAGCACCACATGCCAGATGCTCTTAAGCATTACAGAGGGTATTTTAGGATGAATCTACAACTGGTGCTGTGATTCATAACTACAGAGGCGGGCAGAATCTGATTTTCTTCTCTGCAGCTCTGAATTCTTGGCCTGATATGAGCTCGGCTCTATGTAGGGAGAGTTTCCCTAGGATACAAGGTCACTGACCCACCTTTACATTTTATTTTCGTAACTCAAGACTTGGCAAAATGGCAACCCAGAAAACCAAGCTGACATCACGAAGTTAATCTTCTGTAATTGCAGTGTTGCCTCCAAAATTAGTATATTACCTGACAAAGGGAAAAAAAAAATCCTTCTCACACACTCCAGATTGCACCACACCTTTCCCAGCAGCAGGGTGCTGGGAGGAGACGTACATTTTAACATACCTGGAATTTCAGCGTGCAATGGAAGGGGCATGCCTCTCTGCAGCACACTTGTAGGTAACCTACTAGTACCACCCCCCACCTTGCTATGTGTGTCCCACTGGCAAATTGTGGTAGAAAAGACAGAACAAGGAGCAGAAACCCCTCTTCTTTTGTTAGACTTTTTTTTGTAAGGGAGAATTCAAGTTTTCATTCTAAAAATGCCCAATAATAAAATAAAACTGTAGTTATCACAGCACTCTAGTTAATCCGTAATCTTTAAGGGAACTGCGTGGCAAGATATACCTATACTGAAGTTCCTAAGGTTGAATTTGTCCTAACACAGCCAGAACACGATGAATGTGAGGGTAATCAAAGCCTCATCCCTGCTGAACGGCTTAGGGCTGAAATTCACTGGGCTGATTAAATGGGTTTTATTTTGAAAGAGAATTCAGTGCTTGGAAAATGAATGTGATAGAGCTGCTTCTCTGGATTACGTGAGCCAGCACAACATAAAATAAACCCTGGCTGAGAAGCCAACCTTGAAGTTCTTTATTTAACCTACAACTAGTGAAAATGGGCTGGTTCTCCCGGGCAGAGTCGTAACCTAATGCCTTCCCTCCTCCTCCATCCCATTTCAGACTTACCACAACCCGCTCAGCTGGGCTAGTTCAATCCTTCACAGGCCTGGAAGGTAAATGGGATCAGGGAACTGATCCAGGCCAAAAATAATCTCCCTCATTTTTTTTCCAGCTCTGATGAATTTTTTGATCTCGCTCGCCAGGCTGCCTGCAAACAGCTGGACCACCCAAGCTAAAGAGAGGTGGGGGCAGGAATGACTGGACAGGACACAAAAAGAGCTCCAGCCCACACTTGAAGGGACAACTTATTAGCTTCTGCCAGCATGATGAACCAGATCCGCACCAGCTCAGCAGCAACATTTACATTAGAGAAGACCTATCTCTATGTATAGTCTAGTATTCTTTTACAGCTTTCTTTTCAGACACTGATTTGGCTTCACAAGACATACTCAGCTGGTTAGCCAATGGCAGCTTTATGGACACCGGTTTCAACTAATTACTCAGCTACTCTGACTCAAATTAAAACAAGCAAGATTTGTTCCTTACTATTCATATTTTAAACCAACTGTGATGGAAGCTGTATAGTTAACTAAAGTTTTCACCCCTCCTCAAACCTACTGATCCAGTGCAGTAAGTCCAATGAGTAATTTCAGCTTCGCTTCCACACTTCCCAACACATGGAATAATCCCCCAATCCTACCAACTTGCGTCTCCCTCCATTTTGGCTTGTTTTTTTTTTTTTTAAGAGAGTTCCAGTTTAAAAACTGGGAACTAATGTGAATGCACTAAGCCCAGCTCCGTGCAGAAGCACAGGCAGGAAATGAGCACCAGGGCATCCCACACCGCTCAGCACCAGCAACCTGCTCACAGCTTTGAAGAGCTCTGCTTAGACAAATGATGAAGAGCGACTCAAAGCCACTGCCAGAGCCCGGAGTTCATGCAAAATGATCTTTGTGAGGAGGCTGTTGAAGCCACACAGGAAAGCAGCTGTTTTCCTCTACGGCCAGGCCTGGCTGTGAAAGAATTTCAAGTAGCAATGATCTGTGTTTCATCCTTCCTAAACCCAGCAAAAGCCAAGAGCACAGGACCTGTCCTACACCAGCGATGAAGGCGAGTGACACCTCTGCCCAAGGCTCTCTGGTCAATCAACACAGTTCAAAGCTCCAACAGCACAGCGAGGCGCAAGGCCCCACTTCAGTGGCTGCTGGAGTAGGTTCTTGTGCAGGTTAGAGCTCCTGAGGAATATAACCCCTGCCCACTTTGGGACAGCCCCGCCAGCACCTGAGCGCACAGCAGCAATCTGGCTGGTGTTTCATAAGGACAGGTTGAAGTGTAGCAAAGGAAACAGCTCTCCTCATGCTGCTGATGCTTATCTCTGTCCAAACCAGAAACACACTGTTATATTTAACTGTTACTCAAAAGCACATTTTAGTATCCAAACAGGAAACTGGAATAGTTTTAAAATGCTCGTCTTACTTCAAACTGTTTTAACAGAGAGCAGCTCTCAGCCCTCAGCAGCACAAGCTGTATTTCCACAGAAGCTGAGTGCTCTCACAGATCCACACACACACGCTCCCCTGTTCACAACCAGACAACCATCTTTAAAAAGTGCAAAATAAAAGCACATCCAGCAATTGTTTCCATTCAGAATGTCTTTTGTGATCCAAAATGGGGGGAGGGAAGGAGGATGGAGTAAATGGGGTTTCCAAATACAGATGCTGAACTAGAAGCCACATGGAAGAAACGCTGAGCACTCTGTAGGGTTCTTCACCAGCATCTCCAAAGGGCAACAGGCTGCTGAAAAAACATTTGTAGAGACCAACCTCAGATTTTGGCCAGCTTTAGGGATGTTCAAACCACAACCTAGGACACTTTATCTGACATTTTATATTAGCAGATTGAGGCACATTTGGCTTCAAAAGTCTCTTCACTTGTGTATTTGTACAGAAACCTTTGCATTATTAAACAGAGAACCCTGAATGCATATACACAACTGCTGCCCCTCGACCTACCATGAACTCGCAGACATGTAGATTTTATCTGTTTAACAGATTAGGTTTGCACTGACAGATGGACAATGCTACTGTTAAATTAATTAAAGATGAATACCATTAATGTTGGATGAGCATGAAACAAGTTACCTTTGAGGTAAGAAACTTCCAAATAGGGGGAAAAGCAAAGCAGTCAGTAAGGACAGAAGATAACAGCTCCTACTGCAACTTTAAAGGTATTTACTTCTATGTTTTTCCTTTTGCTTTGTGTTTTTCCTGCTGGCAATGCTTCTACTAGCCTGTACTCCCATGTTATCTATTTTATTTGTGTTAGCTAACTGCTAGCGTGCTTACTCAAATTTATAGAACATAATGGCAAGCCAAATCATTTCGAATGTACCTTTCATTGAATATAATGTACTGGTCAAGATTTAGAGAACTATTAAAAATACATCCAGTCATTCAGCTTTCTACCATTAGCTTTCTGTTAGCAAAAAATCAAATTAGAATCTCCTTCAGCCACTCCTAACTGGCATTCTTATGGAGCTCACAGATCACTTCGGCTCTCATTCCCATTCTCCCCATGTTTCTGAGGCAGAAGATTCAGGTTTCTGGGTAACATGCAGCTGGTGAATTTTTTTTGACATCGCTACCCACACAGTTCTGTGAGTGTGCCCACTGAACCACTGTTTGCAAGCAAGTCTTCAAAATTACTAACCAGGGTAAAAATTCCGAAGTGCCAAGAAGTCAAACTGAGCCACTCTTTTCTTTGTATCCACAGTTCAATTAGCTGCAAATACCACACCAGCAGCAAATCGCTGTTTCAATTTCTGCTGGCACATAACTCTATAAACCAATTTTAGTGTTTGGATTTAAAGCAATAACCTCTCCACTGCATAAATGAGATACTGGTACTTTCCTTACCCGATAGTAAGATAAGCTGGGAGGTGGAGGGAAGGAAGAGACCGGGAGTATTGTACAATGTGTTATTTAAAATCTGAACCGTAAGATCAATTGCTTTTATCAGTTTTGCATTTTTATATCCAACAGAAAAAGTTTAAATGAGTGGAGACAGAAGAAAACTGCATCTCCACAATGACACCCAGATACCAGAAATCTCATTGCAGCACAAGCCTGCAACGTAAAGAAACTAAGGAACTAAACTTCTCAGTAGTCATGCTTGGAAAAAAAAACAACAACAAATCATAGTAGGTCATTAGAAAAAAATGTTGGGATATTCAGCTTGAAGAAACACGGTCCAAGTTAATAAAGAGGCTTCAGATGTACATTCTTACTGACTTCAGTGGCAGCACATACAGGCATACACTTCAGAAGGGCTGGCAGAGGGCAAATGCTTTTTACTGTTTAATGACGATCAAGATAAACTGTTAGTGGATGTAAAGTTATGCTTATTTGGGCTCCAGCAGCAAAATTACTAGAATATGTTTTGGGCTCAAGGTGGTAAAAGACCCTACAACCCACGAGCTGCAGGAGGAGATGAAGAACAAGAAGTAGAATATGGGTAACAGAAGTACGGCGGTTTCAACAGCCAGAGCCTCATAAAACTTTATCGCAACGTTCACTGAAATCTAAAGAAACTTTCTGTTTCTACAGCAGGAACTAGCAGTAGACTGCCAGGCTTTGGCATCACCTGAATGCCAAGAATACAACCAGCTTTTTCCAAGTCCATGCATGATACCAGTCTTGTAAGTTTCTGCTCAAAATGGTTCAATTTGAGCACATGACCCAGCACTGAGAATCTAAAAAATGCAATTAAAATCAGTGATACTTGTGAGGCTTTTTGTTTTGTTTTGTTTTTCAACTGCAATTCATGAAAATATTTTGCCCAAGTTTTGCATAAAACTCAGGGTTTACCTTTCTGCCAGAAGGACAGGGAAATCAGAGGAATACTTCTCCTAGCTGTGGTTTTCCATCCACGCTCTCTGGCTTACACTGCTCCTTCCCCACCTTACAGGCACAGTCCCAGAGCTCTGTCAGCTCTTGGCCCCAGAGTTCACCAATGCACCCCCTGGCAAGATGCTGATATTCTCTCCATGGGACAGGCTCCACCGGCAACACTGGACTGGGAGGGCACCTGAAACTCTTGTCACGTAGGCTCTTCCTCTGGCCCCTGCAGCAGTTGAACTACTTGTGAACTTTGGTGTGCCACACTTGAAAAAGAGAGAAGCTCTTAAACCATCACTTTTGACATAAAAGAGCCGTCTGGCATTGCTGCTGAACAGAGATTAACAAGGGCTGATCGTAACCTGGTTGTCACAGCAAAACTCAGACTGGAGACTTGGCTCCAAAGGTGAACTTGAGCAGCAGATACGAGCAGGTGAAAGGCTTCACAGTGATGTCACCGCCCTATTTCACCACCCAAGACCCAACAAAATAGCAATACAGCTCATGGCCTTCAGTCAAGGCAGGACCAAGTCTTGTTTCCAAGCATCAGTGATACTTTGCTCTTTGGTCTCTGATCTAAGTCCTCCAACAAGCACACTGATAGTTGCTGTGGAACCACAGTTATGTGACATTTTGTTTGAGTTTTACAGGGCATAAATACTTGGGGACAGATGCACAATGGGGCCCTGCAGCACCCAGCTTCCAGGCACTGGGCCCACTCACCTAATGGTTTCCAGGCCTTTACCAGGCAATAGAACAGCAGAGATTCAGCCATCTCTATCCAAGAGGTGTCCGCGTGCACTCCTGGAGAGAATAAATCCTACATCCCTGTGACCCGATGTGCACAGATGTGAGAACACAATGGTATTCCAAGCTGTGAGATTCATTAATTCACTTGCATCCTCGATCCTTTAAAGTCTTTTGGGTAGTTATAGAGAAAGTTTTAAAAAAGAGGAAAAAAAATATCCAAAATGTGTCTTTCTGTCATCGGAAACGACAACCAATTCTGCTGGATCCTGAGCTGCGCTAGAAGCCAGACAGGCAATATCAATGCCAGTAGAGATCAATACTCCCACAAAACACTGTTATGCTATGCCTAGAAAGCAGAGGGAGCAGTAATAGATATTTAACACAAAACCACCCAACTCTTCAAGAATAGCTGTGCAAGTAGTAGCGACGACTGCACCATACGTACAAGTAATTACTGTCAGGACTCCATCTGGATCAGGAGTTTGGCGACTGTTTTACTAGCAGAAGAATCTCCAAGTTAAAACTGAATTGTGAGTTATGAGCCAGTACCTCCCTGAAATTCTCCACTCCCCTTCCTATACAAACACGGCACTGGTTTAAGGATGCCCACTTGGTTCTTGCTCTCACTCAAAAGAATTCTAATTCATTCAAGAATGTTTAATTAGGAGGTGCAAACAGTATTCCTTTTAACACAAATAATCCCACTTTCCAGTTCTGAACTGTTCTACAGTAGCCTTGTGTCCACAATAAGCATAAGTAACATACGATCAAAATAGGTTGGCTGCTCCACAAGTACTGCCTCCTATTTTAGTATGCTGGAATAGGAAAGGGGTGATCCTTCCAGACTGCCTGCAACTCAGACAAACCATCAACTCTGACTGCTACATGGCAACACTGACTGAACTAAAGGCTCAAACTTCCAGTGCCAGGGGAGAGCAGAAGACAAGCCTTTCTCTTGCAACATGATAACATCAGGCCCCATACCAGCTTGAAGGCTGCAGAGCACACTGCCAATTTTGTCTGGACTGTCCTACCACATCCATCATATAGTCCAGATTTGGCACCTTCTGACCTCCATCTGTTCAGACCCATGAAAGATAGCCTGTGTGGGGGCAACATTTTTCTAGCAATGACACCACCATAACAGTTGCAAAACAGTGGGTCGCCTCTGCTGACGCTGATTTTTGTGAGTGCAGCATGCAGGCTCTCGTTCATCTCTGGCAAAAACGCTCAGCTAATGGTGGTGACTGTTGGAAAACAGTGTTTTGTAGGTGAGAATTTGCTCTATCAAACTGCATTATTTTGTTCTTTGTATCTGTTTTCATGGAAATAAATAGGATACATTACTTTTGGAACAACCTATGTAAAAGCAAACAAATGATCCTGCCTTCCTCCTCTCAGACCTTGAGGAAAAGTACAGATGTGCAAGCCAAGCACATCTTTAAAATCAGAGCTTCCAGATGAAAATGTGGAGATTCAGGTTGAAGGGTTGCTCTCTCTTTGATAAACGTCTCAATAGTCCACGAATGAGATCATGCAGAAGGAGCTATTCAGCTGTACTTCCCAGCACCAGCCACTCTGCGGAAACTTATCTCTGTAGAAATGTCCTCAGAAGAAAGAAGTTCAAAGCCCAGGTTCCCTCCGTCAGCGAAGTACCCGGACCAAACGACATCCTCATCTTTCCAAGTATCCACTCCTAGAACCGCCCTCCATTACTCAGAGGGAACATAAGGAGACCCTACTGATGAGCCCAAATGTCCATTTAGTCAGTCACTGCCTCCAGCACTGCCTACCAATGGACTTCTGGAGAAGAACGAACGAACAGGGAAACATAGTGATTTTTCCTATAATAATTTGCCAGCTTTTCTGGAAAGAAAAGCCACGTAAATCAGGTCCATTGGAAAATTCCTCAAACTAAGTTTAATTTAAAAAAAACAAAAACAAAAACTAAGGAAGTGACAATAAAAATCAAGGTACAAAAAGCTACTTTTCAGTATCACACTCCATTTGTAAGGCCCTTTTCCCTCCTTTGGCTGCAGATCCCTCTTCAAGGTTGGAATTACAATTCCCCTGGCATAACCTGGAAATGGTGCAGAGAAGCAATCCACAGCTTCCAGCAACTACTGAAAGAACTCAGGCAGTAAATGAAAACGTACCATTCTGTTTTTATATTTCTACTCCCAGCACAGAGTTTTCATTTGGAAAAATGGCAGGTTTCAAATGAACATGGCAAGGTTGACCAAAAGAAGCTGTTTTTAATACAAATCATTATTTATTGCTGTTTTTTTGTTTTTTTAATTGCTTTTTCCTCCCTGAAATTAACTTAGGAACAGCTGACTACTTTATTACATTTAGGCTAGGACTCTGTTTTCTGAACACAGGAACAAGCCAAGTTCTGTAAAGCAAACAGAAATAAAGCTACAGTTCTACCTGTGAAGGCTTTTCTTTGTCATACTTGCAAGCTCAAGACGTAACTCCAGTTTCATCCTAAGCCTGTAATGCTGGTAACTCATCAACCACTTCCTGCTGAGCCAGCCGCTCTGCTCGGCCGGCTCCCTGCCCGCTCCCCATGTTTCACACAGCACTCACTCACTGCTCAGCTCCAGCACAACAGCATCATGCACTCACTCAGTGACGACTGCATCGAAGACAAGCCCAAAAAGGCACTGCGACAGCACCCGATGATTAATGCTTTCATAAGCCATTGTGCAAAGTGTTAAAGATTAATAGTGTTTTACAAGGAAAGAAACGAAGGTAGGGAAAATAAATGTTTCTTAAGACTACTCATAGGGTAGGCTGCAAAGCAAATTCCTCACGTATCACTCAGCTAAACAGAAACGCGCTATCATACAACATCTGAACATGACTTGTGTCACAACAGAGCTGCTGCAAGTGCCCAGAAGTAAACACCTATCCAAAGGGTTCATGTTTGAGCACAACTGACAACTGATTAACTGAAAATCCATTCATCAGAAAGGTGAACAGAGAACTGCCCCTTTTTGAGGAACTATGATTAATCCTTCTTACGCGCTGAGGATTTTGGTACAGAATTATTTTTCCTCATGCATCTCAACAACTCTTTCTTTATCCCTCCGGCGTTGCTTTTCATTGAATTCATACCCAATTTCTGATTCATCTGAAATTAAATCAAACAGAAAATAATGAACATGTATGCCTGTTATAGACCCTTCAATGCCTGAGGAGTACGAGCTGGAGTCAAAAGCAACCAGCAAGGCTGAAGACTTGGGAATCAGACACCCCTCTGCCTGAGCATCACTTGCACAGCAGCTCATTTAGGAGCAGACCCACAGTGCTCAGTGAGCACACAGCTTCAACAAATCAGGATTAGGATGGCAAAGGAACAAATGTGGGACTGCAGGGGTGGAGGGGCAGGGCAGCGAGGTTTGTTTGTTTTTCAGCCGCCTGCCAAGTTACTGTGTGGGTCAATATGTATGAATCACATTCTGAGATGTCACATAAGACCTGTTCAGTAATCAATACTACAGAGGAATAGGTTACCCCTGAAAACAGTTTAGCAATCTTGCGTTTACTCCTTATCAGCAAAAAAGTTGCTGTTTTATTTCAGGTTGGTCTGCTGTCTACAACTGTATCCTGGAGTGGTGTAAGATGGTGTGGCTACCCCTGTTAAAATAGTAACAACCAGGACTATCTTCTGTTCTGATCAGAGAATTATCCTAGAAGTTGAAGTGCTCGGTTATTTACGTGGCACAAACAACCTTATCCAAGGACACATATTCATCTACAAGGAAACAACCAACCTCAAAACACAACTGGGAAAATGCAGCATCAGCATCATATTGTTTCCTGGACTGTTCTATATTAGGTAATACGTTATTTTCATCTAGGATACCTAAACTGTGTAATGACCACAATATCTTGCCTAAAAATGGGAGGACGCCCACCCAAGGTCTATTGCTGTTCCAAAGTGAAGGAAAGAAAAGGGCAGGCACTCATCCAACACCACTACCATCCTCACGGCTTTTTCATGACTTACCATAAATATAATGACTCAAGCAAATGGCAAGCACTCACAATTTAGAAGTGAACGTGAAAGAAAAGCTGATGGCATAAAAAAAAAAAAAAAAAAAAAAAAAAAAAAAAAAAAAAAGACACTTTGGAAGAGAACCAAGGTTAAAATAACAGTGAAAATACTACACAAGGCCATTGTATTGGCCTGATCTATTACACAGGGCTAGGAAAGGAACTTTCCTGTGACTCATGGCTAAACTGACCAGGTGACTCCTCACACTGACTGCAAAGCTTCTGGGAGAGGACACCCTCGTGCTCTACATCTGCACAGCCACTGGGGAACCAGAGAATCACTCCAGGATGGGGCTCAAACGTGAGCCGACGAAGCATTCCCACTGACAGCACTGCACCGAAGACAAGTAGCCATGTCTCAGAAGCGTATGGAAATCTCAAGGGCTTCAGTGACAACTAAATTAGTTATTTCTAGCATGCAAGTCTGCCTCACATTAATCTATTGTTGCATTAGTTGAACAACAGCACTACAGGGCTGCCAAATCTGAGAAACACACACTAGAGAAAGCCAAAGTCTCAGCCAAATCCATCTGTGGGAGACTGAGGGATTATGAAACAATTTCAGTTTTGAGATTTTCCCAACGACCTCAAAACCATTTAACAAATATTCAGATTTTTAACTGTACAAGGGACTGCCCAACGTACAGAACAAACATTAATTATTATATTCATAGATGACTTATGCAAACAACAACATATGCCATTTACAGCTAAAAAGAGGGGTTTATTTTAAAAGTCCTGTCTCCCTCTCACTGCAACTTGTGTGCCTCAAATCCCATCTGCACTGCTTCCATGGTAACTCTGCAGTACTGCTCATTTCCAGATATAACGATCCAGCCACAAAAAGAGCAGCCACTTGAAGCTTAGTCTAAGGTCAGACTCAAAAGCTACGAACCAGGCAACTTCATATTGTCTTTACTTTGTTCAGCATTATCAGTTGAACCTGTAATGCTCAAAACAACTGTAAACAGGCTGATGGAGCTAATTATCTCTTCCCTTCCAACAGTCAATACATACAAATACAGCCTGCTGCTAAGGTCCTAGGAGGACAGCAGCAGGGCATCTAGGCCACAGAACACTCAGGACTTCATCCTGTCATCCCTGAGTTTTGAATCCCACCTTAGTGAAGGCTTTGCACAGCTAGTAAACGTCTGGGGTCTTGCAGTGTGCTTCTGAAGACTGGGTGCCCCCTGTGCAACTTCCACGATGCTCCTCTTATGGCATGCATAGAGCTGAAATGGCCTTTGGACACAGGTAAACTACAAGAGGAGTTACACTTCTGCTGCCTTTTATGTCTCCCCATTTAAAAAAAGTAATTATTTCAAACAGCCTCTTGGTTGCATGTTGGGTTCAAACTTTGGTCATTAGAGTCAGGTAATGAATCAAATTCCTAAACTATGTTGTTTTTGGCATGTGTCTTTGCATAATTATTTCTTCTCCGAAGGGTACGCTACCACACAGGGCCCTTCTGGCCATAACAAAATGTTGTTTGCTTCTTTTTTTCCAAAAAAGAGTTTTCATCTTCAACAGTTTTCAATGCAGGTCACCCACCAGGATCACTTCAATTAATTCACTTGCTTTAAAAGCAAGGTCAGGCAAATTTATCGAGAGCAGTCCATCATCTACTGACACCAACAGCACTGTTCACTGCATTAAATCATTTGTCAGCCTTTTGACTAAGTTTAGTGTAGAACTGGGCTTGTATTTCTTCAATTAATGAAAACACAGACAAGGCTCATAAGGCACTGCTCAAAAACAGCTTGAGGAATATGCAGTAATTTCTGCTCCCCACCAGCTAGCTCCTAAATACTTAGGTAGAAAGGCAGTCTCTGTAATCAGTGTTGCCTGAGAGTATCATTGCTCCATAGAGGACTGACTTCAGTCCCTATGAAATGGCTGGCTGCCCTTTGGACACAAAACAATTAAAGCTGAGGAGTATGAGTTACTTTCAGCAGTTACTGAAGTCAGCTGACAACAACAGCACTTTAGCAGAGCAGTTTAATTAGACGCCTAGCTTTCAACTATTCTAGTAAACTGAACACCATCCCGAGTTTTTCATGCTGGTCCAACAGTCTGGCTAAAGTCCACATCTCAAGGTAAGAACGAGGGCAAGAAGAAAAGACCAAATATTCTTCCAGAAGAGATAGCAAGAATCCACTCTGAGATTTATACCGCAGGTTGTTTTCTTGCATTGCCCTGCAATATCTACTAACAAGGCATTGAATACAGTAAATCCTGATTTCCATCAACCTTCCTTCCTTCCTTTTTTCTCTTTAATACTGGCAATCACCACTCGAAAAAAGGAACAGGCTACTGGGGCAGATAAGCAGAAGTCACTAACCACTCAAAAAAACATTGCCCTCCATGAGAAACTTGCTTAGGTCAAAATAAGCCAGTGTTTATGGAGCTGGGCAACAGATGGAAGCTTCCAAAGCCTGCACCAAGGAGGCTGCAAGGAAGTTTGATTTCCAGACTGACAGTGGTAGAAAACATCGGGTAGTGGAGAAAAGCTGATTCTGCAGCAGATTTATGAACCCATGGTTAGCAGAACTAGCACTGAACATAAACAGAAGCCACAGCAGCAGGACCTGCAGGTCTCTGCAACAGCCGTAAAGGGGAGAAGGAGCGAGGGAAGTGGGGATTGCATTTCAGCCTTTAAGCATCTCATCTCATTGACCCTCTGAGTCTGATTCCAAGCTCAAATACAGGTCTGACGTCCAAGGTGTCACCCTATCTCCAATTAATCAAAGGAGAGTCCTGTTTAAGTAGCCCCTTCTCAGGAATCCCATGGCCTGGCTTGGAACTTGATCTCTGTCACTGCTGTCAACAGATCCACTTCTCACTTCTCCCTTGCTTTTGTTTTTCCTCAAAGGCAGCTCAGCATGCCTGGAATGGAACAGGCACACACAGCAGAGGGATATGGTGGCTTTTTTGCAGGAACTAAGCAATCCTTCTGCTGCAGTGAGCAGATGTTGCAGACAGGACTGCTGTAGGCATCTTAAATGCTCTGAAGGTTCCACTTAACAACGTGTTGCTCTCACGAATTGAGGGAACTCAAAGCTTAGTTAAACCTGACACTCAAAATAAACTCCTACCAGGCTTTACTTGAAGGAGGCCTGGTGTTTTCTGATCTTGGATTTTGTAATTGTCGGCCAGTCCATCAACAAAGCTTCCCACAGTGCCCCATAAGCATACAGGATCTGATCTTTAAACAGACTGCCTGGAGAGACCAGCCTGATAAGCAGTGAAGAAATAATTATGCCATTCAGAAATCAATTTAGTCTCGGGAAGAAAAGTATTGCAGCAATTATCTTAAATATGGGGTGAAGTCCATGCAAAATCACTGAGCCAGACTTTAGCACAACACTTCATTTCAGCAAAGTATCAGAAAGCTGACAGTACTGTCATCTCTGCAAAAGAGATCAAGAGTGAGACTGACGCATCCTTTTCAGCGATTTTTTCCATCAAAACATGCCTTGCTGCGTAGACTGAGATCTCAAGCTCCCAGGCAGCTAAAGCCTTCAAAAAGCCTCTTTAGGAAATCAATGCCCAGCCTTTCAACGCACACCTAACCTTTGTCCTGTCATTCACTGCCTTGCATCGTAGACAAACACCATTTCTTTCCTCACTGGGTACACCCATCACATGCACGCTGCTAAAACAAAACCTTCACAGCCTGGAGTTCTGAGAAATGAATTTTTCCTGTACCAGAAAAGCAGGAACTCCCCCACTTTTCCCCAAATAAACTTCAATCCAAAATATCTCAGACTGATCTAAATATGAACATGATGCGAATCACCACAACACTTTGTGGTCTCATCCTGCAGAACACCGAGGGCTTCTTGTAAGGGCTGAGTACCCTCAGCTCCTTCCCACTCACCAAGGAATTTGAGAGACTTACATTTTGCAGTTTAAATGGAGAACAGATCTGGCTAAGAATTAACCCTATGGTACATAAAGTAATAAAAATCGCTCGCATCAGCCACATCCTTCATGCAACTTAGCAGCTGTGTGAGGTGTGCAGACAGGAGTGGGAACGCGGGGAGCTGCAGGGATGAAGGCCCAGAGCATGGAGCTGCACCCTCAGAATACTGCTTGCTGGCCCTTACAGTGCGACAACACCCAGCTCTGTAAGGAAGCTTGGATGAAAAGGTTTGTGCCAGCACCAGCTTTCATTCAAGTGCTGTCTCAGATTCATCATAGCGGGGTGAAAAAGGAAATGGAAGGCGGCATTAACCCTAGAAACCAAGTATTTGGGCCTGGTTCTGACCACCCAGCGGAATGACTAAATGGGATGTAATTCAGCCTGCTATCTCCAAGCTCACTGTAGTCCCAAACAATTTGTGAGAAAAGTCCTCCTAATTAAGTCCTCCTAATTACATTCCTGAGCCCTACCAGGCTTCCAGCTGAGAGAGAGGAAAGGCATAACAAAATGGAGCTGCCTCAACCCTGGGAACGATCAAGCTTGTGGAAAAGAGAACAGCATTTGCCTCTTGGTTTGAATCCGCTTCCTGGCTCTCCTGCCCCATCAAACCTTTCACCTTGCAAATCTCACACAGCAGCTCACAGAACAGAAAGCGGGGGCCCACAGAATGAGAACTGGCCAGCAGGGCTAACCCACTTCCCCCTGTCCCAGCAGCTCTCGCTTGCAAAACATGCTCACCAAACAAACATCCCTTCGGCTCGTCACCACTCGATGGTTTTTTCAGTCATCCGCTGAGAACATCATCCCATACTTCTATCATTCTTGACACCAAAATTTCAGTTCTCTTCTATAGAGCTTTATTTTTCATTTGTAACGTTTTCATTCATTCATCCCACAAAAATACTTTCTGTTTTGCAAAAACAAACACAAAGGAAAAGGATGACTGAGGAACTTGGAACCAGTTTGAAGAAGCTTCATAGCCTCTCCAACCTCATTTTCCTCTGCTATTTGTTTTGGGGTGGTTTTGTTCTGTTTTTCCACTGTATCTATTACTAAGCAATCAAACATGGAGAAAATGCCTCAGTTTCAGAGATGGCAAAATCAAGGTACCCATAATTTATGTTAAGTCAGTTTATAGCCAAGAACTTGGACCCAAGAGCTGTCAGGTTGTTCTGCTCTTGTCTCTCCCATTTTTCTCACCTTCCTCGTCTCAAGGAGGCACAGCACATATCAGAGGGAGTGCAAAACATCCAAAATCCAGAAATACTTCTTCTGTCATCTCAGCCACGGTGGAAGCATGAGACCTCGGCGCAGCTCTCAGTGGGTCCCACAGGGAAGCACTCACCTGGAAACATCCCAACCTGATCCCTAAATGATTCCACAAGCAGCAACATCAAGCCATTGGCAATCACAGAGTTAAATCCTGTGGAAACAGGACATTCCCCCCCCATAAAGCTGATTAATGTGCTGAAAACCCAAAGCCAAGACAGTTGGAGTGGGAAGTGGAATTACCAAATGTGCGTCATTGAGTTTAGGTTCCCCTTTTCTCCTGTTGTTGAATTACTGCAGCTTGCATGTATTCAGGGCAAAAACTTGAGTAACAGCATGGAAGACCTTCTCCAAATCCACTGAGCTGAAGAACTGCCATCATTTTTGGTGGAATTTCACTAATCAGTTGGTTCAGTGAAAAGAAAAAGAGGCTACCGGGGCCAGTAAGGAGCAACGCTCCGCAACGTTTTAATAAGTTAAGCCATTACAACTTGCTCAGCAGAAACGTCAAGAGGTTTTGTTTGCTCAAAAGGAAACAGTTAAAGTAGCTGTTACAGTATTTGCAGTGACTCTTTCCCCAGACTCAGAGCTATTAATGACTGTAATTCTGACTACAGTGTGATTTAGCAATAGTCACGTTGACCCCGTACAGCGTATCATGGGACCATACTGCTTCAAAGCACTCAGCAAATATTAACCTGGTTATTCCCGAGGACGCAGAATTTTTATTTCTGTTTTTCAGGCGAGGAAACAGACTGAAAGGGAAACAGTACTGCATCAAAGCATTAAAAGATGGAAAGACAGAACTAGTTCTGGTAAATGCTAGAGCTGCAGCTGACGAAGCATCTGTTCAGTAATAAAAATGTCCTATTTTGATTGCAGCAGACATACTTGCTTAAATCAGTCTTGATATTTCAGTGGGACTGCATTGTGTACAGTTTGTGCAAACCAATACTAAAGGTCAGCGTATTTAACAGCTACATGAAGTTAACATTGTTTATTAGAATGCTACTGGCCTAATGAAGCAAAACAGAAAAACATACACAACACCAATAAAGGCACACGGGTTGGCCCGGGATGACCACAAGTACAGCAAAGCCCTGCTCGGGGTGAAAGAGAACGAATGCCCTCGATTCACCAAATAATGCAGTGCCACTGAGTGCCTGCAGTTCTGGGCAGAGCCAGTGACCCACGTGCAGTACAATTCCTCCCAGAGAAAAAATGGCTTCATTTTCAGAAAGTCCCAGTCCTGATGTTTATCATTCCTCTGCATCTGTTTGAAAGACCCAGACAAACAGAACTAAAATCTGACTCACTGAAACAGACTTGATGTTTATCCTGTGAGTTAGAGAACTTCTCCAACCAGATGAAGAACAGCTCCAGCCTCTTGCGTCACTTGCAGTGGTTGCTCCTAGCTGGGCAATTTCAGGTAGACATGCAACACTTGCTCTCCCTTCAGTGCTGGATGCTATTCATTTCCACTTAGCTGTTAGGAGGGGTGTTTTTATTCATTCCCTGAAGGACAGAAACCCTGACTTAGCAGTACAACTCTTTAGGAAACAGTCAGTGGTGATGTTAATGAAAGCAACGCTTGCCCGGTACCGTATGGAAGCTAGTGGCAACGTGTTCATCAAGTAAGCTAAAAAACCTGCTTTCTGAAATTCATCTCTGATCTCCAGAGATCAAGAAACAAGGAACAGGCAGCAACAAGAAAGTTACACAACTTGGTGAGGTGTGCTAGCAGCCATCGGACGGAGATGCTGACTGAGGCAGACCTACTTTTCTGACCTTTACAGTGGGAAAACAATAATGCCACATAAGACACAAACAGGCTTACAGAACACCTTCACTACTGCAGAACAGAACTCACCAACAACTAAGAAATATGCTGTTATTAGCATGTTTTGGTCAGTGAAACTGGAAAGAGAAAGGCTGAATGAGACTCCACACTTAAACACCAACCCTTATTTTCCACCAGCACGTAGTTAAACACTTGGTGCTTGCTCACAGATTTGGAGATATAAACCTGTCACTGAATACTAGAAACTAAATTTTCATAAAAATCCTCAGGATCACGGGGGGAGATTTGGAACAATTGAGGAAAACTCCTTGAGCATTTCCAGGATGGAATATTCTTTCAAAATATCAGCTTCTTTGTACAATTAAAACGTAATTCAACTTGAAAACTCTTTATCACCAAAGATGTCTATAAGAAAGACATTTGCATTTCCAACAGGGTTTCAGAGCATGCCCTATTCTGCACTGACAAGTGCTAAGTGTCCTAGCTATTGGTTCCTTGGGATCTTAAAGCCATTTTCAGAACGCTTGATACCTGCAGTTTCATTTCCATTTGGGACTTCTGGAAAGCCAAGGCTGAATTTAGCACACATCTACAGCAACCTGATTCTCTAAACACATATCCCACATTAAAAAAAGTAAAAAAAAAATACATACATAAACATTAAAAATCTAACAAAATAAAACCATTCTCTCATAATTTCAGAAGAGCTTTTGTCTCCCTTGTAAACTCACTGCCTTCCTATTTTCAGTTTATATTTCTGTAATTCAAAACATTTTGCTTTTGCTTGGCAGGCTTTACAAATTCAATTTGGTATGCCAGCAGTCACATACACAGGCTGGGGCTTCCTAGTGGGTTGCTGTCCTTACTCCTATTATTTAAATTCCTTTCTATTTGACCTGAAAATCATGCAAAATGATATTGAAACAATATTGCAGTAGTAAAGCTGCAAGTAAAAGCCTCCAAGATTGCTGTGTTTTTTTGCCTACTTGGCTACTGCAAGTCATTCATATCGTGGTAGCACAGGTTTTTAAACATCCAAGCACATTTTCTATATTTTCTGCAGGCAAAATGGTCACATTAAAATTTGTGAAGGGTGCTGTTAGAGTAAAGTGAGGCCTTCTGGTGGTGCAAGACATTCACTCATTTATGCTGAATCAAATCCAGCAAAATCACAGAATCACAGAATTGTAGGGGTTGGAAGGGACCTCCAGAGATCATCGAGTCCAACAAAAATGTACAAAGCCACTGCAAAACTGTCAATATAGTAGATTGGATTGACATGCTTTTGGGTTGAAAGGTTGGGTCAAACATCTACAGCTTCTCCAAAAAATAAGACAGGAAAAAAAAGCATTAGTTTCCCTTTTGGTTTCTCTCTGGCACTCAAAGCTCGGAGCAGATCCTCATTACCACATCAGTACCCCAGGCACCACGGCAGAGGTAGGCTAAGCAGGGTATCTGTTACAGTTTACTATCACCGAGATGACTGCATGTGTAAGAAGCACATTCTTCCCATCACTGCACTTACTCCATAAGGAAACCAGAAAGGGCACCAGGCCAACGTCTGGTAGCTAAGCAGACACACTATCAGGTTTCCCACATTCAAAAATCTCCCTGCCAGGGACGCTCGAAAACTGCTTCCACAGCCTGGGTGGCAGAAGGAAAATTAAGCAAAGCCTCGGCGAGTCCATTATTCTGTTGATCTGCACAGGGCTTTTAAGATTTTTATCTAGCTGAAGTCCAGCTCTCAAAACACTGGAGCTCCCTCTTATCACCCAGCAGCTCTTTCATTTTCAGTCTCAGCTCTTTCATCGTTGTCCCTTGACAGAGCTTTATCTCCAACCACCCCTTTTCCAAAGCCCTTAAGATGTCCTAAGCAGTTTTTATCTATCTGCAAACACACAAAGGTTGCACCCCTACAGCCTTCCTTCCAGCATCTCTGCTCAGCTGTCTGCAGGGAGAAGTTCCAAGCAAGGACAGAAACTGCTGGTGAGCTGGGCACACGCCTCCTGCTCCTGCAAACTGCTCCCCAAAGAGCACAAGACCCACCTCCACATTCGTCCCGATACGACAGACAGCAACCCGCTTTGACATCACGTAGGGTCAATTACGAGCTCCCAGTGCTTAAGATGAGGCTGCTACAAGAAGTTACCAGGAGCAGAAGGCTGCATGGAGTCAAGAATCAGTTTTCTGGTCCTGCACCAGGTGCGCTTGCATGGTCAGCCCTTACAGAAAGGTCACTCTTCAAAACACCAGGTCTGGCCCCTGCACAAGGAGCCAATAAACAGAGCAGAGAGGCCCTGACATGGAGGTTCAGATGAGGTCCGTGCGTGAGGGGAAAAGCCTTTGCTCAGTGTACAAACAAGGGAAACTCAGAGTGACAAGTCACTCCATTCCTGATGTACCAGAGATACAAATTGGTCCTGAGCAACAAGAGATGAGCATCAAACATGGCAGTGCACAGAAAACACAAACTCATGTGTCTACAAAAACTCTGCTAAGCGACGAAAGAATTACAAGACATACCAGGGCAGAAATCTGTCTTTTTTATGGCATTTCTCTGTAAAAGATCTCATTTACTACCATCCCTGGTATTCATTGCTGCATAATAACTTCATAATTGCGTGTCCAATTACCCACAGAGCAAGGGAAAGTGCTGATGAACTATTACCTCAGATTAGAGAGTTCATCACAAAAATTATGGATTATTTCTACGCACGTGGCCATCCAGGCTACTCCTGAGAGGTCAATTTTGTGCTGTCTGGTCCCAAGGCAAGTTCTGTTACTTACCCAGTTCATGTTTATACAGAATCTGGCCAGAAAGACACATACAGGCTTGAAGACCAGAGGGAACAAAGCTGATTAATAAAAACAAAGGAAGTAATCACAGTAGCCCAGATAATACACAATGCAATCAGGCAAGCAAACATTCCTAACTGTATTTCTATCAAATAAAGTCATTGCTACTTCCTTGTTAAAAAGAGCTTTATTCTACTCCACAGAAAAGCTTTATGCTATTATTTCCCTCATAGTCAAATATGACAGACAACTGCAGCAGGAGGCCAAGACCACGTATTCTACACCCACACCACAAACCCTGATCCACCAATGGCTGGGGGCAAGCTTGTGCTGGTAGAAGTA
The DNA here is from genome assembly GCF_951394365.1 of Tetrao urogallus. Classification (NCBI taxonomy): domain Eukaryota; kingdom Metazoa; phylum Chordata; class Aves; order Galliformes; family Phasianidae; genus Tetrao; species Tetrao urogallus. Next base: position 4,382,733 of record NC_136825.1, read on the forward strand.
ATTAAAGTAATTGTGATGATTCCAACATATGTTTTGGTGGCTAATTTGTGTTGAGGGCAATCGCTCTGCCCAGGACAGGATTCCTAAATCATCTTGCATGATACAAACCAGAGAGTGGGAAACAACAGAGGCCCATGTAGAGCATGCTGGAAGCTCCCTCCCCACTGCGAGGCAGCAGCATCTGCAACACCCCCAGTCTGGCATCCTGCCTGGGAGCATCACCTGTGCTGAGGGTACCTGCTGCACCAGACCACCTGGTAGATAACATTCGAGGACCCAGTGCAAAGCACACTAAGTCAAAGCAAAGCTTCACATTTCTTTCAGTGGAAGTTGTGTTTAACAAAGGGTTGGACAACAGGTTTAATTTAACTTACCTGAAACTGGCCAACCAGAAGACAAAAGCTAAGAATTAAACTAGCAAACCTCAAACCTGCTAAGAATTAAACTAGCAAATCCCAAACTTGCTGACGTTCTGCCACAAATGTATCACGTATTTTAATCTCCTTATGGCCAGCAACTGTCCTGCTGTTAAAGATAACATTACTGCCCATTACTTTCTTTCTGCACAAGCTGCCCTGTAATCACTAGAACAACAATAGGTGACCAATTCAGCTTATGTGCACGACAGGCCAACTTCAGTGGAGTGTTTAATTACAATGGAGATGCTTGCTTGCATAAGGGAAGATAAACGACAGTCAGTTATGTTAAAACTCACTTCTGATGTTTCTTTTCCTATTAATAATTTCTAAGACATCTAGGCAGGAACATTCACAAAAGAGCGCTGCAAAACAGTTCCTTTGGTTACTATCTGTTGACATGATGCATGCCTCCAAAGAAATGCTTTTCCAGCGCGGCCATCGAGCGCATCCTGACCCAACAATGGGAATCACAGCGAAGAATCACAGGCCTGGCAAATATCACTGGTGTTTAAGAGGCACCAGGTCCCAAGTAAAGCAGTTACTTCAGCTGCACGGATGTCACACAAGCCGTCTGTTTAAATATTGCAAAGTGGTAATCTCCTGCTTTTGCTACTTTGAAACTGAGGAGGCAAAGGAAAATATTTGAATGTGCAGTCCTGAGGTCAGAGCTAAAGTTTGATTTGGGTTGGTTTGGATTAAGGAGAAACATCCAAGAACAATTCACTGATTTACTTTATTTCAGAACTTGGCACACAGCTTGGACCAAGTTCAACACAAAATGACACTGAGCCAGAAAATGCTACAGAAAGAGCAGAGATAGGAGACATCTGGACTGCGTTAGGAACTTAGAGCCATAAAGACCTTTAAAAATATTCTGTTCGTGTTGGGACTTCTCTTGTTTTTGTTTCAAACAATCCAAATGCTAAAACTGTTTCAAATTAAAAGTTAAAAAATAAAACCTACAAAACCCTCAAAGCCTCCCTCCCCCAAAGAAGGGTGACCTGAGCCAATTACAAAACTAAAAACAAGGTTGTAATGATCTCAGATGAAATCCTACAGTGAAAGTGGTAATTTCCACTAATAATGCACCACTGCAAGCTTCTCCTGCCAGGATAGCGTGCTGCAAAGCGTGGCCTCTGATCATTGGTATTCTTCTGACATTGACGTTTGACCTATCCAGAAAACACCAAAACCAGCGGTGCTACCAGAAAGGCTCCCTTCTGGCTGAAATATCACGGTCATGTTCTAGGACATAAATGAAAAATCTCATTGCAAAACAGTCCTTTCACTATTCCCCTCTTAATTCCACGCATTTGGCAGGAGCTGCACCGATCGCTTTCGAGCTCTCTAAACACAGCTCTGCAGATGGCAAAAGTGGACGCTGTCATGCCGGCCCTTTTTGTTACCTTTGGTAAATCAGCTAATTGGGCTTTATGCACATCTGCAGCTCCCCCTTAAAGGACTCACCCACTGTGAAAACCTCTGCTGGGGGTGGTTTCACTACTACCTGCTGCTTGCCGGGGGTACATTTTTTTAGCCAGCCAGTAATCAACGCGCTCCATAATCTTGATTATTTATACCAATTAATAAGACACAGTCTCCCATTCTTCTAAGTGCACGCCTTGGCACAGCGAGGACTACTCTGCATTCAGCAGTGTGCATCATTTCCGGCAGCCCAGCTCCAGGAATAGAAAACCAAGGAAAGCAAGGCAGCCAGATAAACAGATCTCTGGGATACCTGGAAACCCTGGAGATACTGCAGCTATTGTCCCTTTACACCTAAGCTCCTTTGAGGCATTCTGATGATGCCAAATGTAGATTAAAATCAAGAATTAATGGGCTTCTTAGAAGTAAGGATAAATCACAGAATTATGCTCATACGCAAGCAGCCCGGAGACTAAATCCTGCAAAGGACATTTTTGCCTACACAGAGCACCAGCCCATCCAACACAGCACCCCGTGGTGACGGCATTACATTTGTTCATCGCTCGGTGACACATCCCACTGAACACTCTTAGCTGCGTCCTTTAAAAGTTCTGTAGTGCTTTATAGGTCTGATGCTGCTTCTACCATTTGCAGTCATTTGCAACAGCGAAATTTAAATGCAAACTTCCTCTCAACCTTATCACAGCATTTTACGTGTGGTGCAGGAACTAAAATAGTCAGCTCTCGTTCAAAAGGTGTTATTGCAAAAGACAAAGAGTGCTAGGAGTACAGATTCAACCAAGCAGATACCTGCTGAAGGTTGCAAACTAGAGGAACATCTCTGCATCCTACTAAGCTCCTGCACACAGAGCCAGGCAGTGAAGTTCTTCCAACCCAAAGGAGCTGGGCCCACAAGAAAATAATCCCCATCATCCACCATCCATCAAGGCATCCTTATTGCAGGCAATATTCCTTTTTGAGAAAGCAGAAAAGCCAAACTGAGGAAGACAGATGCAGGCCTGAGCTCTATAAACCCAGATTTCATTTCCTATCATTCCCCTCCCCCAGGAGCTCAGGGGTGTTTAGATTCTGGGCTGTGGTTTAAGTCCATCTGTGTTCCTCAAGTATAAACATCTTCATTGAAACCAGACTCATCCTGCACAGCCATTCATTTAGTGAGCTCATCTGTGAGAGACACGGACTGGCACATTTCTATGACAACCAAAAAACTTAAAAAAGAACCAGCTTGGCACAAACCAAACAGCTTTTTACAGCCTCTCCATTGTTCCCAAGGCTTCTCTCTCCTTCTCTAGCACCTCTAGTCATCCCGGCTGCACTGCCCAGAACATCAGCTTACCACCAAAGGTTCCTCTCTGCACAGAGGAAGAGGCCTTTTCTAAGACCCTTTTCTAAGATCCCAATGAAGGGAGGACTGCTCTCAAAAAGGAAAACAAAACACAACATAAGAGAACCAAAAGGAATATTATCCTAATTCTTGTCTGAAGAAAGCATACACATCCATCCTGAAGAGACACTTCAGGGTAACCAAGCCATAAGAGAATGAACCAACCAAGTCTGAAAAAAAAATAAATAATAATAATAAAATCCTTTCTTCAAAACCGAATCCAAACAACTTTTTGTTTGTGTTTAAAAGCTTTGCTGTGGATAAACTACTGATAAGGAACTGCAGAAGTACTGTTTTCTCGCCATCAAGAACAACAAAAACTCAAAACCAAATGCCCACTCTTGAAAACCGCCGTTCTTTCATTTGCTGGATCTCAATCTGGTGTTTTTGTTTTTACGCTAAAGCGCCCTAATTTGGGAGAGAGAAAAAAAAAAGGCCCAGGAAGGTTATTTCAGCATAGGCAGTTGAGGCCAATGGTTTATCCTCCTTCTGAGGGAACTCAGGTTAAAATCACCAGGGAAAAATGGGAGCATTACATGAAATAAGCATTTCGTATCCTGATACACAAATGATATAAAATTACGCCAAATTTTCAGTGAAGATACAGGCTTCAGCTCAAAAAAAAATGCAGTTTCTTAATGCACCGAATATTTGTAAGTCTACACATTTAAGCAATTCAGCATCAGATAAATAGAGCAGCTCTTTCTCTGACACACACTGCCAGTCGATGCAGAGTTCACACTGGACTTGTGTCCATCCTCTCAAATCAGCTCACACAACGCATTAATTAGAAGTAGTTACGATTGTTTTTACTAGTAGGGTATGGATGCCAAATCACTCTCAGTGATTCCCAACAAAGAGAAGGATGCTATGACTAAAAACAGAACGGACTCCCAAGATCTCGATGTGCCAACCCACAAATAATGCCAGAAAAACAGTTTTATTTCTTTCAACTCCCATTCTGTCCACCTTCGTTTTTCTAGACCTGCTCTTAACGCTGGCTCTGCTGCACTTGGGAGCTCACCGGACCATCCACTAAGCCTCTTTGTGTTCACAATGTGCCACGTGACCACAGAAATAATAAATCACAGGAATAAAGAGGGGTTTTTGAAACTCGCAGAAACCTCAAGCACAACTTTGTCTGCAACGGTCAGCTTTCTGCTCCTGGCATCATTAAGTATTTCCCAGTCACACACAGACCACAGCCATCATTTCTGTGATCTCTGTCTTGACAATGTTTTGACTTCATCTTTTACTCACAAGTCATTCTGTTTAATTTGCTTCAGATATTTTTCCACACACGATTCAGAGCAGTGATACACTGCCAGGGAAAGTACTGAAATGTTCCCAAAGGCATAGACGAAGGAAAACTCATTTATTAGTGGATCTGAAAGGTACTCTTCATTACTTAAGCAGCATGCCACAGACAAAGAATGTGGCTAGGGCATTACAGCTGTTCCTGGTAAGCACAGCGTTGAGCCACACACCAAAACCACCGTGAGCTCCTGGTGGAATTGGACGCTAGCAAGCCAGAGGGTGTTCGAGTCCAGCCCTAAGGTCCTGGTTCTCCCACTGCCTTAAAGCACAGAGCTGCCAAAAAAGGCATCTCCTCTCCTCAGCCAGCTCCTCTTGGTCAAAAATCAGATCAACAGTCAAAAGATACATCTGGAAAATTCAATCGCCATATGGGAGACTCAGTCTTTGACTCGCTTTCTAGTTTAAAAAAAAAAAAAAAAAAAAAGGCACAACTTTTTTGACAAGCAGCTATTATAGCGTTCAACTGTGTTCTTTCATGCAATATCTCCCATGTCATTAAACTAATAAAGAGATAAAAACGTCAGGCTGAAGCAGCACCTTAGGAAGCTACATGATCGACTACGGCAAATGCCAGGGAACTCATGATAGTCCAGCGCTCACCTGGAATGAGCAACACAGCCAGAACCACAGGCCTTGAGGGACAGCCAGAATTAGGGTACATCCTGAGGACTATCACCCAAGGTAAGGCAGATGTCTGTAAGTGCACCACTTCTCCCTCTCCAGTGCAAATCTGCAAGCACTGGGCTGCACTGTTTGTTTTCTGCTGCCTACACAACACGTCAGACCTGCCTGCAAGGAACACGTTACTATCTACAGGAGCGTGCTCCCCGTGATACATATGCTGCTATCCACTCTGGAACAGGCAAAGACCACACAGTATCACATTGCATTTCCAGCTCTCTGTACAGGTATCCTGTGCCACGTAGGCTCACACAAACGTAGAGATATGTCATTTGTGAGACCAGTGTAATTGCTGCAGATGGTTATCAGCTATAAACAGGAAGCACCCATCCTTCTGATGCTTGCCACTGAAGCAACCAGCAGCAAACAGTTCCCTCCTCATCTCCACTGCTCACTTCTGTGCACTCAGAAATGCATGCCTTCATGCTGCTGCCTCTGCCCCTAGCTGGCAGCACAGCAAGAAACACTCAGGATGCACAGAAACAGGTTCAACATTGAACGACTTGTCACACAATCTGTAGAACTTCTTTTCACATAGGTTAAGACTTACACAAAGCCATTTCTACCTATATGGATGAGGAAATGAAGTGATGTGACATTAAGCAACTCATGAATCTCTTCAATTAATGTGTTATACATAACGGAGACTTCCAGGGAATTATGGCCCTGCAACCATGGCAGTGCCTCATTCTCACCACCGTGTCCCTGAGAATGAGTCGCTTCAATTCCCATATTCTTGCTGTGGAGAATACTTGTCAGGGAGCAAAGGACTCTCCCCAGTCTTCGTTAGCCAGGCAATGGCTGGAATCAAAGGCTGAAACTACTTGCACACAACATTAAGTAGGGCTACTTTATTTTCTGCAACTATTTGAGCACAGTTATCTCCAACTCTCCACTCCTCATGTTGATTTGGGCTTACGCAGCAGGAGATAACGCTCCCATCCCACCTTCTTCAGGGAGCAACTGAAGAGCGTGCCGTCCTTCGCATGGGAGTATGGCAAAGAGAACAACAAACAGTACTGAGATAACCTGCAGCTCCTGAATGGCAGGAGGCCTGCAAGCAGCACACCCCCAGCACCCAGCTGCATTTCAAACCAGCAGCAAAGCTGTCCTGGCCCAGGGTTAGGGCACAGAACAAATCCTAAGACAAAGCAGAAACAGAACAGCAAAAGCTGAAGAAGACAACATCACCATCCGCTCTGGGACCCCAGTCAAGCTCAGCACCATCCTGCAGTGAGATCCTGGGCACTGCTGCTGTTTCCGTACACGTCAGTCCTTTCCAGAAAGTCAGGGAGAAATGGAAAAAGGGAGGAAGAGAGCTTTGAGGTACGCAATATGTATCTTACTGATCAGTCACACAAAAGAGAACATCAGCTACTCACAGGTCAGTGCTCTCCCACGCAACTCAACTCCTCATTGCAATGCTATGCCAGTTTAGGACAGGCCTCTTCTGAACTGCTCTAGGGGTCACAGAGGCGGTCTGTCACCACTTTCACACACTTAGGGATACCATAATTCTCACCTAGAAGTATTTTTGCCAGAAGAGGCAGAAAATCTGTGTTACAACTTGAAGAAAGTCTTTGCTGAATACCGCTTGTAGTCTGTGCATGTGATCTGCAAACTAGAATCACTGGAATTTTAGGCCAGGAGGGTGTCACTGACTAATGAGGATTCTCCCTTCCCTCTGGAGTGTAGGTTTATAGAGGAAAAAGATCATGTTCTCCAGGCAAGTTTACACAAAATGATTCATCTCTAGCCAGCTGCAGTCAAGACATCTGCTTGCTTTCACTTCACTGCAGGGACATTCTCCCCCCTCACTTCCAAAGGAGGCCAAGATTATATCCAATCATAAAAAAAAACTTCAACAATTTCAAAAATGAAGGCAGGTAAGCGACACAGAGGCCCCGGACGCACCTCTGCCCTGCTTAAAGCATGAAGCACACGGTGAATAACTGTGCTGATGAAGTGCTATTTCATCAACAGCCTATTCACTTCCATGCCAAGACATCACCTCTACAGCCTGTGGCTCGCATGCAGCTCTGCCTAAGTACATGAAGGTATTTCTTTGTTTTGAGAATCCCTCGCACATTCCACATGGGATCATGCAGACGGTCCTCATGTGGTCAAATAAAGTTTGTGAACCCATGCCTTTATAGCTTTTCCATATTAATCTGCACTCTGGGCATATATCCAATTAAAGCCACATGTATGGATCACTAGGTTACTAACTGGCTCGCATGCTTGGGGGGGGAGGGGAAATAACAAGCTCATGACTGCACAATTTAACACTGCCTGTGCTTTCACTTTTACATGCACGAGTCTTTCTTAATCTGGTCTTACCATTAATAAAGAGTAATAACATTTGCTGAAGAAAAGCTCAGGCCCCTGCGTGCTGGAACACAGTAGCTAATGCTGAATGCATCCACATCAATGCTAACTCCAATGCAAAGACAAGGTCTTTTCACAAACACTACAAAAACAGGAAGCAAAGGGGAAAACTTTGCAGTGTTTGGAAACAGCAGAGCATTGTTTGTTCAGGATTTTCTTACCAACGCAAAAAAAATCTGGCAACGTGAAATCTGAGCACAGTAAGAGCCTCAGAGCAGATACAAGGATCTCAAGACAGCAGCTCTCCCAAGATCTGCAGGTACACACTGTACAGGCAGGAAGATGCACAGGGTGCTTTATTTTTCCTATTTCTGCTAAGAAAGCCTGACAAGTAAAGAGACACAACCTCCCAAATGCTTGACGTTAAAGCTAGATAATGTAACACAACATTGCATCTTTATCTCAGTCAGAGCGAGCACGATAAGTGAAGAGGCACTAGGAAATGCATAATCCACTACATTTAAGCACTTCCATCATTTTCCAGCGGCATTCAGATGGGCTGGCAGACAGCAGGGGCCTCGCAGCTGCAGGCTGTGCAGCAGGGGAAGAAGTTGGGCTACGGACTTCAGCCCCACGCTGTGAATCACCACCACCACGGCCCGGCAAAGGCGCAGGCAGCCACCACCTCAGAGACTTCTCAGTGGGACCACACAGATCCCAGACCTACTTCAAGCCACTTCACATCGACCTCTCCTTGCACTCTCTGCCACCTTCAACCCACTTGGATATACCAAATGTACAGGCAATACACAAGAGCTAGCACTGCCAAAGTCCCAGCTCCGCCGGGGCATTAAACCCACCAACCCAGGCATTAAACCCACCAACCCAGGCCTTGTCCTAGAAACAGCTTGGGTTCAAACCAACAGAGGATGGCCCTACTCAGGAGCGTGCCACGGAGGGCTCGGTGCTTTCCCATGTCTTCCATCTCCGTGAGCGAGCAGCTTCATACATGGTCAGCTCCCACGGCAGATTTGATTTCCCCAGATTTAAAGTACATTAGTCAATCCAAGTCACTGGGGACATTCGAAATAACTTGCAATAAATCAGTCGAGATTAATTTCAAGAGAGGCAGTGACGTAGCACTGAAAGAAGCATACGTTAGCGTTAGAACAGAGGACATTAGGAATATTTCTAAATGCCAGCAACTTTTTCTCCATAAACGTGTGACAAGAAGGCATTATGGTCTTCAGACAAACACCAGGTTCCAAAGGAAAAGCGGTTACCTAGAAGGGGTATGTCAATATTTAATACCAAAGTGCATGTCTGGTCCTGCACACTGCTCCTCATTTCAAGCTTTTCCAGCTTTATTTCCTGCTTCAATCACTGCAATCACAAAAGACGAATTATCTGACCTTAGAAAATGTGTTTTCAGTCAGACGAGACATGCTGACTGTGTCCGTACTTTCACCTTCAGTAACAAAGTTCTGTGCCAGCACAAGTTTTATGCTTTTTTCAATGTCCACATCATTTTGTTGCAAAGTAGAAGTGATTTTCAGCGCCAGAGCTCCACTCAAGCCTCTTGTGCCTTGCGAGAGGATAAAGAGCCTGTTCCTCACCCATGGATGTCAGAGGCTCTTTCACTAAAAATGTTAAAACTTTCCTCAAAAGTCACTCAGTAGCGGTGATAAAAAAGATGGACCTAAGATAACAACAAAGAGCTGAAAGAACAACAAAACAAAGTAATGACCAGTGATTTGCTCTTTTATAATGTCTTTCATCAGTGCTCCTCAGTTCCATACACTGGGAAGGAAAATATTCTGCTTGTGTTTCGAAACAGAAAGGACTAGGAATTGTACGCGGAGCCCTCAGTACACAGCTGGAGCTGCACATCCTTCTTGCAAGAAGGATGTGAAGAAACACCAGCCCTCCTGCACTAAAAACAAAAAAGAAGAGCTTTAGCTCCTTTTCCAATGCTATACTCATTCCACCACAACATCTTCATTAAATGTAGCAGTTTACAGCAACTGCATGGATTCTCTTCTGCTTTAAACAATGACATAATTATGTCTGCAACGTGATGTTTCTTTCTCTTTCCCCAGACATACAAATAGCCCTCCCTGGTCTATGTTGTTCTCAGATAAGGAACACGGTACTTGGTACATCTTCCAAAAGCCATCAACAGTCAGTTCGTACCCAAAATACAGATATTTGGCTGCTAAGCAGCACAGCAAAGACAATGGTGGATCTCATTCAATAAAGTCCATCGAAGCAGATGGAAATCTCCTATGCTGCAAAAGCAAATGCTGCTGTTCTTGCAAGTTAGTTCCCTCCTCCCACTGTCTCCCAGAGTTGGGGCACTGAAGGAATGCTCAGATAGCAGAACGCCACTGGGGCAGATGGAGCATCCTAGGGAGCCCCACACAGCTCTCCATCACCAACACCCAATGCCCGGTTTGGCATCGTAACAACCAGGGCAAAGAAAGCTTTCCTTGTCCAACAGTCTCTCCAGGCTGCCAGGAACAACTCAATGCTCAGATCTCCAACTGGAGTAACAGATCCCAGCTCCAGGGGAAAAGCCTACAGACTTGCATCAGTTTGCACCATCTAAGCCCATTGCAGAGACCAGTAGGTAAGAGGCCACGCAACTTTCCACTCTCAGTTTCCTATCTGTTGACAGCTTATAGCACAGTAGAGGGAAACACATTTTGAGATGCCTCTGCAATCATATTCTTCTCAAACAGTTCCCAAATTTAAGATCTCAACCTGAGGATGTCTGTGCATTAAATGCATGAGGGCAAACTGCTGATCATTTTTCAAAAACAGACCACAACACTGATTCTATGGAAACTTTGCAATGTGAGTGCAGTCAAGGTTTCCCTGACTTACTCTTTACTCTTCTGAAATCAACCTTAACATCCCCTAAAGTAGAAGTACAGTGGTAGATTGCCAGAAGAGACTAGTACAATAATGCACTAAGCATACATGCAGCAAGAACCTTGAACTGATTGCTCCTGGCTCCCCAGGAGGTACTTTCTGTGCAGGAAGACTGAAAGGCACTTAGAAAAGCACAACCCTGTGGGCCACGTCTTGGTGCCACTCTCTCACACCTCCACTGATTTTTTATGACATTTACAACCATTAAGAATACGAATGGCTATCAACATCAGAAGAGACAACGTGGCCTGGTGGCCAAAGACTCTTCATTTCTGTTCCAACCCCACCCGATTTATCGTAAGCGTTACGTCAAGTCAAAGCTAACAGGAGATGCCACGGGTTCCTGGAGTCCCACCTAGGATGCTGCAGGGGCAACCACAGGTGTACCTCTCCCAAGGAGCTGCAGGTGAAGCATGAATCAATAGCAGCAGACAAGTGTAGACTTTGACTCTTTGTTTTCCCAAAAACACTGACCAGAATGCCTTTGGAGACAATTAGATCACAGCAAAGTCAAAATCCAAGGATTTGCAGAATTGAAGCATTACACTACATTCAAAAATCATATATTCTGATTGTTTCAAGGGCCAAAAATAATCTTTACTTTTTATTTTTCTTGTTCACAGAAGGTCAAACATTCACATTTTGGGGAAGTAAAACTTAGACACTCTTAGTATTTTGACTGAAAATTTGGATTTCACTGGGCAATTGCCACAGAAGTGCTTTGTTTTAAAAAATAATAATAATAATAACATTTTCTACTTCACTATTAATAATGCCCATGCCTGAAAAGGGATAACAAAGTCATTCTAGTCTTACTTTAGGTGCTTGCACAGATAAAGCAAGAACACAGCCTGCTCACCAATACACACTAACTGTGTTAAAGCAGCAAACAGAAACCTTTGTGGTGCAACAGAACCCCACTACAACAGGAACCAGACTGGCAGGAGACACCTGGTGACCCCAAAAGCTTATATTTAAATAGCCAAAACAGACACAGGCTGGGAGGAAAGGAACTCTGTCTTCCAAAACACAGCAAAATCACAGTTTCAATGCTGAGAAAATTCTGTTCCGTATCATTCCAAATGTACTGTTGGGAACACACCATGGGTATCTTCAAGCGGTTTAGGAAAACAAAAGTGTTGTTTTTAAAACCATCCTGCACATGCATTTAGCTAATTTATATGCTTATAAACAAATAAAGTATGAGATGACTTCTTTGTTTGCAAAATTCTTGCCTTATATTTGGGTTGACATCACCAGAAATCTCATCCAGAAAAGACACATTCCTATTCATAGAGACATACCCTTCAAAAATGAGTTTAACTGATTGATAAGAGAAAAAAACGTTTCTTATTATACCTTGCAGACACAACTTCAAGGCTTAAAAACATATGAATGAATTATGGATTCTCAAAAAACAGAAAAGACTTACATTCACCTTTCTTCAGGCAATGTTTATTGCACCACAACCCTACTGGATAATTAAATGCTAATACAATGAAGCAGATTCCATGTGTGTTTCTTTTTTCCCCCCCAACTTTGCAGGATATGAAGGTCCAAAATAAATCTTTGTCCTACTACACCTTGAAGGAGGTGTTCAGTACTGTCCTTACCAGGGCTATTAGATTGTAGTGAGCAGTCCTCATGTCCTCAGCCACATCTTCTTCCCCTAGAAGGGAGTCACGTTACTGACTTCCCTCCAGGATAGTGTTGATGGCATGAAATGGGTCAGACAGCAGCAGTTTCCATATGCTTCTATCTCACAAGGGTATTTCCAGTAAGCCTGTCTCCCACAAAAGAGCCATCCACCCAAGTGCAGGTTGCTCAGCATCTACAGTCCATCAGCCGAAGAACTGGGCTCCGTTTTGTGGAGCTGCACTGCTGCAGACACCCAATGCGACAGCCCCACGTGGGCCTCATTAAGCCCCTCATGCTGCTTGGACCCTACATCCTACTGGAGATGCCACGAGCAGTGAGTGGTAATCCCCCTCCTCACATTACCCAACCAAAGCCAACAGAGCAAGTCAAGAATGTACATCACTGAGCATACTTCCAGTTCAGATCTGAGTCACTGCAACCTGATGAGCTTCTTAAGTTCCATTCAAAACAGGTATGTGTCTAGTAGACACACTGAACTCCACTCTTCAATCTGCCACCTGGCATCTCATCTGCTTTTGCATTTCACACTCCATGGCTCTGTCCCATCAGTCATGCGACAGCCCAAGGGCAAAGTCAGGAAATGACTGTAAGTATGGGAAAGCACTATTAACTGCAGGTGTCCCCAGGCTTTGAACTAGGAACCCCTTTTCCCAAAAGTGGAGGGTATTTTTAAATTCCCCTAGTTTTTAAGCCCATGAAGTGAAGGCCTTTTAGTTTAGCATCTGGTTCTGACTTCATGTTTTTCTCTGCAACCACAAGAGCTCAACTTCACTCACCATTGACGTGCCTGGTTATAATGTATGCTTTTCAATTGTCTTTTCCTTTTCCTGGTATTGCCCCTGCATTCTTAAATATTGTGCAAAACAGGAAAATTTTACGCAATGATTTAATAATACATTGTTTTTGGCAGCAACTCCAGCCTGCCATGTTTCCCTCTCTTCTTCCTCAGCAGTTTGGTGGAAGTCTGCACTGAAACAGATCGGTTCCCCAGCCCAGTTGAAAAAGAAAAAAAAGACAAGAAAATCTGCAAAAAAGTTCCAATAGAGCAAGTGTTCCCCAACCCAGTTCACACAGGTTTTCTCAACATGACCCCAAGGAAAGGTTATTTTACTGAGGGCACACATGTGCACTAGTGCTCCATATGGGTTATACACACTAAGGTATCAATTGTCTTCTGATATGCAAATGTTTATGGAACTAAACACACATACCTATAAACACATGCAGACCCAGGACAAAACCAATGCAACTAGCAATGCTCAAAACACTAACAAGCCACAGCCTACCCATGCAACCCACAATCTAATTACCTCTAAAGGATCCAAAATGCTTCAACTATTTGAGGTAGATCATGTCTTCCATAAATCCTATGTGGGGAGTGAAGCAAATCCTATCCATCCAGTTATGCTTACTAACACAGAAGACACAAGGAAATGAGAGAAGCCATTTTATTGTACCACGTTAAAACTCACCTGTTATTTAGGAAACTCAAATGTATAAATAAACGATGTACAATAACTAAACAGTTCCAAGAATCACTCCTCCCTGTGTACTAAGCCTGCCATCTTCTTCCTCCAAAAACCTCTCTCAACATACACAGTTCTACCAATGCTTTTGATGGAGACCAATGCTTCAGCCTCTGTACCAACACAAACCTGAGTCTGTCACTTGGGAAGCTGGTACAGACCAGGTGCTTGGCTGAGCCTAGGACCTCTGATAAACTACATGTTCTTTTTGTGCTTTGCACATCCTCTCCTAGAAGGACCGCTCCCAGGCTCTGATGGTCCCTCAGGCTCTTTCCACCTCTAGCCACCAGAAAACAAACAAGGCTGATCTCACCGCCCCACAGAGGGATGCTGAGCTCTGCCAGTCCCTGCAGATGCAGGATGAGGTCCCCAGTGAGTACCAGAGCAGCTCCTGCAGGGCACCGTTGCCCCACACGGTGCTGAGCACCGCATCTTTGCTCCCCAGCCATAAGGAAAAGTGAGGCAGAAGTATTCCTGAGTATCCCTTCTATCCCTTCTACTTATGCTCCTAAACACCTAAAATTTACTGGCTGTGTATTAACACTAACAGCCTCAAGAGCTCTCACTCTATCAATGAATGTAGCTTCTGTTTTCATATTTTATACAAGTTCTGTAACATATTAACGCATACCTTAACACTACTGACATGTAAATACGCTTTTTAACCACTGTAGGAACTACATATTCAAAGGTGTGTTTGACAGGCACTAAACAACTTTGAAGAAATACCATTTTAGGTTTTCTTATGCCTATCTGAGGACTGAGTAAAGCGAGTTTCTCACAGCAGAGTAAGACCCCAGTAAGTCACCAAGAGAAATGTGGGGTTTGGTAATGCAGCCACATGCCTGCCTTTACCACACAGATTCTCGCTTTCAGCAGCACAGATAACAGGGAGCAATTTGTCCTCAATATGCAGAGAATTCTGAATGATCGCTGTGGCATGCAAATGAAAAGATTCAGTGCTTTTCCTGATAAGTCTGGAGAAAATACCTGATCAATGGCAACGGGGTAAACGTCAATGAGCAGAAACACACAGACCCCAACCTACAGCTACCACTTGTTGTTGAATGCAAACAATCACCACCGGTATGAAACAATGCTAAATATTATCTCAGAACGTAAATTAACATTCCATTGCTATGCTGGATTGCAAAGAAGTTGCTTCGTTATTTATGCACTCATATTTGCTCCGTGCATAATGATGGCAGGCCCATTAGGCTCATTTTAAGTCACATTCTTAGAGCCTCATCGATAGCTCATGACTGAGGCCAGCACTTGGTTTACTGAACACAGCGTTTACTTCTTCTATTATTCCTCTAGCTAATTCATTATCATTCTGTTTTCAGCCTGGATAATGGTATGACATTCCCTTTCCAGGAAAGACTTAGAAGAATTCTCCTTATAAGATTGTTTTGAAACTTCAGAGTTCTGCATAATGCTTCCCACTTGAGCTAATTGTTTTTCAAGGGAAATTTGATTTTAAAAAGCGTGTTTTCCTAACTAATGGGAACCTGCACTAAAGTAAACAATGAGTCTGGCCTGATAGGAATTTTTGCTCTATCTTTATAACAGAAGGAAGGAAAGCCATGTAACAGCAGGCTGAAACACATGCAGCAGCAAAATCGTTGAATTTTAAAAAACAATTAGAAGACAATTTTCTACTCCACTTCTCCTATTTGAAACAGATCATCCTGCCCTGCCTCATTTAATATTAATTGTGTATGTTCTTTTCTCTAGAAGAAAACATTAAATGCAGCTCCCTAACTCACGTTTTCGTGTCAAGTACATTTCCCATTAGCTATCGTGTCAATAAACCATTGTTCTCATAGATCATCTCTGCCCTGGAAATAATGTAAGAGGCACTCCACAATTTTTTCAGGTTTGCCACCAGCTTTGAACATAACACTGAACTTACCTGCCAGGGGCGAACCTGGAAATCTGAAATGAGCATGAAAAGCCAAAGTTTCCTCCTCCTTGAGGGAAATTAATGAGTAACTTCATGGTTTTAATTATGTCTTATCTTCCCAGATGGGAATTAGAGAGGTCATCCCTAGCCAGCAGAAGTGAATTGCTTATTTATTCCTTCCTCGTCTGCTGCACGTACATACACACCGCAGGGCCTCCTGCCAATCCAGAACCTTAAAACCCACTGTCCTCAACACCTTGCCCTGCTGGGGCAAGAAAAAGCAGAAGAGAGGCATGAAAGGGACAGGGCAGAAGGATGTCAGAAGTTCAGGTTCACCTGCCACCTTTAAACTACTGAACATTAAATTTTAACATTGCTGCTGAAGATAGCAGTAGTTTGTTCTTCAACAACAACAACAACAACGAAAGTCACAGAAGGAATATTAAATTGGATTTCATTCCTTTGTTTTTATTATCGTTGCCCTTCAAGCTGCACAAGGACAGATCTTTGTGAAAAAAAAATTAGCAAGGGCAACACTTTGGGGTTTGGGAAGTGTTTATAAAATAAACGTTATTCCTCCCATGGAGAAGAAAGTCAGATTCATCCCTAAGCAAGCATATAAAGTTTGTAAGTATCAAAATTTCCTGCTGGGCCTTTGGCATTAAATTTAAAAAATAAAATAAAATAAAACAAAGCAATGTAGATTTGTTTTTACCTACACTGAGAAATATTCTAACCAGCGTAGGAATGAAAGCCTGGGCAGCATGGAAGGCTACTGGTGAAACTGCATTGCTTTTTAGTAACCGGTTCTTTGAAAAATGAGAAACCCGAAGGAAAGGATGTAAATCACATCAAGCACCAACACCTCCACTGTGGAACTCCACAAGCTCATCTGTTTCCATGTAACTGAGCCCCCTAACAATTCAGAACTCCACTGTCAGTACTGCTCTTACATGAGCATCGGCTTATTTTAGTTGAAAGACGCTTGTGATAACGTCAGAAAAAACATTTTGTAAAGAAAATTCATTTTTCCTCTCTACGCTTTGCTAAAATGTGATGCCCCAAACACTTGTTCCACTGCATTCTTGCGTGGAGCTTCCTTTAAAGAATGCTATTCTATCAGGCACAAAACACATCACTGCTGAATCGAGGCCAGGAAGCAGCCATCTCTTGCAAAAAAGCTGTAGGTAGGGTCTCAGTATTCATGTTGAGATGTGCGAACATACTGTGTAGACCAGAAAAAGCTGCAGAACAACCCATACACACACCAGCTCCTGCTCCACAGCCCCCAAACTAACTTGTAGGAGTCTGCGTGGAGAAGACCTCCATTCAAACACACGTTTCAGGTGACACTGAAAAGGACAGAAAACGCCTGGAATCACCCAATCACCCATCCACCATTCTCACAGACACCATCTCCCAGATCTGGATTTAGGTGTCATCACCACTTTAGCTTTCAAATGCAAAACAAAGTGATGTTATTTTCCTGTTCGATTTTATTCATGTTATAGAGAATGCAGTAAAACTCGTCGTGCCAGAGGATTTGCAGAGAGACGATGTGAAGATTAATTAGCAGCTGCTCATAAAGCACCTTGGCTATGGAAAGCCCTATGTGCAAAAACGACCTTGCTATCAGAGCTGCTGAGCACTCCCAGCGCTCACCGTCAATGGAAGGGATGGATATTTTTCCTCAGCCTTCTAAAACCAAATCAATTGCATCTCGATATCTACCAACGTCTCCAGGAGGTTCTGGCCTTGTGCCCGTCCCCCATTTCCGCAGGGGGACCACATGTTTTGGTTAAGTCACATCTTTTCATCTTCAAAAAAGAGGAAGATGGAGATAACGTGGAACCAAGACACCTGCTGAGCACACCGTGCACACGTTCAGGTAACAAGTGAGCAAATCACACCCCAGTCCCCCAGTTACTTCCTACAAAAAACAGACAGCATTTCAAATATCAAAGCGTAGATATCCCTGTGAACCACAGCACTTACTCAGACCCAGCACTGGAAAAAAAATTGATAAGGCATAATACCAAGCACTGAGAGCCCTGCTCAACAAAATGGAGCCTGAAATGGTACATGCAATGCTTTGCTATCTACTTGCTCCTTCTGTGCCTACAACAGTTAGGAATGCCATCGCATTAATTAAAGCACCACCCTGCAGGACTTGAGAAATCTTTTGGGGGATGATTTCTTGGGTGGCAGCTCTGCCAGCGAGCAGAGCTTGGCGTCTCCTGTACGAACACAACTTCATGCCTAAGTATTGCTACACCACAGAGGTTTGTGCTGGAGCACCATAACACTTCTTCACCAACATCCTTCTGTGCTCAGACAACCACCAGCTGGGGATGCTGCTGGGAAATCACCTTATCCCCATCACATCCAACTTCCCCCTGTGCTGACGGAATCTCCTTAAAACAAGGAACTGCAAAAAAAAAAAGCTACTCATGCCCACGTCCTTTGGGGCCTTCCCCCTGCAACACTCGCCCAAGGCTTCCTTCTCCTTCACACAGCACTTCCACCGAGCAAAGAACCACATTCCCTTGCAAACACCCTCAGCAGTGCAGGCGGTACGGAGGTGTCAGTGTGGCACGAGGAGTGTCGTGAGAACAGGCAGCTGGCCTACCTGAGGGCATGGCACGGCGGGACACCTGTCTGCAGGGCCGTGCAGGATGGATGGGTATTTGTAGGGTGATGAAGGAGGGACGTTTATTTGCATGGAGGTGCAGGAGGATATGTATCAGTAGGGTGATGCAGAAGGAACATCTATTTGAAGTGCAATGCAGGAGGGGAAGCGTATGTGCAGGGTGATGCAGAAGGAACACGCGTTTACAGAGCGATGCAGAAGGAATCTGTATTTGCAAAGCAACGCAAAAAGGATGTGCAATTTGCAGGGCGATGCAGAAGGGACAAGCGTTTGCAGAATGTGTGATTCTGTGATTCTGAGAGACGCAGGGGGATTGCTCATTGACGTGAAAAAATCCAACCTCTAGATGAAGCCCATCTCCATTCACCCTCCCTGGGAAACCACACAAAAGCCAATGCACATTGATATCATGAGTGTCCTATAGGAAGGCCAGAAGGAAATCATTGAGAAAAAATGAAGCATTCACATGTGATGAAAAAAAAAAAAAAAAAAAAAAGGAAAAAGAGATAAATAAAAAGGGAGGAGGGGGGCACGACGGCAGCGTCGCCCGGTCAGAAGCCGCGTAAAGCTGCGCGCTGCGCCCAGGGCCGTCAGCCCGAATCGGGGGCTCCGATCCCCACCGACGCGGAGCCGCACGCGGAGCTCCGTAGCGCGCTCCCGCGCCGCGCCCGCGCGCCGCCCTGGGCCCATTGATCGCCGGGGGGCGCGGGGGGCGCGGCGAAGCCCGAATTAACGACCGAAGAGCGGCGCGGTGCCACGACCTCGCATTTTCACCCCGAAACGCCGGCGTCCCCCGCTCCACTCACCGTGGCCGAAGCGACGGCGCCGTCCGCCAGGGTCAAGTGGTGCGGCTCCCACCGCCGCAGGAACTTGGAGGTGAGGATCTTGCTGAGAAACGTCCGGGGGTGCCGGATGACGCACACCTGGATGTCCCCCTCCTGCAGCAGTTTGTACCTCATGCCGTTGCAGTGCAGCAGGGCCCGGCGGCACGGCGCGGCTGCGGGGCGGGTGCCCTCGGGGCCCGGCGGCGGTTCTGCGGGGAGCGCCCTGCCGTCCTCTGCGCGCTGCCCGCGGTCGCCGGAGCCGCCGCCGCCGCCGCCGCTGCGATCCATCGCGGCTGAGGGGATGGCGGCGGGCGGAGGCGGGGAGAGGAAAAGAAAGGAGATCCGACCCCACGCGGCGGGCTCAAAAATTTAAATCGAGGAGGAGGAAAATAATAATAATTAAAAAAAAAAAAAAAAACACACAAAGCCGCCGGAGAGGGCGAGGGAGCGGGGTTCAAGGGAAGCGATCAGAAGCCGAATTCAAACTTCCCCCTCCGCCCCGCGGCGGGGCCCCGCGCCGCTCCCGCAGCGCCACATCCACGCCCGGCTCCCGGCGGGGGCTGCAGACAAAAGGCGGCGGCGGGGGATCGGCGCGGGGCTGCGGGGTGGCCGGCCGCGGCTCCTTCCTTCCCCCCGGGGCGTGTGCGCGACAGCGGGCGGCGGCGGGCGCGCGTGTGCATGTAGGTGGGTGCGTGGGTGCCCGCGCGTGGCCGGGGCGCGGGCGCGTGTATGTGAGTGAGTGTGTGTGTGTGTGTGTGTGTGTGATTTGTGTGTCTGTGTGTGTGGCGCGGGCGGGCGGGTTTCTGTGTGTATATCTGTGTGTGTGTGTGTGCGTGTCTCTGTGTGTGTGTGTGGTGTCCCCGCGCGCGCCGCCACCGCGGGAGGAGGCGGTGAGAGGAGAGAGCGCTGCCCACTGCCTCTCTCGCCGAAGCCGCTCCGGGCGCAGCCGATTGGCTCCGGCGAGGTCACGTGCCGCCTTCCCTGACGTCAATGGCCGCGGAGCCGCCGAGGGCAGCGGCGGCAGCGGCGTTGGCGGCCGCGCGCGCCTCTTCCCGCGCAAGCAGCGCGGTCGCCGCGCCCCTCCCCCGTTCTCAGAGGGGCCGGGGAGGGCGGTGCGACCCTGAGCAAACTGCCCAGGGAAGGGCGGAGGTGTGTGGGCACACCTGCGCGCCCCCGGAGGGCAGCCCTCCGCCCTGAGGAAAAGGCTGTTGGAAAAGGGAAGAAAAAGGGGTTTTGTTGTGTTCAATCACGATAGATAGCCCCGGGGCAGGCCCCAGGGTGGGGGCGGCCCTGCCTCAGGGCTGGGCGATGACCCGACAATCCAGAGGCCAAGGAAGTCTCAGGCTGTGGATCTTGCTCCCATTTTCCTGAACTGAACCACCACGCCACGACCAATAACATGTATATTTCATATAATATACACACGTGTTACCAAACGTTGGGATGTATCAAGCTGGGCCCAGCCCAGGTCAGGACTTGAGGAGAAATGTACCGGGCTGCTTCAGCACAACAGTCAGAGGAAATCTAAATCTTAAAGGTTGAAACTCATTGCTGATGGGAAAGGCAGGGGTGCAGTTCCAGCAGAGCCATCACCTGCCCTGGAGAAAACTCCCATTGAAACTTAGGTTCACATCGGGAGTCACAGTTACAAAGTGGAGAGGCGAGCTGCGACTGGAAGGGTTGGGAGCTTTTGCTGTCCAGCCTTTTGTGTTGGCGGCTGTTAGAAACAACTCCTGACTGCATGGTGCACAATTCTGAGCATGTCCATCGTGACTGTTGCTGTAAAGCCGTTGTGTTGAAATAGGCTTGCATCTGACAGCAGAATTGCTAGTTAAACACTTTCAGCGGGGAAGGATTTTGTAACCTATCAATACTAGCGAACTCTGTGAATACTTTTGTTGAATGTCAGCATCAAAATAATCTAGAAAAAGCTAGGAAGTTGCCAGAGTGCTTCTAAATACCAGTTTCTAGAGTGATGCACAGAATTGCAGAATTTGGCTAAAGCTAGCAGAAAGACTCATTTAATAACAGGAATGATACAACCAACAGGAAGACAAAAATCTCTGTTGTAGAAGTTCAGTTTGTCCATATCTAAAAGCCTTGGTTTCTTCCTGAACTTAAACCAACCAGCCACTGTGTGCTAACTATTACAAGCAGCTCCCACAAAGCTTTGTATACTGTACACTGTGAGGGGTGATTGACACATGTGTTTGCACAAATTAAATCAGATCTACCCATACCTGTAAATTTGTGTGGATCTCCTATTAAGAAAAGAGAGAGGGGAAGGGAAGGGAAGGGAAGGGAAGGGAAGGGAAGGGAAGGGAAGGGAAGGAAGAAAGGAATTTAAAAAAAAAAAAAATTCGAAACTAATTTTTAAAAGGACAGCTTTGTTTAGATGTAAGCTTT
This sequence comes from Tetrao urogallus, assembly GCF_951394365.1. Lineage (NCBI taxonomy): Eukaryota > Metazoa > Chordata > Aves > Galliformes > Phasianidae > Tetrao > Tetrao urogallus. The sequence goes on from NC_136825.1 coordinate 4,404,213, forward strand.
TCACTGCAGGAACTCTGTTTCTAGGAGTTCCTACGATGGCTGATACAAGGGAGACGTGTTCTTGTCTGACCCACTGCACTGTTCTGGTTCTCGCAATAGCGGTCTCAATGGTAAGACTATTTGCACACACTCACCTACAGCAACACTTCCATCAGTCAGAACTGTAACCAATGAGACTATTTTGGTGTGGGTTTGTGCAAACTAGCCACCTGCTCAAACCACTGCTTTAAATCTACCAGAATTGTCATCGCTGACAGCTGTCTGACAATAGGAGGGCAGTATGCAAAGAGAGTTTGGTGATTTCAAGTGAATTTCCTTGCAAATCAGAGTAGAGGTTTTCAACTCGTGTATTACAGAAAGAAACAAAAAAAGCAGTATTCTGCAGCAGCCAACACATGAGTTAGCTGGCAAGATCCAGGCCCTCACTTGAAATCTGCAGCTTGATGTTGAAATTCACTGAGATATTGCAAAAGGACAGCACATCAGGCAGCACCACTGCTAGCAAGCCAAGGACACAGCTCCATAGCGGTGCTATGTCTGCGGATCACTGAATCCACCCTTCTAGGCTGCAGGTGATCTCTGAAGGAAATTCAACACAGAACAGGTATGAAATCTCACATTGCCTGCCAACATGGGGCAACCAAAAGCCCTAACAAGTGAAATCAAAACATGCTGCTTCCTGAAATGTGCTTTAGCCATCCAACCTGCAGCAAATGTGACCCTAGGCTGAGCACATTAAAACTAAAATCCCTTCTCACATTCCATATAAATTATACCAAGCAGAAGCCGGATGTCTTGCCTTCCCTGTATGAACAAAATAGACCTGGGAGTGCGGTCAATGCTCAGTTGAACATGAGCCAGCAGTGTGCCCAGGTAGCCAAGAAGGCCAATGGCATCCTGGCTTATATAAGAAATAATGTAGCCAGCAGGACCAGAGCTGTACTCAGCTCTGATGAGGCCACACTTCAAAACTATGTTCAGTTTTGGGCCCTTCACTACACAAAAGACATTGAGGCTCTGGAGCATGTTCAGAGAAGGGCAATGGGGCTGGTGAGGGATCTGGAGCACAGGTTGTATGAGGAGTGGCTGAGGGAACTGGGATTGTTCAGTCTGGAGAAGAGGAGGCTCAGGGGAGATGTTATTGCTCTGTGTAACTACCTGAGAGGAGGTTGTGACCAGGAGTGTCAGTCTCTTCTCACATGTAACTGGGGACAGGGCAAGAGGGAATGGCCCCAAGTCACAGCAGGGGAGGTTCACGTTGGATATTAGGAGAAATTTATTCTCCAAAAGAGTGGCCACGTGCTGGGACAGGCTGCCCAGGGAAGTGGTGGAGTCACCATCCTTGAAGGTGTTCAATAAGCACTTGGATGAGGTACTGAGGGACATGGTTTAGTGGGGAAGTGGCGGTGGTAGGGTGGACTGTTGGAGTGGATGATCTTGGAGGTCTTTTCCAACCTCAGTGTTCTATCGTTTTGGCTCCATGCAGCCCAGCGGACATCTCAGCTGTACATGTATCACAGTATTGCAAAGTGGAGTTCAGGGGTCACTGTGTTGGTATTTTTTAATTTTCTTTCGGGAATCTAATTTTTGTGAGCAGATACATCAGTGTGTTAGAACAAAAACAATGTGACATTCTGAAGGAAAAGAAGATGGGTAATTTGTGAATATTGCTCAGTGCCAATAACACAGGCTGTAGAGCAGTGGGGGGCCTGGAAAACCCATGAGAAAACACTTGAGGTGCCAAAATGTACACAGGGAAAAAAGCTGTTGCCTAAAGGCACCTTGTATGAGAGTATACCCATGCAGTAGCGTTGTATGACAAGCTAAAGGAGGGGAGACAGGAACAAGGGCCAGAGCACTCTCCCCAAAGAGGATTAGCAGGATTTGTAGTATGATTTCAAAGGGAAAGCTAGAAGGAGGAATAAGATAACTCTTTCCTCCACCTTTGCATGATTCCTGATTTGTTTTACAGAATAATATGATAATAATGGTTCAGGCAAAATCTTTCTACAGTCCAATCAAAGAAGGAAGAAAACAAATCTGCTTCTGTTGTTTCACTGAAATTTTTACAGTTGGAGGCTGTAAAGGCCTACTGCATTCATACTCACTATCAAAAAACAAAAACCACAATAAAACAAAACAAGAACCCCACTGCTATTGTAGGCTCAACAAGTCCCTGAGAGATATCAGTACAGAAATGTGAGGTGGTTTTGCCAAATAGAGAAGCAAGCACCAGGAATTCCCAACTCGTATTCAGTATCCGTTCAGACTCTTACACAGCAGCTGTCCCACTCATATTTTAATCCTTGATGCATACTAGAGATAATGGAGCTTTCTTCCCTTATTCACAGAGGTGTTGTGTGGATTATGGAATTCGTTAGTCAATGCTTGTAAATTACCACTGTTGACTCAGAGCAAATTCCTGCTATCAGACTGGGTAGTCAGCTCATTCTCATAACAATGCTGTATTGTTAAAAATACTTTTAAACCACTCTTCGGTGAAACTGGGAAATACAATACATTCAGGCAAACATATATAACATAAAAGAGATGCTGTATCAATAATGCTAGAAGTCCTGCATTTGAAGTTTGAGTTAATCACTGTAGTGGCTCCTTAGGAAGCTACAGCAAGTCATAAAACAGAATTGTTTCCCAAAAAGAGTGATGGACATTTAAAACCTATCTAGATAAAGATTAAAGAAACCACCCTGAAAGGAGCAGTTCTGTATTTGCCCCTGAGGGAAGGACAGGCTTGATTAGGGCCATCAATCACGAATGCATACAATTAAGATTTTCAAGCATCTCTTACCCAAATTTCTCATCACCCACTTCTAAGCCTGGCATCAATTCTGGGAGACACCTCCACAGGTGACCTCTAAAGAGGGAAATCAGACTCCAGTCTCCAGACTCCATCTCTGGCATTCAGATTTCTACTCCTCTCAAGTTTACTCCCTCACTGTGTTCTCGCTTTCCCAGCTGATGCCAATAACAGTATGTTGCTAACTGCGTGCCACGCAGACTCTGGTAACACATATATCTTTGATTCCTCTCTGACACAATGCACACTTTTGCGTGCATGATGCAGAAATCATTGCTTTTTTACTGCCCGTCACCATCAGATGTTCTGATGCAGGAGTACGTAGGACGAAGCTGGTGGTATCAATTGCTAGAAGGAGCCTGCCATCTGCTGATCTGAACAGTGCTCCAGTCTGACTTTTACCTGGTGTTAGTAGGATGGAGCACTATACGTGAAGGTTAAAAAATGTCTGAGCTGAACCAGCATTAACAGACTTGCTGTGGTGAGGAATTTATTTAAATGGAAAGAGGAAGTCTCAAGTCAGTATTCTCAAGTCTAAGGCTGAATAGGACAAACAGAAACAAAAAGGCAACTAAAACAAACTGACAAGTAGATAGGAAGGAAATCAGCAGAAGATACAGAGGAAGAGGTAAGGGCCTAAAATTTCTTCTCTGTGTTGCTGCACCCAATTTAGTGCAGATGGTAGCAGCTATCATTCTCCCACATCACCCTTCTAAGTGACAGCAGCCCTAAGTGGTAAACTTCTCCCTCACGTGCTTCTTTCTACCCTCTTGTAGGGTCACCACATATCCAGGCATGGAAAAAGCCCTAGAAAAAAGAAAGGCTTCCAACAAAATTCATCAGGCTGCTGCCTTTTTCCTTTAAGATATACGTAAAAGCTTTTATTTGGCAGCACTTTGTGGAAAGTCACCATTTCCGCTAAGCTGTCTGCATTACTGTTACCTCATCTTCCCACCTCCAGCTAATACTTCCTATTCCATCAATAGGTCACATCCAAGCTGTGAGTGCTCATCAATCCAAAAAGGCACTGTTATTAACACTCATAAAAGATCACCGTAACACAGAATAAGCATTAAAAGTCCAAAGCGAATGGGATATGATGCAGAGCTGTGGGCTTGCCACAGTAAGGTGAAGTTTCCTCAAAACAGAGGAAGAGCAACTAAGAAAGAAAAAGGTAGTCCACAGATTAGGGAAGTGTATCTTCAGTCACTGAACCAACACTGTGGGGAAGTGAAATGAGAAGTGGAAGAAATGCTGAAAGTCTTGGATGTTTTCAAATGACATGAAAAAAAACAAAAACCCAAAAAAACAGACTGTAAAAGTGTCAGGAGTATTAGCAGGATTATCCACAGATTCTCTGGTGCAGAGGTGTCTGGGAGGACAAAAGAAAAGATTAAATAACATCCTTGATTGTTCTTTTTATTACTAAATCGTGTGTTTCAACTGTTTAAATGCAGTGTTACACAAAGTGCAGCTGCAGCTCTCCCACTGGTTCTCAGTCCTTCCCTAATGTTACCTTTATGTGAACAGGGTTCTGATGTGAGGTGTGAACTCTCACCTGATAACAGTGCACACCTGGTGCTAGTGCCTTTGTTGTGCTGAGCACCTTCTAAATAAATATAAAGGCAGTCCTTGGACTACGAATTCTAAGAAAACAAATACAAAGGGCAGAGAGGAGCATCAATTTAACACACTTCTATTTTTTTATGATTTACAGATTCCCAAATACAATTAACAAAATCAGCTGTTGGGACGTGCTTTGGTAATTACACACCTTTTTATTTTTACCAGCAAAGCACAGCTGGTTTCTTGAAAGCGTAATGTCCTTGTAGTCTTGGTAATCTAAGGGGAAAATGAGAGAATCGCAATGATTTGCTTAGGTCAGTCCCAGCTGACATGCAACAGAGCAAGATGATGACAAATCCAGAGATTTATATGAAAAGAACAGATGGTCAGTAATGGTAGGTTTCACCCACATAGACAAACTGTACTACATACCTAAAAGAAATGCATCAGATATCACAACTAGGGGAAAAAGGGAAAAAAAGAGCATGAAAAAGAATAATGATGCATATAGGTTTTGTAGTGGCTAAGACTGACCACAGAAATCAGAGGTTCTGAGAAACCACACTATTGCAAAAGGGAGGCATTTCAGTGTACTGTCAGTGTATAAGGCTATGTTTTATAACATAGGAAAAAGGCCAAAAAGAACACATATTGCTGGAGGTTTTTGTTAATGCTACATTAAGTTTGAAAAGACAGGTAAAAAAGGGCACTGTAGGAAAGAAACACCTATTTAGCACCTTTGGTACAACCTTGGGAGTACTATGGATGGCACTGCTGAAAAGCAACTTGCAAATTGGTTACCTCCATTAGCAGGTTGCACCAATAGATATCAATTTACATTTGTGTATCACAACAGCAGCAGAATAAAGGCACTGTGTGCAGCAGGTCTTGTTTGTGAGCACAAACAATGTGAGTTTGGCCTCTCTTTTGTTCTGCTGTCGAAAGAGAAAAGAATCAGAGCAGTTCTAAACACTATCTGAATTTTGACAGTGAAACAAGAAATAAAATTTGTGAAGTTAGCAGGAGGTGTACTGCACAGGAGAGTGTGAGTAGGGATCATAGGGCTGGAATGTTTGGAGGCATCATGCTATACGAATGACAGACCGAGGATGCAGGTGGATCTCATGGTTCAAGCACATCTAATGAGATTACAGCTAGCTTAGCAGCATTTTTAAATGGAAAAAGAAACAAAAAACTGTATGTGAGCCATAAAAAAAAAATTCAGCTAGAGAGCCAGTTTACTGCAGGCAGCTGTTTTAGTTAACTTCTCTCTGTAAGTGGGTGTGGGGGTACCCAGGTATAAGCCATCAATGAACCTCAGTGTTTCCCAGTGCCCCACTCTCTGAGGACAGTGGGCATGCAAGAAAGAAGCCTATTTGGAACTGTACAGCTGCTTTTGGGAATAAATCTTCTCCTAATTGTACACAGGGCCTACAGCAACCCTGTACCCTAAAGCAGCACCACACAAACAGCTGGGAAGGGAGCCATTTTAGGGTCCAGGAATTAGCTTTCTGTTACTAGCACCTGTAAATGAATATCCAAATGAGAGTTATGGAAATCATGGCAGGCTCATTAGTTTCCTTTCATAGTTCTTCAGAAAGAAAGAAGGAAGACATAGGCTGCCCAGGGCAATCAAAGGAGGAATTTAGGATGCAGTCTCTGGAATCAGTCATTGCCTGGGAAGAGGGGAGGATTTCAGGAAAGTCTGCGGCCCTGTTTTCACACTGATTATGAAACCGTGTGGGTTCACACTTGGTATGCAGCTGTAGCTGCCATGTCCTGGCATAAGCCAATTAGTCCAAAAGAGTGAATAAAGAGGTATCGCCTTCAATATGTGGTGCTGCCACTGCTTTCCAAAATATCCTCCTGTGGGCACCGGAGCAATGTTTCCATTCATCCACCAGAAAAAATGCAGTCTTTACCCATCTGCCTGTGCCTCTGTGTATATAACTGGGTAATTTAATAAATGCTGCTGGGTGTTGATTTACGTCATCGTATCTCTATATAAGCACATCTCTGTGAGCATGCTGTTGGGTGTCTGTGAATGCTCATTGTTCGTATTCTGCGTGTGTATGTCTGTGTGCCTGAATGTGGTTTTGTTTAAATTTTTTCCCTAGGAAAAAAACAAGGAGTCAGACGTTTCATGAGGTTGTTAGCGAAAGCCAAGGAAAGGAAGGGGGAAGACAGTGAAGGCTAATTTACGGAGAAAAAGGGGTAGACTTGGGTACAGTTAATCATCTGCCTTAGTGTTCACCAGGGAAGAAGGGGGAGTTCATTCCAGACATTAACATGTCTCAGGGGAGGATCGTATAGATCATGGTAGATGAGAGATAGAAACAGTAAATTACCTAAAGGCTGACAAAGCGATGGAGCCAGACGTCATCTGATCCCACAGCAAGAATAAAAGCAGGGACAAAGAACCTTCCCAGAGCACAACCAGGATTCCCAGCGTACACCTGGGATTTTCCCTTAGAAATTGTGGGTAGAGATAGGGAAAATTACTTCTAACTCCAATTAGCGAGGCAGATCTCTGGAAAACTGGATTCATTTTGAACACCTAACCTGGTTCCAGCTGTAATTCTGGCTCGTAGGGGAAAGGTATTATTCTGAGTCAGAATGCAGAACAAAAGAACATTAAAATCGAAGTAAGCACAGTTTCCCAACATGCCAGCATCCCTTGAAAAATAAGCCTCAATAATGGCCCAGGAACACTTTCATAACATAAGTCTCCTCCAACCAACAGCAAAAGGGTTCCTACAGATTTTCCAGCTCCAGTGCCCAGATCACATTGCACCTACAGCTCGTTTTCCTGCACTTAAACAATCGTGGGCCTGACTCACCGCCCCTTTGCTGTGGTGCTGGGCCAGCTCAGCTGCAGCAAGAACATCCAACCTCGGTGGCACCTCACCAGAGTAAACATGGGGCAGCAGCAGTGTGCAAGGACCCGGCCCTGTGTGCAAGAAGGTGATGTTCTTTATTTCAAAGGAGAAAGAGGCAATTCCTACTTCAAAGTGCTGCACATCTTCAGATTGTCTGAAAGTGAAGGATTTTCTGCACATTCACTAGAAATGTCTTGATACACCAGAAAGAAAAAAAAACACCTCACAGTTTTTTGGCACTGGTGGCCATGTGTTCAAAGGACAGCAGCCCTGTTCACACCCAGCCGGTCCTGGCCTTTGTGGGCCAAATGCTGTGAATGCAAAAACGTTTGCACACAAAGAGCTGGATAGGTTACCTATGTTCTCTGTGACATTTTGGCTGTGATTCAGCACAGTACCTGGGAAGTACCTGGGACCTGCTGCAAAGCCCCTGTTTGCAGAGGGACCAACTCCTGCCCGGTGCAACTCTTCCCCGTCACGCTATTAGACACCAATAACATCAGCTCTGACCGTTACATACATTGACTAGAGGAGGTAAAAGAAACAGGAAATTAGGTCTAATATCCCATGTAACATACTTCAGATGAAAGTTGCCTAATGAAAATATTTCCTGCAATAAAATAGTATCCTTCTTCTTACAGAGAAGAGCTCATCTGAGATTTTAAGACAGCTGGACACTCACTAGCTTTCCAACAGTAATTCTTACTGAATTCATCAACTTCAGATGATCCTTTTCAGGAAGCTTCCCCCACATTCCCAGCTAGGTTTGCCCTGATTAACGTCCTCCAAGCAACTTCCCATTGTGGCAGACCACCAGCAGCACCCCCTACGTATTTCCCCAGCTGCCATCTATCTGTCCAGCTCTGCGGTAACCCTGCTGACAGCCCCCAGCAGGGCCAGGACCCATCTGCCCATAAAACCCACCCCACCATTCCCCCCCACTCCGCGCATTACGATGTGATGTGTCAGCCAGGGCTATTGTTTTTAACAGGAAGCAAGTTTGGCCGCCCCTGTAATTTAGATTGTGGGCAATAAGCAGGGGTGTGGTGTGCAAAGCAAACAGCACAGGATTAACAGCTCTTTTCAGCGGCCCTCAGGATCCCGTCCCATGATGGAAAGGGCTTCTGCTGCTGAGCACAGCCAGGAGCCAGCGTCCTCTGGGTTTCCAACTGGAGAGCAAAGATAACAGCACAGGCCCACTCCGACAGACCAGTGGAGGCTGCACATCTTGAAATGAGATTATGAGAGAAAATTAACAACAGTCTTCTCCTTTCAATAGGTCTTTAAAAACAATAACCAGGCTTTACTGTAAATTCATTTATTTACTCTCAGCATGCCAATTCCCAAGCTGATATCTCCTCTGTGTACCAGGGATATATATAGAGCTAAACGTGGCAAGAACACAGACAGACTTTATTTTGTGTAAGGACAGCAACAGGCAGAATTTTTTTTTTCCAGGAAGAAGTCACATCAGAGAGCTTGCTAAAGATACGAGATAAATAAAATCCAAATTGTATTTAAATGATAGAAGGTGACAGCAGTTAGGTCGACCATTACCTTGCTGGAAGTCAGTCAGAAACCACTCAGAGCACAAAATTACAGAAAGCAGAAGAGGAAGCATGTATTCAAGATGAGTCTTGGCTTTGCTCGAGTGGACAGCATTTAGTTGTTTAGTGCCAGCATTTTTTAATATCGGCTCTGAATGCAAGCAAAGGTATCCCCAGACAGGTCCTGCCTGTGAGGTGCAGAGGGCACTTAAAAAACCTGATGTGGACATCCGCAGGAAAGCACCCCATACAGCAGCTGGAGGGGAGGTGGGATGGAGCGCTGCTAATGGAGGAAACTCGGAGGTGAGTTTCCTGTAGAAACCAAAGCCTGTGACAAAACTGGCCTGGATGTCAGAGCGGTGGTGTCAATGCAGCGGTGTGCATCAGCACAGGAGCCAACTCAGATCAAGGACGAGGTTGCCAAAAGCGCTGAGATCCTTGCATCCAGACAGTCCTTTCATCTGTGAGACATTACGTGCAGGACTCAGAGACACACTGATGCCCTAGATCCATCCAGTAATCAAACACATTTTAATTCACACGTAAGGCAGAAGTGCCTCCTCTCACCATTCTCCCAGCCCTCCTCACAGCTCCCTTCTAGGTCATCCCTCCCCACAGGGCACTTTAGTGCTGAGTGGGATCATCATTCTTTCCTGGCACCGCAGCTAATCCACCCAGCCTGCCTGTAAGAGCAGGGATAGCTGCTTGAGAGGGAGCAAGCGTGTGCGAGGGGGAGGGGAGCTTTAACCTACTCTTGCCTTGTTCTGTGTAAGAAAGTCCCTAAAACTCTCATTTGGACAGCTGATAAAATTGCTTCTTTTGTTCAGAAGTAGAGCAGAAGGGACAAGTAGCCAGAATGACTGGAATGTAACTTTGTAGAGTTATTAAAACCTGCAAGCATTTGCAGCCACTTCTGTGCTCTCCATCAGATGAACATCCAATGACCAAATTATTCCTCTACTTCTTGGTAGTTGGGGTTATTAAGTGAAAGCAAAAAAATTATATTGTTTACCTGAGATAGAGGGTGGAAAGCAGTCTGCCTTACATTAGACTGCTATGCTAACAGCATTATCTGCCGTCAGAGCTCTTCTCTAAGCAACTGAGCGCTGTGAAGTGCTTGAGGAGACACCACCTTTGCCTGGAGATAGATTCTGGGTGAGATTTTGGCAGAAAGGTTTGCATACAAGTAGTGCGATCACCACTGGAATGCTGGTTCCCTGCTAGATATGCACACAATTTTTGTGATCCCGGGCTCTCTTACAAAAGAACAGCGACCTGCAAAACCCCAGCAATGTATCTCAAAGTGGTGGGGCAACACAACTTACATAACAATAACGAGCCATTGAGAAATAGAAGGATCAAGCTCCTGTGCTCCTCCTCAGCGCAGACCTGCAAATACACCAGAATGATTTGCATTCCACAGCCTGCCTTGCAGAATCCACAGATACAAATCAGGCTTGGCTCGGTAGGGTAACTGAGCGATATTTAGCAGCAGAACAATGGACCCGCTGGGAAGCACGTACTTATCCCGATTCAAGCGGGCAAGTTGCTTTGGGCAACACAGTTACTGGGGATTGCCTGCACAGAGAGGTTAGTGCAAAGCAAACTGAGGTTTGAATGCACAGAGCGTAAATCCGCTCAAATGCAGTGTAAATAGGGGATTTGGAGGTATGGCTCTGCTGAGCCATTTTAAGGGAATTAAAAATATATATATATGGAGAAATGAGTAACACAGAGGCCAGGAGAGACAGAAACAAAGTTGGCCCCAGCCAGATGCCCACAAACCTTAAAGTTCTGGTGAGACTTCCTGTCCCTGCACCCATCAGACATATGACCTGGTGTGCTAATACTGAAAGAGCATCAGAGGAAGTAGGATTTGGCAGTGTGCAAGCAGCAGGGAGCCTGATGAGCTTGGTCCGTGGTACATGACCAAGGCCATGCTTGCTTGCAGCTCTGCTGCCTCCCTAAGAACGTCTGGTCCTGGCCAAGCTTTGGTAGCAGCACTTACCAAAGCTGCCTACCAGCAACTGTGGGAGCGGGGCCACTTCTGCCAGCAGCCACACAGAGATTGGTTCTGCCACATCAGCATCACGGCTCTATCCAGAAAGGAGTTACCCTGACCCCAGCCACTGGGAAATCCAGTGGCTACGCAGTGGAAAGTCACATGGGAGGGATTTCAGAGTGTCAGCCTGAGCCCAGAAAACATTGGGAGCTTCTGGGCTCATCGGTGGGCTGCCCTTGGGGATGCTTCAGGACTGGTGCAGGGTAGGATGGGGCAACTCCAAACCCCAGCACCAAACCCATCTACTAAAATGGCATTCAGGCATGGCTCATCTCACAAGGTGAGAGGAAGTTTACATACAATTTGCATAATACTTGGGTGAAAAGTCTCAGAAGAGATTCTAGTGTCCCTTGTCACCAGTTAGCCTTGTGAAAGCAGATTCAAGTGCGTGAATTTGCTGAAGTAGCTCCTCTTAAGTTTGTAGGGGAATGGATGCAGCCTTCCTCTCAGCAGAAGCACAGGGGTGTGCAGCCAAGGCTCCTCTCCTGCAGAACATTGCACAACACTTCTGCTGAGGAGCAGAAAAGCATTCATATAACCAGAAGAGCAAAGGGAGGGAGCAGGGCTAAGGTACTGGAGCGGTTTTGCCTTGCTCATACTTCCTCCTTCCAGCAGCATCACTGTGCAGTGAGGCATTAAAGGTGAGATCTGTTTGCATCATGCTGAGCCCTGTGGCCAAAGGAGGTATCTGGCTGCCCCTGCAGCTAGGGAAGAGTTTCTGAGCAGGAGCAGAGTAGAAATTATGCTCATCCCACTGAAGAAGTCAGCTGACAGCAAGCACTTCTGTACACAAGAAGCTCTAAACAGTCCTTCCAATCTACCTGTGTGGACAGCCTTTCCTCCTTCCTCTGCTCTACACTCCATCACAGGGCTCTGCTCCCCAAATGACTCTTTTCAACACAAACTGCTAAGGAGGGGGAGAGTCTCAGCCAAGAGGACGAGTGCCTTGGATCAAGCAGCCTGTGGTGTGGCAGTTCCTCCTGTCTCAAAGCAGGAAACAAGAGAGGCACGTCCTCCAACACATGAACTGACTTTGAAGTCAGGAGGACAGGTGACAATCTTCAGTGATTGTCTGGCACCTCAAAGGTTATCTGTCCTTCTCTATCCTGCAAGTCACTCACTGCAGACGAGAGCAAGGACCAGAGCTCAGGCCACCGATGACATTTGCTCAACATGGAGAAGATTTAAACTACCATAATTTCAAGTTTCTAGGCATTCTGTGGAAAAAAATAAATGGTAAAGGTCTGAGGCCCATAGTATAAATAGAAACAGATCGTATTTATGGGATAGGATGCAATATTTTTAGGTAGTATTTGTGAATTTGTTGACACATGATTTTTTGATGACACTCATGATTTATTAAGACTGCAGTACAGAAACACTAAATCTGTTTTCTGCTTTGGACAAATCACTTAATCATACTGATTCATGGCACCCATAGCTAACGAGGAGAGTCTCTTACGCTAAACTCATCACCCAAGCAAGCTTTGCCTTGCCAATCAGGATGGTGCCAGGAAAGTGCAAATACCAAATATTATAGGCATTGATAGCTGGTGTAGCAATAAGGATTGTCTTGATTATTGCGTACTTCCAAGAGAGAGCAGAAACTTGTTTTGACTTGCAAATAGAATAAACCTGTCATAGCTGTGATAGGAGTCACCCAGGCTGGCAAGAAGTAAGGCTTTTTTTTTAGGCCTCTTTAATAAACTGGTACAGTGAGTGTGGTGGTAAAGTCTGTGGGAAATTCTGCTGATCAGACCCCCCCTTTGTTCTCCAAATTTCCAGATTTCCCAATCTCTACTCATTTTAACTCAGTGCCATTCCAGCTCTACACAGCACTTTCATGTCTACCAGCCCACTGTACTCACAGGGGCCTTGGCAAGTCAGACCAAAAGTTCTGCAAATACAAAACCTAACCCACAGCCCCAGGTATTTGCTGGGCTGGAACCTTTTTTTGCTTTGCAAATTTAATGCTACTTCCACATGTCAAACCCAGGGCCAGACCCAAGAGCAGTGCTTGCATTGTGTGCTGGAAACAGTGTGAACTTTAGGGAAGAGCCCACTTCTCTAGAAAGGAGCACAAGGTGCAGATGCCTGCAGCTGTGATGATGGCAGCTCTCTCAGTTAAACCACACTATTCTGATGCTCCTCAACTCAGATAACCGAGTTGAATTCAATCACGGAGAAAGGGCATTGATTTACTTAATTACAAATCCAGACCGCATCCACAGAACTGAATGTCCCAGAGAAATCCTGCAAGAAGATGTTGTCTCAACACGGAACTATGGAAAAAGCAAAGACTTCAGCTGAAGTCACTTCTACAGATAGCAAAACATTCAGGATAATGTTATACCTTGCTTTTCAAACTCAAAGCTAAAGTAGGCAATAGTTGTGCTACCCCCAAACTGTTCACAGCAGCTAATAAGGCAAGAAAACATGAACCTGTAGGGCCTTTATAACAATACATTTGTGTACAACAAAGTGAAATCTGAAGAGCCTCTCCCATCTCAAAGCAAGAGCCAGTGCCAATGCAATTGCACCACTGATCAGGACAGCTTAAAAGAAAAAGGGGAAAAATAAAAGTCCAGAAAGAGATCTGGGTAAAGAGAGAAATGTAATGATTTCCTTCTGCGTCAGTCAGCAGCCCAATACCTGCGGGATGTAAAGCACCATTCTGCAAGGATAGAAAAGTTGTCAAGTAGTGGGGAACTTGGTTTTGACATCACACATCTGCCTGGAGACAGATGGGACATTTCTGCACTCAGAGCCTCCTGCCCAACTTGGAGAAGCATTACGATGGCGTAACGTCGTTACCAAACCGGGCTGCAGTGAGTGCAGCACTGAGCAGCGACTGCTTAACCCCAGCCAATGCCCTGCACCTGCAGGGTTCAAGCTGGTCTGTTTCTCCTCAACCCTTTCCTCATCTCATTTCTTAACATGTAGGTTACACAATTATTCAGCTGCAAACCAGTTTTGTTTTCATTTTAGCTTACACAACTTGCTTGTTCTCTTTAAACAAGAAAACAAGGTAGTAGTGTTATTTTTTAATAACTTTCCTTGAAATATTAATAATAAGCCAGAAAATTCCAGGGAACAGTTAGTCAAAAATGAGAAGGTTTGGTGACCATGCATCAAAGGGAAGCAGGATTTGCTTACTCTGTCACTTCATGTGTGTGATTCACAAACCGCTTTATGAGAAGAAGAACGATTTAGGAATCACTCAAGTCCTGACATAAAACCAAACTAATAGCAACAACCCAATTTCCATGAAAACAGGCTGGTCTCCAAAGCTTCTGCTGAGACCAGACAGCATTGTGCTTGCAGTTTTCCTTTCCTCTTCAAAGCAGGTAGAACCAGGAATGTTCTATGCCTCATGGCAAGCTCTAAGATGTGGTATGAGACTTTCAGATGAGGGAGTTTTGCATTACTCCCTGAACATTTCGCACTACAGCAGCAAGGGGAGCAGCACAGGCATAGCTGAAACAAAGAGATGGACTGAGAGACAGAAAATGGATTCTGCAGCATTATTCAGTAGGATGGGGAACTGAAAGGGCAACTAAACCAATGAGAAAGAAGATTCAACTGCAGTCCTGTGAGACTTGCACTGAGAGAACAGCCCCGCCTGGTGTCCAGGCCCTTTGCCCATTGAAGGGATCCTCCAACGCAAACGTATTACAAGCAAGAGATGAAGGCCAAAGACACTCCAGGACTTGCTCACAAGCAGCAGCACAGCCCTCCCTGTCCCTGTGAGGTCAACACGTGAAGGAAAAGCAAAGGTGAAACCAAGTTTGCTGCTGACAGCAGGCTATAGGTCATCCTTCCATTTCACTGCGCAGGCCACTGTCAGCACTCTCTCTCGTCATAGATTTGTTAAGATTAGAAAAGACCACTAAATTCACCAAGCCCAACCATCAACCCACCCCTACCTGCCCACATCCCCCTGTGCCACATCCCCATGGCTCTTTAACACTTCCAAGGGTGGTGACTCCACGATCTGCCTGGGCAGCTGTGCCACTGCATCATCACTCTTTCAGAGAAGTTTTTGTTAATAACGAACCTGAGCCTCCCCTAAACAACAAGGGGATGCTGTAGAATGGCTGGAAGTGGGATGGGAGGAGGACTTGCAGCTGATGAAGGCTGCAGATTGCAGGAGATGAGACTGGATTTCTCCCCCATGGAGGCAGGCAGCAGTGCTCAGCACAGACAGCAGCAGCACAAGGCACCTGGTAGGCAGGCAGCATTTAGCACTTCAAAGCCTGCCTTCCTTTTGTGACTCCTACCCCAACCTGATGTATTTATAGCATCAGCAAAACCCCTCCTGCCCAGGTGCCCTGAAAGGGATCATTATTATCATCTGTCTTGCCAGAAAATTACACGGCATGTTAAAGGCTTTCCTACTCCTGAGGCAGGATTAGGGCTGGTGAGAGCAACGCAGCCAGTGGGAAACGTCAGAGCCCCACTGCTGGGAGATGAGCCCCGAGCTGGGCCACGTGTCCCTGCGTGCAGGTAGGAAGGCAGCCAAGCACAGCCACCTGCACACAGCTGCTGCTTTCCCGGGTGGCAAAGCTCAAACACAGGGCCAGAGCCCCACGGGACAGGGCACAGCCGGCCGCAGCGAGGGCAGCACAGCCGGCCGCAGCGAGGGCAGCACAGCCGGCCGCAGCGAGGGCAGCACAGCCGGCCGCAGCGAGGGCAGCACAGCCGGCCGCAGCGAGGGCGGCACAGCCGGCCCCGCTCTGGTCAAGCGACCGAGCCAAAAAGCAGCTTGAAATCATGGCTGCCTGGTGCACTGCTTCTGCAGAGACAGTGGGGTGGGGTGGAAGGCTGCAAGGAGGGCAGTTTGTTTCCCTCTCTGAGACAGAAAACATCAAAGTTGCCCTAAAAATGAAAATCTTCTGGACAGACACTCAGTGTGTTTAAAAAAAAAAAAAAAAAATCAGTTTCAAAGCAGTCTTTCCGAAGGTCTTTCCTGAACACAAAAGGGATAAAGACATGTTATATGCAATGGAAAAACACTGCATGCCTGGCATTTAGCATTTTTCACCTGTGACCCAAGACTCATGTCTATTTAACTCCCCGATTTAATCCGACAACACGTCTCAGGAAGAAAAAACCTTTCAGAGTTCGGAAAGAGTTGGAAAAAACTAAAGCCATGCTCAACACTTCCCCTTCCCTGGAGAGATAGGAGTGCTGCTTGCCCTTTCCTGACGATAAGCATATCCTGGTGGTTAAAAATACATTTGCTCTTACCGTAAATTCTCCATCAGCCAACTCCTTCAGCCCGGCCCACAGTGTTGGGGTTCACAATTCCTCGGAGACCACATGTGACAGAGCCCAGCTTGCACGAGTCCAAACACACTGGAGAAAAAGTAAAAATAACAGGTCTGATCCAGTGGCCGTTGCCTTCACCTGGAGCAGCAGCCACAATCTGTCAGCGCCACTCATTACCTGCTCCCTTCCCTATGGAATCTGCATTTGTTTTGACTGACTTTGCAGCAGCTTCCAGACAAAAGGTGAAGGATACAAATTTTGAACAGCAATTCATTCTTCAGTTAGTTTGACAGTTTCCAGTGGTCATCGTGCCAAAGGGCCGATTAGAAACAGCTTAGCAAGAAGCAAGGCTCCTTTGCTCGATCTGAGTTGCTTGAGAACAGGAGCCAGCTACCTGCTCTGCAAAACACTGCGCTGCCAGCTGGGTGCTCTTCCTCCCCATAACACCTCTCTTCTTCACCTGGAAACCTTGGCCTGGTGGAAACCTGCTCTGATGCCTGGGCTCTGCAAAGAACACAGATGGCACCTTAGTGACACAGAGCCCAGCACTGCAAACCCAAGGCTGCCTCCCTCCCCGGTGTCTCCCCAGCAGCTCAGATTGCAGCCGCTCTTGCTGGCTGTGCCATGTCCCCTAGCACACTCCTGCCAGGAGAAAGCCAGTGAGATGCAGCCTTCCCAGGTCAGGATAAAAGCTCCTTTCTGCCAACTA
This sequence comes from Tetrao urogallus, assembly GCF_951394365.1. Taxonomy (NCBI): domain Eukaryota; kingdom Metazoa; phylum Chordata; class Aves; order Galliformes; family Phasianidae; genus Tetrao; species Tetrao urogallus. The sequence continues at coordinate 4,421,065 of NC_136825.1, forward strand.
CTCTCAACTGTGGGCATCAGACCTTTCCTGAGGGATTGCATCACGAAGTCCCAGGTCCTGTTGTGACACGTTTTGTAGGTGAGGAAGTACAGAGGCCTCGTTCCCCTGCACTGGCAACTTCAGCTAAATATTTGGAGAACATTTTGATAAAGGAAGTTTTTCTGGATTTGTTTTGTGTTATTTTAGGAAGAAAGTTCAGGGGGATAAAGAGAAATTTCATCTCATATTTGCACTGTGCACAGAAATTAAAGGAAATCAAGCAGCAGCCTTCTTCCCCCCAGACAGCATTCCAGGCTGTGGAATCCAAGTTCACCCTCCTCCGTTTCCAAGAATCAGTAAGACAGAGGAGATACAGCAGAGCCCATCTGCACAGCCACGACCACGGGAACACCAGCAAAAGTAGTAAACCAACACCAGCTTCCCTATCACGTTTGCACTGGAGGCCTTGGGCTCTCTGCACCAGTGTGGCTGGCAGTCCAGGACCTGTGCTTCACTTTGGTACGGCTCTTACGCAACAGACGGAGGCTTCCACAGAGCAAACATAGCTACCTTTCCTTCCTATCCTACACCATCACCTTTTAGCCTGTACAGCACCCATTTCTGCAGTGTTCTGGAGCTTTCTCACTTCCCTCAGCCAGCCCCACACCTCGGATTTCGTATCCCACCTACCTCATGTTTGACCTTACCTCCATGTCTCTTCATTTAAGAAAAAGCAGGTGGAGCTCTTGGTGAAGTCGTGAGTTTTCCTGAAGACGAACGTCACGGCAGTGCTGAGTTCCCTGCTCCTGTTGTACTCCCACTCGTAGCCCCCACAGCTGTGCCCCCCTTACTCAGCCCACAGCCTTTGCTCCAGGAAGCCGTCTGGCATCTCATAAAGCTCAGCTCCCTGGGCTCCATGAGTTTACGTACGCATGCCATAGTGCAACTGATGGCTGCTGAGTATCTGGCAGCCCTGGAACGAGCACTCTGTACCTGTCCTTGGGAGCTGTTCTGCTTCAAATATTTTCCTCCTCTGTTTTCAAAGGTCTCATGAAAGCAGCAGTGCTTGAAGAAGGCTAACAAAGGCGACTGCAGGGGAGGATGAAGACCTTCAAGCAATGGTCCAAGCTTTTACAGGTGAGCAGAAGCCTCTGCCCTCAGACGCTGCCCCTGGAACGGCCATCAGGACTTGCTGTCACCAGCACTCACTGCCCTCACAGAGCCCGAGAGGGACCACTCCCACCTCTCACTTTATTTCCTTCACCTTTCCTCATTCATTTATTTCCTGTGGGTTTTCCTCTTTGATTAAATTTCTGGTATGTAGCACGCTCAATAATAAAACAGCTAACTCATGGGAGATGGAGGATATTTATCAAATCTACTGCATTTCTTTCATTCCTTGTAAGACCTTGAGAGACAATCCTGAACCACGTTTTTCCTTTCTTTTAAAAACAGAAAGAAAAAAAATCATACGAGCAGTTGACAAGTTTTCAAACCATCAATGTTTTATTTGGTTAGTTTATTAAACACCTTTAAGACAATTAATTTTGGTCTGTACCCTTCTAGAAAATAATTCAAGTTCTGAACAAACCTCCAATACATAAAGCAAAGTTACTTTACCATACGCAAATTTCAGATCAAAATACAGCACTCTGTTTTCTTACATTTATAAAACCCGGTCAAATACAAACGACATTAAAAAAGATAAAACACTTCCACTGATCCTTGGTACAATATTACAGCACAATTTGCACAGTGGCCACTAAGTCTCCAAAGCACAATTCAAACACTTTAAGAAGGGAACCTCCCTTTAGTCACCCAACATCATACCGAACACGTAAACAAAGCGAGTGCTACTTCATCCAGGGAAATTCTCACGTCCCTTTTTGTGTGTTTGAGCCACAAAGCCGTTCTGCAAGTCGTGTTACGGGTGTGTAAGCAAACAGCTTTCTGCTTCGCTGTTACAGCTTTACGTGCCACCACTCCATGAAAACAAACGGGTGGAGGTGGGCCAGACTCTGCACTGGGCAATTTATGGCAACTAAAGTAAACCAATAAGCATGTTTATTGTGTTTGCTTTTTTGTAAGAACAAATCATAAGTCTCTTAAAAACCAAAATCAATACCGAATGATCTGTGGGTACAACTTGAGGAACTGCCTTTTTTTTCATCTTCACGACATCTAACAGACACAGAGTGCTTTCAATTGCTGAGTCTGTTCCATTTCAAGACCCATTGTTTCAGCAACAGGTCAAAGTGCCATCAAAATTGCACATTTTTTTTCCAATTATGAAAACATACAGTAGCATGCAGTGTTTGTTTGCCCAGAAGCTTGCACTTACGCTCACCTATGAGCAATATGGCACCTCTCATTAAACTGCACTGAGCACAAATCAAAACACATACTGAGAATGACGGAATGGAGGCATCAGATGACAACCATCCCCAGGAAGTTGACTTAGCAAACCTTACAATCACACCTCGAGAAAAGAAAGTAAAATCAGAGCACAAACAGGAGGGTCTGACATACCCAGCTCAGGCCAGAGCTGCATAGGCAGCGAGGCCATTGCACACGCGGCGCAGCACAACTCCACAGGTATTTCTGCCCCTCGGTTGTCCCCCACCCTCCCCCCCAATGCACAAACATTACTTGCAATCCCATCATAAGTTTCATTATTTCAGCCTCAGTGAAAATGTGCACGTGTCCAAATGGAAAACACAGACCGACGGACCTGTTTTGGTCTTCTCCCTCCCCCAAGCTCCCACCAGATCCATTAGGATACCACACACATTCAGAACTTATTCCTATCTGGTAACATCAGTTTTATCCCAACAAAATGAAGGAGAATTGCATACTGCATAAAATAGCACATATTTAATAATGCTTATGTAAACACTATAGGATGGAAAAATAATATTAAAAAAGCATGAGTGAGGTACAGCAAGAACTCGATTTGCTAACTTAGCCTTTTAAGTGCAATTGAAACACTGCATACTGCCCTTCTCACAAAAGTCTCTCCACAATTAAGCTACATTACTGGGATTATTCCCTTACAGCTACATACTCATGCTGTAACTCCTTACATTGATTAATGCAAATAGTTACGGGGCAAAAATTAATTCACAGGGTTAATTAAAGTTTTTGCAGTATTTAAAAGGAATGGTTGCGAAGGGATCAACCATGGAAAATGTGGTAATGCACATTTTAAAAACATTTCCAATAATTTTAACACAGAACAGCAAATAGATTTTGAAAAATGCATAGAAACCCTGTCAATATAAAAATCCCCACTAAAATTGCACAACTAAACAATTTTAATCTAAATATTTTATGTGCTTTTCCTATAAAGGCCACTTTGACATACAAATACAAAAAAATTTACAGTTTTTCCCCAAAATAAATAATTTGTTTCTCAATTAAGAATACTGAGTATGGAAGCATAACGAACTTCTCGCAGACCAACTGCTCACTGCGTTGGCTGCTTCCAAAGAAGAAAATCGCCACACATTCTCAATTACCCAAAGAAATAAAACACCACCTTCAGACTTGGTACTTCCTAGTGCTATGAAGAGCCTGGGGTTAGGGACGGAGAGGTTCTGGACCCCTCACACCGTATGTGCTAGGGAGGGAATATACACAGATGTCTGAAGGGAGATTTGCTGTTTCCCAAGTTACGGAAGAGATGGGAATTAGGGAAAATAAATAAAGGTCAACCTGAATTAAAGAGACAAAACAGTAAGTGGAGTTAGGAAGGAGACGCAGTACGAGGTACCACGGGGTGAGTAAATGCCACGTGTGAGTGAACTGCTCAGAAGGAGGCACGTAGAGGTGAGAGGACATGACAGAGACGAGCGACTCGTGGGACGCAGGACCAGGGGAACAGCACACAGATTGAACAGGGGCAAGAGGAACACAAGGAACAACCTGCACTGGAAAACGGATGCAATGGGAGAACAAAGGATTTTCAACAGTGCTGACCGCGTGAGCATTTATCCCTGAACGGTGATGGAAGCAGCAAAATCAAACGCGCACATACATGCACAAGCAGTGGAAACAAAACAACTGGATTTGAGACATGACAGGTATTTGTCACTGTAAGCACCAGCACCACAACAGGACAACATGGGGGACGTGAGCAAGTCAGACCTACCTGGAGTGTGCAGCACACGAAAAATCCTACAGCAAAGAGATGCAAACACTGTGAAATGGCCCCAACTGACCCAGTGGGTGAGCTGCACTGGTGGATTTACAAGACAAGCTCCAACTGCAACAACACGAGACTGACGGGGGGGGGGGGGTACACTGTGACACCATGCCATTCAGACTCAGAACATCCAGCAAACCAGACAGAGAGAGGCAGGAGAGAAGGAGGAAAACCAGAGCACACAAGTTGATTGCGACAAAGAATTCTTGGGCAGCCATTTAGTACAAGTTCTTCTAACCTTGGACCAAGGACTGGGTTAGGAAGGACACAAGAGCCGTGCTTCTTCTGTACGAGCAGGAATCCCGCTCTCTGGGGCTCTACGTTGCATAGTTTGACTGAAGCCAAAGAGCACTTCTTATTTTTCCCCACTTTTTCACAGAAGAGACACTGCACGCTCAGGTCAGAGCATCCCAAGGCCTGGCCCTCAGCAATGAATGGGTTTGTTTTTGAGGTAACGCAAAGATTTGGGGATAGGCACATCAAAAAAACAAAAAAAAAAAAAAAAAAAAAGCAAAAGCTCATTCCCACACAGGACAGAAAGACACAGAGAACACATGCATATAGAAAGCCTGTAATAGCAAACATCCATCGCACAGTAGTCAAAGCGTGACAGCTGGATGACGGCAGTAAATCGAGCTGTCCCACTGCATGCCAGCAATGGCAACCAACGAAAGTGAGAGTTTCTACCACAACACACTGACATTTCTGTAGAAAAGGCAACAATAAATTCTGACCATATCCTGGCAGTCGCTAATATCTTACATCTGACAGAAGGCTGAGCCTTCACGAGCAGCAGCAGAGTGCTTGGAATGGCATGACACCCCATCATCCTCCTATTGCCTGGCTCATGGAATACAGGTATCATTAGCTGTTAATCAAGGCGGTTATTTCATTCTCCTATGCTAAAATAAAAATATTTTCATAGTACAAAATTATACTGAATACATTAGTCAGCATTCACCTGTGTATTTTAATTTGTTAGTCCAATTCTGCAAGATTCCTAGGACTCAATAAAGCAACATACAGAGGCAAAACTCTGAAGGCAGAGCACTCATCTGAATAATGGTACTTTGTTTTAATTTTGCCTTCAAAAGAAAAATCTCAAACTGTCAAGGCTGCTGCTTCAGGCCATTAAATGCTAAGTATACAAAGAGGGAAGCGATTACACGTTTGTTTATTTAATTAAACAAAAAGAAAAAAACCGGGAGCCAGGCATTCCCAGGCTACTGAGATCTGTACTCATCCACCCTGCAGAAAAGGCTCCAGAGCCTCCAAGCTTTCAGATTTCAGTGCACTAAGAACTCCTTGGATCTCTGCTAACAAAGCCCAAAAGCCTTTCCATCCTCCCATGACATGAGGGCAGCGCGGACGCTGTAATTCACTGAACAGCCACCACAGTGCCAAGCTGCTAATTCCAGAGCCTCCTGCTTGGTACAGTCATCAGAAGCACCAGCAGCCCCTTCTTTCAGCCTATTTGCGTGCCCAGTACAACACTTGCTACATTCACCTCAATGTTAGCATGAGCTGCCACGAAACGTTTCTGCAGAAGAGTTCCTGTGCAGCATTCCTTCCTTTTGTCTCGACAGAAAGGAAAGAAAGGCAGCCCTTTCCCATTACACCTTGCATTATTAAGGCCTTCTGCTGTTAGGAAGCTGTCTAATGAAAACGGATTATTTGTTAAGAAAGCACTGAGTACACGCAAACAATAAAAGCACAAACAAAAGCTGAAATCAGCTTACATTGTTGCTTTGTGGAGCCAAGCACAGCATAACGAAATCAAAAGTATGTTAAAGCAGCACCTTCAGAGGCAAAAAGAGGGAAGGGAGGGAAGCTTTTTTCCCCTAAAATTCTTCAAGCTAAGCAAAAACCTGCACGCTTGAAGGTCCCAAAGAAATGGATAAAAATACAACCCTGGGTATGGCAGGTTGGTGTTCATTTGGGCAGCTTTTCTCTGCAGATCAGTAAATGGGAAACCCCATGTAAGCCCACATTTCGCATTACAGAACAAACTGCGAATCTGTTAGGAAAACAGAGGCTCCAGCTCGGAGGCAAACCAGCACAGAACAGAGGCAGAGCAAAAACCCAATCCGCCTTTAGAAACAGCTGACATCCCTATTTTGAGTTTTCTCTTTATAAAAATCACCAGGTCAGTCTTTCAATTGCTTCTCTCATTTACAAGTATAATAGTTACTTTCAAGTCATAATTTTTATTTACTTTTACAGCAGCTGCAGGTCAACCTTGGTCTTTTCGTTACAGAAACATGCATTTAAAATGAAATTAAAGTAAACTGTCCTTGGACAACGGCATCACTCTGCCCTGCTTCGTGTTTGGGTCCAGGTTTTCACTGAAGGACAAAATGCAATGTAAGAAAAGAAGAGGATATGACAAAGTGCAGGAAGGAAAAAATAAAATGAGGTAGCTGGGAACAGGGGCTTCCCCCCTATGGACCAAAGGCAAACGTGTGCCCAAAAGAACAGAGTACACACGGCGTGATACACATGTCCCACATCAAGGATTGCTCACGGCAGCTCAGGTGATGATTAACCTGCAGACAGCACCAGCTTGATGAGCAGCCGTTTTATCATCTGTTAGCCACAAGCACTGAGCAGGTTGTCAGGGGACGCCAAGACGTGCAGAAAGCAGCAACAGCAGCACCGAGTTTGTGCAGACCGTCTCTGACCCACCAAAGCATTTCTGAGTGATCATCTGCAAAAGCACTTGATCCAAATGGAAATTTGGGACAAGGGTGAAATCAAAGGCATGCTAGTAAGACTGAAAGACGGAACAACCAAGGCCAGGAAGCAGTAGTGCACTGAGGGCATGCACAGGAACCCAGATGTTTTGGGTCAAGGCTTTGGCTGGGCTGACCCTCAGACAGCCTCTCAGGCACCAGGCCTGACACATCCCAGCCCTGCTTCCCAACAGCAGAGGCAGCAATGGGCAGCATCACCCCAGCTCTGTGCCACAAAGAGCCTCGTCCCATCGGATGAGTACAGCTAATGCAATAAAAAAAAAAAAACACTGACACTTTATTGTTCCCTTTCCTCACTGCTTACCAGGCAGTATTAATACTACCCTGAGATGCCCACAAGAACACAGCTCACTGTTTAAATCAATCAAACTAAGGTGCTGACAGAATATCAAAAGTTGCAAAATGTCACCTCTAACCCTTAGATACAGAAAGCTTCAATTGGGAGAAGCAAAACTTTAGGTTTGGGAAGCCAGAGAGAGGAAGAAATGCTCAAAATTAGCTGAGCAGGTGTTTGTCCATGCAAACAAAAGCTAGAACAGATCTCAGCCGCTGTGAGCAATCCTGAAGAGTCCTTTGGAGTAATTTAAGACCTGTTCTCAAAGAGTTTATGAGAAAGCACCACTTGCAGGGCTACCCTTCAGCTCCCTATCAGGACAGAACTTCCACACAGCTTCAGGGAATGTCTGTTCAACACGACCACCCTGCCGTGCCCTGCAGTGCACCGTTTCACTTATTCCAAGATGGAAACAGGCTTTGCTTTTTAAGAAATGGTGAAACACGTGGCAGATGAGAACGCTTTCCCACTTTCACGCACAAATTAATTGAACAGATGCTGCCAGGCTGAAGCTGTAGCGTGTAGATCATTAAGCTGAGACATTCAAGAAGAGTCACAGTGATAAGTCTTTACAGCATACTGCCTACCCCATGCAAAAATGTAGGCTTTCCAAAGTGGCTCCTGCTTTTTAATCAAGTGCAATTTTGTTCCACAGTGTTTTTGATTTCTGTTCCGAAATGCACGCAGGCGGCAGCACACTGACAATGCAGACAGGCAGGAATGATGCTGTAAAGGCAGCCTGCAGTACAGCCCACCTTAACAACATCCCTCAGGTTGTGACTGGGGCTAGGAGCACAGATGGAAGAAACTCGCCCTTGACAAAACCAGAGGACATCCTAGCATCAACTGACGAGACATGAAGAAAGGAAGACAAAGGGAAAAAAAAAAAAAAGGGCAATACGTGGTGATTCAGAAGCACCCAGCATTAAAAAAAAATACATACTTGTGTTTTATCAGTAACATAATAGATGTTCCTTACAGCAGGGATGCTTCTGTCTATCCTATCATTGTAATCAAATCCATCAGCTTTTACAGGCCTACGGTACAGCCTCATTGCATTACAAACATTCAAGGGCACAGGTAGGCAATGGCATTGAGCACGTTCATTTACTGAGGTGCTGGGCAGGTGTGCAGCAGCCACACGCAAATCCTGCACAGATAGTGAGCAGTGAGGTTTAACTGCTTGCACTGAGAAGTTCCAGACTTTCAGCACATTATTTCAAATAACCTTTAAACGCTTTTCCTAAACAAGCCTGACACATAGATGACAACTTCTGGAACTACTGAGCAGCTATCCTGAATAAGCTATTAAAAAAAAATTTTGTATCACAAACAAATTTACACCATTATCAGCTGTTGGTAGCAGGTTATTGTTTAATACCCCATTACTATAAATAGCTTCTAGCAGATGTTCATCTAATTCATTAGGCACTTAGAATGGTTTTAATGCATTGTTTCAGGGTACCTGTTAATAAGGAATGGAGAAAACTGGTTACTGGAGCACAGCAACATAAGGCTGCAGTTCCCACAGGACACAGCTGACTGGGGTTGTTGCTCTGAAGCCTGGTTGCAATCCCTCCCATTTGAATAAACATAAAAAAAAAAAAAAAGAGAACCAAATCATAAGATGACCTGTCAGTAACATTCACAGCACACAGATGTCATCTTCACAGCAGTGCTTCACCCTCATCTTACTGGCTTTACACTTTATATCTCCCAGTGAGCTTCACTGGCCCAGCTTCTCCACCTTCAGACATCTCTCCTCCCTTTTCTTGCCAAAGTGCTACAGAAAAGCAGACACACCCAGCCCAGCTCAAGGCTCCAACAGCAGACAAGAACAGCAGCAGATGGCAAATATCAAAAGGCTACAGCATCAGTGACTGCAGCACAGGCCCCAGCTCAGCCTTCAGCAGGAAAGTACTCTGAGTGAACACAGAATAAGTAGCCTCTGCCTCAAAAAACAAGTATGCACATAATTAACACCACGCTCTGAAAAAGCTGGTTAATTACTCCAAGAGAACACAAACCCTAAAACCTTGATGCTTATTACAGGAAGGATCCATGCCCTACATCAAATAAAAGTCTTTTGAAAGCTTCACTGAGCAGCACAAATCACTCCTCGGTTAAAATCTGAAGTATGCCCGTGTCCTTTGCCATATCCACATCGCCCCAGAGACAACCTTCCTCCTGCAAATAAGATTAATTCAACTGAATTGTACTTTACCCAAGTATTTATCATTTTAAATATTAAAACCTATTGTCAGCTGCCATTTATTATACACTTGCATGGCATCAGTGCTCTAATAGAGAGCAGTGTCCGCATGCACCACATGGAGTGATGGCTGAAGGCAGCTGTGAGGAGTAACACAAAACTGCAGAACAGTACTTAAAAAAAAAAAAACCTAAAGATCTACAGTGTTTTAAGTAACATTCATTTAAAAAAAAAAAAAAAAACAAAAAAAAGAACCGCTACTCTTTTCTGGAGCACAGTGAGTTTTCAGCACCTCCACACAGAACAGAAGAGTTGAATTACTGCTATACACAGAGGAAACAGAAGTTTGGCACTTGTAACAACTACTGTTTGTTATTGCATCCTGCACTTGGCATGGCAAATGTGCATCACCAAAACCCAGGCAGGCAGTACAGACAGTGCAGTTACTGAGCTCACCAGAGATGCTGCAGCCAAAGCAGGGAAAGCACTCCCTAAACCCTTCGCTTCTCATTCTTCTGCATTTACCAAGTCACGCAGGCACAAAAAATACTGCACAAAAAAATTAATTAAGCTGCCTGATGCTCTCTGGAAGGAGAGCTGGTAAGAAAGCCAGGCACTTGGGAGCTCTGATGGAAACACTTGTACCTTCAGCAAGAAGTCTGACTCAGAAGCAGACGCTGCGACACGCAAGTTTTGTGCTGTCAAACACCAAAGAGATGCAAGCCTGTCTGCTCTCACCATTGAGCCGGCTTGGTAAGTTTGCCTATCGTGTAATCTCACGTTAATTTGAGTTTAATTTAAAGATGAGGCACTGTCAAAGCTACTGAAAGCCACTTGACCCAAACAGTTGAGCTGATATAGCGTTTCCACAAAAGTGAAAACTTGAGGAATAGCTGAATTATCTAAAGATGTGCAGACCTTGCTGCAGTCCGGAACAGCGCAGAGCACAAGGCCCTACACAGGATATCCCTTTTTCAGCTTAGGAAGAGGATGAGAGTTGGAACCCCAGGGCTGGAGAGCAGTCCACACAGGACAGGTGAGCAACAGGAACCAGGCCAGGAGTTCTGTTACCCAAAAACAATCTTTCATACCGAGGAAAAAGAATAAAAGTCTTTTATTTTTGGGAGGGGGACAGTGGTAGGAAGTGGAGCAAGGGGGGAAAAGAAACACCACCATGACTCCTGTCTTCTGCAGCCTTCACTCCATCACTGGTGGCTTTCTGTTACAATTACCAGTTTGTCCAACCCTATCACAGTGAAGGGGAAAAAGCCACACCTGCAGTGTTGCCCAGCTGCTGTGCAGGACCATGCTGGGCTCAATCCAGGATACAGCCACCCCAAACCTGCAGTGGTGAACACAGTGTCAGGGGGCACAGGGATGAACATCCTGGCCCCAAGAACTTCAGCACTACGGCTGCCTGCTGCCGTGATCCCCAGAAAGCAGCACAGTGCCCAGGCAGCTCATTGAGAGGACGGCTCAGCAAGTTACCTGTGGGGCAACCGTGCGGATTTATGAAGGCCGATTCAAGCTGGAAGGAATTGAGCTGGACTGGCTATCAAGAGCACCATGCCAGGCAAGGACAACTTAATATATTGTTACTAAACTGCCAAATCATTAGAAAACTCCTGGATTGCAAGCTGAGAAAATGCAGGAGCTGCCTCAGGCGTGGCTTGGCCATCCTGTGCAGGGGAGGCAGGTGCCAGGGCAGCACAGGGGGCTGGGTGGCAGCACCTACAAATGAACCCAGTTCAACCCTGTGGCTCAGGAAGCTGGTCAGTGCCTTCCAGTCAGTACTTCTGGAATCAAATCCTCCCTATCAAGCCAAACATCTCTTCCACCTTGCACAGAGACCAGCCATCCACCTTGCACACCATCAGCAGTACAGCACGGCTCTCTTTAGGAAAGCAGGGCCCTGTTTTCCAGGCCCAGCTCCAACCAGGGGCACAATTTCACATTCCCAGAGAGGCAGCGGTCACTGAGCATGCCAACTGACACCAACTGACACTTCCCACCTTCCTCTGTGCCCAGCGGCTCTCCAGGAACCGCTCACTAACGTAACACAAAACCACAACACGCAAACATTTCCAGGCAAGGCCAACAAAGACAATTTTGAGATCTCAGGAGCGCCTACATTTTTGCCTTGAGAACGTACCTGAAACTCAAGGCGCAGGTGTTGGCACAGGGTTGGTCCCTGACCTCCAGCCACATGCTAGGAAATAAAGTTAACTGTTTCAGGTGAAGAGACTTAAGCTTCTCGGTCAAATCTAGCTGAGCACATTTGCAATACAGCTCGGTTACAGCAGAACTGCTTGCTTTATTTACCTTTACAAAAAAAAGTAAGAATACCTACTGTTAATCCTACTTCAACTGTAAACATTTGTTCAATAACTTTAACCACAAAACACTGCTAATGTATATATGATTTGGATTTATTATGTGCATTTATTACTTAGGCCTTCTGGACACTAAATGCCCTCAAGTGTACTGGGGAGCTACAGGGACTCAGGAGATAGCAGCCTGCAAAAGTCTACATACAGTTTCTGAGAGTTTTCTAAGCACTTAGAAAACCAAGTTCAAATACTTAGAAACATTCAATCACTTTTGAATACAGGATCTCAGCACTTTGCCTAAGAAACAAAATTAACATGAAATTTTTGAAGAGGGGAGATTTTATAGATAAGCCAACAGCACTCGATTTATTTCACATGATGGCTGAAGATGGAAACAGTGGTTCACATTTCTGTAGTAAAGCATTATATATAAATTTAAAACCTAAAGACTATATATACACACATATCAAGTTCACCGCAATGCATAAATATATAAACTTTTTTAATATGCCATCTAATAGAGGTCAGAAAATCGATGTCTACAGTTCAAGTTTTGCAGCACTTCAGCATTGTAAAAAATAAAAAATAAATAAATAATGGCCAACAGATTGATTGCTGCCCTCTTTTGTTGCCTTTTTTTTCCCCCACCCCTTTTCTCAGAACCGGAGTAATTCCCACTACACATCAGCACTGTGGAAGGACTGAGCAAAAGCAAGTTTCAGAAAGCCTCGCCAAGGAACCTTTAGTTGAATGTAACTCTTGTGTGAGTTCAGGATTGTATTTCAGCAGATCTAAGGAGATTCAACAACAATGACAAAGGTTGATGCTAACACAACCGAGGGCAGATTGGTGTCTGAGGTCCATGAAGTTGCAGCATGGAAAGTACTGTACTTAGTTATAATACTGGTTGTACAAAATCTTTTTCTGAAGGGCAGGAGGCCTCATTTCTATTTCTACCTCTTTCATGTTATTACTTTTAAATAACCTTTAAATAACTACAAGTTGCATCCCACCCATCATAAACAACAGTGAAATCAAGAAGTGAGGTACAGTGTTCTACCAGCCCATCTTTACCAAGAACAGAAGTCAGTCGAAATCACTACTGACGTGAACACGACTCAATAGGAAATAAAATGCAAGATACTGAATTCCTCACTATAACCACACCGTAAAGCCCAGCTTTCAAAATCAAACAGCAGTAAACAAGACTCTGTGCCCTAGCATGGAAATCATTAGCACACCAACTTTTGATCCCAATTTAAAATAGCCATACAAATTTCCTGCAAGTGATAATACAAAAATCTGATTTCTGTGAAACAAATGTATCCTTGCCACATTTCACCTTTGCTCCAGAGATAAAATGTTTCTATAATCCTCAGTCTTATAAATAAAAAACAACATCCTCCTAGTTTTCAAGTGCCCTGAAGTAGGAAGGAACACAACCTATTCTCTTTAATTTCTCAAGCTTCGTTGTCTTCTACCAAGAGCAGCAGTCATCATGAACCATTCCAAAAACCATTTCCTCTTACTGCAAGGAAACGACCTCCAAAACCCCATGCAGAAACACATGCTGCCCATCTATATACCAGTTCATCAGGCTATCCAAAAGTCAGCATAAAAAAAGCCACAGTTTACTTCTCTGTAGTATACTGCATCCATTTTAGATTAGTCCATTTTAAATATATTAAAAATATTTTTAGGAATGAAAACATTGCAAATGAATGAAAAACATATGTACACACCACCACCATTTTTAGGCACAGACCTTAGCTTTGAGGAAGGACTCGGAGTGAAAGGTGCAACAACCAACGCCTCCTGTGGCATCACAGTCAAACAGCAGTCTTTGCAGTACACCAGGGAGGTTGGTTTTCATATAGTTTTCATAATATTCTGCATATTAGAGCTATCTGGTGCAAGATAGCACATTTGTTCTTATCGGTTCCCCCCAGGGGAAACGCACCTTAAATCTTTCTCTCTTTCCAATAAACTTCACCAAAGGAATACCAGCTCCCACCAGTTCCAGACACAGCAGATCTCCTTCAATAACACACTGTAAAGTCCAAATGGTTACGACTGAAGGTGTTTCCTCGATCCCCCCTCGTTTTCCCCCTCTTCTTTTTAATGTTTACGTAAGTTATTTGTTCCCGAAACAAGAACTGAGACTCAAGCTTTTTAAGCATTTAAAACAAAAACAGTTACCATACCAAAGCACAGCATACAGTGTAAGTTTCAGTTGTAATTTCTCAGCTTTTCCTTTATATAGAGCTACATATGGTGGACTGCGCAGAACTCTTCCAGTCTCCTCCACTGCCAGCACACGGATCATGGGGAAGGAACGCGGATGCGGAACAAGCCCTGCTGGAGCTGCAGTCGGAAGAGCTTGCAGTTTGCAATCCTCAAGGCTGCACAGCCAGTACGGCGAAGGTCCGACGGGAACAGCGGCTTGGTGCGCTGCCACGTCCCCGTGCTTCTCTTAAACTCCCTAACGTAGTCGTAATTCGTACCTAAACCCACATGTGGAGAAAGAGAGAAGAATGCTTAAAGACATACTGGACCCAGCAGCACATTCCACCTCTAATAACGGAGATGTGGGAACAAGAGCACACACAGGACTGCAGATCGGCTTCTGGATGCACTGCTGAAATCGTTCTCAAAAGGAAACTGTGACATTTCTTCTACCCGAATACACATCGCTTGGACTTTTGCTGTTCTATATTCTGCAGAAAGCCCTGTTTTACACACACACAGCCATAAAACATGTACTCTCTCAGACATCTTTTACAGCAGGGCCAGATGCTGACAGCTGTGTGGGAGGAGTACAAATGTGTTTGTCAGTACACCTGTGTGGTTAAGACTTAGAGGTAAGGGCCAATACCACAGCCAGGGACAGCAAAGGATGAGGGCCCAAAATGCAGAGCCATCTGCTTACTGCTGCAAGGATGGTGCAGCAAATGGACAGATCAATATGATGGGAAAGGCATTACAACAAAGGCAGGATGACAAAAGGACCAGCACAACAGAAAGGTGCTATGAGGAAAGGGAAGAAGATTGCTCACCTGTATCAGAAGATTCCAGGTTCACAGGGGAAAGCTTCACCAAGGAGGGATCTCCAGAAAGAGATCCTACCCAGTGGCAGTCAGCCCTTAAATGAGGTCTAAGAGGTGCAGCCAGGCTGCAGCCCTTCTGCTCACACAGCTGAATTGCCTTCACCTGCGCCTGCAGGGCTGACCAGGTTCTTTCCCCAGGTGCTCAATCAGTGGGTCAGGCCACGGCTCAACAGTTCTCATACAGATGGGATGAACAACCCTGGCACTAATTTTGTTCTCATATTTACATGAATGCATTAACAATCTCTTAGTCCTGATTTCTTCCAATCTTCAAGCAACAAATCAACCAAATGTTTACAGTGCTCAATTTCTTTTTGAAGAGGTACAGCAACAACAACAAACCACTATAAATCTCTCAACATCTAGCATTAACTCTCTGAAGACAACAGTAACAATGTAATCTGATCTATGATTACAGAGAACTGAAGTTCTAGGTTCTTATTCTACATGCATAATATTAAAAAAAAAAAAAAAAAGAAAAACATACTACAAGAAAATAAGCAGAAGTTATTAGTTTTAATTCTGACCTGTATCAAGATCTCCAATCACGTAAATGCTGGCTCCAATAGGCACAGCTCCATACACAAAAGAAGAGCTAGTTGGGATGCATAGGTTCTGGTCATTTAGATAAATCCACCTGTAAGAAAATAATAACAGAGAACTGCTGTATATTTGGTTTTTTTAATCTAGCACATTAAAAAAAAAAAATCCAGGTTCTCTTTCCAGCCACCATCCTCGAGTCAAAAGCAGAGCGCACAAGTGACTTTCTTTAAGAACTGCTGGGAACATTGTCCAGTTCAAGACAGTCCTGGCTCCTCCTAGCTGGGAAGCCCACACAGTACTGCTATTTGTCAAGTTCTGATGCTTCATGCTGAAGTTACTTTATTTCAGAATTGCTTCACTCTATAACCCAATCTGAAACAAATTCTTACACACAACCAGTAATCTTATGAAGACAGCAATCATGTAAGAGCCCTTTCTGCAACAGCTGCAACAATCAATTGTCCCTACAAAGACAACTTCAAGGAACTTTATCTTAAAAAATCAAAATCATAATTGTAATAGTCCACAGCACAGGAAATAACATGTTGCTATAGCAAGGGCTTGTCACGAAGCAATGCCTTCCCATGTATATTTCCTCAACTTCTTCAATTGCACATTATCAGCTACAAGAATCCCCTTGCCCAGTAAGAGGAATGCAGCGCTTGGCAGTGCTTCATTTTAAACAAGACATAAAGATTGGAACTCAAAATTGTAAGAGATTTGGAGACAGAAACGTCCTCACCTTGGAATTTAAAAAGAACTTCTCAATCAGGTATCAGGCTCTTCTCAATCACTTCCCAGCTCCTTCTGTAATCTTACAACTCTCCCGTGTTCCCATTTAAGATATTACATCTTAACACTACAACAGCCTGACCTTCCTACCAAGCAAAATACGCTTTTCCATGCTGAAACCTTTGGTAGCCAAGTGAGTACATACTCTTTACCCACGGTGGCCTTTAAGGATGTCCCCTGTCTGGAGCTGTCAGTTCCCTCTCTATGGCTTTGAACGAAATCTCTGCCACTGCACTTGAGCAGCTGCTGTCATAGTTACTGAAGACAATGCAAATTAATGATGCTTCAGGTGACCGCTCCTGGATCTTTCATTATTTAATAATTTAAAGAGAACAGGAAAGTTGGATAAGCCTTGCCAACAGCTCCACCTATTTCCAATCCCACACGTGGTTAGTTTGAGGGGAAAGTTCAGAAATATTCTCACAGCCGACCTTTGAAAATCCTGTATTGCCCTAACTCATGATTCAGAAGTAAGAAGCCTCCCTTCTGGCACCAAAGGAGATGCTGTTACACACCATTTGTCTTGGGACAGCTAATCCCTTAGTTTGGCTTTCAAAAGTTTCTCTCTCCAACTTTGTGTCTGTGCTATACAATAAATGATTGGGATTTTAGGAAAAGCATGGGAATGTCCTCTGCAGCTGTCGCAAAGGACAGCAACCAAACCATGATGAGAGGAAAGCGATCTTTTTCTGAACCACTGTAGCTCTGTTACACCACAAAACACCTTTCAGCAAGTTTCAGTAGCTCCCTTCCCTTGCTGCAGGAAAGGAACAGATTCAGTAGCTTCACACTTAGCACCAAGTTACCTCAAATTAGGAAGGGTGCATAAAAGGCAGAGAAATGGAGGAGGAAGACTGTAGGTTTGTTGGGGAGGAAGGGGTTGTTTTGCTTTCTAGTGGTAAATACAGGCCTATGTCAAGGGAAGGAAACACATAACACTAGATGGGTTATTTTAGCTACTCATCAAGTTCAGAAATCACACGAACTCTGGGGGTTGGCTCCACTAGAAACCCAAGGTTCCAGTTTAAAGGAAAAAGTGTGGGACCCAACCGTTTTACTACTGCTGCACTTCAGAAAAGAAAGAAGAAATTAAAGCATCTGTGGTTGCTTGTGAAAATTCACTCTCAGCCTTTCTCAACACGTCTTTTAAAAGAACAGCCACAACTTTTCAGGAACGCTTACAGCAGTTTTCACAGTTAGAACTAGGAAGGAACAAAGACAGGAAGGGCAAGGGGTCACATTTCATCAGCACTTGACGAAGCTCCAGCTCAACGTGGGCTGTGCCTACTGCTGGAACAGTATGGAAAAAACACCATAAAAAAGGAATGTGAAAACACTCTCTGGAACGTAACTCTCACATGCTTCTCCAGGATGGGTCTCCTCAAACCCAACCCGAGAGCAGCGGAGGAGACGGCGCCTAACTAGAGACAAAAACAATTACCATCAAACTGAAATATGCTTCCACTGAAACCTTTTAAAAAGAGAAGAAATCTTTTTTTTTTCTTTCTGTCTTAAAGTGATACAGACAAATAAATTCATCTGAACTGCCGTAAGCTGTAAGCAGGATGGTAACTTTTATTTCCAAACGGGAAGCACGCTGAGGCACAAAACAGAGCCCATGTATTCCATACACGTCACCGTAAGCTAACACAAGCTGTGAAAGGAAGCCTACAAATGAATGAAAACCTCTTCTGTGTTCCTCTTAACTGGCTGACTGATAGTGCTGTCAGATTTCTCATTACATCTGCATAAGCATTTCTTCGTAAGGAGATTCCAAGATACTGTATGTAAGACTCTTCCTAGTACTATGTTACAAAATCAGTTGGTTTACCATTCACGTATCACTGAAAATATCTTATTTCCATGATGGCCCATCAGCAAAATAAATATTTTAAGTAGTTGTTAACTGACTGTTCAGAGCAGTTGTTAACTGACTTGTTTCAGAGCAAGCACCCCTCACCATTACTCCCCAAGATAGCAGCAAACTTCTGAATGAGGAGCTAAGGAAAACAAAAACTGTTTAGAAAACCATTCTCCACTGACAGCCCACCCATGGCTATCACCCATGGCTATAGCCAAGGACAGGGCACACCAACAGCTCTGGCACACACTGCACATCTCCCACTTTCACATTTTTAAAAATCAATTCTTATCTTGAGAAGTGTTTTAAAAGAGAGGATGCATGCACACAAAGCTCAACCCCTGCCTTTAAAATCTGCATTTGCAGCCTCAAGAAAGCTGTGCTCCAATTGTATTCTACTTGCCTATGCTCACTCATGTAAGTCTAAAGACAAACTGACAAAATATTTATTAACTGAAACATTTCAGTTACAGAAATTTTTCAAGTACAATATAAATTACTACAGTACTCTGTTTATATTTCATGTTTATGTTAGTATTCCATCTCACTTCATTTATCTCACTACTTGTTTATGTAGCACAGTGTAGCAGGACTCAATGTTTGGTTTTTTTCTAGGGTGAAGAACTCTGCATATTCCCAGTCCTTGGAGGAGTCTGTATTGTACTTAAGAACTACAATTCTCAAAGACTATGCACCGTGAATTATCTCGGACTGAGTTACCATCAGAATAAAGCTAAGCCTCAGCCTTTTTACCCAATCCAAAGCAGATTTACACACTGATGTAATTGCATATGCTTATTCATATACACTGAACAAAACTTGTAACTCAGTTCCTCACGGGCTCTAGGGTTCCTAGGATGATGCTACATCCTCTGTTCACAGGTAATAAGAGCTATGACACATAAATGAGACGTGCCTATTGCTGCCCATAGCTGTGAACCACCAATATCTGAGAGCTGAACTCAGAGAACCAGAAGTGCTTCACACTCAGAAAGCAAACGTGATGGAGTTCTGAAGTTAATTAAACCCAGAAAACTCTGTGGTTCATTAGGAAGAATGAGATAACAACATGCAACTACTGAAAAGTCATTAGGAATTTTGGCTACAGAACCCTTCTGGAATTTACATGCTGTGCTTTTGGCTCACTGTCACTAAACAGTCTTGCAAACGTATACCACCCTTCCACAAATCTTCCCTTTTATCCTCATGCTTCTAGATTTTTGTCAATCATGTCATCACAGTCAATGTGGTATTTCAGGTTTAATTAGATAGTTCCAGTACTATTTCTTCATCCTGACTAGAAAATGAATAAGCTCTTGGCAGTTCAGAGGCGCTCATTTCCCTCCTCCTGACTCCTTGATGTTGCTGGTCTGAAGGAGACTGATTACTATTATTTGTTTTAGAAACTATTACTGCAGAAATACATGCTTTTCAATAATAAATTAATAATCTGTAATAACTGCAAAACATTAAGATGACGAATCAGTCTCTGTATGTACCACGTTAACTATGCACTAAGGAAAAGGAGGAACTGTCCCTAAGCAGGCCCAGCTCAGGCTCCTCAAGCCCTGCCTTGCCTCTGACAGATGGCACTCACCCTGCAAAGTGCAACTGTGTCTGGATCTGGAGATAACTACCAGTCCGTGCTGGCTGTTGCTGTAACAGACCATGGTATCACAGCACCCTCTTCTGGTAAGGAACATCACTTCTTGCTCCAACGGTGACAAAGGGCTCTCCCAAAACCAGAGCAGAGAACTGCTTAGAGCAAAGGTAGATCTGCTGCCTACAGCCCTAACTCAAGGTCACATTAAGACGAATTTTCAAAACAAATGACATGCACTGGCAATGCAGAAGATAAAGAGACAACCTGAGCAGCTCCCTACAAGTGCCTCCAGCTGCAGCTGGACAGTCAGACTACTGCTACCTCACCTCGTGCCAGCACACCCTTGTGGCACTAACATGACAGAAGGGGTGCAAGATCAAGAGCTGAAGTGACTGGAACTGTATTATATCTTTAGTCGAATCCTGTAACTCCCTGGGATGCCACTAAGCAAAAATAGAAATGCAGGCATTAGAAATGCTGCCTGGCAGGTACCTGTGCTGCAGACAGCAGGTGGCACCAACTCACCTGTGCTCAAACTTCACCAACCAGTGAAACAAGTTTACAGTCACTGGTAAGGAATTGTGAGCCACAGAGCACCTGAAGAATGGCATCAGTCTGGAAACATTTCCATCAAATGAACTAAAGCAGGAGGCAGTTCGTTGGACAGCATCTATTTCCAGAATTTTTCTTCTGCAAACTCTCCTGCCCTAAGGCTTATTCACTTTTAACATCTCCCCATGCCCCCAAAGGAACAGAAAACACCAGGGAGAATCAGCAGGAGGAACTCTTATCATCTGTCTGCTTCCCATAACCACCTTGAAGTGCGTTACCCCTCCAGCTTCTTCTGGTTAGAGCTCTTTTGGACATCACTTAGAACAACAAAAAGTCAATTTCATACAGAGATTAAAGTCTCTTTACATCTGCACCTTAGAATAAGATTATATAACAAATTCCCCACTGCTATACGATTTTTATATGCTTTTATACAGGTCACATCCTAAGATGTGATCTTGTAACAGATTTAGTAAACTCCACCACAGTCAATTCTCTTTGAGATATCTGACTGCAGAGTCTTATTTCAATTTGGTTGATTAAAAAGAAAACACAAAAAGAAATTTATAGTTAAATGCAAAAAGAAAACACTGGAGGTACGAAAGTTTTCCAATTACACCCAGAGCATAAGGTAACTTATCCATAAAATTCAGACTAACATAAGCAATGTTTTAATCAGTTACCACATGCAGTTAAGTAGATTCTAAAACAAGAGTCAAGAGATAACAAATGAAGTTGTCAGAAGCAGATTCAAAACAAACAAGAGGAGATCAGCCACACACAGTGGTGGAGGTAACTGTGGACTGAACAGCATCCACAGCATCTTTTCTATGACAAGAATCTACACTGTTTCAAAAGCCAACTGTGACTGTTGATTTGTATGTATTCCCTAGGCTTATAGCTATAATTAGTTACCTTTTAAATTCATCATGATAAAACTCAGATTTACACGTCACCATCTCGCTGGCTTGGCTGTCATCACGACTCCTGACTCCACCAAACACATAAAGCTCAGAGGCAACTCCACAGGCCACTGCCCCAAACCTAAGAATCCAATAATGAAGAAAAAAAACACAAAAACCACAAAAAACACAGAGTCAGAAGACATACTAAAACATTCCATCCTTCTCAACTTTTTCAGTTTTTTTACATGTATTTTTAGACATAACATTTATTGATGAAAAATATATGTATACAAATTTAACACTACATAATGCATTTATCTCTAGAGAAAACGTTGAAGTTCCAACCAAACTGTGATTTCTACTCTTCACTTTGCCTCAGAATAGTATTGCTTGTAACATGCTAAGCATATCTCTACAGAAACATTTTGATTGATTGGATACTTCTCTTTGCTCAGCCACATCTTGGCATTACAATCACAGGCCACCATGATCAGGAAGACAGTAAAATCCTCAGTGATTTCTAACAGCAATACATAGGGATTTACCCCATGAATAAAGGCAACTTCCACTCATCAGAGCATCAGCACTTCAGTGTTAAAAAGGCCACACACGTTATCAAACACACACTGACACAGCACTGATGACATCATCAGTCAACTCTTCCTTTACTTAAAAACAAACAGAAATAATACTGGTGCTTCAGTGACTATTCTGGGGGGTTCTGACTGAATAGACTCCAGCAGTCTAGCCATCCCTCTCCCCTCCCAAACTCCATCTTCACCCACCTTCTCTCTTTCAGAGGACAGATGGCCGTCCACTGTTGAGTCCTGGGGTCGTAACACTCAACAGACTCAAAGAGCTTTCCATAGGAGCCTCCACCCATTGCATAGATTTTCTTCTTCATAGCTGCATAGCAGCCAATCTCAAAAAAGAGAAGAACACAAGATTACCCACAAATGCATTATATCAAGAGCTCAAAACTAACCACACACACATTTATGTACACTTACATGTATTGTGCACAAATGTTTTCAGCCATGGTTCTAACATACATAAACAAGGAATGTGCTCTCATTCCCATGCTACTTACTAGCTTCTAGTTGAAGCAAAGCCTTATGATACACAGGATGGTTGCAATTGTTTAACAGCAAGGAAGGTGGTAACATACAATGTAATTCTTACCTTTCTAACCATAGTCAAGTCTGGCTGCTTGGTCCAGGTACGGTTATAAATATCATAGCTCTCCATAGAGATTAGTTCCCTTTCACCATCCTCGCCTCCCAGAATATACAGAATTCCATCAATCTCCACCACACCAAAATTATGTCGTGCCTAAGGAATATCAACAAGGTTAGCACTGTAAAAAATAAGTGCTAATTGTGAACAGTCAATACAATCTTCTCTCGTGTCTCTCAGCCCAATGATAATGGTATCAATTACTACAGTGTTTTTTCCATATATATTTTTTTTAAATACAATGAAGTCTGAATCTCACAAATAAGATTATTATATTCTCCAATTACAGAATATAAAGGATATGCAAAGAAAAAAACCAAAGAGTAGCAAAAGCGACGCTGCAGAAATCTAATAACAGAGCTTGGCCATATTTCAGTTTGCACAGCAGTGGGCTCCAAAACAAAGCTGTTGCTTTTCAGGTCTCTACTCTCACAATGCATCACAACTACAAATGTGGATTTCCTTTGAGCTCAAGTACAGGCACTTGACAGCAAGGAATTCCTGAAGTTCAACTGCACAGCAAGCTCTTCAGTAACAGTTTGTGTTTGCCAGTCCTGCAGCCATTAACAACAGGTAGCAACAGGGTATAAGCAGAAAGCAATCCCTAGCATGACTCTGAATGCATAAGATGCAAATGATCAGAGATTCAGATAATAATTCTGCAGAAGCAGAATTTTGCCAAAGTAGAAAAAAAAAAAAAAAAAAAAAAAATCAACTCCAACAGTTAAAAATGATCTTGCCTCATTCATCGGTGGCAAGGAACTCCAGGAATTGGTGTCTGGATCGTATTTCTCTCCAGAGCTCAGTGTTCCCTTGTTTTCATCCTGACCACCAAGCACAAATAAAAATCCTTCTGTAAAACAAAAAGCAACGTGATCTTAAAAACAGGACTTGTGTTCACTGAGCAAGGCAACAAGACTGGTGAGCTGTATCCTACGTTTGCTGAGAGTTTCAGATCAGTCACAGGTCATGCTCTGGACTGCAAGAAGTAAAGTTCTACCCACACTGAAGCCTACCACTTGCAGATACTCCTCAACACATTCAGTGATGCAGCAACTAGAATTCACTCAAAACACAATACACTCCTGGAAAAACAGATGAGCAGATTCCAACAGATACTTTGGGGATGGTGACTATAAGACACTCACATGACAGGGATTTTCACAGAATAAAGTGATGTTTTGGGCAGACAAAGGGGAAGCATGAAATAAGCCCAGTGCAACGTAATCTTAAACAAAAAACATATATAAACTGTATCTCATATTTTGAGGCACTGGTAAGTTTCCATAATACTGCCTTTACAAAAACAAAGCTCCCCTTTACCTGCTGACAACACTCCATGATTGATCCTTGGAATACTCATAGGAGCAAGTTCAATCCAGAGCTGTCTATTGGGATCATAAAGAGGACACATACACCGCATCACTGAGGTTGGTTTCCGGGATCTGAACACAAGGTGGGGAACAAACAAAACCAAAGCACAGTTTTACAAGTTCACCATTAACTAACTACTTGTATCTAAAGCTATGCTGTCCACAACATACATTCATAAAGTGCAGCAATTCCCTGATAAGGTAAGTTTAGTTTTGTACACACTGGAGACTTAAAAAGCAGGCCCTCCTCATTCATACTGCATTTACCTGTATTATTTTTTTAGGAGCAAATTTGAACAAAAGAATGGATAGAGATTATCAGTAACCTCTCAGCAAAGTGACCTACAAACTGATGAGCAAAATGTTATTTGAATTGTAATAATGAGCTATCTTTTAGAGTGCTGCAAGTACTAGAACTGCTCCGGCACAGAAAGGGATTATTCTGTGACACACCAATTTTCACCTGGCACCTCAGGTGCACCAATAATGACTTTACTTTAGAACCACAGCTGTCGTAGATGAAGCAGTTAAAGTATATGCTCATTATCTTTCAGGTTACTATAGATGCTTTTTAAGACGATTAGAAAAGTGTTTCTCCAAAGTTCTGCGCTTGTTTTGAGTACAATCTATTGAGTAAGAAACAAAATAAAAAACACCAACAAAGCAGCCAACAACTGATACCAAACAAACACCACATCCTACTCCAAGTCAGAGGATTATCACAAAACAACTACTTACTGCTGAACCACTCAAAAAATATCTCAGGCGTGGCTGAACAACTCCAAACCAAGTTCAAATGATAGGGTAACAAGCACACTGAGGTGCAAATACTGACTCCACGCTGCATTCTCAGACCTAGATGCTCCACCTAGACGCTTCTATTTGACCACTCGTACCAACCTGCATTGCCACTCAATACTTACACTCTTTCTTCCCCACCGACAGTCACGATGCACTCTGAGTAGCCACGGGGCTTGAAGGAGGCCAGCATGGCCTCTCCCTGCTGAGGTGGTGTGAGTGGGATGTTGTTGCATTCTTTAACAATCTCCCGTACCAGAGGTTCGCTCATCATCTGCTCACGTAAATACGCCGCATCCAAGCCTGAGACCCACACTGCTGACATGACATCCTTCATGTGAACCTACAGAAAGAGACCAACTCAACATTCCCAAGACTCCGTGGAATGACACTAAGGCATTCACACACAGATTAACAAAAACTTTAAAGAGCATTTCTGATATTTGGAAGTAGTAACAAGATCTACTGCAATGTTACTAAGAATTCTTTGAAGTCTCACTATAAATGTGCTACTTGCTTTCTCTCTCTGAGAACAACATTATATCATTAAGTGTCAAAGGGTTTCTTTTTTCTTCTTAATGCCTATTAAATAATAAAGACAGGAAATAATATATCATCAGCACAGCTTTCTTTCATGCTTTTACTACAGTCACACAGTCTGCATTTCTGGCAAAATTCAACTCTATAAAAATCAGATTAGCCCTGAACATAACATTCCTGGAAAACAAGAACTAGAAGGAGCAGCTGAGAGAGCAGGGATTTAGTATTGAGAAGAGGAGGCTCAAGGGAGAACTTGTTGCTCTCTACAACTGAAAGGAGGTTGCAGCAGAGGAGTCGAGTGACAGGACACGAGGAAACTACCTGAGGTTGCACAAAGGGAGGTTTAGATTGGATGTTAGGGGGAATTTCTTATGAAAGGAGTTGTTAGGCATTGCAGCGGGCTGCCCCAGGAGGTGGTGGCATCCCCAGCCCTGGAGGTATTTCAGGGTCACGTGGACATCAAGCTGGGGGGCATGGTTGAAGTGGTAGACTTGGTAGTGTTACATGATGGCTGAACTTAATGATCACATGAGTTTTTTTCCAAGCTAAATGACTCTACGATGCTACCTGAAGTTCCCACCCATTAGAATAAGCATACTGATTGAAGTCACATTCAAAAAATAAACCTTTCAGTATCCTGACCTTTCTCGATTCTGAATCGTGAGAAATCCACCTAATCACTGCTTCAAAGACGTATCTTTCATTTCCAACATTGAGCTTTTCCATCGACAGCACTTCTTTCAGTTTTTGAGGAGTCAGTTCCAAGAATTCCTCTGTGCTGCTGACATCTCGAAAATGAGTTTCCAGATACTCTGAGGCAAGGTAGTGAACATGATGCAAACAATAGTGCAGTGCAAAGTCCCGAATACCAATACAGTTCTCAGCAGCTATGCAACCTTCTAAAAACTCACAGCAGAGTGTTTTTAAGTCTGTAAGCAGCAGGAGATCAGCTGCCTGTACCACATCTTGGATAGTTTCTTCATTTAGCCTGATCTGCAAGAATTAATTTAGAAGTTATGCTACTATCACCCATTTGCTTCATGACATGTCCATATTCACTACAATCATTCTCAGTGGCTGGGAAATGGAATATTAACAGCATTGCAAAAGTTATGAGAAATCAATATGACTACTACACATATATAAATTAATCAAGGAATGGGAAGGGATTGGATTGACAGAAGGTGTCACTGCACCCCAGGGAACCATGAAATTGCTACTCTCATCTGAGAACCTGTAATGAATTTTTCTGCAATAAATTAATAGTCTTTAAAAAAGTGAACGTCCAGAAAAGAATCTCAAGGCATATCTGCTTCTTTGCTTTTGCCTAAAGCTTAAGCAGTTCAGCAGTAACTCTGGTTCTGAATGAACTGCACACACTGATTCCTGCTAAGGCTACTGGAATAAAGACACAACGGGCACATGGCAGGAGAACCAGATGTGAGAATGCCTGCAGTACTTCAATACATGGGGTCAGTGATGTGGTCTCAGCCTACACTGCTGTCAATCCAGTATTCTTTCCTGGTAGTGGTCTGTTTTAAAGCAGGTTACTAAACAGTGAACAAGCACAAGTTACTAAAGAAAAACAATTACTCAAAATGGAATTTTTCAGAGTCCTCCTCCATGGTGCGACATGAAAGAACTCCTTGCAGAACTTGCTGCCTCTATTTCATGGGCAGAGCCTATGTGAGATGTAGCACTCTGCAGTTGCTTCATCATTAATCTTTAAAGTGTGCCTCCTGATGGATTTGTCTTTCAGTATAGTACTGTTAAAACCCAGATTATTTTGTCAAGCAATCCAATTTCCACCTAGTTCTTTTTAATACCATACCTGTCCACTGAAGATGTAATCTAGTATCTCTTTCATGATATCAACAGATATCCCTTCAAGTTCAATCTTGTATGTTGAGCCATCATCCTTTGGAGGATTATAATTCAACTTCGTCCTAAGAGAAGAAGGGAAGATGAACCAATAAATAAGAAGCACTCATGAGCTGGGCACAGCATTTCTTTCTACAGAAAAATGACAGCAGGCAAGCTGCAAATTACATCTGCTGAAAAAGAAATGGTAAAACCTTACAACATAATCTGAAAATTGGCAAGAAGAGACTATACGCATGCTCTCTGGTACTGCTTATCACATGTGCAGATAGAACAAGCAGGCTAGCCTTGGAAACTACTTATGGCATTGGAGAGCCAAAGCAATTTTCTCCTGGCTCACTCATCCCAAGCATTCACAAGCATCACCCAAAGCTTCAAACAGAAGGGCAATTCTGCTGACAGATGAAAAAAGAATCTGCTTTGGTAAAGGTGAAACAAACTAACAAACAGCCCCTGTTGCTTCCCCCCCCCCAAAAAAACCAAAAACACACTGGAACGAGCACAGGTGACCAAATGTACACTGGCAGCACAACAGGACCATTCTGCCTGGTTTATGAAGTTATCATATCAACGTTACGACTGGCTTTCAGCTGCACTGTGTGCTCACAGTTCCAGGAAACAGACCATGTTCTGCTCAGTCAAGCTGTAAATATTCATCTATGTCAGCAGACACATTACTGGTGAGCAGTCTCTTCAAAAATCCCAGGAAGTTTGGATGTGCTTTTGAATAGAACAGAGAACTGAAAAACACCTCACATTGTCACTGTCTTCTGTTATCCACACTCACACCAAGCAGACACGACCTAGTTAAGGGCTAGATGCTGCTTCACTTACACTCAGAATTAATCATCTCAAAACATGCAACTCACATCAAATAAAATCTGAGTTATAAATAGTTATGAATAGTTATTCTGAAGTACAAATAAAGATGGCAATTTCAGCCCTCCACCATATCTGCTGCCTTGTTTTCACATTGCTCTTCTAAGCTGTGAGCAAAACTCTGTCAGAAATAACTGCTCCAATTCATGCACATCACTGCAACAGCACTGACACTGAGCTGCTTTGCTCTGTGTTTGTGTAGCACCTCGCACAAGCAACAGAACAACAACATCATTTGGATGAGCAAATTGCTTATTTCCTAACTCCTGGAATGAGATTAGGAAAATTAAACACCTTCTGTAAATGGCCCACATGACTCCCAATCATGTTGAAAGAACAGACACTGATCTGTGAACTGCCAGCTAAAAACTTCCATAGCAAATGTAGGGCTCAAGCAATTTCGTGCAACTTGTCTCCCAACCCACCCCTTCCTGCCCATGGGAAACAGGCATTTCCCACACCTACAAGCTCCAAACGAAGCAAAGAGCATATGCACACACACCAACATCCATTCCCAATTCCAGGGTTAGGTTTCTATACGCAGATTTTTCAAGTCTATCCAAATTAGCTCAGTTTTATGTATGTTGGTTACACTTGAGTTCAGGGTTTCTTGCTTGATAATGAAAGCTATTCCTCATTTCCTGGGACAAAATGGCATTTTTGTTCAGTAACACCAAACAGATCTACATTTGCAGTATCTGGCTTCTTCCCAGGAACAGCAGCCAGATGGGATCCATTCCACACCAAGCACCTATGTGCAGCAGCTACGGAACCACACCAAACCAGGGCAGCCAATGCAGTGTGGGTTTTAAACCGAGTGCAAGCATATAATAAACACATTGCATGGCAGCACTAATGGGGAGATTAGGAAAAGGACTAGCACTGCTTATCACTAACTTTCATCTCAGCATCACCAGCCCACACCCAAGCTAAATCACCTCCTTGCATGGACTTTACACTGACACCTCCTAGTAACAAGGAAGCATTGCCCACAGCTTTGGGGTCTTATCAGGCTCTGTGTTCTATTTCCTGTGTACTCCTTCAGGGTACAACAGTTGTTAACCTGAAAAGTAACAAACCAATTGCAGATGCCCAAAACAAACAGAGCAGAGAAAATAAACTTGAGAGCACATGGAGAAGTCGCACAGTTACAGACTCTTGTGTGCAGACAAACACTCACAGTATGCAACTGCGGCCCACTCAGTTTCAGACGACGCTTTGCTGTTTCTCAGATGATAGGAGCAGTTTTCCATCTGTCTCAGAGCCTTAATTTGCTAGCTAATGAACTACGAGGCTCTCCGTTTTGGCACAAAGGTATCTGAGCCATGACACAAGAACCACTCCCAAACAGCAGCTGGATGGGATAGCGGGGCTTAGGGCTGGAAAAGGCTAAGATAGAAAACTGAGTGTAGCAGTTCAGAGAAATCTGGAAGAGGAGAAATTAACAGGGTATGTAAGAGGAAGAAACGGGGACCTGCCTCCTCTTGTACCACCTGCATCCATTCCTCACCAGCAAGAAGAGAGCTCAGGTATCCTGATCACAGCACATCCAGCTCTCAGAACTGGGAAGTTTCCAAACACGTTTGTTCCCAGCTCAGGTAGAGAGCAGACAGCAGCACGAGTAACACATAACCCTGGTTTTCTCCACTAAACTTCAATCTAGAAGAAAGCTTCCAAACCACGCTTGAGCAAAGGTTTCCAGTCTGTGAATATGCCAGGAAGGATGTTTGCTTTCCCTGCCAGCATGCTCTTTTCCATAGTGATTCATTCTTCCTATGATCTGCATGGATGAAATCTGGAATCCAACAACGAACAGCGACGCACTACGGCTGCTTCTAATGCATGCATGTGAGAGCTTCCTACTAAGGACAACATTTCTGATGACTTTAAAAGCACTCTAATTTGCCAAACCATTGCATAAATAGCTGCCTCGGTCTTCCTCATCTCAGATGAAAGACCAGACCATCCAGATTTGGAAGGAAATAAAACCTCACGGCACAGAGCACAGCCCAGATGCATACAGAGCTAGGGGAAAACAAAGCAATGGAATTTCTTAACCTTATTTTCTCACCTAATTCAGTTTTGAACAGTTTGACTCCATGCATGCAAACAAGCACTACTGTGCTGTGCTTGATGTTGTGTGGCTGTCATAGACAAATTTAGAATCTGCTCTTCCACGTCACTTAAGGAGCACAGTCCTAATGAGTCATCTCAGATGTCACTGCATAACGCACAACAAGGAAAAACATCCCAACACCTCTTCTTGAGATGTGAGCAATAGCACCAGCAAGGTAAATGAGAGCAATGCAGCCTCCAAAGAGAACGCTTCAGATTGCAATTACTTGAGTAGATTTAAAATATCTGTAGTGAAGAGCAATCAGAAATTAGGAAACAAAGCTAGTTGCTTTGGTTTTGGTGCTCTGCAGAGGTTAAAACAAAACAAAACTTTTGCCTACTTGGACATCACCACACTGCTAACAATGCAGCTCTGCAGAGCTGCTTACACAGCTGTGAGAAGCCAGAACCCAGGAGGGAAGAGGGAAATGCTCTTCTTTTTGAAAGAAGCTGCCTTTCCAGATTACTGATTTAGTGATTAACTCCAGATTAGCCACAAGGGCCAGCCTACGCCGCACAGACTCTGCCAATGGACACTACTCTATCTCAGCACTAAGGAAAGAAGGCTATCCTTCCAAATCAAGGCATAATAAAATCCATTTGTGCTGACACATCCCTTATCTGCACTAGTGCTGTGACCTTCACAAGAAGGCATTTTCAAATGGAGCTGTATCTCTAACAAAAATTTCTGGCAAAGCTGCACCCCAGGCCAGAAGGAGATGGCCATGGGATGCCAGAGAGCACCAGAAACGCCAAGTTAAGTGCATCATTGCTCCTCATCAGTAGGGAAAAAACTTTCAAATTCTGGTTTCAGTGCAAACATAACGTCAGCAAACATCATTTTATCTCTTCCTTACCCTGGCTGAGTCTTCACACTACAAGCTTACTGGGTTAAATCTAACCCCTGCTTAACTTCACCATTACATTGGCCAATTCTTTCTCACATCTGCCCTTCTATCATAGAATGGCCTGGGTTGAAAAGGACCTCAAAGACCACCTGGTTTCAACCCCCCTGCTATGTGCAGGGTCATCAATCACCAGACCAGGCTGCCCAGAGCCTGGCCTTGAATGCCTCCAGGGATGGGGTATCCACAACCTCCCTGGGCAACCTGTTCCAGTGCGTCACCACCCTCTGTGTGAAATGTTCTATCTGCAACATTTTCCTTCCAGCCAGGCTGATCTTTCTGCATGCAAAGAACTTTAATAATTACACCGTTAAATAGGTCACACACAACAACATGATGCAGCAGTTCACTCCACCCACTGCCCTCCTCCAACACTGCACTTTACAATCAAATGAGAGGCTCTCCTGGAGGTTGCACCCTGGCCTTCAGCAGTGCACATAAAAGACTGACTGTCTTCACCACACCCTGGAAAGGGTGCCAGCTCTCAGTGCGTTTTGGCTGTGCCTTCACTAGGTCTTTCTTTTTAAAAGCATCTGTAACTGCAACTTCTGGTCTCAAGGCAAAATATTCCACCCAACAGCTCAGCATAGAGATCTGCACAAGTTGCTTCCTTTGGTTTAAAGGGGAACAAAGAGGAATAACCTCAACTTTCCAACAAAGAGAAAAATTTCAGGCAAAAACTTAACTTACGGTCGGACTAGGAGATGTTGGAGATCTTTTCCAACCTTGGTGATTCTATGATTAAGGCTTTTTTCCCCTCCCTCTATAAGAGAAAAGTGAAACAAAACAAGAAGCGACTCCTTCAGCAGCAGCACAGGGTGTGTTCACAGCTGGTGGGCTTCCCTCAATGAACTTCCTGCTTACCCCAAACATCTGACTATGCTGAGCTCGCCCAGAGCCAGGCTGCAATCTCAGTTGGCAGCCTCCCCTCAGCCAGCACGTCCTGCACAAACACAAGGTTAGCATTAAGCAGATAGAACACACACCTGACTAGAACAGCCTCCAAGCAGGGACTCCTGGCTTTGGGGCTCACCCCAGAGCTGCGTAGAGCCAGGCCTCACCGGGTCGTGTAGCTGAGGAGAGCAGGCCTGGCTGCCACCTCCTCATAGGAAAATGACTATCACATACCTTCCTGTAAAAGAAACACCTCTGAAATGTGGTATTTCTGTACCAATTGTTTCAGATAGGTCATCTGTTCCTTTTAAAAGGTGGGAAGAAATACTGAACTGCAGTTCCTCAGCAGGCAGCAGGCTAGTTCCATGCAGCACTCATCAAGGCTGTTCCTCAGCTACTTCAGTGTCACATCCACACCATTTTGGCGCTCCAGAGCATGTTCACATCCACCCACTGAACAGATGACTCATGAGACTTCCATTCAGCATCAGCTGAACACTAGAGCTGAGTTTCTACCAAACAGGAAGCAGCCTGGAGCCAGGTCTTCCTTGGAAGAGCAAGGAAGGCATTTCTACAGCTTTAAACCAAGAACTGAATTGTACCTTAATTGAAAAGTCTTCTTTTAAATTGACACTGTGTTTAAATGTGTTAATTTTTTTTTTTTAAATAAGTAGGAGCGAGAACAGTACCATACTCACACCACTAAACTACTAATAAAGTCTTTATGAACTGTAACACCATCTAATACATCTCTAATAAACTAGACTCATTGCGACTTACTGCAAACTTCCTGGAAAAACACCAAAGAGCCTGCTGAGAAAACCTGATTTTTTCAGGTGGGTTTTTTAACCCTCTTAATCTTGCGGAGCTCTGAAGAACACCAGAAGCTGGAAAACCACAGTCTGCAAGGCTGCGATGAAAAGCAAAAACAGCCAAGAGGAAAAAGGAAAGTGAAGTATAAACTTCGCCAGCACAAGAAGCCAAGAGTCTGCAAGTCAAAGGGCTACATTCATAACAAATAGCAAGAGTCGCAGTCGGCAGCTTACAGTTGTTCAGGAGATGTAAAAGCAACATGCCTAAGGACATAAGCCACCAACTACATGGTATTACAAAGCTATTTCCTTGATAGGCAGCTGGTAGTTTCAGAGCTGTCCACAGCAGCAATTTTGTTTGTTGGCTTGGAACTGTTGGGAGATGAACAGGGGAGACTTCAGCATGGAAACACACATGGCATTGTGCTCAGCAGCAGGATCAAGAGGGGAAGATTTGTACACACGTGACATAAAAGGTCT
Organism: Tetrao urogallus; assembly: GCF_951394365.1. Classification (NCBI taxonomy): domain Eukaryota; kingdom Metazoa; phylum Chordata; class Aves; order Galliformes; family Phasianidae; genus Tetrao; species Tetrao urogallus. Next base: position 4,454,153 of record NC_136825.1, read on the forward strand.
ACACAGAGCAAAGAAAAACTCTGTCAGATCATTAGTTACTTCCCATTTCATTATCTGTCAGCCCACATGAGGAAGAAGTTCCTTCTCTGTTTGTAGCTGAGATCAATGCAAACAACACAATGAACGAAGCGTTCAAACTCAGTCTAGATTTTCCCTGGGGCGCAGCAGCACCATCAGAACAGACCTGCTCCACACAGAGTACAATTTAAAGAAGAAAGGTTAATACAAAAAGCCCTGTTAACAACAAAACTTTGGGCAAACAACAATTAACAGAGGTGGACACACAACCTGCAGAGTGGAACTGACCCAGACATCCTGAACTGCTGCATTCTGCTCCCCTCCCTCAAACCAAGCATGTGCTTGAATTGCACCTCTTCAATACAGAGACCACAAAGGGTCACCTCAAGATCTCCTCTGTAAACAAGATGGTCTGATTTCATGCTCCCCCTTTGCCTGACATGGAGCAACAACCGGCTGCATTGCCTGCCTGTACCTTGCTGGGCAGGAACCTTATTGCTTCCTCCCTCCAGGCTGTCTTTAGGGGCTTGTTGGAGCAGGAACGTAATTAGTAACTCCCCACTCAAGCCCGGCATAGCCCTTTTTAAACCATAAGCTCTTAATATACCTATATTACTGCTGCCCCTCAACTCCTTACCCAAACACAATCCACGTTTAGACACTTCTGGGCTGTGCCAGATAAAGAATTTCTGGATGCAGCCACAATTTTGACTCACTGCTCCTCAAAGCTGCAGAGACTCTACAACTGAGGTATCACTAAAGCATCACCAGTAACACTGTAGTATCATTTGGAAAGAAGTCTTGCATGATTTGCAAAACAGTCTTAAAAGTCCGGGAGGAAAACCTGTCACAGTCTGTTCCTACCTTACTGCAAGAGTTCACACTGTCAGGGCAGCCTCTGAAATCCCCGGGAGACCGACAGAAACAAATCTCTCCTAAGAAAGCTTTGCTATGGCACGGCTTGAAACTCCTGCTTGTAGAAGCACTTACTACAACAGCACTCTGCAGTGGGGAGCAGACAAATGGAGAGGGATGGGCAGACATATGCCTTCAACCTGCAAGAAGCAGAGAGCAATTCAGCTAAAGCACAGCTTAGGAAAACAGAGCCCTCATCACCAAAGTAGCACCCAGCTTCAGCTGTTAGTTGTCTCAGTCCTGAACAGTGCTAAAACACTACAGAGTCCCCATAAATGCCAGTTAAAACCAAACAAGGATCAGGAAATAATCAGCGGGAGCAAGTGCCCTGGAACCCACTTTGTGCTGCTCTCCAAAGGAAGAAGTCTTACTGGCTGCCTCTTGGTAACTCCAATGGACCAGTGGTGGCACTGAGAGGAAAGGAGCCAGGTGACAGAGGACACAGCACAGATCCACTGCGGTCTGTGGAGGTTTGGGAGTTGCAGAAAGGTCTTGCAGACGGGTCTCACAAGGTGGGCTTGTGAGCATGTTTTAGGTATGCCAGAAGGCTGAACAGCACAGCTCAGAAGGTGCAAATGCTGTCGTATTATTTCCAATCAAAACAGATCTACAGGTAAAGTACCAGAACTTCACCTTTCATTTTTATTTTGGCTATATTACGCTTGTCTGGGAAAAGACACAAGTATGGTTACTGGTCTGTTGTCGAGTCAGAAAAATGTTGAGGAACAGCACAGAGTACATACACCCATCTACAATCTGTTCACACAGATGTGTGAAAACCAAAGACAGACACACTGAGATAACAAAAAATTCCTGATTTGTTAAACACAGCACTTAATTGAGATAGCAGAACAATCACCACGTAACAGTGCGAAGTTCATTCACAAACTTGAGTTCCTACATCCCCCTTGCTCTCAGTGTGCCTTGACACACGGGGAGCAGACAGAGCTGCCAGGCGCCCAGAGCTGCAAGTTTCAGCCAGCCTCAAACTGCTCAGACAGCGACAGACCTGCTCGGATGAGAAACCTGCTGCTGAGGATACCAGGAATACTTAACCAAACCTATCCTATAAAAGGGTTCTGGATGAATGCTACAACTTATACCATGCTAGTGTAAGCAGTTTATTCTGTCAAAAGCGCTCTTATGCTGGAGTAATTTACTGTGGGTTCCCAAATCAAACAAATTGAGCCAAAGGAAACCATCTTGGGAAAAATGTGTTACAGCTATTGTCAGGACAAAAGCACAGAAGAAAAAAGCAGTAGTGCAGAGCTGTGGCTGATTTGTTACAGCAGAGAAAGCCAAGAGCTAACCTGGCTCAAACCAAACCTCTCTGGGGAGCAGAGCAGTGCCCATGAGCCAAACCATGCTTTGCCCTATGGCAGACTCCTCATTAGGACCACTCCTTTTCTCAGGCTCAGAAACATACCACGAGATGTTAGAAATATGCAGGAAGACTTCTGGTTTGTTTGTTTGCTTTTTAAATGTCAAGATTCGCTCTGGGGCAGGCTAAGGGATGAAATAAAGCTGCACAAATACGTCCATCCTGTAGGAATTCACACAGCCACCCAAGGCCCTGCTGCCCATAAGAGGACTATGAGCAGCCTGGCACTGAGCAGCTGGGGCAAGACCTCAAGCTACCACACAAATGCAGTCTTACTGGCCCAAAGGCTGACAGCTCATCCTTGAAGCTGGTGCTTTTTCCTGCCCCTGCAGAAGCCAGCAAATGAACAAAGGCAGATGGGGTCCACAGCATCAGCAGAACTTCCGTGTGTCTCTGCTTTGTCTTCACGTCTTTCTGCCTCTTCCCAGCTGCCATTTCTGAGCTGCATGGATACTCAAGCTGCCAAGTAACAACAGGGAAAACCACATCACTGCAATTTATAAATGTCCTACTCATAACCGCTCAGCCAAATAACTTCCATGCAAAACTCAAAAACAGGTAACGCTCCTCTCTCTGTGGCTACACAAATCCTTCAGCACACAGTGCTGTGCTCACACCCAACCACCCCCTCAGAACATCCATGCCTACTTATTTTCCTGCTCACACCCTAAATTCAGCATTCATGCAAACGATACGAAGTTTCTGAACTTGCCCACAGCCACAATATATAATGACAGAGCCAGGAAAGGCAATGCCAGCTAATACTTCCACTGCTACGTTCCACATATCCACTCATTTTTCTTCCAAATGTTCTTCTGAAATTAGTTATTGGATTTTTGGAGCTACATATTGGAATAAATGTAACTCAAATCAATTGGCAGTTGGACTTTCAGACTCTGGTAACATAGCATGCTTTGGAATAAGCTAGCTTTAAAATAACATGACATTGAATTCCTGCGTCTCCTGGTAACTCTTTATATAGAAACATAAATCAATCATTCTGAAAACACTCAGAATAAATAGGACTTGCAGAAGTTCGGGTACAGCTAGAGCTGCATTTTATCACCAAAGCCACTGAGATGTTCATTTCAGCTGGAACCACAGTTCTCCAGTACTGGTGCCCTACCTGACCCATTCCACCCAAAATAAAGGACAGCTGGAGTAAGAAAGGGATCCTATATAGTGATGAGAAGAGACAAGCATCACAGGTAAAAATGTGGTTTTGCAAAGGCAGGTAAGGCAAACATGTTTCTTAATGTGCTGCAGAATTGGGTACATGTATTGTCACATCTTGTAAGCCCAAGGAGAAAAGATGAGTAAGCTCAAAAAAAAAAAAAAAAACAACCAAAAGAAACAAAGGGACCAACACTACATCATATTTATGTACTAATACAGGTAACCTACTTTCCACATAGCTAATGAGTTCCTTCTTGGATATGAGCCTGAGCAATCCCGAGTTACAAAAATACCCACAACTCCAAGGAGTGCAGGTTTTGTTGGAGCCAGTGCAGTTCTGTCTAACTCCAGGACACCTAATTTGTGTTTCCCAGCTGGTTTTTCAGAGATCAAGAACAAAATGCAATACATTGAAATGAACATCTGTGAAAAGGCGCCCTTCTATAGAGTAGTTTATAGTATCCTTGAACTACAGAGGTTGTGCAACCAAAAGTCACACATTCTGTGTATGCCTATACTGCTGCTGCAGCAGAACGACAGCATCTCCCACTTACAGCAAGCCTTCCAGTCTTGATTTTGGATCTGGCATTGGGTCATCTACAAAATGACAAACAACAACCAAAAAAGGATTCAGGCATTTGAAGAACATTTCATTGACTGCTCACCCTTACTTCATGCCTTCGGCTTGCCTTTCAAAGCAGCCTTCCACAGCTGACTCTGAGTACTGAAGCACCTCAGTGTCCATTCTGAGGGTTCTTTTTCCTGCTCTTCCATCTCAGTGAGTTTTATGGCACCCTATTCCCGGCCTCAGCCGCGCCTGCTCATGGCTACGGGCAGGGAGAAGTGCTCCTTTGGACCAACATCCATTTAGAAGTTAATCACCAACTTCACACTCCGTTTGTTTTTACTTTGTTTTCACGCTTGAAAACGTTGAGGCTGTACCACAAAACACCGCGCCGCCCCAAAAGCGTACAGAAATAGAGCCGCGGAGCGCTCCGCGATGTGGCAGCAGCAAGCAGGCAGCGCCCGGCCCGCGCTCCGCGCCAACCCAGCGTGCAGGCGTGCAGGCGGGCGGGCGGGCGGGCGGGCACGACGTTCCGCACCCAGCGTCCCAACAGGCCCGGCCGCAGCAGCCCGGAGCCGCGCTGGCCGGCGCTGCCCGAGCCCCGATGCGCAGCGGCCGGCAGGCAGAGCGGCGGCCCGCAGCCCGCGCTCCCCGTTACATAACCGCCCCGGGACGGCCCGGCACCGCCGCACCTGATGTAGGGACTGGCGGCCGCCAGGATGTTCTTCTGCACCGGGATCTCCTCGCCTTCCAGCACCAGGTGCGCGTCGCAGAAGCGGCTCTCCTCTCGGAAGGAGCTGAGAGCCCGCAGCAGCCGCGCCGGGTGCTGGGGATCCGAAACGGCGCTCGGTCCCGACATGCTGCCCGGCCGGGCCCCGCCGCCCGCAAACACCTCGCGCTGTGCCGAGCCGCGCCGCGCCGGCCGCCTCAATCGGTGCCTCGCACCATGGCTGACGTCATCAACCCGCGCCGCCCATCTGGGCGGGAGCGGCGGCGGCGGAGCGACGCGCCCCTGCCCCGGCAGCGCCCCCGCGCGGAGCGGAGCGGCGATGCAGGAGGGCTGGCGGCGCTGTTAGAACGCGAGGAGGTCGCTTCTGGCTTGGATGTAATTATCCGGAATGTCAGATGTCTCTGCTTCGAACCAGACCGGCAGGACGCAGGAGGGCTTCACGCACGTCTCCGCAGCACTGAGCAAGGAGAGCTCTCGGGCTGCTGGTGGAAGGTGTATTTTGCTCATTGTTGGGTAATTGCACACCCAAGGGAGCAGTGGTTTGAATTATTGCAAAAGCTGTCATTGAGTGGCCTGGTTATTGGAAAAGACAAACGCGGGTTTGTTTCTGTGCCTCCTGCATGGGCTATAAGGGTGGAAAACACAGTTGTGTTACTGGTTTTAGCTCTTCCTCCTGCTGTGTATATGGGGCACTGGGACAAGGCGTAACAGATAATACCCACTTCCAGAGAACAAATTAATGGTTACATTTTGTTATTCATTTCATTTCATGAAACTCACTGATAAAAAACAACAATGCACCAAACCTGTGCCTCCTAGAGGGCTGCTTGCAGCATCTTTGAAGTGACGAGTTGTGTCCATCCCGCTCTGCTCAGCTTTCACTCAGCTGTTCTTTCCCTTTGAGGGAGCAATCTCTCTTTACTATTTTTATTTGCAGCCACTGAGTGTGGGTTCTTTTTCTGCCGTTACAGGAATCCCAGTAGTTTTAGGGGCTAGCTTAAGACTGGAACTGGTGCAAAAATCCAGCCCTTACGACCCTCAGGATCTCATTCATAGTGAAGGACGTCAGGGAAGCAAAGCAAATTAGGAACTTGCCTACCATGTGTTGTACTACCACAACAAAACACCCACAAGCCTTGCAGCCACTTGGCAAAGCACGCGTGCATTCCCTCTTGCTGTTGTCAGACTCGAAATTATACTGTATGCCACTGTACTTGTGGTAAATGTTTCATCAGATCACCATTGCAACCACTAAAAATAGTCTCAGAAATCTGTGATTAGCTGTATGGTCTGATCTGTATTGTCTGTGGTGTAGGATGACCTGGATCAAATACTGAGATTAGCAAATAGTAGTCTGTAGATAACCAATCTGATCTGTTTTTATGATGAATATTCCCCTTTCATGTCTTCTCTGTGGTATGAGTTAACTCCCCAGAATCCTGTCACTCCTGTATCCAAACTCATGGTCATCCAAACATGTAACACTATAAAATCTCAGATGGAATTCTGGAGATAAACTCTTAAAATGAGATATAACAATGGTTAGACCTTTGACTGACTTCCCTCTTATAATTTCAGAAATATTTATGGAGATTTTGGTAAGTCTGAAAGTATCAGCTCCTATTTATTTCCATGGAAACTACAGGAGATGCAAAGAGCACAATAACACTACTTGATAGTGCATGCCACACTCATAAAAATCTGCACCAGAAGAGGTGACCCACTGTCACTGTCCCCACCGCCTCACTGTGCTCACTTCCACTGTTTGGTCTCCGTAAATGTTCAGCAAGCGATGAATGTCAGTGGGTGCCATTTTTTTCTGCACAGAGGAATTCAATAACACACCTTTGCTTCATACATGCTTTCTTGTCTGATGTCATTCTGCCAGACTGCCCCTCTGCTGCCATCTGTCACACGGCAACAAAATGGAATGGAATATCGGCGGGAAGCTTCAGCTTCTACTGTCGTACCACAACATCCGCCTCTGATTTGTGGGCCAACATAATAATACAGGAGGCATTGCTTTTGGAGCAGCCTTTCTACTGTCCCAACACCAAAGGTCGGTCTGCCATTTCAGCACTACTTCTATGTTACATACAAAACGGAATTCAGTTTCTTCTTTAGATTATAAAATTCTCATATAGGGTGGTGGTAGCATGCCTTGAAAACACTGATGATCACTATTTCTGCATACGCATATTGCGGAGTGTTTATTTCCATTTTAGGGAACATATAAACATTTGAAAACCCCAAACTGCTTACTTCAGCTTTAGATCTGACCCCAGTGACTTTTTAACACGAAAATTAGGCAGTGTATTCTTTATGCATGCAAACTATAAAGACAGCAAAGGGAGTCGTAACAGAGGAAGCAAGAACTATGGATGGTGTTGGTTCTATTGCTGCTCTGCATGGTTACATCTTATGTAACCATGAACAAGTCACCAAAGCCCAGTTGTTCTCATGTGATGGGGCAATAGATGACAGTGATCCCATTTTGTTTCCCTCCTGCAAAATACAGTGAGTAGCACAAACACCGAGAACAGGTATGTGAAAGTGAGAGATACCCAAATAGTGTGGTGACACATACAGACCAAGTGAACACCTAACATGGATGGATGGATGGATGGATGGATGGATGGATGGATGGATGGATACACAGTTTTCTCACTCATTATGATTCAACCTCCATCAGAAAATAAACTTTTACCTAAAGAAATTGTTGAACATATATCTGAGTTATTCTAGAAATATATTGCTCTCATTCATATGCATTGTGTTAGTAACACAAATAACAATATTAATGAAAGATACACTTCTATTCATCTTTAGACAACATACTCATCTAATTACATGAAATGTTATGTTAGATATTGTCAAGGAAAACTGATTTAAGTACAAATTGCTTACAACATTAGGATAGAATAGCACTGAAGTATAACTGAATGCTACATAATGCTACATATGTACTTGGTTTTGTCATCATAAAAAGGAAAAGTATGGGATTATTAGCAAAGCAAGTTTTGTTTGCTTGTTTGTTTCAGTTTTAAATTAGAAAGTTGTAGCACCTGAATGTAATACTTAACTTTGGTTAAAGTGGAAATCAAGCACCAAGAAAATGCATTGGTATTAATTACCAGTAGCAGATGGTTTAAAACGAGGTTTTCTGGCTGGAGAAAACTTGCATCACAAGCTGCAATCTTGAAACGATCTCTGAAAGATACACGAGCTCCAGACCTATGTGACTCATGCCATGCATCACACTATAAATACTGTACTTCATTTGCTCAGAAATCTATATTCTACTTAAATATTCTCATTACCTTTCTCTCCAGTTCCCTCTACCACAGTTATGTACAACATTAGCACTTTTAAAATACCAATCATTCTTCTTTTGGAATAGTTATGTGCCAGTTGTGCATCTCGTTACCTGTAGTAAAAGTCATTGCTGTGTCTTAAAAGGATTGTATCTATTATTTAAGAGATTATATACAGTCATTTTGTGTCATAATATGGTTGTTCTTGAATGATAAAAGGGATATTATCCCACGCTCAGTAGAAAGCTGTCTCAGTTTGTGTAATGGGATAAATAGTGCTTTACTCCATCTCAGCCTCCAAATCATTCTGTGGTATAAACATTCCATGCAGGTCCAGATGCATTTCTACATTAACAGTGGCTCGGCCCAATTCTTTGAATGTTTTAGCATCCAAGATGAGTAGGAAGGGTGCTTTGTTTGGCTCAGTCACCACAACACAGGTCAAAACAACACCTGTGACATACAAGTGGAGAATTAGAAGCTCATACTGGTTACACCAAGCTGAAAACATAACACTGTCAGGAAATGAGTCTTGTTTGCTAGGAATCTGAGGATACAAACTGAAAGTGCTTACTAGATGAAGTCTGACTGGGGGAGCTGAGGAACTACTGAATGATTCTCTTCTGTTCCTTTACCTGGCCTGCCTGCAGCAAGCAAACACTGAACTGTGTCTCTGACAGTCTTGTTGGGCAACTGAGTAGTGAAGCTTGGGACACATCCTTTCAGCTATTTATCATTTGTCTTTGCAAGGAGCTGCCTCAGAACAGAACCGGATCCAGATTACAGGGAGACTTGCAATGCCACTTTGTGTTCTCATTTGTAACAGCACTGTCTTCCACAGCTCCAGCTTCTTCACTTGATAAATCTAGTTCCCAGTGGCAATCTGGAAAGTCCTAAGCATGGATTTTACTGTTTATGAATAGTGTGGGACGTTATGCAAGCTCCTTTTGCTCTGTCATTGATCTGTCTTTAGTCTGCAGGAGTAAAAATTATTGGCAATAATTCTAATTGATCTGCAGAAACATCGGCCTAACTGCCTTGTTCTGACTGACAACAATGAAACTTTTAAGACTTAATGCAAAACCCAGCTTTCAGAATGTTGTTGCTATTTTACCTTCATCTTCTTCTCTTGCACCGGGGCTGGGAACGAAGATGGGCTCTGAGGGCCAGCAGTGCTCTTCTCCCCAGTGCAGCAGTTCCTTTGTTTGGACGTTCAGTTTCGCAATCTAAGTTGTGATCAGAAAAGAAAAGTGTCAGTGACAGTGGTTGATTTTATAGAGACTATTTTAGTAGTGTTAAAAAAGGCATAGATACCACTTCATTACATTGCAATTGCATCTTCCCTTGTTGGGCGTGAAGTATTTGACAAATCCTAATAGGTGGTAAGATTTGCTTACCCTGCATCATGGCTAAATAACATCCTCCCCATACAGAGAAGAGTGCACAGCACAGCACTTTGAAGTGACTTGCCCCAAATGACTGCAGTTCTGTTGTAAAGCAGGAAACAGGATTTAAACCTTCCAATTTCTAATCCTGTGAATTATTTTCCTTTTGTTGTGACCTCAATATTCCTCAAGGCCTTCTATTGTTAATTGGGGTATATATGCCAGAACAAGGGCTATTAATAGTGATGTAAAGGTTAAACCAATGGAGCAAGAATTCCACACGGACACTGGCATTAACCAAAGGAACAGGGCACAGCTTTTCATCTCATTAATGGCTCAAGCGCCTGCCCAAACCACCTTCCACTGGGGACACACTTCCACGTAAGTTAAGTGTTTTTTCTTCACATCCAGATGCAGTTTTATTCCTTTCCCTTTTAATGTTCACTCCAAAAAATAACTCCAAACAAAAATGAAAGCATTTAAGCATTGGAGGAAGAATTTTCCCTTATATCCAAGATGACAGCAGTTTCACTGACCTAAGGATCATACATGGTTGTTGTTGTGACTGCATTCGTTAAAGAAAAACTGATGCGAATAAGCAGCAATATAAATATAAATTGCTGTCAGATTATGTTTTAAGTCAGGCAGGGATTATCTGCACTGGAAATCACAAACGTGCTTATTTGCTCAATGTCAAATGTTCTGCAATAAATTTTCTTGCATAGTGAAGAAATCCAGCTTTATTTTGTAATCAGAGGTGGTAATTATATAGAGCCAAGAGTGATCTCAATTTGCTCTCAGTACAGTAATTATAAAGTGTGAGTCTGTGTGTGCAATACTCCTTCACTAGCAGTACTTTTCACCTTAATCTGTTGGTAATTCAAAGCTGTCTCCTAAGAAGCTGCCATACACAGAGTGCCATACACATTTGCTATCCTGTTACACAGAACTAGCTCTCTAGCAAAGGAAAAAACTTTCTGAAAAATTATATATTATTTTAATAACTTCTTGTTTTAGCTGAGTTTCCTAAGGGAAAAAAAACAAACATACTTATTACAGATATGCGTCTGCCTAATGCTCTTCCTTTCTGCTACTCTCTCCTTTGTAGGTATTGGCACATGACAGAAGTTCAGTCAAATTGAGCAGAAAAGTGAGGGTCTCTGTAACTGCTGTATTCAGAAGACTGGAAATTAAAAAATGGATAAAGAAGCCTGACTTTATCCATACTTCACAAGAGAAATGATACAACTTGAGCTTACCCTTATGAGAATCCAGCCATTTCCTATTGCTTTGCATGTGGATGACTCACAAATGGGAAAAGTTTTAATAGAAACCGATTCTCTATTGAACATTACAGCATCCAATCTCAAGTCACACACCTAAAAAACCACTTGTTTGCTCTTTTTGGAGCTACACGTTTTGAACAGCTGGCAACAAAGTTCCATACCTTCAACTAGCAAAACAGGGATGTACTTCTTCCATAGTTTGGCCCGGTGGGGCTGTTTCGATTATACCAGTAAGCTAACATATGTGCTCAACTTTTAATCTCAGTGCTTTCAAGTGCTGAAGTTTATTATCACAGTACGCTGCTGCAGTGTTGTCATTTAGAAGCTTTATCAGTTTCAGTTCTGTCCTCAGAAGCCCCCCCTTTCAATTTGGATTGATGACTGCAGATGACACTGTATTTTGGGCCAGACTGAAGCATGGTCTACTTATAACTGCTTACATTTGATTTGTGTTATATATATACTGTTGCTGACTTTGTAAATGTTAGTGATACCTTTGTAGGAACAGGACTCCACTGGACTTCTGTTGCATAGACATATTTGTATTTTTTGCCATTGTAGTCATAGTTGACACGAGGCAGCTCTATTCCTAGGTAAAATAAAGCCCAAGACTTAGGAACAAAAGAAGTACAATTCTGAGCATACACTTACCTAGGCCAATTAATCTTACCCTGTGAAAAAAAATGTTGACAGCATTTCAAACATTTTATATGTTTGAATTTCTAAAAAGCCAATGATGGTATTAACAGAGCCCAATTAAGCCAAGGCAGTTTGTTCAAAACTGATAATTTTTCATTCTTGGGAATCCATTATACTGGAAATGATTAGTATCATGTCATTTGTTTCATAAACACATTACATGTGAGCTTCTGAGATATAATTGGAGGGTAACATTCTAAGAAACAACTTTCTCTTTAAGCACATCCATACCCTTTACAAATCCCTGTTATAACCCCTCATAAAATTTAAGTATCCACTCTCAGAGGTAAAACTCATAAAATACAGCACATAACTGAAGTTACCAATTTTAGACCTCAGTACAGGTAGATTTACAAGCCACATTAATAGCTGTAAGATCAGGCTTGGGACCCCAGAGCAATATAAAACTGATATAACTGATTTAAAAGATATCATGCTTGATGAATACGTATCCAGGTGACAGCAACCCCTTCCTCAGAGTGCTAGGATGTTCACCTTTCGGAGGGATGCTGTTTGGGAATCAGGATCTACCTGACCTAGGAGATCTTTTGCAATCCTTTTAAAAAGCTGTGCAGATCTCCAGTAAGCAGGCACAGATCTATCTGTCACTTGCAAAGTGAAGCTCTCTGTCTTTGACACAGTGGTATTTTGAACTTTCTAAATATAACTGTTTCTAGAACTGGGGTACCATTATAAGTCACAACAATTCACTTATTCCCTAGCTTAGCAACTCAGCTTCTAAATACTGCCTCTGAATCATTCCTGAGCAGGTTCAGGGTCTTATATTAATGGATGGACTCCAAGGAGTGAAATAAGAAAGATATTGTCCATATTATGCAAAACATATCAATTAAAGCTTTTGTTACTTTCAGCTTTATAAAGATCTGACATACAGCTGCTAGGCATTGTTAGAATACAGCTAAGTGTAAGTGTGTAAAAGAACACATCTGAGATCTGTGTAACAGACATTTCTTACCTTCACATAATATTTCAGGTTGGCAATAGATGCTGCCATCTTTTTCTTTTACAGCAGTCGCAGAAGTTGGAAGTTTGACTAAATTAGAACCTACTTCTGCATCCTGAAAGAGAGGTATGCTGAAAATGTAATGTGTTTCTAATTTAGAACTTTCATCAGGTTTGATATGAACAGGGACAAATTTGGGATTAACACAGATATTCCAGGTTCATGAAGTTCCTCCATTTATCCTGTAACATTAGATTCTGACCTTCTCTTTAGAAATCTGATTATACTCAGAGGGCTTGAATGTATCATTGTGTAACTGCTTTGAATCACAGTGAGCATTTAGAAAGGTTTAGAGAGATATGGCTGTGTTCCAGAAGCACAATAAATAGATGATACAGTTTGTGTATTTAATTAATAGAGATAGGCTTTAAAATGTTAGGGATAAAATTCACACTAAAAATCACCAAAGTTAAGGTGTGTTCTTGTTTTTAATATACTACAGCTGAATCTTTAACACTGCAGCATAGGTAGGATAGTTGAGATCCAACACATCCTTTGCCCTTGCCACATAAGTTTTCGAGACACGAAAAGCCAGCAAGATTCTGGGATGTAGGAGGAAAAAGCATTATCCGTTCCAAAGGAATCAAGCAGAAACTTGCCCAAGTTGCTGGCCAGTATATAATCTTTGCTGCAAACAATGCTGTAAAATGATGTTTTAAATTATATTGAAAGATAAGATCATTCCTCATGCTAGTAAATCTTGCACTTAACTGAAATCTTCTCATTTTAATAAAGCTATTGCAACAGTGGGGAGTGTGAATATATTTTATATAGGCTTCCAGTAAAGTGAAAAAATCATATTGTGCAAAATCTCACGAATACCTTTCTAACCAACGTCAAGTTGATATATCTGCTCATATTTTACAGCATCTTACAAATAATTGCACTGTTAAGGAAATGATACATGCTCAACAACCCTCCATAAATCTCCATAAATGCTGGTATCAGAACCTTCACCCACGTAACAGTAGGTCCAACTGCTCATTGCCATTTCTCACAACACATACGAGAAACAAAACTCCTGAACACTTTGTGAATATGTTATTTTTAAAGAACTAAAAATTTGCACAAGAGGGCTGGCAGCTGCTCATCCACCCACTTTCCTAATTGATCATTTGACATTACTGAACAAAGAGAGGTTTAAAAAGCCCTTTTCTTCCTACCTTGTCATACTGCAGAGGCACAACAAACCGCTTGCAGGTTGGGATGGAGGTAAGCTTGTTGTTGTCTTCAAAGTCTTTGTTCAGTTTTTTCAAGTAAAACATATCATACAAGCTATTGTCTTTGTAGGCAACGATATCAAAAACAACATGGCCATCTTCTTCATAAGCATTGATGTGGTGATAAAGCACCATAGCATCAGTGTAAAACTTGGTGGATACCTCTTTTTTTGTCTTTCTGTCTACAAAGTGAAACCACGTCTGAAAGACAGCGAACATTACGTAAAGCCAGTAATGATCAGCAAACAGTTACATAGGAAATTATTTTTCTAAGATAGCCATCTACATTCTAAACCACTGCCTGTTTCTACTGAAGCATATTACAAATTCAGGATTTGCTGCTAGGAGGTGAGACATTCCAATCTTGAGACCAAAAAAATGCAGTAGAAAATGAGTGTGGAAGTGCTCCAAACTCATGTCACTGTTGCACATTGCTGTTTGGGCCAAGCTGAAGGTAGAAGTTTTCCAGTAAACCTGGAAAATCCCCTGGCCTATTTTTAATTTACATAACTCTGCCCTAGCATCGAGTCTCTGTCTTCTTCTGTGACGGTGCCCTCTTCTCCAGCACTTTCCCCAAGTTGTGGGTCACAAAATATTGCCTCAACAAAACAGACTGTCCTTTTGTTGAATTCAGGCTTTTCCACCAATCCGTCTCTACTTAATCTGATGAAACGGATCTAGAACAGATTTCATCCACACTGTACAGCATTTTGTATGGAGCAGGAGCAGCTGCACATGCCTGGGATGTTAGAGCAGTTTTATTTTCTCTTCTTGCACACATTTTGACTATGCCAAACTGTCACTTCAGCATCAGTATTTGTGAAATTTCTGGAGATGGGAGATAATATTTAAAAAATACAACATTAGTTTGAAAAAAGTGCAACATGACAGTAAGAGCTTTTAAAGAAAGTGTTATTACTGAAATTAATGAACTTGACAAAAAACAGAGCAGCAACAGTAACAACAGGTTACTGGCCTGGCTGACTCCATTGCTCAGCATCAGATAGAATACCTTATCCTCCTTATGAAAGGCAAGGCAGGAAGCCCAGTTCACACCTCGGATGTAGGCAGTAGCCAGTTTGACAATATCCAGCTTGAATGGCTGTTCTATGAACACAATATAATTCTCTGTCATTCCAAAGCTGTGGTAGTAACTTGGTTGGAGCAGGGAGCGAGAAGGGATGGAGCATACTACTTCTGTGTGTTTAAAACTAGATTTCTTCTTTTCTGTCTCTGAACAGAAATAAGAAAAAGTAAAATTACATTTATAAAATCTTGTGTTTTCACCCCTTAACCTTAGAAGAAAAGAAAATGTTGACAAGTTTCTAAGAAATACTGCTAAAAGCCATATCTTACCTGGTACAGAGGAGGGGATCTTAAAGAGAAGATATTTCGTTCTCCCTTTATCAACAATTGAAGTACCCATGTTGAGAATATTTCCAGCACTGTCGTAGTGCGGGTGAGCAGTTGCCAAGTTTACAGCTACGTATTTGCTGTAGTCTACCTGGAAGATGATACAGTAGGAGAATTTAGAGATGTGTAAGTACATTAAAATTGATCATAGCTAACGGCACAAATCCACCCGCCCTTCTGCACTGGTAGCCTTATACTGGTGCCCCCCAGAGGTCTTGAAAATTCATCATTTAAGTCACATAACTCATGCAGGTTCTCAAATAATTTCCTAATTTGAGGCTAAACAAACTACAGAAACTGAATTCACCCCTCTGTTGCAGCCACACAATACAGCAGGGTGGTTGGCTAAAGGCATTACTCTGAAAATGCCCATTTCATTCTGAGAGCAGTTATTTAACAGGGCAATGAGTCTAACAGTTTTCTGGAACAAAATTATTTCTATTCAATTTAAGGAAATTGTACTCAAACCATAGTGTACGACAGGAAAAAATCAATATTCAGTATGTCCACATTTGCTTTTAATAATTAAGTAATAGCTTGCATAAGGCACTTGAAAAGTCATCAAATAAATAACCTACCAAACTGTTAATTACGTAAATCACTTCAGAACTACAGATGCATTATAATGGAAATCATCCAAAATAATCACGTCATAAGCACGATATGTGGAATTATGCCTGAAGCCTCACTACGCTGTGTACAGCTGTACAATTGCCCAAAGCCCCACTTTTCTCTAAACTGCTCGTGATTTTCTTTTGAACTCTTGAGTTCTTATGTGAACAGTTCTTACATGAATCTTCACCATTTCATTTTACCACAATTTTGAAAAAGTCTACTCTGCTAGCCTGGACATAGGAGGAAATACATCTTCCCAATTTTGAGTACTGCAGATTTAACTTGCAGGCAGGGAACCAGAACGACACACAGACATTTATACCTTTTCTAGTGTCTCCAGAGTCTGTGGATCAATTTTTCTGATGAAGTTAGTCTCACTGGTAGCATAATAATCATCCCCACTTTTCATAATGTTGATCAGGCAGTTGTCCGTGAACTCAGGAATGGTGTGAGATAAGTATGAGAATGCCCTGAGGGGAGGGAAATGTCATATTAGAAAGAAAAGAAAGCACTTGCCTGTTCAAAACTACAACAAAATCTACTTGCACTGGTGAATAAAACAGACAACACTACTGACAAAGTGGAATTATAATGTTTGCCTTAGACTAATGCACAGAGCATACGGTACCGGGTATCACTCCTGACCTTATCACTATGTGGAAATTGTAAATTTACAAAACAAAATTCGTATTTGTATATATCTGTCAAGAGTAAACAGAAAAGACAGCCGTGCTGGAGAGAGAGAGAGATAGCAGCACCCTGTTGGGGAAAGCATTGCTTACTTGGCAAATATGTTTTTGCATGGATCTGGATAAGCCATGGTTCCAAACTCGGACACCACAATTCGGTTTGCTTCTATATTGCAGCTGTATGTGTCACTTCGGAGGTACTTACTTCTGTAGTAAACTTCACCTGACAAAGGCCAAATGGACTTCAATCACATTTCATGCTAAGTTTTTTAGAAAACTGGCACAAAGATAGAGAAAGAATCTGTTAAGCAGATGTCCTTTAGCAAAGAAAAGTTTGCAATGGATCAGGCTGTCTAAATCCCTGCTATGGAAAGCAATCTCAGCTGTCTAGATGTCTAGAGGAACCAAGGATTGTTCTTGTGGCTGCTGAGATCAGCAACAATTTCATTACCTTCCTCAATTACCATCAAACTTGGACAATAGTTGGGTCTAGGGTGAAGAAAGAATGGACTTGGATAAATTCTTCCAGTAAACCAAAGGAATCAGTGTAAAAATGATTAATTATGCAGCAATGTGTGGGTGGTGGTAAATCTCTAGTACTGGCAAAACTTACACTTTGCTATTGATGTCAGAGTAGCACACTGCTTGAAGGAACCAACTTCGGCACTAACTGATCTAATGCACTGATATACTTGACCTAGCTGAGCTCTGTTTGCATCAGGGAGGTAAAACAAGTAGCAATTTAAAAAACACTGCTCATTACTTTAAGTTATTTTTTGGTGATGTAGACCTGGTCAGGCTAGGAGACCCCGCAGCTGCACCAAAAGCCTCAAGTTACAGAAATGAAAACTAAAAAGGAATGGAGAACAGCAAGGGTGATCTCAGTTCTTTTACAGAACTGTACTTTTTGTGGGAAGAATAGATGTAAAACATCCTGCCTCACACTGAAAAGTACTGAAGCAACAGAAAACGCTTTCACTTCAATGTTTATGAAAAATGGCCCTCTTGGTGCGTGTGGAAAGCAAATGCTGCCCTGCGGTGACCTGCTTAGAGCTGGCTGCACGCCATCCCACAGTGCAGACAGCGTTGAACTTTGGCTCTTCAGAAAGAAGGACAACATAATCTGCCCTGGAGAACAGCCCTGGAGAGACACCTCAGCTGCTGTTATGGAGATTGAGGTGTGAGTGTGCGTTTGGAGACACTTTACTGTAAGTGTGTTATCATTTCAGACACTCCGTTCTGCAGACAAGAGGCAGAAATTGGCCCTTGCTCACACTGAGTGGCTGAAACAACTTTTAGCCTCAGTTATCACAGCCAAAGAACTGTGGTTTTGCTTACATGACTTTGTGAAGTTGGTCTTAAAACACGTAATTGTTCCAGAGATAGGACTGCCCACTGAACCATCACAACAGTTTCTTCTCCATCTCCATTTATGTCAGGAGGGAAGGGCTGTAACTGGAGGACACAGCTACATCTGAGATCCTGGCATCAAGAAGCAGTCCCTCCAGAGCTCAGTGTTGTGACTGGGCACCTAACACACACAAACCAGAGCAGTGCCAGAATCGGAAACACAGGCTCTCCTCACTGATGTGTGCACAGCCCTCTCTCACAAAGAACTTACA
This sequence comes from Tetrao urogallus, assembly GCF_951394365.1. Classification (NCBI taxonomy): domain Eukaryota; kingdom Metazoa; phylum Chordata; class Aves; order Galliformes; family Phasianidae; genus Tetrao; species Tetrao urogallus. The sequence goes on from NC_136825.1 coordinate 4,472,205, forward strand.
AGGAACAGCTCACCTGCTCTGACTGCTGGCTGTGACAGACTCACCAGCACACAGCGCCTACATGGCTGTTTTTTTGCAGGGTTATAGCCAGACACCTGCAATGTCTGGTTATACAATTAATGCTAATCTAACTCGGAACAGAATTGGCAACACCAATGTTTGGTTTGTTTATCTTTCTGTGATCTGACGTGCAGTAACTTACCGTTTTTAAATGTGAAGCTGTGCAGCAGAGCCAAGCCATCGAACCAGTGGTTGTATTTAGTGTCCCCTATTGTATGCATCCCTGGGCCGTTTCGGAGAAGTACTCCTTGCAACCAAGTGGGCAACTGACCTGAGAACAAAAGGAGCATTCCAGTATTCATTCCTTTAGGAAAGGAGCATGCTGCAGGACAATTTTACTAAGGGCATAGGCTTCATAGACAGATGGGTTGTGAATGCAAGTCCACATCTGTAGTAGCAAATAATTATGCCTCCGTTTCGGATAACTAAAGCACAACCTGCTAAAAAATGTTGCTAGTAATATTCTGCATAAATGTTGTGATACGACATCATCACTTGAGTAAAAGACTGCTGGAAATTGCTTAAAGCCAGGAAGAAAATAGAGTTGGGCCTTTTCTTCCTTGCACTCAGTTTTTAAAGATCTGTGTTTAATCCTTTTTACTCATGCCAGGAAAAGCTAGAGCTTCTCAGAAATCAACATATTTTATAGGATGTGTGACTTGTACTGGTCTTCATTACATCAACTGAAGTGTCAGAGTTAAAATTTTTTATCTATATATTTAGATGTCTCTAGATATTATCTATCTATCCATCTATAAATAGGCATGCGTCTCTTTATACAGATGTCTAATAGGGAGATATATTCCCTAAATGAGAAGAAAGATGCTCAAGGAATTCCAGGACAGGAATAATGGGGAAAAAAGAAAGGTAGTCTTTTGTTTAAGGCACCGTAGACTTGATGCAACTTCTGAATCTTCTGGTGTAATTCATTGTAATTTCTGACACAGTTGCAGTATAAAAGTCATAGAGAAAATTGACATACTTTGAAGTTTTCAGATGAAAGTTCATGTAAGTGGGAATTAAGAACATCTGCAAATCACAATAGGTATCAGTCAGCATTTTTAAGTGCTTAAACAGCTTTACAGATCTGGACTGCATCTCTTTTTTGCCTCGTGCTTTTAACTACAGTGAAAATAATAAAGATTTTCTGTACTACATGAGGACACAAGAATGACAGCAAAATCTCCAAATATTTGGAAGAGTACGAGCTGTCACAGCCGTGGAGGATGGGATGTTCATGTGGCTGTACAGTCTTTAGGACAACAAGAGTTTTATGTCTGATGTTGGCGTTGAGGGGTCATATTTACAGTGCACATATTGAGTAACAAGGAGACAGTTCACGGGCAGGACGCAGGGGTTGCTAAACATGTGAAGAGGTCAGAGTCCTCTTTAATTTTCACTACGGGTAAATACTGAATGACCATTACCACTGAAGTAATATATTAATTTAATTTACTCAACTGTTCAGTTTTTGTTCAAATAAACCATTCCATAACACAGATAAGTTGTAGTAAAAGTTGTTGCTTGCAAACAAATTCATATATTTCAATACTAAGCTTTTATTTTGGGTGACAAACATCTGAAAGGCATAAAATCACCTCCAATTTAAACAAGGCACGTTGAAACAAAATCTTTTTCAATTCAGCCACCAAGCTGAACAACAACAACATAGCCATATGTACCTGATATGACCTACCTGGGAACTGACTTTAAAACTGTCTTAGATGCCTGCTATATGCATATGTACTGGAAAGAGGTACTCAACAACAAACCTCTCCTGTAGCTGTAGCAAAAATCTCTTTAAGTCCCTCTTCTTCAAGGTGAAAAAAGCAGAAAAAAAGGCTAAATTGATCAAGTCTTCGTACCTAGAAAGCCACTTCAGGCTATCTCACTGGAGTATACTCTGCATTTTTTGCTAGAATGCCTTCACGTAAAAGTACCTTCTGTACCCTAGAGAGGGTAGTGAAGGGTTACGGAGAGGAGAAAACGAAAGTCTGTACGGAACCATGGGGGAGGGAGTGCCACCAGATTAAATGCTGAGATTTTGTCCCTCACCACCAACTTCAGTGAATCCTGTTCAGACAGACTTTCTGAAAAAGCACGTAGAAATACCCATTAAATGAGAAAAATCCCACGGTCAGGGGCACAAATAAGGTCTGAGCTCAGTCCTTTAAACAAAACTCACTGACGTTTCTCACTTCCCGTTTCCCTTTTCTGCGTTGCTTTGAGAGAGCAAGTGTTTCAATGTTTTATATACTTGAAAACACAGGAGTTTGTCATTCACTTACCTTGCACCTCAGCTTTTATGGGCTCTGGATGTTCTTCTTTGTTTCTGCTAAATATTGTCTCCATTGCTCACGTAACCAAACAGTTCCTGCGTCCTCGACCCAGCTGCTCCTGCAGGCGTAGCGGTTCCCTCCTCTCTGGGCTAAGAACAGCTCTTTCCTGTTACATAGAAGGATGAGGTTAAAGTGCAACTCGAGCTAATGGCTGCTGGCTTATAGATCGACAACTTATAACAGTTGATCTTTAATCCCTAACACATACACAATAATTCTCGCACATTCCTTTAACTCTTTCACTAGTTTGATGTTAGAGGAGCACAGCTCACCTGTTTGCTCTGTGTGAAGATAGCTCAAGCAGCCAGGCACACCAAAGGTAAAAGGAAACTGAAATATCACCTTCAGCATTGCAGGGAAAATCGGAGCTGTTTGTAGGGGTGCCTGCCCTGCTTGGCAGGAGCAGAGAGAAAAACAGAAGAAAGCTCTACCCACTGTTCTGAATTTGTCTTGTTGGGAGTGATAGACAATGGAGTGTCATCGGTTTCTCTCCATTCTGCCAAATTTAACCTGGGCTATTCTATTAACTCACAAAATATCGCTGCTGAACAACTATGAGGTTTTTTTCTTTAAGTACAAACAGTTCCAGAGCAAACTGAGCAGCACACCTTTGAATTAAACACCTGTTTACAAACAGACACTATTATACATTCTCCCATATGTGACCTGATTCCACCTGGTTATCAGCTCCTTGAAGTCTCTGCGAAAGTATGGCAGGAATAATTAAGAAGAAGGGGGATTTTTAACTTCATGCATTTCTTTCAAGATAAGGTACTTAACTGAGTTCAATGTTGTTAATTTTAAAATCCTCTAGGAAAAGAATTATTTCAATATAAAGCATGTGATTGCAGAGGAAATCACAGGCTCCATTGAACATGAAGGATAAAAAGATTCTTTGCACAATCATATATTATGCAATTTTATATGAGGTTACCCTAAAATCCGATTTTTTTTCCTGCTAAATCACTGTTGTTCCCAAAATGTTTGAACATCCATTCCTAAGTCTAATAGATCACTTATAAATATCCACACTCGCTGTATTGAAAACACTATTTGTGCCACAGGTGACTGCTCAGACTCCTGTTATACACACACATTGCTCTTCTCATCCTTACCCCATGTCTGCTGATTTATCTTTACCTTGAGAAGTCACCAGGACAGCATGCCTTTGTCTCCATTTGGAAAGCACTGATGGAAACAAGTGATAAAAAAATCAGAACTGCTAACTGTGCAATTTTCCTCTTTTTACACTATTGTATTAACATCCAAGTATTTATTTACAATTATAATGTGTAACCGCTGGAGGAAGGGGGTGTGGATGAGGTGACTTCTCTAATTTCATTGTTTCACAGTGTTCCTTCTCCCTTTGCAAAGATGTGTTTGATGGGAGAGCGTGGTGGAGGTTACAGAAGTCCATGTTCTAGAGAGCATAGAAACCTTTTCCACTTCTCCTTATTCTTCTCATCTATTTTGAACAAGAACAAAGAAGTTCAGTTCAACTATCAGAAGTTCAGTTCAACTTCCCTTAGAGCTGAAGTTCTTCGTCAGCATGAAGTTGCACATCCTTATGATGAATCTGAGACTGTTTCCTATTAATATTTCCATGTCTGCATTTTGGTTTTGGCTCAAAACTCCTATACAGAACAACAGAAAGAGATTAGAAAGGGAGCTGCTGCCTTTAGTGGGCCTATAGAACTAGAAGCCCTCCTGGATTTTGGAGAGACTGCCTATCTCTGATGTTGGGCTTATCAGACACATGATAACTCACACACCCAATATTTTCCAGACCATCATAACTGTGGGCAGACTGTGCTGTCTGCATGAAGAACAGATGGTTTTCTGTAGTGTGAGATTTTCGGCATGTTGCTGAAGCTGCTTAATGGAATAGTCTGCACTGAAGGAAAGAAGTGAGAAGAGGGCAGTGCTTACTTTCTGGCTGTATAAATAGTTGAACATTTGTACAGCTCAAATTGTTAGTTAATTAAGCTTCTTTTATAACAATAATGTAATTGCCACGTGTCTACCTTTGTACTTTTGGTTTGCTTACACAAGAAGCAAATCAGTGCCTTTTGAATCAGGGAGAGACCAATCCTATTCCTTATCTTGATATTGAAATGGAAGTACTTATTCAATTTACTTTAATCACTACCTTTCCATTATAAAATTCAGATTATAGTTAGAGCCCATTTACAAAGATCAAATTACCTGACTACATCTTTAGGCTGTCCTAAGAACTTCCAACTAATAACTGTTATCTATTATTACCAAATAAAGGCTCCAGCAGTAAAGCTGATAGGAACTTAGGGCTGCTCTTGCTGAAATCATACTGGCTGCTATCTCACTGTACCAGGAGATGTAAGCTCCAACATTCATCTCTGTTAAATATTCTCTTATTGACATCATCTCATTTCAAAAGATGTATGGCCAGCACCACTGAGGAATAATCCTCTTGTACTGTCGAAGTCCAATTGCAGTTAATATCGTTTGTGTCAAACAACAGTAGTTTCCATACATTGTTCAGACTGGGCTTTGTTTGGATCAAACTAATTATTTTTACTGGTTTTGGTGATTTTTTTGGTGAAACTTCAATACATTTTGTAATAAATAAAACATTTTTTTTTTACAATAGCATGTACAAATATTACCAGAAAGACTGATTTAATCATTCAGATAAGAACATTCTGTAACTGAGCATTAAGACTCTTCAAGCACTGAGGCACAGAACTGCTGCCACAACCACACTCGTACCTAACCAGATTGAGCTCACTCACTTATTATAATGCTCAAATATTCAAATGCCCAAACATTTAAATGTGAGACATTCAAATAAGTAAAATATCACAATACCCACGTAAACTTCCTCATCATGAGGCTTTCATGACCCTACCTGCACTTATCATCATCCCAAGACTACCTACAAGTTTCGTTATTTAAGGACACAGTTAAGCAATCTACACTCAGATGTCACCTGACTAAAACAAGAACGTAAAAATACATGTAAAAAGCTTTTTACTTGTTCAGCAACATGTTCTCAAGTGGGCCAATTGCCAGTGTGGAGGACAGCATTTTCATCTTTGACTGAAGCTGTAAAAATAGTGTTACAGGCATCCAAATTGAGAAATGTTAATGTTGCTGCACACTGTCCTACCTTTAACCTACTGCACATCTTTGGGACAACATCAAATCAAAAGTGAGAAAGAACTGGTTTCTGGTTTCAGTCAGGTGGCATTTGAGTGCAGGCTGCTTAACACTGTCCCAAACAGCCTCTGGGACCTCTTCTCAACACGGGGACTGTGGGGCTGATCTCTTTGGTAAGGTTCTTTGAAATCTGCTGATGAGAAATGAAAATGTGTAACACAGCTTTTTTTCCATGTTCTTGTCCAATAAGCTCGGAAATATTTCGTGTCAAGATGGAGCAAAACAAACAGAAGATGGACGTAGGACTGCCTCAGAAATCTCTTGTGCTCACAGAAATCTGAAGAGATTGCAGAGATATGAGTGAAGTTGCAATGGCTGTAATTTATATCTAAGCCATTTTTTTGCCTGCTAAGTATATGTACTAGGAAAAGTTCAGCCTGTTTGTATCTACCAGTGTTAATGTTTTACCCAGATAGGGTGCCTTTAATCACTATTTCTTGCATTAACACACACATCTAAATTGTGCCACTTATGATAGTAAGAACACATGAGATGTCAGCAGATGTTTCAGATAGCTCTGCTACTTTATATGTGAATTCAAGTCTAACCTTAGCTATCAATAGCCCAGCCTGATTAATGTTCTTACGTGGCACACGTTTACTCTTCTTCCCAATAGTCCAGATTCTGCTGTGGACAGCAATAAAACATAGGAGCTATATGTGAGAGGGGGAGGTATACATGCATCAACTGCATGGCAAGCTAGGAAGTCGAGCTACTAGCCCTAAGGTAGCAGTACATGCTTCTATATGGACACTTCTCAGAAGACCTCCAGGAACTTATCCAGACAACAACTATGCCAGAAGGTAAGCATACACATCCTGTAAACACAAATTATGTCCAACTCAGCAGCTCCTGAATGTAGTCCAGCTTATCTGCACTCTGACCCTATCCTTCCAGGTATGCATCTAAATTAATTATTGCACCCTATAAAGATAAGAATTATTTTCTGTTTTTCTTAACCAGATAAGATCACAATTGGCAAGACTCACTGGGAAGTTCACTGTTACCACATGGAAAATTAGACATTAGAACCACAGCAAAAACAAATCCCTTTGATTCAGCAAACAAATCAGGACACCCAGCCCAGAGATCAGCAAGGAAGGAGGCCTGACTGTGACCCACCTTCTAAAAGCAGTTGATAGATGGACTCTTCCAAAGCACTCTGCGGATATGGAAGATCTATGTGTCCATAAGTACTTTTCTCCATACCTTTCCAGGCAGTCTGTTCCATACTCATTACTTCCTTCTTGGGTAATAATGAAACAGACCTTTTCAAGAAGCAGTTTGGCACACGGTGGAAGTGCATATGACACACAGTCTAAACTTAAGATAGTGATACCTGAAAATCATCTTTTTTTCCTACCTAAATGGCAGGGTAATGTAAAATGGTTTTCCATTTATATGATGTTCACAGAACAGAGATACATTTCTATTTCAGATAAAATCTATACATTACACCCAGTAATATTCAGGAATGTAAAGATGGGATGTCCTATAGAGAGTAAACTTGCTCCTCCTTCAGGCAAATGAACGATGGCCAAAACGAAGAAGGGTGTGATTTATCCTTTCTTACTGGCAGCTCTTCACTTCCTTAACTCTTCCAATCTAATTCTTTCTGGCCTGTGGGGGAGGATTGTCAGGCTGTCTTGCTGGGCTGCCGTGGTCCTTTGAAGCGCAGGATGATGTGAGGCTGCACTGGGGTACAAATCAGGACCACCACAAAGTCAGTGTGGACACCACACCTCTCCTTGTCTGTGCACCAACAGCACAGTGAGACTCTGGAGCTCATTTTCCTCAGAAAATCCCAGGGCTCCCTGTAACATTTCTGTGGAACATGAAAGACTTATTCCAGCATATGCAACAGAGCTCATAAACAAAGGAGTTATGTACAGCTTTATCACAGCTTGGAGTGAGGGTGTAAAAAGATTGAGAAAGCTTTGTCATTAATTTCTAGTCAAAGCTTGCAAAACACAACTGTTTTGTAAGCCTTATATTTGCTGGACAGTGTTTTAGTTGGAGCTGCTGGTATGTAATATGTGCTATAAAGGTACACAGCCTTTCAGGTGGACAGCTACAACTGAACAGAGATGAACAAATCTCAGCAAGATGGGAAACTTCCACAGGGACTTCTGACATTAAGAAAACTCTTTTTAAAAACGTACTTCTGTTGAAGCAGAATGCAAACAGCGTGTTTCCTACAATATGAAAAAATCCAGGAGCAACGTTTATATGAAATAAAGTCATTTTTTAGTTAGGAGTGAAAAAGGCTTTTAGGATTTTTTTTCCTGAGGACCCTAGTTGCTAATTTTGATGCTGTTAACAGATTTTTTCTTCTTTGTAAAAGCTTTTCTCTTCTTTGTGGTAAGCAAAATAAATGGCCAGACTGATTTAATGACACTAAAATGCATGAAACCAAGAAACTGCAAAAGAGAGAAAACTATCTTTCTTCCATTCCCCATCTGCTGCAGGCAGTTGAGGAGTCATTTACTGCTACTGTAGGTTAGGAAAAAAAAATCATCAAGCTGTAGAAATTGCTAACAGTATGTTACTTGAAGAGCTTGGCTTTATTTGTAGATATTTCCAAGCATTGCTTGTCCTTTCTGAGGCCTGTTTCAAAATCCATCAAAGTCAGAGACAAGATTTCCATTAACTTCAATTACTTTGGAGCAGATCCACAGGGGACAGCCTGTGGCACCTCTGGCATTTGTAGCAGTGTGTTCATGTATTCAAGTTTTCAGTTGCAGAGTCAGAACTGGATGATGCTACAGAATTAATCCATCACACATGTGAGTCAGTGGCACTTACCGGCAGTGCGGTCTGTATCACCGAGTCTGACACATTTAAGGACAGTCTCCTTCTTCATCCTTACATTTCTCACCTATGAGACCAAAACAGAAGGGCTATCTGTCAGCTTCTCCAAAGACAGGCAAGTCAGCATGGCCCAAGGAAAAGCAAGGACTCTAAAAGGGAATGTCATGAAAACGTGCAGTGACATATTTCTCTTCTCTCCCAGGAAAAGGGATGATGTGGACAGTGACTGGGCCAGATACATCAGACAATTGGAGTATGGAGTGGCCATCTCAGAGGTGGGAATCCCAGACTGAATATTCCATTCTCATCCACCACAACAGCCTTCTTTATCAATCAGAGATTAATGTGGGATCTGGAGCAAGGGTTCCATAGCTGAGACAAATCTCAGTTTTCAATTGCAGTGGGAGAGGGGGCATCTCCCACGAAAGCTCAGTGATTATCCCTCCCCTGCATTACATTTTCTTTCCCTTTCCTCTCCTATTGTCTCATCCATTAAACACTTTCCCGCAAACTTTCTCTTGAAAACCCTGACCATAATCCTGCTTTATCCAGCTGAGAAAGGTGACTGGAGTAAAGGTCGAGAAAGGTCTTCAGGCTAAAGACCTGAAACTTAAACATTTCTTGGATACAGTGCGCACACATTACTCTGCAAGAAAGCTGTAAGAGATAGAGCTGACTGGCACACTGCGATCGGTGCATTGCTTTTAGGGTGACAGTGTAATGCAAATGGTATTTTTGCAATGTGGGAATTCAGAGATCACTGCTTCCTGCACCTCTGTTATGTAGCTCCTGAGTCCAAATATAAGCGTGTGTTCTTTCACTGTCAGGCTATCATGGTATAAACTAATGTTAAGAGCATCAAATTCAGTGGAGCTGATACCAAGGACAGAAGGATCACAGTAGCTACAGATCCTTATTTGTGCTGTGTTTCTGCTAATCCAGTGGCTTTATAAATCCAATGGGTATCTTTTGTAAGGAAGTTCAGAAGCACTGAGGAATTTCAGCTCTTAAATGTTGCTGAGCTGGCTTCACAAAGTCCATCAGCAGTCGGTGCAGCGTCCACATAAGGCTCCCAACTAGCTTTGGTGATAAAGGCAGTATTTACATTTTTCCAGATCACTATATCAACTTCCAGCTTTCTCTTCCACTTACTAGCAGGTATGAGGTAGCTCTGTATAGTTAAGCAGCTTAGCTTTTAAGGGCTGATGGGAGCATTTCATATGGGTGTGGAACTTTAAACAAACACAACAATTAGGTCTACTTGGAATAGCTGAGATTAACCCTGGTGTATGTAAACAGGTGGGCAGGATGAGTATGATACAATAATTACAGGCATCACATTAGTCTCCAAAAGAAGTACCTCAAACAATCACACTAAAAGAATAATAATTATTAAAAACAAAGCAATTCAAAACTATTAAATGTATCTAGAGGAACACAGTGTGTTTTCCCATCTAATGACTTCTTGTGTTTCTCATTTTCCTTATTCTTACTGTCGTGTCTCTGTTGTCATTGTAAAGACCTCCGGCTTTAATGCTCATACAATGATATCTTTGATGGATAAGCTTTATCTCACTTTCACATGTGTCCAGTAACAGTATACATCAACTTTATCTTCTCTGCTCAAGAAGAAAGCAATACTATCATATCCTCTCTTCAAACTGACTTTACATGGAATGACGGTTATACAACAGGCCTCACAATGGCCACTGCAGTGATTCAGTACCAACATTTGGTGTGTGTGTCCACAGACACAATCGCCATTATGTAGGCCATTTGTTCCATGTACTACTACAGCTGTTGTTGCAAACAGAATAGAGGAAGGAGGAATACTGATGACGTGACAACTCAAGCTTTTGAAAAAGGCAGCAAAAAGAGCGTTGATGTGATAAGCACAACCGGTGCCACACCGGGCACTAAGCTGAGAATGTGGCTTGGGATCACAGTTCTAATTTCTCTTGCTGTATGTTTGGCTATGGAGGAGGCAACTGAGGAAGAAATCCCTTGCTCAAAACATCAGCTAGCTTTCAACCACTCATGCTATGAGTTTGTTAGACTGCAACGTACATTCACAAGTGCCCAGAGGTGGTGTGAGAGAGGAGGGGGGCACCTTGTCTTTATTGAAAATGAGGAGACTCAAGAATTCTTGCAGAAACATATTGCTGAAGATCAGGAATGGTGGATAGGACTGATTTCAGACTCCTTGCTGAATGAAACTACTGACGGTAGGTGATTTTAAAATCTTGTCTTCTTTAGAACTATCAGCCTGTGATGCTTACCTACCGTGACAACAAATGCAATCTATCCTACTATAGACGTCTGCTGAAAAGCCACTGTCTTTTGTTGCTGTAACTTTAGATTTGTATTAAGATATTTTAATTGTCCGCTTCACTTCTCAGTTGTATGCTGTCACCATTTGCATTTGATCTTGCTCTTGTAAACACACATTAGATCAGCTTGCTGACCCAGTGAAAAATATGTGCTGGGTTGGTTTTCCAGTGGACAAGCAAGCTAAGCATCATGCTGGGAAATGCTGCAAGATCTGATGCAAGGGAAATGGTGGAATCTTGAGGCTGAGAGTCTGGGTGGAAACAGCAGTGTCTATTTTAGTGGTTATGTCAGATTTCATGTAAAACTAAATTGAAGATCTCTATTCAGACAAAACTGCCTTTCCTTCAGTAGGAGCGAGGATGCAGATTTGTTCTGCAGACTCTGACTCTAGTTGTTTTCCTGTGGGAAATAAACACTCAGGAAATGTATATTTTGTTGACAGGGTCAATTATTTGGCTGGACACCTCAGATGTAAGCTACAGTAACTGGTACAAGGATCAGCCATCTCCTTTCTCATCTGTGTGTGGATACATCCTGAAGAATGCCAAGTATCAGTGGGGTGTGACTGAAAACTGCAGCCAGGAATTTGACTTCATTTGTGAGTTTGGTAAGATGGAACTAAGAAGTGAGCTTACTCTATTCACAATTGTGCATAAATTGTCTTGCTTCTTTCAAAGTGGCTGAGCAACAACCTGAAGTTTATTAAAAGTGAGCAAGCAAAAAACCATACAAGCCCAATAGTGCTCTTTTTCCACTTCGTTGGAGATCTGAACTGAAGGAAAGAAGAATCCTAAAATCACCGGGTTTCAGAATGGTTACAAATATGAACTCACCTACCTATGTGATTGCTCTTAAATTCCTAATCATAAATATGGGCCAAAGCAAGCCCATCCAAATAATTTCCATTCATCACGGAAGCAAAAATACAGCCAGGCTTCCAGTGATACTCGTTCTAGCAGTCTGAAGTAAGCAAATGTGAGAGCAAGTTTTTCTTGTTTCTTCTCAGATCCTTCCATCAGTTGAAGTTCAAGGGCTTCCCTGGGCCAAGGATACAGACAAGAGCCTGTTCTTCCTTGTGCTCAGACAGAAAAAGTACGGTCATTGCATCCCTTAAACTGCTTGGAACAAACAGTCCTGGAAAGGAATGCTGGCAGTATTATCCCATTTGACATATAGATAAGAGGGGAATTTGTGTTTCTTGCATTTTGCACATAAACCAAGTACTTTAAACTGTAACTAGATCTAAGGTCACAAGCACTCGATGGCAAGTCTGGCTGTAGACTCATTAATACAGTCTTCAAATCCAATATACAAGTACAGGTTACCACAAGCCATAGCAGGGCTATTGCAATGGTCTGACATAATTAACGAGTCATTCCATAAACAGCAAAATGAATAATGCTTTGTTTCCTGTCTTGATCTTCTGTTTCATATCCCCACCCCATCCTTCTCCCCAGTCCCCCTGCTCACTCCTATATCCCCAGCATTTCCTGTCTTTCCAAATACTTCTCCCTCTGTCCCCATGGCTCTGCAGCAGCTTCAAAGCATCAGCTGTCCCTGCTGGCCCTCATCATAAATTGGGGTATAATTTCTACTCATAAGAGAGACACTGATGCAGTTCTTTCTCTTTCATCTAACTATTGGTTTTCGTGAATTTTTAGGGTTTATATCTATACATCAAATTTGGCTGAAGATGACTAACATTAAAAATGACTGGGGGAGTGGAAATTGGCAGACAGTACAATTCCTTCAGCTGATTTTCCTTGCAAAAACAGATTACAATTATTTTTTTCCATTGCAATCACGGTAGACAACTATCTGTTTTTAAGGAAGCTACCATCTGTTACCATAGGATCTGACTTAAAGCCCATTAAATTCAATGAGAGTTTGCATTATTGAGCAACAATGCCCTGCCCTACATCCATCTTTTCATTACCAAGGAAACTGAGAACAGATTGAGGTAATTGCAGCCTTGTTTTCAGTATCTACAGCCTATGTCCATTAATGCACATACATGTTTCAATAATAATGTAGACTCCTCTTTTATTAGCTTTGCGTGCAAGGAATTTGAACCACAACCCTAAAGAAACTGGGACTACATTCTATCATTAATTCCTCTGGGTGCTGAATGTTTAGAAGTTTGTGCAGCCTCACTGCTTCAGTTTGCCTCTGTAAAATGGGCATAGTGATATTTAAGTCCCTCACACCCAGGTACGGTGAGGCTTGATTCACACCAAGTATGAAACTTCATATGAAATGTGTAGGTAGCTCCTATAGTGGTGTCACTATTTGAAGTGAATCTCTCTGATTCCTTGTAACTATGCACATTTGATGACCTGAGATATATTTCTAAAAGCATCTAACCAGAGACAGCATTCTGCCTTCATTCTTTGACTCTGTTCTAGAATGATGTGTGCTTCTCAACTTAAGCAGAAGCCTTCCTTAGTTCAATTCACTACTCTTATTATTTCACCCTACCAATTGGTGCTCTGTGAATTAGGAGTCTGCCGTAGTAAAAGTATACATATTGAACCAGCACAAAGGAACACACATCTGGTTCTATGCATTTTCATATGTAGATTTACTAAGACAGCAAATACTATGAGAACTCTCTATGCCAAGTAAAGAACAAATAAATGGAAGAGATAATAGCCTGTATTATAATTTAACTGCAAATTATTTTCCAAGCTTATTTAGAGAGCTCTAATCTGTAAACTGATCATGTTGCTATAACTACAGCCAGGCTTAGATTTAGCTTTAAATAACAGTAGCAACAATTACTGCAGTGTGAAAAAACTGGCTCTGTTAATCAAGGTGCTTAAGGGGAATGATCAAAACAGCAATTGGAGGACAATGTCTTTAATACTGAGACAGCTGAAACAAAAACATTCTTTTGCAACGCTCTCATGTAAGAGCTTTTCATCCTCCTCTTCAGGTACTACATACCCTGATTGCTAAAGGATCCCAAGAAATCTGAAGGGTAATTAACTGCCACAGAATAACCCAAGAATGAGGTGTTTGCTTTTAGAAATATGACCTTACTCATTTGAACAGTTCTGCTGAATGGAGCCCATTGAATATCAGAAAGGAATAAAGATGTCTTTGTAACAGAAATGGGATCAGGTCCTGCACTTTATATGCAAACACTTTTCTGATGCAATTACCTGAATATCATGCAAATCACACACCGCCACAAGGCTTTCTGAAGTAAGATGTGATCAGAAACCTGCCAGTACTGCAGGTCAAACAAATGCTGTATGTTTTTCACAAATGTGTATTTACTCTTTTCAATGGCAATATTTTCTTTTATTAAATATGTTACCAAATTTTTGTTTAAGGTGGTAAAAAGCATAAATCTATTCTTTTGGATTTTAAAAATGGAAAAGTGTTTGATGCTTTCTTCTTTTTTCCACTTTTGGTATTGCTTAATTTAAGAGGGAGAGAAGGAGAGAAAGAGAAACAAAAGGGGAAAAAAAAGAATATGCAGGAGAACTCCATAAGATTTTGTTTTTGAAATTCAGAAAGTGAAATCAGATTTTTTTTTTCCCTATTAGAAAATGGCCAGAGCATTGCTTGTGATAATTACAATGCCACCATACAGTGTGGATCAGGAGAAGTTATTCAGATTGGAGAGTCATCCTACGGAAGGAAGACCCCTCACTACTGTGTATTGGAGGCTCCTCCCCAGAATGACACGGAGGAAGAATGTAGCTGGATCAGTGTCAAAGAAGAAGTGGCAGGTAGTGTCTTATGGCATGGAGGTTTGCTGTGGGATTTTGTCTAGAACTCAGAAACAAGATACTAATGCATTTCTACCTTCGTTTCTGTGATTGTCTCTCACCTAAATTATGATGGCTACAGAGAAAAACACTAATCCATATAAACTTCCTTCCAGGACAGTGTCATGGTCTCCAGGCCTGCCAGGTGGCAGCAGATGGCACTTTCTTTGGAGATCCGTGTCCAGCTTCTGGAAGCTACTTGTCCATTCAGTACCACTGCAAGGAGGGTAAGTGTGAGAGGGCTGTCAGTATCAGTACCTGCTCTTCACTAGGCTGTAACACTATGAGTGTAATATTTTTCTCAAAAATCTCTGCTCCATCCTCCAACCTGGAATGTTCTTCCTTGAACACTCAAAATACTGAAGACATAACAATGTAATTTCTTTGTCCTTACTGACAGCTCTAGAGGGTTTTTGATAGGATAAAAAGCCAGGAAATCCATACACATAAAATACACAAATAAAATTGTATTCCAACATGAATATTGACCAGCTGATACGGAGAAGAATCAGCTCCTGATCACTCCACTAATGCATTCAAATTGACAGCAGTGTCAACTCTGATTTGAAGAAGGCCAGTTCTCACCAATGCATGAAAATCTACTGACTTAAGCAAGAAATGTAGACAAAATGGCACTGAATTCTGTCGTGTTTTACAGGTCTGCAGCTGATTGTAACAGACACATGTTTTATCTTTGAAAACATCACAATCACTTTGAACTGGCTGCTCTCTCCATACTCTGGCAACCTTTCCTGCATCATTAGCACCGGAGATGGCCACACTGTGGATCCTTACTACCCTCTAACGTAAGATATATCCTTTATACATCATCAGACAAATTCCCTGGATAGAACAGAAAAATTAAGGGCATTGTTTTAGTGTGAAGAGCCTCGTCCACCTCCTGAGTGCAGGAGACATGAGTCAGGTCAGAAATTTGACAGCTGTGACTACTGCTGCCACATAAGGCTGGAGACTTGCCAGGACAGTTTTCCACAAGTGGCCATTCTCTTTCTGTTCTAGACTGCTCAGCAATGTCACACATAGATATGCATCTCCTGGGGAGTTTGTTGTTTTTGTGGAATGCAGCACCAGCGAGTGGCATGTGACAGCACAGAAGCGGGTGATGGTTCAGGACAAGATGGATGAGCTAAGCATTACTGGCTGCTACAGCCATCATGAGTCTGGGAACGGCTCTCACTGCCGAACGCTGTATGGAGAGTTGTTGTGGATTCAAGTTGAACTCAATGGAGGTAAGGGTAATTAGTCTGTGTGGTTTAAATAGCAACCTAGATACTAACCTAACCATGGAATGGAAGTAGGATTTTCATTACAGAAAACACTCTTTTTTTCCCCCCTCTAATTGTTGCCTTTCTGCAACTGAACGCTCCAAGCTCTATTGGAGGGATTCTTTCCCAGAGGGATTACACCACTTTGAACATAAACATAAACCTTTTTCCCTCTCCACAAATCTAACAAAGCGTGACCTCGACTTTAGTCACATGAATCGACATGGAGCCAGTAGTAATATTGCTGCATTTGAAGTTAGGAATCCACAGAAATGCCTCTCCAACTGAGGGTAAGAGGATTTCACACTAAGCGGGTCATATTTGCTATTGTATATTTTGTTCTCACGTTGGGCTCCTGGAATTTGCATGTTTAAAAAGTTAAATTCAGTAGCATTTGAATTCTCTTGACTGCCTTCATGCTCACAGCAGAAAATGTGACAGACTTCCATAGCGAGCCTAGATGAGCACAAAAACACTTGAAAGTGACTTTATCCAAAACAACTGCATTGCTGCAGTATTGTTATGACTCTAGAAATGCTTACATTTTGTATGAAACAGAATGGGATTGCCTATTATGCAAGCTGTGAGAAATTTTGAACTGTCTTTTTACAGGTAGCGGAGTGACCTACATTGTAATAGCAAATAACATGACTCTTATTGAGTCCAGTGCAGAGGAAGGAATTGCCCCTCACAACCTGACACTTGACAGTGCTGCTCAAGAGCTGCTAGGCCCTGGGGTACATCAGCTGGAAATCCGAGTGTCCAGCAACACAACTGCACCAGAGATCTCGGAGAGCATCGCTGTTCACCTAATTGAGCCAGTGTCTGGCCTTCAGGCTGTATTAGCTTCTCACACGCTGCAGCTGGGGGAGAATTTGGAGATAAATGTCTCTGTGTCTCATGGTGCCCCAGCTAAGATGAGGTTTGAAGTGGTTGGATCAAATGAAACTCGTGCTCACCAGGAAGACTGCCCTCAAGGGGAACCTCAAACATACATCATTCCCATGCACTCTGAAGGTACAGGATGCTGACTTATGTGTTTCTAAGATGCTCCTTTTTGTTCACATATATAACTTTCCAAGTTTATACCTCATTTCACACTATTGTGATAGAAATTCTGAGGAGTTCTTAGCACTCCTCAGAAGGAGAGGAGTGCTAAGAAAAAAAAGGGAGCTCCATCCTCACCTGCACATCAGTCTCCAGCACATAGTTTTTATTGGACTTAGGAATCAGCTTTTTAGCATTTTTTCTTCCCATTATTAAACAATCAAAGCCTTTAAAACATGGGACTAGCAAGATTGTCTTTAAGAGATTATTCACTGGCAGAAGACAAAAAAAAAAAAATCTCCTTCAATGAATTATTCAAATTCCATGCAAAAGCTGGCACACCAGAAGCTAATTATGATTTTGTTTTATGTTTTAAGATTTTCAACATTAGAAGCTTTCTTGGGCCTCCTTATACCCATTTGAACATCCCATCCCCTCAGGTAGAAAATCTCAAACAAGACAGCTGCTTTCCTAAGTGGAAAACTCATCAACAAACAAATAAAATTAACCAAGAGAAAATAATAGAATTTTCTTTATGAGCTTTATATCATAAACGTGATGGTCCGGTCCATTGACATACTAGTTTGGACATTTGTCTTTCCTAGGTACTTTCCTAGTGAAAGTGGTGGCCATGAATGCTTTCTCAAATGTGAGTCTGGATATTGGGTTCATCAGTGTGCTGGCAAACAGTTCTCCTAAAGAAGGTAATTGCGTTAATCTGACAGTGCTGGTTTTGACCACACGTCTTTTTGCAATCAGAGCACTTCATGGAGTGTTTATGGTTTGCATCTAGTAATTTCTTCCTTTCCAGCAACAGTGCTGAAACTTTTGAGGAGGCTTCTTCCTGATGACAGCAAATTCCCAGGCTTTGAAGTGCTCATTAATTAGCACTACTCTCTATGTATTACACATTGCACATTTGCTGTTTGTCCTCAAGTTTAATTAGTGCAGTGCATGTCCTGGGATATACTTAGGAAATATCTGTATCACAGCAAATCACATCAGTTGCTGTCAGTAAACATTTCTAGATGGCAAGTCCTTACATTTACAAAAGCAGAATATACCAGGAATAAAGTGACTTTAGAATTAATCCCATTGAAACCTTTCCAGTACTTTCCCTCATTTCTTCTTTGTACATCAGTTAAATTTCATCACCTCATGTGAATTTCATCTACACCATTATGACTGAAGAATAGCAATGATCTTACTTACAGTATGTGACTATCTAGTTAGAGTTTCACCTACTGAAACTAAATTGCTTATCACAATGACTGTTTTTTGTAACAGATCCTGCAAAGGAAAAAGACACCTCTAAAACAAATACCCAAATGACCAAAGTAAGTATTATTTGAAGATCTTTCTTTAAAATTGAAATGCATTACATAAGAGTTTGGGAATATTTAGCCACATGTCGTTCTTCTATGCCATCTGTTGCAATTCCTACAGCAGATACTCACACGCTACCACTGGTTAAGGAAAGAGCATTTAAACCACAGATGCACACAGAGTGATCCGGTGTCTAAATTTTCAGACCTTTTTCATTTATTTATGAAATAATGTATGTGTTTATACATGCCATTGTCCTAGCTGGTATATTTACTTATTTTTTAGGGTCACCAAAGAAAAAACAAAATACATATTAAACCAAGTCGCCACGTGGATCCTTTCACAACTATTACTCTTGGCTGGCCAGATAACAATGATAATTCCAGTTTTCTCTGGTCCTGTGGTATGTGAATTTCCTGAAGTTTTTCCACCAATTTTTATTTCATGAGTGACAAACTTACTGTCAGGCCGGACCAAGTTGTGATATTCTGACTGATGGCTTAGTTTCTGCCTGGCATTAAAAGTTTGCCATTCACTGTGCATGAAGAATGCCCCTGTACCTTATTCTGGCTTTAACACCCAACTAATCATGTTATATAACGCTGCATGGTACGCAGTTCTGTTTTTTTCCCAAAGATAGATCCGAGGTTTGAATTTGTCAAGATCTACCCATCCTAAGCCTTTACTCTCACAGCCAAGAGTTAATTCCAAGGGACTTACATAGTCAGGTATTTGAAAGGTATATGTCTCAATAGAACAGCAATAGTTGACATCAAACATGATGCAAAAACATTTATGGCTGAAAACTGGATTTAGAGCGCCCATGTTCTGTCCTCACATTTTTCCTTGATCTCTTATATAGTTACAAATAAATCAGTCTGAACTTTGGTTACCCCCTCTATAAACTGGGTTAAGGAAACCTGTGGTTCTATAAAGGTCTTTGAAACCTGTACCAGGTAAGACCCTTATAAGTGACGTGGGATGTTATAACTATTCAAGCTATAAAAGAAATGTTCATGCAGGAGCTTGCTGGCCTGAATGGGATGAATGTGTGCAGCACCGGATAATCCTTACCAGCCAACAAGAGGTGCAAATCCCACCTTCCTGCCTTCCTCCTCCGAAGTCAGCAGTGACTGTGAGGGTCACAGTGCGAAGCCACGGGAATGAAGAGAGGCAGGACGAGCAGTGCCTCTATGTGACTGCAAAACAAGATCTACACCTAGAAATCAGGTCTGTTCTCAAACTTGAGCATTCTCTACTTAATATCACTACACAAACCTAGTGCAGGACCACGTGTATCATTATTAATTACAATTATGATAATTTATTGATTATTACAAATTTATTTATTACCATCGAAGGAATTAAAGATAATGGGCCTAGCTGCATTTTTCCAGGCTGCATTTCTGCACATAATCCCTTTATAAACTGAATAATATTCTTCCCAAAACCACTTTGGCATTTTAACCCCCTCTACCTTTTATCAGCTTTGGAGATTTCCATATGCAAACTTAATTGAAATGATGGAAATAAAAGTAAAAAATAGGTCTGAAATTCCTACTAGACACCCAGAGACACAATAATGCTTTAAAAAATCTGGTCCTTGGGAATCTGGGGCCTCGCTGAAGATCAATGGCATTTCAATGATTTGTTAATATAATCCTTTCAGGAGGTTAAATAGAGCTAGGATTTACTTGAGAGCTTGAATGAACATAAAGAGAGTGTGGATTCTGCTCTTCAGTCAGTGCTGAAAATAAAAACGAAGGTTTCTAAAACTCTTGCTGCAAAATGAAGTATTTCACTATTTGTGAGTCACTTGTATATATATCATGGGGATTTTGCAGATGTTCATTAAACAAGGTTAAAACAACTGACATCGAGGACTGCGACTTCTCATCCAGTTACTACTTGTAGCTACTGTCTTACTTCCCTACAGGTGTGAGGCAAACTGCAAGCCAGTGAATGCTAGTGAGGAAGTTGTTTTGAATGTGTCTGGACAGAAGGACTCCCAGGACATGTACTATAACTGGTACTTAGATAACACGTTCCAAAGCAAGGTGAGAGCAACAGATTTGTCAGAAATACTACCAATAAGCATCTATTAAGAGGAAAAGACACACAGCCTCAGAGTGGTGCTTTGTCACAGGGGAGCTTTGGGAATCAGGGAAGACCAAGGCGTGGTGGTGCCGTGTTTGGGAGCAGTTATAATAGCATCAAATTGCCACCCCACTTCTGCAGCCCAGCTGAAATAGCAAACCATCTTTGCTGTGCAAGAAATCACAGCAAAGAGCCTCTCCTGTCATGTTTTCTTTTCTGTCTGGCTTTCCAGTCTACACCCCTCCCTCCAGCCTGCAGCCTGACTGGTTTCCGTCAGAACTCTTTGAATTTGCTTCAAAGCAACACATCCACGTTGATAATGAACAGCTCCTTCTTGCAGACGCATGGAGAAGCTTTTCAGATTAAAGTAACAGGTAGGGGCAAGCAGGGTTTGTTAGACTACTTTGAGATAGTCTCGCCACCATGACATCATACAGATGTTACATACAGGTAGCCTCGCTGACAAGCAATTCTACAAGTTTAGAGGTATTACTTTACTTATGGGTTCCTTAAAATAATTAAGTTTTTTCTGGGCTGTTACATGGCAGGACAAATTCCGTTCTTTCCAAGAACGTTGGAACGTTGGTTTCTCCAAGCTGTTAATAATTTTGTTAAGGCTCATCTGAAAATAACATTATGTTGAATACTTGATCAAATAGTGGAATTTTAGTTACAATGCAAAAACTACTGTGCTCTTAACAGTTCTTCTCTTCTTATGGCTGATTCAGTAGTGGGATTCCACTTCTGATTAGGCCCACTATTAGGTTTGTGAAGCCTGAACAAACCACATCATTGCCATGATAGGTAAGATGTCTGCAGATCAGTGCTGCTGCAGCACGATCACTGCTGACGTTGTGCTCCCTCCCCTCCCAGCACTGACTCAGCGTGCTTACGGGGAACAAACCTACCTTGTCAGCACCGTGCCTCCGCCCCAGGTCCCCAGCTGTGCTGTGTCTCCCAAGCAGGGATCTGTGCTCACCACTTTCACAGTCTCCTGCAGCACTCCATGCTCTGTGGATTCGTGCCAATCAAGACATAGCACACAGCTCAACTACTGCTTGTATCTGAACTCAAGTAAGTCCTGAGGTGAACTGTTTGACTAAGTACTTCTTCACATTTCTGGCAAGCACTGTTACTGCTGTTAGTAAGAGCAAAGGCACAGCCTGCTTCTGCTCTTTGTCTACATATAAGCCAGTCAGGTCTGCACAATGCAAACCCACAAAGCCCTGTTCTTAGATAGCAGGAGGTGTCTGTGTGATGTCTGTTAGGTAACAACACCTTTCCTATTTCAGATTCTCTCCTTCACTGTGGCCCAGACCCTGAACTCTTCCCAGTTTATCTCCCACTTGGAGAAGAGGAAAATAATTTCATTTTACACGTGACAATTACTATTAGCAACAGTTTTGGTGATACAGTTCACACCAATGCTTCGGTGAAGGTACACACAAGAAATACTTTATTTCAAGGTGTTCCAAGTTGATGTTAACCTGTGAATCGCTTTTGGAACTTCTTCCCATTTTGTATTTATTATATGTCTGTGACTGTACAATAATCGCCATTTCCCTGTCTAATTGAGGCTATTCTCAGTGGACTCAAAGTAGTTGAGAGACTTCCACTGTTCTTTTTCTAGGACAGAGTTTTAAAAGATGACCTATTTGGACATTGGGTAACAAAAGCTGTATTTAGAGAGTCTGGAGTTATTCTCTAGTAGGTCCCAGAAAACTCCTGCTTTTGCCTGCCCAGCAGATTCCTATCAGGCTGGTAGAAGTCTATGCTTTTCCCCATGCTTCACATCTTAAAATGACAGAAATTTGTCACAGATTGATAACTGGGTGTTTTCCTACATTTGGACATTTCTAAAGATGTCCCGTTGTATTTTAGAAAGCAAAAAACATTCAATAGGGTTTTAACAACAGCATGAATCTGTTCCATCTGTGCAAGACCATGACTTCAGCACTTAGTCAAAGGACCCAAGAAGACAGCAAAGCTGTCTGGAGAATTTAATACAAAATAAAACACACAAAAAAACCCCAGTAACATAGTTTTCTGTCCCACTCTGACTAGGCTGCCAATGACATGATTGCAGAAACTGTTCAATGACAACTACAATTGTTAGCGATGTTAAGAGCATATCTGATTTCCTCATCAGGTTATACAAGCAGATACAATCGATGGGAACCTGACCCTGCAGACCATTGTATCTGAGAAGGCAAACACCATCCTAAAAGATGGGAACAACAGCATGAGTCTTTTCCAGCTGTTTAAGTCAGTGACTTCAGTCCTTAATCATGAAACCCAAGAGGAAAACTTTAACATATCTTTACAGACAGACACACGAAAAGAGGTGAGCCAGACACTTGTTTTCTTGCAGTATGGTGCACTATAATGGACTCTTCGTATTCTTTGGCAGCTCTTAAGTAACAAAAACCTCATATATCAGCTCCTCAAATCAATGGAGGTTTCAAGTTTCTGGTATCCATCTCAGTGTTTGGCACGGGTTTTGGCTGTTAATCACTACTTGCCCAAGCAAAAAATTTCTTTTATCATCCATCAGTAAAGGAACACATTCACAATTCTTACTGCAATCACTTAAACTAATTTGGAAAAGTCTTTTTAAACTTACAGTTAATTTGATTTAGAAAAAAAATTAATAAATTGCCTTTCCTCTAAAAATTTCCCCTGGAGCTCTAGGTAGCAAGTAATTTTAGTTTATTCCTTTCAGCTACAAGCTTATGTTTCAGATACAAGCTTATATTTGCACTGTGCTTTGCATGCTCAGGTGAAAAGATCTAGATAAATGCAACGTATCCTTCAGTTATGATTTTTTATTTGAACATGGCTCTGCTTTCTCAGGAAGTGGAATTTACGTGGTAATTCACACGCATCTGAGAAGTAATTGCTCACTCCTGATCTGTGTTAAATGTGAAAATTCTCTGTGTTGGAAGGAAACACAAAACTCTTTTGGTTACACAGCTACTAAGGCAAGTGGCACCTTCTCAGCAGACCTAACATCCTTTCACATGATCCTTGAGGAGTGCTATTCTACCACATATTTCACAGCAAGCCTGGCTGTCAATATATAGCACTATTTGCACGGTCTTAATTAGCATCTTAATCTTTCACCTAATTACCCCTTTCCATTCCAAGCTCCGAGGGCTAATGCTGGCAACTCTCTCTGCTGTTAACGTAACATCAGTACAAACTGCTCTTAAGATGTCAGAAGTACTGAAAGAAATCACTTACAGGACTGAAGAGCTGTCTGTCTCAGCACAGGTAAGAAGCAATTCGTCCTCTGTCTCCATACACTAGCAGTACAGACTCTTTTGAACCCTTCTAACCTTGGAAGAATGTCAGTGCCTTACAGTTATCTGTTCTTTGCTCATTTCTTTTTATAACTGTACCAGCATGTATGTCTTGACCAGCAGGGAATACATTCTACTGTTTTGAGTAAGCAAATCTGGAACCACAAACACTGACTCAGCAGCCACTGCAACCCTATGGTTATATCCTATAACTGGCTGGCTATGACTGGCCAGCCAGTTGCATTCTCTGATACATCTTAAGATGGAAACCTTAACTTTCAGTGAGCAGGCAGCATGGCAGGAACATGGCAGCACAAACAGAGGAACCAAGCACAAATGTTAAGACTAGCCTTGCAAAAGTGTTCCTTGAGTCTTGAATACAATATGACATTAGCAGATAATGCTATTTGTGTTTAAGGAGTAAAAAGTAAGCACATGGAAGAGCAGAATAAACTGTCACTGCGGAAATTTTACAAATAAACTGGCAATGAGAAAGTTGTCCTGATTTCTGGTACATTATACAGCTATAGCAAGACAATGGCCTGGGAGCATTTCAGCAGTATGTGTTTAATTTCAGCAGGACAAGAATATAGCTCAGATTCAGCATTCATTCTACAGGAGGCTGCTATGCATTCGCAGACTGTGGGAATGGACATGTACGAGCTTGCACTGAATTTGCTTGGCTCTCTCACCCTGGGCTATTATGCTGGCCAGTGCTTTCACAATCACAAAGTAATCATTAGCTTTGTTTGGGCACAAAATAAAAACTGTAAGATTCATTCTCGTTAGGCATTTAGCATAGCACAAGGCCAAAGGTATTACTTGCTGATGATCCAGCAGGCTATATGGGAATTAAGATTGAAATGCACATGCATTTGAGTGTGGTTATATTTTGGACTCATCACTCTGAAGTATAACCTGATTTACTACATTACTGTACACCTGAAATGTACCCTGGCCCAGTGTTTGAATGACAAGTCTCTTTCAAATATTATTCATCTTGTTTTTATGGGGTGAATCTGTGGAAGCAGGCTGCACTTTTCAGGTCTGTATTACACATTAGTATGTTATCTAGTAGTATACCATGTTTATTAGTGTTTGAAGTGTTAGCCCAGCACAGGTAATTACAGTAAAACAGCCTTAGCCACAAATAGTCCCATGGGATTACTTATGTTGCAATACTCAGTAAAAGACTCCATGGCACAATGTGTTGCTTTTGTCATTGGTAGTAATAAAACAGAGACTTCTCCACTTATTTCCCATGCAGGTGGAAGCCAGCAATACACTGAAGGATGTCAGCGCTTCCTTGCTCACTGTAAGCACAGAGGACAGCAGAGATGATCAGAAACTAACGGATGCAGCCAGCTACCTATTTAATGCAGTGAGCAATGTCCTTCAAGCCTCCACACAAAACAGAGCCACGAACACTACAGTGTCTGAGGCAGAGCAGGTAATTTTGATTCACCCCTGTTTATAGAAGACTGTGGCTGAACACCTACTTGCTTCTGAAGATTTTAAAGAGTTTTGCTGCCTTGCATTTTTAAATTGGCATCAGGTGGGGCACAGGACAGTGCACTGTAGAAGACAGGATCAGTGTTAAGGCCTCTATGGGATGACAAGTAGATGGATTGCAATAATTTTTTTCTCCAGATTTGGTTCTATCCCCTCCTTTTTCAAATTCCCCTCAGTTCAAGGAAGACTCAGGTATTCAGTATTCATGACTTGTTTCATTACTTCAGAGCTGAAATCTGTTCAGGTTTCTGCTTACTTTTTTTCAGAAAGCCCACTCTGATTTTCTATTCAGAATTAAGCAATGTGTTTCTTTTGTCCTAAGCCTTCCTATTTATATGCAAATTGTTTCCCTTTGTGTAATTCCTGGACTGAATACACTTTAGCTGTCAGTCCTGCAAAGGAATATGATATAAATCTAACCTCAGAGAAAATGCTACAAAGTGTTCAGACTCCCCCAGGATAACACAACAGTAACACAGCTAGCAGGTAATTAGCTCTTGCTTTTCAGACACTAAAATGTGCAGTGAAAGGGCATTAACATACACAAACACATAAATGTCTTGCGTGAAAATGGTATCATGTTTGTAGTCTTCAAATTTCAGTGCACAGAAGTTCTAAATATTAGATTTCCACTTACTGTAAGACATTTATTTGCAGTATGTTATGTTTTCATGAGAATTACAGAACTTGAATTGCTGACAAGTATAACTTTCTCTGAGATTAACAAAAACATCACCGAGTTTGGCAGTTTTATAAGACACAGTGAAAACAATACTTCATCATAAAAGGAACTAAGGGCCAATAATGAGCAACTTACTGATTCTGAGCAGCTCTGTTACATGTTCCCTCCTCTAATGCTTGTCTAGAGTTTGGTGTCCCAGCAACTCCTGAATACAGTTGAAAATCTGCAGAGCGCACTTCTGTTTGGGAAGGAACCAGATGATGAACCCATGGTCCTTACCACTCATTCTGCCACAATGTATATAAACAGGTAACAGTAACAAATGTCTGTCTGTCTGTCTGTCTGTCTGTCTATCTTCCCCAACCACTCCCCCAAGCTCCTGATAGGCACCCAAACTTTCCTCAAATAGAAACTACCCGACCACTCAAATTAATGCTGCAGCATAATGACAACTTCAACAGCATGATGAAGTTGCTAATTAATTGTAAGAACAGCTTGGACCCCAATTAACTTCAGTAACACCATCTTAAAAATTCTCATGTCGTGCTTTCTTCGACCAAAGAACAACTTACTAGCAGCTGCTTGCCTTTAAAAGGTAAGTTCTTTGTTATTTTCCAAGTGGCCAAGCTGCCAGTAATACGTGATATATGAAACTGTAACTAGATTGACAAGAGCAAATATAATCATAAGGAGCCTGATGAGCATTCTGCACTCCCAGCAGTCATCCCTGAGAGTCTGATTTTCATTCCCATTTAACTGTGTGTAGAAATCAAGAACATGTTCACACCTGGACCAGGTGCACCTTTTGCATAAGTACACCTAATTGGGTACAACTTCACAAACAGATATGCCAATTCCACCCCTTTTCCTGATGACTGTGTGGTAGTGTTATGTGGACTACTACATCAGAGACAATGTGCTAAGGTAGTTGCTGGCAGAGTCAGAAATAATTTTCCAGATAAGCTATACTCACAAAGAATACTTTTTGAGAGAGCTTTTTCTCTGTGTTTGAAGTTCATACTATTGACTGTCTGTATGTTGGTTTGTTTTCTGAGTTTTTATTTTCTTTCTCTTTTTTTCTGTTTCATTTGTGTCCAACTGGACTGGATAGATTAAAAACAGAAAATATGGACGGTACATCCATTAATATCTCCACTTCCAGCTCTGCCAGTTTTACTCTCCCAACTGCTTCCTCTCTTGGCATTTCAGAAGTTGATGATGAAACAGTGGATATAAGGGCAAGTAAACAGCTTTAATCTGACTCAATCTTACATTCT
This sequence comes from Tetrao urogallus, assembly GCF_951394365.1. Taxonomy (NCBI): domain Eukaryota; kingdom Metazoa; phylum Chordata; class Aves; order Galliformes; family Phasianidae; genus Tetrao; species Tetrao urogallus. Next base: position 4,499,252 of record NC_136825.1, read on the forward strand.
TGGTCAAGCAATTTTAGAGTCCTTTCTCCTTTTGCAATGAGTGTGCAAGCACACAAGTCATCCCTCCAGTCATTTTTGGTCAAAGAAGCTTTCACTTATCTTAATTGCAGGAAGCTGGCTGAGCAAACTTAAATTCCCCATCCCTCAGCCCCTCAAATGCACTCTTGCTTTAAACTTGCATGGTTAGAGAAGGTGATGGAATCAATGCTAAAAACTTATTTGCTGTCTGTTTACATCTAATGCTCTGGGGGGTACGTAACAGCTCAGTGTCCCTTCAACATTCAAACTAATAGGCAGCAGACTTTTTTCATCCCAGCTAGAAGCAAATGATTCTGAGGCACTCAGATCCTGCAGAAGACAGAAGGTCTGCAAATATCTTGATCATAGCACAACTGTGATCCGAGTTAGGAGATTTTGTTTTTAACCCTCAGAGCAATGGATTGCATATTATTGTGGTGTTTTTATAAGAAATTTTCAAAGGGTTCTCAGATTAATTTCACACTCTCGTGAAACTCCTATAATACTTGTAAAACATTTTTTTTCATTGTGTCTTTTCCAGTTCTGCCAAAAAACGACCAGAACCTCCTTATAACAACAGCAATATATCCACCTGAGTGTTAGGAGAGGCTTGTGAATCCTCTTATTGAAATAATGACTCTGACACACAATTCCACGCATTGCTATCATAGTAAAAACAGATTTTTTGTTTCTAATTCCAAGAGGAGTGACACAGGCTTGATGGAGTTTCTTTCAGAAAGGCTTGTGCAATTGCATTTTGATATCTGATACCTGAAAAACAAAACAGTTCCAGTGAATGGAACCTCACACTGTTGTATACAATCTGCATTTCAGAATCAAAATCACTTCTGGAGTTGTTTGGCCTATCACAGAAATTAGGCATGTATTTAAAACTGGACTTGGGCTTCTTTTGAGTACTGTTTAAGTCTGAGGTCAAGAAATTTATTTGGTCTACTCCCAAATTTAATTTTTAAGATAGTGAAATACTAACAGTAACTCAGAGATTGTTATTAATGTCTTGCTAACAGATGGTGAGCTTTGCCGTGAATCCCTTTTTCTCCAGTGACACCAGTTTTGACATCAGTGGAACAGTGGGAGGTCTAAGTCTTACTGGTCTGGATGGCTTGATCATACCAGTCAGCAATCTTAAAGAAAACATTGAGGTAAACTCACTATTTTCTATCCCTCATCTCTCTTCCGTTTACAAGCTGTCTTGAATATTACTGTCCTATTTGACTACAAATGGTGGAACTGTATTCATTTCAGTATATAATGGGTGCGTGCATTTGTGATGGAGTTATTTTTGTGATATGAAGAAGGAAATGACAGATATTTCTTAGAAAAGAGATGATATTCAATTAAATGGTTGTGACAACGATAACGGTTGGGGAAAACCATTCCAGATTACAGTGACCTTGAAACACAATGTAATGTCTGATTCAATACCCAACAACTGCGTGCTCATATTGCTTACGTTTGGGATTCCTAGCCCATTTATAAACTGACATCTAGGCAATTCATTTATGTACTTCATGTGACCACTATTTCAGTAATAATCTCAGCTTTCTGACTGAAGATGACCGATTTTGTGATGAATCTATACAGGTTGGAAAAAGACTTTTCAGAAGTTAGCTGACAGTATCATGAAAAAAATTTCAAAGAAAATATTTTTGACAGCCATACTTATAGAAAAGATTATCTAGTGTGTGGCTGTACCTATAGAAACTCACAGTGCTTACAGATAAGTAAGATGCTGGTCTCTATTTGTATTTGTCTTTCTGTTTAAAACCAGATAATATTACCAAGGCATTCTGCACCCCAGGAAGATAGAATTCTGTTGAACCTGAGCAATTTTAGCATTTTCCAAGTAAACATCACCTCAGAAAACACATCAATAGTGATTCAGCTGGAATGTGAACAAGACATTCCACTAATACTCTACTTAGGATATGGTTATCGGCCAAATGAAACTAACTATGACATGAGAAGTCATCTGTTCTATAAGAAAACTACTGGAGGTAAGACAGCATGTTAGTGATGAGTTAACTTTTGCATTCTGGGCTTATGTAGCCAAAAGACTTAGCCCTGTACATGTTCACTACTGGGAAGTTGAGGGCATTCAGTACGGATATCATGGAGTGCTCACCGACAAATTTATGGCGTCATTATGACCACAAATTTGCAGAATGAGCCTGACATCTAATTGGAAAGAAACTTCTCAAAGGAGTTTCAATTTATTGTGCTTCAGGAGCAAGGAGTGGGATGCTTTGAACAACGAGTTGCAAAGGATTATTTGGTACCTGTTTCTTTTATCTTGTTCAGTTTATTTATTATATGCAATATAGCTGTATTCAAAATACACATTTCCACATGTACATTGAAAATAAATATTTTTGTTCGAGGTGAAACAAATACCTGGGTTCTTAGCCCTGAAGAACTCATTTTTGGAGAGGGAACTTACTATTTGATGGTTTCACAAGACATGGGAATGGATTCCACTGTCTATGACGGGCTAGCTATAGCTGTCACTTGCTTTGCATCCCGCTGTGTATTTTGGGATGAGCAGCAAGGGAACTGGAACAGCTATGGATGTCAGGTAAGTAGAGAGAAATAAAGAAATCTTTATATTATATATGCCAAAGCCAGCCCCCGTGATCCCCATTGAATTCATACCACAAAATAACATAATTCTCAGATGTTTTAGTAAAATGAAGAAGTGAGATTTAATCCACTATGACTAAATTTCAAATTGCATTCCCATTACACTTCTTGGGATGCACTCCTACATAAAGAGAAACTCAGCTGTTCAGACAAGTTTGTATCATATTATTAATGCCTTTTTCTGGCTGGACATCAGAATTAATATACCTAATAACAACTTGTTCCTGTACAGCAGTTCTCTGTACTAACTCACCATTCTCAGCACTGTCTTCATTTGTTTGGTAAGTTATCCAACACTTTGAAACAAAATCTTCTATCCAGAGTTTTTTTCTGGTTTTCAGGTAGGACCAAAAACAAATTCTAGAAGCACACAGTGTCTCTGCAACCATCTGACCTTCTTTGGGAGCTCCTTCTTTGTCGTGCCTAATGCTGTTGATGTTAGCAGAACTGCACAGCTATTTGGTACATTTGTGGACAACCCCATCGTGGTGACCACAGTAGGATGTATCTTTCTGATATATGTGATTGTAGTTATTTGGGCCCGAAGGAAAGACATCCAGGATGATGCCAAAGTAAGTCTTGCATTAATAAAGACTGAAAGTATGTAGGCCAATTGCCTTTTTGACTGTCCTGCTTTAACACAAGTCTTCATCTAACCCTAACCATTCACACTGTTCAGAAGATGATACGTTCCTACCCACAGCTTTAAAGTATCTATACTTACAGAGCTGCTAATGCCCTGTTTGTATCATGTCACTCTGCAGGCAAAAATCACAGTGCTGGAAGACAATGATCCCTTTGCTCAGTATCGTTATCTTGTGACAGTTTTCACAGGACATCGCCGTGGGGCAGCCACAACCTCCAAGGTATCAGCTGTACTGTGTAGTAAGAGAGCTTTGCACTCATTTAGAGAACTGGAGCAATAAAGGAGCACCCAAGCTATTGAACAGCACAGCTCAAATGCAACTTCTAAGCTAGACAGTGGGCAGAGTGTGTCAGAGGAATAATCACATATAGGATTCTGAGATGAGTGATCCTTCATTTCGCTATCTTACTCTGCAGGTGACACTCACTCTCTATGGACTAGAAGGAGAGAGTGAGCCACATCATCTAACTGATCCTGAGACACCAGTGTTTGAACGTGGAGGAGTGGATGTTTTCCTACTCTGTACCCTCTTTCCTCTAGGGGAATTGCAGAGTATTCGACTGTGGCATGATAATTCAGGGGACAATCCATCCTGGTAAGTGCATACAAGGAATAATAAAGATTCAAAAATATGTTTACAATGACAACTGCTTTCCTTTCCTAGCACTTGAAATTATTCTTTCTACAGTTCTAGAAAGTAAGGACTAGTTTTGCCTTTATTTTTTTCCCTGGATGAATAGATCATATCATGGTCTAAACTGCAGGACAAGGAATACTTCCCATATGCAGTTTATACTACAAATTGATTCTGAGTTAGTGCAAGACTTTCATCAAACATGCTATAGAAAATATTGCATGAAACGAAGGCACAGTGATCAGATGGGAGCTGTAACATGCTCTGGATCAGGTCACCAACCTAAGTATTCAGAAAAACATTATTTTAGGGCACTCTGATGTATGTTCTGTGCCTCACCACTCAGACGCAGCCAATGAAGTCAGAGGTCAGACTTTGTCCTCCATAGTTCTGCTGAGTCCTGAATTTCATACCACTCAGTTACACGTGACTGTGCCCTGTATGTTTTCCCACCAGGTATGTGAATCGAGTATTGGTACATGACCTTGTGTGGGACCAGAAATGGTACTTCCTCTGTAATTCCTGGCTAGCAGTTGATATTGGAGAATGTGTCCTAGATAAAGTGTTCCCAGTAGCTACAGAGCAAGACATGAAGCAGTTCAGGTAACTTCTATTTTATGCCTTTTTACTCCTAATAATCAATCTGGAGAAGCGAGTATGCAAACATTAACTCTCTAGACAAAAAGAAAACAGTGGGGTGTTTCCACTGCTCTGAGAGGGCTCTGAATGAGGAGAAGAAGGATGATTAACAGTACCTGACTATTACCCTAACAGTTACATCAGACTAGAAATACTGATGTTAAAGAGTGCTTTAATGAGACATGTGGAAACCCAAGCATCTTGTCTTCAGTGTAATTTCCCTAAAAATGTATATAGAAACTGCTCGTGATTATCTTCACCACCATGGTGTGGCCAGAAAGAAAGTACATGAGAAGCTATGACCATTCTATGTAAATCAAGCCATGATATTTGATTTTTTTTTCATAGTTAATATGTCTTCTGACTATGCCTAGCATGAACAGGCCAGGACCCTGAAATACAGCTTTATTCTTTCCTCTCCTTCCTAAGCATTCGTTTAATTTCCCCCTCTTCCTTCCCAGCAACCTGTTTTTCATGAAGACCTCCAAGGGTTTCCAGGATGGGCACATTTGGTACTCAGTTTTCAGCCGCTCCCCACGAAGCTCCTTCACGCGAGCCCAGCGCGTGTCATGCTGCTTCTCACTGCTGCTCTGCACCATGCTGACCAGCATCATGTTTTGGGGAGTGCCAAAGGATCCAGCTGAGCAGAAAATGGATTTGGGTAACAATTGTTTTCATTACTTGCAAATGGAAAATACTGGAAAATAGAGAGACAGCAGAATCTAGAAGAGGAACAGTTGAGCAAATTGACTTTTTCACGAGACAGATCTGATGGGTGCTGAGGTTATTTTTATTCCTTTGGCCTGTTTGATCTTGACAGGTAAGATTGAGTTCACGTGGCAGGAAGTGATGATCGGCTTTGAAAGCTCCCTCCTCATGTTCCCCATCAACCTGCTCATCGTGCAGATTTTCAGGAACGCGCGGCCCCGGCCAGCCATGCAGGGCACAGAGAAGAAGCCAGGAAAGAATGTCCGAGTGTCCCCAAGCCTATCTCCCGCCCCACAGCTCACCCCAGCCATCTCGCTCACTCCAGAGGATGTAACAAAGGTAAGCGTCTGTGGTTGCTTCCCGGTGGGTCCTGCACTGCCCTCTGCTGTCCTGCGCTACTCGACGCCTCCAGTTTAAGAGCAGAAATCTTCCCTGCCAGAAGACTTTCAAATTGTCCGGCACGATGAGCCAAATGTGCTTTGGTGCAGAACGCTCAGTTACTCACCTATACTGCCATGGGATGAGCAAAGGGTTATCCACTTTCACAGTATATTCCACATGTAGGGAATCCTCAACTTCAGCAAGATTAGCCTATGTACATTTCATCCCCTTGCACAGTGATTAAAATCACTGTGTTCACTGAGTTCAAAGCAAACATCAAGCAAGACAATGAAGAGAAAAGGTATCATAGACCCTGTCTTCCCCAGCTTAGGCCCACAGACAGGTCAGCTGCATTACTGAATCCTGAAAACTGAATTGCTGAACTCATTGAAATCTAGCTGTCATATCCAGCTGTTATATCCAGCCCTATAGGATATGCCATCCTTACCCATTTTAGCAATAGATGCAGCTCCCAGCCAGTGGCACCTCCTGACCACATCAGCTTAAGTCACTGCAGTCTGAGTCATTGTCATATTGCTGCTGTCTTTTCTAGGACATAAGAAGAATTGCTAACTCGCTCTTTAAAGCCTTGAAGGCTCCATCACTGACCTCAGTATCAGATCTTGGAAAATCAACTAACATCAACATGCTTTTGGCGTTGGTTGAAGATGTCATTTGCCAGCAGAATAGAGCTGGGCAAGAGTTTTATGATGAAAACAAAAAGAAGGATGACCCTGTAACTGTCACATTAGGTCCTATGGATATACAAGGTAAACAGCTTAATGTGACACGCTTACTGAAACCTTTGAATTGAAATTGATGGTGACTCTGGATGGGATGACCCAAGCTTTTACTCAAAGGCAATTACAGAATCACAGAACAGTTGAGGTTGGAAGGGATCCTCCAGCAGAGTCAACTGGAACAGATTGCCCAAGATTGCATCCAGTTGAATGTTGAGTATCCAAGGATGGAAAATCCATAGCTTCTCAGAGCAACCCCTCCATGGTGTCCAGTCACACCAATACAAAAGTTATTCTTGTGTTCAGATGGAATTTCCTAAGCTTCAATTTGTGCCCATTGCCTTCTCCTTTCACTGTGCACCTTCTACCACCCAAGTAAATACACTGAAATCTCTATTTCTTTTGCTGTAGAATGAAATGTTAGCTAATAGCCTTATCAGTATCTAATTATTAACTATATATTATCAAGACCCACAAATATCAGTTTTTTTGTCCCGTTTATTTTCTTCTTGGCCTTGTGCTGCTGCTGTTCCTTTCAGTCCAACTTGAACTTAGGCACTGGTTCAATTTCAATTAAATAATGTGAGCGAACAATCCCACTGATTTCACAAAGACCTACTTAGAATCATAGAATCATAGAATCATAGAATCACTAAGGTTGGAAAAGACCTAAAAGATCACCCAGTCCAACCGTTCACCTATTCCCAATAGCTCCTACTAAACCATGTCCCTCAACGCAACATCCAGTCTTTCCTTGAACACCCCCAGGGTCGGTGATTCCACCACCTCCCTGGGCAGTCCATTCCAGTGCCTGACCACCCTTTCTGAAAAGTAATACTTCCTCATGTCCAGCCTGAATTTCCCCTGGCGCAGCTTGAAACCATTCCCCCTGGTCCTATCACTAATGACACGAGAGAAGAGGCCGACCCCCAGCTCACTACAACCTCCCTTCGGGAAGTTATAGAGAGCAATGAGGTCTCCCCTGAGCCTCCTCTTCTCCAGGCTGAACATTCCCAGCTCCTTCAGCCTCTCCTCATATGGCCTGTGCTCCAGACCCCTCACCAGCTTCGTTGCCCTTCTTTGAACACGCTCCAGGGCCTCAATATCTTTCTTGCAGTGAGGGGCCCAAAACTGGACACAGTACTCGAGGTGCGGCCTGACGAGTGCTGAATATAGGGGAACAATCACCTCTCTGCTCCTGCTTGCAACACTGTTTCTGATGCAAGCCAGGATGCCATTGGCCTTCTTGGCCACCTGGGCACACTGTCGGCTCATGTTCAGCCGAGCATCAATCAATACCCCCAGGTCCATTTCCTCTACGCAGTCCTCCAGCCACACCGCCCCAAGCCTGTAGCGTCGCCTGGGGTTGTTGTGGCCGAAGTGTAGGACCCGGCATTTGGCCTTGTTGAAACTCATCCCATTGGCTCCAGCCCAGCTCTCCAGCCTGTCCAGATCCCTCTGTAGGGCGTCGCTACCCCCAGGCAGATCCACACTTCCAGCCAATTTGGTGTCATCTGCGAATTTACTGAGGGTGCACTCGATGCCCTCATCGAGGTCATCTATAAAGATATTGAAGAGGACAGGCCCCAGCACCGACCCCTGCGGAACACCACTCACGACCGGTCGCCAGCTGGATTTGACTCCATTCACCACCACTCTCTGCGCCCGGCCCTCCAGCCAGCTCCTCACCCAGCCAAGAGTGCACCCATCCAAGCCTCGGGCTGCCAGCTTCTGCAGGAGAATGCTGTGGGAGACAGTGTCAAAGGCTTTGCTGAAGTCTAGGTAGACCACATCAACAGCCTTTCCTTCATCCACCAGATGGGTCACTAGATCATAGAAGGAGATCAGGTTGGTCAAACAGGACCTGCCCTTCATGAACCCATGCTGGCTAGGCCTGATCCCCCGGTCACCCTGCACATGCCGCATGATCTCCCTCAAGACGATCTGCTCCATAACCTTCCCTGGCACCGAGGTCAGGCTGACAGGCCTGTAGTTCCCCGGATCCTCCTTACGACCTTTCTTATAAATGGGAGTCACATTGGCAAGCCTCCAGTCATCTGGGACCTCACCAGTCAACAAGGAGCGCTGACAGATGATGGAAAGCGGCTCGGCTATCACCTCCGCCAGTTCCCTCAGCACTCTCGGGTGGATCTCATCTGGCCCCATCGACTTGTGACAGTCCAGCTGGAGCAGTAGGTCTCTGACTGTTTCTTTCAGAATCGCAGGGGGGTTAGTGTGCTCCCCGGCCGAGATTACCAGGTCAGAGAGAGGGGTATCCTGAGGATAACTGGTCTGACTTTTAAAGGCAGACGTAAAGAAGGCATTCAGAACCTCCGCCTTTTCCTTATCCTCAGTGGTCACATTCCCAGCCTCATCCAGCAAAGAGTGGATATTCTCCTTTGTTCTCCTCTTACTGTTAATGTATTTATAAAAGAGTTTCTTATTTCTTTTCACACCAGCAGCTAGGTTAAATTCAAGCTGGGCTTTTGCCTTTCTGATTTCACCTCTACACATCCTAACAACTTCCCTGTATTCATTTTGAGTGGCCTGTCCCTCTTTCCACAGGCGGTAGATTCTCTTTTTCTCCCGGAGCCTCAGGAATAGCTCCCTATTCATCCACGCCGGTCTTCTTCCCCGCCGGCTCATTTTGCAGCTCAGGGGGACTGCCTGCTCCTGCGCCCTTAAGACTTCCTTTTTGAAGAGCAACCAGCTCTCTTGGACCCCTTTGCTTGCTAGGACTGAATGCCAGGGGACTCCCCCTATTAGTCCCCTGAACAATTCAAAGTCCGCCCTCCTGAAGTCCAAGGTAGCAGTATTACTATTCCCCCTCCAGGCTCCACCGTGAATCACGAAGTCTATCATTTCATGATCACTCTGTCCAAGACAGCCTCCAACCTCCACATCTCCCACCAAACCTTCCCTGTTTGTGAACAGCAGGTCTAGTGGGGCAGTTCCTCTCGTGGGCTCTCCGACCAGCTGTATCAGGAAGTTGTCCTTCTTTTTGTCTTTTCCATGAGCATTCAAGGATGGAGAGTTCAAAGGTAAATTCTTTTCCTGCAGAAAAAATAAGAAGCCCAAGTCCTGAAAAGGGAATGTGTGAGCGACTGAAGTGCAGCGATTACAGCCGTTGCTTGTACATGCAACTCCAGCAGGTAGAGATGGAGCTCGAATTACTGGGGCCCCATAAATTTCAGATACCTCAGAGTTATACTCAAGCAGTTCGGCAGGTTCAGCACATGAAGAACCTCCTGCAGAACCAGATTTGCACGTCAGCATCCATCACTGAGAGGTAACCTAATTCTCATTCCATTTTCAGTGTAAGTAAATTCAGGTCATGAATTCAAAAGCAGTGAGTTGAAAATAATTACTACTTAATATGTTGTAGATAATCATTATAATAGCTGTAGAAACATGCCTTACTATTATTCTATTGTAGGAGCAACAAAGAAATTTCAATGCAGTGAACTACACATAAAAGCAGTAATGACAGATCCTCACTCTCTGTCACTTTTGCTTTCAAAACTGAATGTTACAGTGCAGTGCTACATGGCTGTAAAGTGCTGAAGATAATCACTGAGCTTTGGAAGTCTCTCTGGTCTCTAATAATGCATGGGGAAAATAAAATGAATAAGCAGGCAATGGAAAACCTGATAATTAAGTAGAAAGAATTGAAAACAATACCACTAATTATCTCTCTGACCTTTGTGGTGATCATGAGATGCATCCAGCACCTAAAGGCACTCATGGTTGGTTTTCTTTGGTCAACATTTCTACTGGAGTTTCAATAACGCATGAGAAGCAAGTAAGAACACTGTATTTCTTTTTATTTTCGCTGGTGTCTGCACACTTTCTCGTATCTTTGCCTGCTGTACTTTTTGCCATCCATATATTCTGTGTAGTTACATTAGCTAAAAGAAGAAATTAGCTAAAAGAATTTAAATCACAAAATGTTGCCTACAGTCACAGAACTTGAAGAATGTGATTTTGGTTTCTATTCCAGTGCTGAATGATTTTTTCTCTTCTGGTTGATTCTGAAGGTGGTCACTTACTCCGAGCTTCTCTGGTGATGAAAAGAAAAGTTCTTCAAAAGGGCTGCCCTGGTGGTTTGTGTTCATTGCTTGGTTCCTTGTTGCAGCCACCAGTGGTGTATCTGGGTTCTTTACCATGCTCTATGGGCTGCATTATGGTAAGGAGAACTCCATCAAATGGCTGATCTCCATGGCCATCTCCTTCTTTGAAAGTCTTTTCATCACTCAGCCCTTAAAGGTGAGATCCTCAGAAATGGAACCACTGGCCAATATGAACTCATTCTGCTATCATTACAGGAAAACAGTAGCTTTAAAAGAACCACAGGATTTAACATCTGAAATTGAAGTCGTTTTGCCCTTAAAACAAAAGCTAACATGTATTACAGAGTTCTGTTGTCATTTGTTGGCATTACATTCGTTTCATCTCTCATTTTGGTAGAGTTTAATAGTTGACGAGGTGACCAAAGAAGATACGTCATACAACAAAAGCAGTTGAGTTAGGGTTTGTGCACTGTTTATAAGCTTCAGCTGCACAAGTTGCACAAAGCCAAAGGACAGTTGTTCTTCTACAGTAGCTGTACCAAAGTGGTGTGTGCCAAACCCTGAGCTTCATATATTAATGGGCATGCCATGAGTCTACAGCTAATTCTTGCAGGTGCTGGGATTTGCTGCTTTTTTTGCTCTGGTTCTGAAGAAGGTGGAACATGAGGATGAAGAAAACACTGCCATTGATGGACCTTTACCTGCACCAGGTAACTGTCTGTAAAGTGAGAAATTATTTAAAAAAGTGAAATGATTTTTGAATGCTTTACGCACCAATATGTGATTCATAGTGAGGAATTCACTGGTTACCTTTATACACCTGAATGGGCAGAGAAAGACACCTGTACCTAAACCTGACACGCTGCTCAGGACCTCAATCATTCCCCAGTGTGCCTTACCATACTGCTTCTTTAAGTGACATCACCTGAATTTCTACGGGAAAGCATTAAGTAGAAGTATTTCCTTACAGTGGCCAAAGTGAAAAGCAGGATACAAATGATCTATTGACTGATTCCAGGTATTATTGCTCTCACCCACAGGCGACTCAAATCCTCTCTTTGGAGCCCGACGGGACAGCAGAAGCAATATTTACCAGCCACCTCCTGCAGCTGATGTTGAGAAAATGAAAATCAACTGCATGAAGGAGCAGAAGGCATTTGCCATAATCAGAGAAATCCTGGGTATTACTCATATGTAGTTCATCTTGTTTTATTCAGCCGTATTCATCAGGACTTTTACATCAGTGAAAACATTAAACACAAAATTAAGCTACTCATTCTGTTCAGAGCTGTCATTATTGCTAATGTTCAGCCAGCCTCCATGCTTATTTTCTCAATCACTTCTCAGATTCCTACTTGTGTTTCAGATGTGATATGCTTAAACTTCAGCACTTTGACATAACTTGTGTAAATTCATTAGCACTAGTCAGTCAGATTCTTGCAAAGCATCTCTTTAACCTAATAAGTGATGACAGCAGTAATCATTCAAACAATCTATTTGAACGGCAGTTCAAAATTCTGAGATCACATGTACTGACTCTTCTTGTGTTGGTTGTTTTTTTTTTCCAGCCTATCTGGGGTTTTTATGGATGCTGTTACTGGTTGCCTATGGGCAAAGAGATCCCAATTCCTACTACTTAAACAAGCACATTGAGAGCAGTTTTTCAGAAGGATTCCGTGATGTCTACAGTTATGAGGATTTTTTCACGTGGGCGAAAACTACTTTAGTAAAAAATCTTTATGGATCATATAAAGGTGCAGAGACAGTTTTGATATCATCTTGATTCACTTCAGCTTGCCAGCTTCTGAAACATTATCTTTTAAATCTATCTCCAACTTGTACATGCATATTTGACTGGAGGAAGACACTGTGACTGTGTAAAACTAATGTGAATTTTCATAAACTGAATACTAGTGGATAACAAAAGCCCCACATCACGACCCCAAGTACCACCTGGCCTGACATTTTCATTATCTTTAATGCAAAACTCAAGTTTTGCACTGAGTTTTTTGATTTTTCACATTTTACATTACCCATTCCAGGTACATGTCTCAGTTTCAATTAAGCTTCTTTCCATCGCTAAGAAAAAAAGCAGAATGGCAGATAGATGGCACTATAAAGCTTTCCATCAGGAGAGCTCTGCATTCTGTCTTAGGTCACTGTGAGGGATAATTATACAACATCACTATGTTTCCATCAGTCCATACCCATTAACAAACATGAGCCATGTTCAAGCTCACATTTTAGAGCACCTATGAGCATACAATGGCATGGTTCACTCTTGGACATGGCACTAACCAGCTGTGATCAAGTGTGAGCACTGCACATGGGTACTCTGCTCCAGGCAGGTCTCTTTTCTCCTGCAGACCTCTGTTTCCTTCTCTATAAAGTCAGGCAGGTAATGATACTAAACTGTTGTCTATGGATGTTTTCCAAGAATTCAGTTTAAATCAACGCAAGCACTATTTTGCTTACAGTATTGTTGTGTTTGGTTTTTTTAATCTATAGGAAAATGTTAATGCATATCAGAAGGATAAATGAAAAGAAGAAATATTAATCATAGTTCTGTATTTTCCATTTCCCATTTAGGGTTCATTACAGATGGGAACTCCAAGCTGGTGGGCAGTGCTCGAATTCGCCAAGTGAGAGTGAAGGGAGACACCTGCCCTATTTCAGCCACCCTCCAGCGTGTGATTCAGGAATGCCATGCTCCATACTCCCTACAAACAGAAGACACATCAGACTATGGAGAACACTGGAACACTTCAGTCTTTGACATCTCCTCAGACTTGAGCTCAGCCTGGCACTATCAGAGCCAGACCAAATTGAGAGGGCAGCCCGTCTGGGGCAAACTGGCCTTCTATGGGGGAGGGGGATATGTGATTCACCTGGGAACTGATCCTCAGAATGCCTCCAGGTAAAGCTTGCATCCTGGTAAAATATCAGTGAATGTGCTGTAGTTGACAATGGTGCTCTTTTCTCTGTTCTATTTAGGATTAATCTCAGATTGAATTCTGAATTTTGCTACTGTGGATTATGCTGAATATTGAAGATATTACTGTGATGACTTCAGTGTACTTTATATTCTTATAATCTTTCTCCATGTTAGATAACAACCAGATCAAAAATTATAACCTGTTTTTCCTAATTGCATGCGTGGATTCCATATTTACATAGCTGCAGAAATACATAATGCTAAAGAAATAGTAAACATCTTACCTTGGGTGTGCTGCTTCTCTATGAAACGATGCACTTCTATCCTCTGTGTGATACAGTGTATGATACTGTATGAGTTATCTCACTGGCTTTACATTTTTTGGCAGGATTCTCCAGTACCTTTTCAACAACGTTTGGCTAGACACCTTCACAAGAGCAGTGTTTGTTGAATTTACAGTCTACAATGCCAATGTGAACCTGTTCTGCATTGTAAGCCTGATGTTTGAAACCAACGCTTTAGGTGAGAACCTATGCCCATATCAAACCACAAAACTGGGCTCATTTTCTTTTCAGAATGAGATTCAGATTTGTATCTGCAGTCCTTCCTGTTTCAGTTAACATCTGTAGTCTAATCCAAACTCAGTCTTGCTGGGATTAATATCATACTGCCACACAGAAGGGCATTAGCATCCCAAAAGCCACTGACTGTCCAAAATTTGAAGAAACTTTCAAAGAACATTTACAGGGCTACTCCTACAGTCGGGCTTAAATCTCAGTATAACTGGATTCGGACTGACACTGATGTGAATGTGCATATGGAGCTCTTATTAATGAACTAAATTGTTTGAATGAAAACAGAAGGATGTAATTATTACAGCACTGAGCTGACCACCGTTATTTTCCAGGGGCCTTTTTCACAAGTGCAGTGCTGCAGAGTGTCCGGCTCTACCCGTACACCAACAGTCTTCACGTTTTTGTTGTTGCTGCAGAAGTAATTTATTTCCTCTTTATCGGGTACTACATGATCGTTCAGGTGAGATACACTGGAAAATCCTGCTGACAGCATTACCTTTTGTCTTTCATTTGTGAAAGCTTTAGCTCAGTAGTTGATTTCAGTAGTGCTGCTGCTGACTCGCACCAGTGGAAGACTGAATCAGATCGTGTATCTTCATTAAAAAGCAAGAAGGTGACGTTTTGTTTGGCAGGAATGTCAAAGATGATGAGAAATTATGATGTGCAGAATTCTGCTTTATTGTGGAGGACAGAGACCTAATCTTGAGAAGTTTACTGTATGATATAGTGTTGGGCTGCAAAAGTAAGGCTCTGTTTTCACAGGGAAAACTGATGAAGACTCTGAAATGGAGATATTTCCACAGCAAGTGGAATCTCCTGGAGGTGGCCATTATACTGATTAGCTGGAGTGCCCTGTCAGTGTTTGTGAAGAGGACAATCCTTGGGAGCCGAGACATCAGCTACTACCAGGAGCACAAAGAGGAGTAAGCAATAACCCTAGGAAGAACTAACTGAGCTCCTAGTTCCCTGGCTGCTACAGGACATCCAAGCTAGTAAATCATCTGCTTTATTCTTTACCATCAAGAAACATAGGGCAGAGGACAGCAATATTTAACATGAATGGAAAATAATAGCATCTGCTAGAAAATGGCCATAGAAGAGCAAGCTCAGAGAATCACAGGATAATTTAGGGAAGCAAAGCACAGTCATGTACAGCTGAGCTTTTTGTGTGCACACAGCAGGGAGCAGAGACAGAAACAGCCAAGCAAAAGCTCAAGTTAGCTCTCCACTGAAAACAAGTTCAGAGTGACTGGCTTTTCCAGAATGTATGCATTCCCAGGCTTCTGTGTGATGGTCTAATACATCTTTTCTTTGTTTCTAACAGCTCTGTAAGCTTCAATGAAACAGCAAGAGCCGATGCAGTTCTTGGCTACCTGATTGCTTTCCTCGTGCTTCTCTCCACAGTGAAACTGTGGCATCTACTGAGGCTCAACCCTAAGTTACACATGATCACCTCCACTCTAAGGAGAGCATGGGGTGATATCTCTGGATTCATCACTGTTATTGCAATCATGTTTCTCGCCTATTCCATTGCTGTGAGTATGACTGTGGTTTCCCTTGTCTTCAGTCTGCATTGAGGCACTGCCAGGTTAAATGAATTGTTTCTGAATGGGGAGAGCAACGTGTCTTTGAAACGTAAAACTGAATAAATCTGCCTGTCTAAACCTTACGTTAGAAGACTGGATTCTAATTCTTCCATATATGTGAAGGCAGTTAAAATATCCACCTGCTTCTTTCTTTGCAAACTGAAATTCTGAAATTCAGTACAAAAATCAAAGACGGAGACAACAAACAAGCCAACAAAAAAGGATTTTCTGTGTGTCACAGGTGTAAAGTACACAGCAAAGTACAGGAAAAGTCATTTTTTGAGTAAAGCTCAAACTGGGAAGAGTGCACAAAGTATGATTTTCTGTTCGTCTTCTTTTTAGGTGGGAAATAATTATTTTTATGCCTATCATAGTAAAACTCAAGATGCAAATAAAATATTATTTTCATTCTAATGAGATTAAATAATTATTGGTCTTTTTTAAAGGTTTTTTTCCCAACATAAATAATTCTATGGTTCTTAAATCCAGGATAAAATGTCTTATAGCTCATGCACACCTCTGTAGACAAAGCAAACAAACAAATAGAGAAAAAAAATCCAGTAGAGCAAAAAGACAAAAAAACTTCATGGCTGATGATAGACTGGAAGAGCTTTCTCTGAATTATCAGTCATCAGCTGATTTGCAGCAAGGACTCTGATTATGATGCAAGATATGCCTTCTTTCCTTTGCAGACAAACTTGATATTTGGCTGGAAGCTCTGCTCTTACAAAACTCTCTCCGATTCAGCAGAGACCATGGTCAGTCTTCAGCTGGGAATCTTCAACTACGAGGAGGTACTCCCTCTTGATTTTGAAAAGTTCATCACAGTGCAATTAACACCTCAGTTTTCATATATGCTTTGAATCAGCAAATAGAAGGACTCTTGGTTAGTGCTAGACATGAATCGTATTTTGCAAGTGCCACAGCCTCCTAAAGGAGCCCTCATTACTCGTTCAAGCAATAAAAAAAGCAGTGAAATATATCTCCCATCCCAACCTAAACATTGGTAGATTCATAATGAATATTTCACTGAGAAAGCTGCTTACATTTTAACTGGGTATGTTACTTACTGATTACGGATAAAGTTTTGAGCAGTTTTCCTTAGAGCACTACAGAGATATAAATATGTAAGTGATGTCCTGGCATTTACTCTGAACACGCACCCGTCACTTCTCAAGAAAGACAACACCTTCCACAAGGGATCTTCATTACATTTAATTTGTTATTACTGACTTTTTCACTGGGTTCTTTCAAATATCCTTGGAATGACTCTCTATGTTTTCAGACCACGAATCCAGCAGGGTAAGATCAGTAATTGGGCATAACGCTTTTCAGCTCTACATCCATTCAAGTAGTTAATCCCAAAAATATACTCCTATGTTTTTTAATTCCTATGCAACCCTTACTTGATACGTTCCGTGACAGTCTGACTGGACTTCTGTGTAATGACATTTTAAATAAAAGCACACAGGGATTTTATTTCTGCTTTGAAAGCTGGGACTTGACCGAGCTGCAGCTGGTACTTATGTGGCTAAACAAATTTACAGGTTTGTCAGATTTCACCTCAAATTTCCTTACCAGTGCATTCAAATGCAAACACTTAAAACAACAGCAAAACACAGAGACTGCCCACATGAATGTTTCATATGTATGAAATATTTCATCTCCTTTGTACAATACTGTATTAAAGCCCTAAAGTAAAAGGAGAAAATTTATCTATATACATATGATATATAACTATAGCGTTATTTATTACCCACAAGGACTTTCAACGGGACAAACTCCTAACTGTGTGATAGCTGCTTGTACATATGCTCCTTTTTAAAAATCAGAATGTCATGTCTTACCTTATTAATCCTACAGATCTTGGACTACAATCCGATTTTAGGTTCCTTCTTAATTGGATCCTGCATTGTTTTCATGACGTTTGTGGTGCTGAATCTCTTCATTTCAGTGATTCTGGTTGCTTTCAGTGAGGAGCAGAAGCACTACCAGGTGTGTTCATCTCAGCTCTCCTGCCGTTCCTTAACATTTGTTGTGCAGAGCTTACTCATGGCGTAGGTATTCCACCACCCGATGAAACTATGTAAACTCGGTCCTACTTTTAAGAAGTCAACATTTACTCATAAAGCATGCTTCAGATTTTCCACAATTACACTGTCCATTCCTGTTCAGATGAGTCTCTGTTCAGACTTTAAGAACTGTAGCCTGGCATTCACATGCTAAATCCAGAGCCCCAGCTCCATTGGAATCAGTACCAAAACAGCTACAGAATTGATAAGGACTTTACAGCTCATTTTAACAATGTCACCAAGCTCCTGATCTGTTCAGGTATTGATAGCATTTTGTGAAATCCAGGTTGGGTATAGGGAAACATTTCTTCTCAGAAGGAGTGGTGATGCAGTGCCACAGCTGCTCAGTGAGGCTGGGGAGTCAGCATCCCTGGAGGTGTTAAAGAACCATGGGGATTGGGCACTGAGGGATGTGGGCAATGGGCAGGTAGGGGTGGGTTGATCTTAGTGGCCTTCTTTGACCTTAATGATTCTGTGATTCTATGACCTGCACAGCAGTCAGCTAGTGAACTCTGGGCTCCAGTAGCTACATTTTCACAGCCTTTGACAGAGTCAATATTTCTTCAGCAGCATGCACACCCTCAGGCTACCTGAGACTGGTGAATGCAGCTGCATGGTGTTCGGCTTTGGAAGCGATCCGTGCTCTGCCTAGAGTAAAAATTGACCTCTATGGTACGGAGTGCAGATCTACTCCTGCAACTCTCTCTACCTCCAGCAGGAGCTGCATCTGCTCCTGGCCTGCCCGCCTGTTGACTGATCTCTTGTCCTTATTTCAGGCTTCAGAAGAGGAGGAAATCGTGGACTTAATGCTCATGAAACTTTTCGGTTTCTTTGGGATTAAATGTAAGCAGGAAGAGAAGACGGGCTGTAACGATCAGCCAAAGCAACCCGTCAGCAATTAGTGGACAACCGTAACGAAAAGCTGCTTTGTTAGCGTGCAAAAGATCGTCCTTTGTAACTGCCAGCTGTAACGGCCACTTGGCTGTTGTGCTTCTGACTAGAACGCTGTACGTAGCCTTCAACAAACTCTTGCAGACTGATGCTTTGTAGCTAAAAACTCGCACGAAACGTGAAATAAAGCATCCCATGCGCACCGCCTGCGGGCTTTGCACCTGTAGTGATTCAGCACCGAGCGTGCGTCGCATCGCTCGGCTCACGGCGCTCGCTTTCTGCCCAGCATCCCTGGAAGACGGCGGTGCGGTCAGCGCGGTGCCGGCCCCCAGGGCCGTTATCTCCCAGGGCAGCGCAGGGCCGGCAGCAGGGCGCACGGGGGTCTCGATCCCACCCCGCTCGCTGCAGCCGGACGGCTCCGCGCCGCACCGACGCGGCGGCCCCGCCTGCCGCGGGGCTCCAACGGCCGCCTCCGCCATGAGGCGGGAGCTCGGCGCGGCGCCGCCCCCGCCCGAGGCCGCCGGCAAAGATGGCGTGGTTGGCGTTGCGGCGGCTCGGGCCGGCCCTGGCGCCGCGCTGCTCGCGCCTCTCGTTACGGCCGCGGGTCCCCGCGGCGCGGAGGCTGGGCACCGGCTCGCTGCTGCTGTCCGGTGAGTGCGGGAGCGCCGGCGTGGGCCCGGCGGCCGCGGGGAGGTGCCGCTCGTCCTCGCGCGGCGCAACTCGGCGCTCTGTGAGGAGCGGAGGCAAATCCTGCGGGTGCCGCTGGCTGCCCCGGGCGCGCAGCTGCGCGTTACCGCTGAGCTCTGCGGCCGGGCGCGAGGTCTGCCGGGGCTCCTCTGTCCCGGGCGCGGCGCGTTTAAATAGCGGGCCTGGAAGGACACCGTGCACAGAAGCGCTTTGTGTTGTGTCTTAGCTGCCTCGTGCAGGCGGGAAGGGCAGAGCTGCCCGGGCAGGGTGCCTCAAGATGGCTGGAAGCAGCAGTGCTGTGCCGTGCTTCTGGCAGAACCTCCGCGCCGGGCTGCTGATGCGCTCCCGATTCCCGGTGCGCAAAGACGAGCGATCCCTCGGCGGGCAGCAGAGCTGAGCCGTGCCGGAAGGGAAGCCGGGATCGGTCTGAGCGCTCGAGTGCAGCCGCTGAGGTGTGGAGGTGTGCGTGTGCTGTGAGCTGCTGTGCTGTGTTCGTGCACTTGAGCAGCAGGTGGTGTCTCGCAGGTGTCCATTGCCGAAGTAGAGGCAGGTCTGAATTTAGGATGTGCTCGTTAAGCTGAAACCAAAGCCGTGCTGAAATGAATGAAGCTGGAGTACGAGGAGATGCTCTTGTGGCAAAGAACGCTTGCGGAAGAGATTTGCTGTGCTCTGACATTATTTATGAATATATATGAGCATATTCCTATATGATATATATATTCATCTGTTTTGATTTCTTTCATGTGCCAGTCACGTAAGCTCAAAGTTCGAATTTTGAGATTACTTATTAACTCTTTCTCATTTGACCTGAACTTTACTTACCGTGGGTTTTGCCACATGGTTAGAATTTCTCATTTTAACCTTTTTCTTTGTGAAAAATATCCTACAAGAAGCATACATGCATTTCAGACTGCTAAGAACGTGTCAATTTCTAACAAAGCAGTGAAATTTTTATCTCTTGTCTTTTTCTTCCCTGTAATCTTGCCCTTTAAAACAAATCTTACACAATATTATTGTCCCACATAGAAAGGTGCTGGCTGGCTCCTCTGTGATGTGCATAATGTTAATTAATGTTCAGTGGGGGCTTGAGGTTCTGCGTTCTTCTCTGTTCTCATGGTTCATTACTCATTTCCAATCAAATCCCTATTACCTGGGGGTTAATGCATTGACCTAAAGCGATTTGGTTTCTTCTGTTCATTAGAACATGTCCAGAGAGATTTATGTAGATATTAATAACGCTAGATGAAATTCTGTGGTCTTTTTATTATTATTTGAGCGATGCTGCATGGGGAAATGCATTATTAGCATTTTACTCAGTCTGTTTTGTGTGCTCTGCTTCTGTATATTGTGCTGCCACAATAAATACGAATGTAAAACTTGAGCTGCCATAAGAGAGAGACCATTTTACCTCTTCCACACATTCAGCTCTTGTAAATGGATCACTATAAATGAAACATCTCAGAATGGTACTGACTTAGCGTGAGGATTTTAACAGACCTGAAGTGAGGATTTCTGCTTTTTGTCATATGCAAGCCTAAGAAATAAGGCTTTCTGGAAGTTGAATTTCTTTAGGGGGTGCAAGGAGCCCAAGAGGATTTGGGACCCAGAAGGAGGGCCCAGCTGTGCTACTTTGGCACGTATCTCCCAGGAAACTCTGTTTAAGTTCTTCCCCAACTTGTGGAACATCCCCTGTGTGATTGGAGGGGTGCAAGAAGGGAGCGTGGAGAAGAAATTTAAAAACTGAAGAAAACCCAAAGAACTGCTGAGGAAAATTGCATGTGAGGAGCAGGACAAAGCAGGCTGGAAGCTCTTGGTGTGATGTATCAGGAAGAAAACTGTTTCAATTTCTTCTTTTGAATATAAAAATAACTGCTGCTGGTAAAATACAGTATGAGCAGCCCTGAGTCCTACAGACCTACACTGTATGCAGAATTGCAGGATTGCTGTGGAAAAGATTTAACAGTCTTACATACGCACATCTTAAAACTATTCAGAATGAGTGTTGTTCTAATAGTATTAACAGCAAATTCTCTTAGGTAACTGTTTCCTGTTTGAATGGCCCTATTAATTTCACCTATACTTATTGTGCCTGATATTATATATATCAATGATGACATGAAATGGGAGAAGTAGATTGTAGAGGAGATGTCAGGGCAGGGAAGGGACTCAGCTGCCCGGCGCAGACAGGCTGCAGCTTCACCTGGTGGCTTTGTTTCATCTGTTGAATGAGATGCTGCAATGCTGACACTGTTTAACTGTCATTAACGCTGGCCTTCTGCCAGCAGCTTCTTATTCCTGGGAAAGAAGCACAATATACGCTGGGAAAGACCTGAAGGCATCATAGAAAAGCTGTTACTGTGAGTGAAGTAAACATGTATGCTTTGGATTTGTATTTTACATTTGAATGAGAACTATTCACTTTCCCCCCATGGTTGATCAGTCTCTGGATGATTGCACGGGAACCAGGAAGGCTGTCAGGCAGAACCCCACAGTGAGCTGCTGCTGTGTCACTACGTGTGTCCTGAGCAGAACAAAGTGCTTCTGCAAATTGCATTTGCTGTTTGGAGTATTTTCCAAGGGGGGGTGTGGGGAAACAAAGCGCCAACCTCAGGGGAAAGCAAAGCAAACCAGCAGGGTTTGTAACTTCAATGTATTGCATTTAAGCCAGCAACTTGCCACTTATTTCTGAAGTTTCAAGTTTGTTTCATTGTAGCCCGCAAATTCACAGACAAGCATGAATGGATATCAGTTGAAAATGGCATTGGAACAGTAGGAATCAGCAATTTTGCACAGGTATTGATCAACCCTCTCTTTTCCTACCCAAGCCTGCAATATTTACTTACCCATACTCTTGTCCTTGCTCTTTGGATAGCTGCTGTTGTTTTATTGTTGTAATTGCATATGCTATACACACAGGATGAGATTTGTGGACTTGGCACTGTCACGTTATTTGAGAAGTGCACGTTGTTTCAGCGTTCTGATAGATTCTTAACCGGTTTAGATCAAGCCTGTGGAAAGCTGAGTGTGATGGAAACTTAACGGTCAGCTGAATTTAAAACTGCATTTATTGCCACAGTTCTGTAGGCCTTGGGAGTGTGTGGCTGTAGTAAGAGGCTGCCATGCACTTTTCAGGTCAGATTCCACTTGAACGTGAATGTGGTGCAATTCCTCTGGCTAAAAAGCTATTCCAAACAGAAGTGTAACAGTGTATATTTCTCAGTATAAAATAGTGGAGGTAGGGGGACCCTTTGGAGTTTTGTTTTGATCTGGTGCAAGCATGTGATTTGGAGTAGCCACAGGCAAATTCAGGATGGAGATTTAGTGCACGTGAAAATTCTAGCATGGGAAGTTAGCAATGAAGTGGAATTAGTGTTAGGACAAGCAGCATTTCCTGTAATCTGCTTTCTGTAAATGCCACCACTGCTCCGTCAGATCTGTGGGCTCTTGTGAAATATGGTACCTTTGCCACTGAAGAGGCAGGAGCCTGTTCCAGTCGAGCTGATTCTTCTGGTGGTAAGGCTCCTGTTCAGTCAGGAAGGACAGGCTGTATGCTTACAGCTCTTGAGCTGCCACTGGAGAGGAATCGCTGCATTTGATTTCAAGTGACATTTCTGTGCCTTGTGCCACAAGGATAATTCCCTAAAACTGTTGGGAACTTTGTCCATCACAACACGTGCTGTGCTGGCTGGTGCTGAGAAAATAAGCAGATGCTCCTCTTGTTCTGCCTGAATAAATCTGTAGATACATGCCTTGCAGCTCAGCCTGAGGGTTATTAACATCATAATAGATAACAACTAATTTGCCATTTGGGTCACTATAACCTAACATTTTGGTTTTCTTTCAAGTTAAGTGTTTAAAAAGTGAAAAATGCACGATCTTTAAATAACATCTGCATTTACACAGCGAGGTGACTTGTTTGCGTTGCTTCTAGAGTTACTGTGTCAGATAACTCCTACCTACAGTTTCTTTATTGTAAGCTTTGATGCATTTGTTTTTCTTTTAAGGAAGCATTAGGAGACGTTGTTTATTGTAGTCTTCCAGAAATTGGGACAAAATTGAATAAAGATGGTAAGTTTCAGCTCTAGTTCTACTTCTAGCTTCTTATCAAAGTTGAATTTTATTAAGTAATCTTTATGTTTGTTAACACCATTACTCATCTGGATGCAAAATAAAAGCAGATATTTCTATGAATAGAGATGATAGCTTTCATTTCGAAGTCTCTGAATGCATGCTACCATGCATGATAGTAGGAAGTATCTACTTTTCAAGATCTTTATTTAAAATCAAACATTTTTAGATATGTTTTTTGTAATACTTTTACCTATATGCTGCTTTAAAACACTTACCTGCTTCAGGTAGGTAATCTTCTGTGTTAAAGAGGTGTGAACATCAACGGCTAGAAAGGAAAAACCTGTCCCTGTTTATACACAGCACTGAGAAAAGATTGTCATTAGCTTCAGGCATTGCAGAACGAGAGTGTAAATGTACTGAGGTGAAGCAGCAGTTTTTCTTCCCATCCTTCTGCATCAGGCTGCTGAGGCCACAGCTGTTATTATCACACTGAATGGTGAATGCTTTACAGAAGTTTTCTGTTTCGGGTTCTAATTAACCAACTTGTAGCGTTATCTGAAGGAACTTCATTTCCACTTCTCTTTTCTACCGCTTGCAGCACTACTCTAATCCCAGGCTTTCCCAGAACGTGCTGTTCTCTGTCTGCTGTTCTGACTGCTCCACGTTCCCCAGCCTCTTTGTTTGCTTATGGTTTAGAGCTGCTCTTGTCTAATGCTGCTCCGGGCCCTGTTTCCATAACTGCATATGAAATAGAAAGGAGAGCAGAGCAGCTGGGTGGTTCCGGCACCCTGCTTCTGAATACTAATGAGTGTTTTCCAGTGAGTGCAATGTAACAGCTGATAGTGCTGCTGAAGAACAAGCCAGCTCCTCAAGTTCTATTTTGTAACCAGATTTGGCATTAAAAAGGTCTACACTGTAAATAGAAGGCTTATTTAGAAGTCTTGCAGCAATAGTTGAATGGGATTCCTTCTAACCCTGCGTCAGACCACGCTGTAGGGCTTTAGCCAATGAATTAGCCAAACACAAGAAATTTCTATTCCTCCTGTAATAGCCAGCTAGCCAGTGCTATGCCACTTCCCTGCAGGACTCAGTGCTGCTGCTCAGTGATGCTGAGTTGGCGACTTCCACTCTTTGATAGCTTTCCTCCCTCAGTGTCAAGGCACTGCTGCACAGACAGGTCATCGCTGCAATGTCTGATTGAAACTCGAGTGCTTTGTGAATTCCTCTTAAAAGTGTGAAATCTTGTTCTGTATTTCAGATGAGTTTGGGGCACTGGAAAGTGTGAAAGCTGCTAGTGAACTCTACTCTCCTCTCACAGGAGAAGTGACTGACATTAATGCTGCCCTTGCAGACAACCCAGGGCTCGTCAATAAATCTTGTTATCAAGATGGTAAGATGTTGTTTTTATCATTCAATACAGAGTGCCACCTGGATGCTGGCAGTGTTGCTTGTGATCACAGATAGGCCTGTCATTCCTAGTTCTTCAAATTTAATGGTATGGAGGCTTAAAATTGACTATGTTGAATATAGTTCAAGCCCAATAAAATTTATAGCATAATAATAGTATTGTAGTCTTGCCTTTGCTGACAACTTCATTGCAGTGTGTTCTTTGCAGAGGTACTGAGGTTTAGTTTAAATCTCTTTCCCTTGGTGGTATTTTTCATTCTTGATTCTGTAACAACTCATGATCCTGGGTGGTCAGGCTCTTTTCCTTGACAGTCCCTTCCTAAAGCCACTGTCAGAGACAGTGCTGAACTAACCCCTCTGACTCAGAAGGCACCTTCAGGTTATTTGTTTGGTTTTGTTGTTGTGTTTGCTTTTAAAGTATTGCAATGCTGTTCTGCTGCAGAGGAGGTGCCCTTAATTCTAACAGTGACAGAGCTCTGTATGAGTGGTGGGACTGCTGTTCCTCGGCGCTGTCGTGGATGAACCCTTGGTGCAGGCTGTTTGCAAGTGTTGTTCTTTTTAACTTCCAAACTGCAGGTTGGCTTATCAAGATGACTGTGGAAAAGCCTGCTGAACTTGATGAACTGATGAGTGAAGATGCTTATGAGAAATACATAAAATCCATTGAGGACTGAGCTGGAATAATGAAATAAACCCATATAAAATATTTCACTGTAGTCTGTCATCGATCACTGAAGTAGAGAATATTGAGTTTTGGCAAGCTGAAAAGTATCACTTATGTTCACATACACATGCCATAAATAATTGCAGTGATAAAATGTTTAACATGTGCACACTTGTAAGGGATTTCTATTCTAGACTGCTTGATTTTTTATATAACTTTGGGACACAGAAAAACCCAGTGCCTCCCTAACCTCCTAATACTTTGACCTAGTTATAGTTGCAAGAATTATGCCAAAAAAACTACGACCAACTACCTCTTTGCATGATTATGTTGGTTTTTTTACTTCTTTACATAGTAAACTGAAGAAGGAAAACATAAAGAACTAATAAATTCAAATAATTCTGTCTTTACAAAGGTATGCTCCTTGTTTTCTGATTTACTGCGCTTTCTTACCATTCAAAACTCTGCACTGATCATTTAGCTAGGTTCTTGAGTGCACTGTTTAGGCTGTATTTTCTTTTGTCTGGACTAAGTAAACACTGCATGTGTCACAGGGAATTCTACATCACGTGCCTATCGTGTGATCAGTAACACTTCAGTAAATAATGCAGTCATGTGTGCCTTTGAGATCATGGACGCATGCTGCTGTAATGAGGACAGACAATGAATGAATGAAACTAAAACTTCAGTTTTGCAAACCAGTAAACTAATTATATTAGACTTGACCTTAATGGCTCCACAATCACATAGTCGACGTTGATGTGACGTCTAAAGGTTTGAGTGGTGCAGACCTGTGTCTTACAAAACCATAATAGCACAGCAGAGGTTTGGAGTACAGCTTTTTTTTAAAACATGATTTTAAAACGGTGATCAGAAGCCAAGCACAAATCAGGAGAGAAAACCAAGTGCCTCTCAGTTGCTCTGAAGGGAAGTAGGGGGATATTAATCCACATAGGGTGACACAGGTGGAATTCTGTTGGAGGTTTGATGTATGCTGTTCAAGCAGAGTTCCTAGCTTTCAAGTCATCCCACAACCTTGCTGCATCCATCATCAGGAAGAAGCTTCAGTTAGGCCAGCATGCACTGGTTGGAGCCCGACTGCAGCAGCATAAATTCAAAGTCTGCCAACATAGATCTGTAATGAATGCCTTTCTTCAAAATAAAATGGGGTGAATGTATTTTAGATTTGGACTATGACTAAGTGCTGTGTAAATTGAGGGAGAAATTAAACATGCTTACCAGCATGTTCCTACAGAAAATGAATAAAGGAGACTTTTTTTTTTTTAAACAAAATAACCACTTTCTCTGTGGCTTTTTATGTCCTGATCCTCAGAACTTAGCACTCATAAGTACTGGATACTAAATATTACAGGCCCATTGAGAAGATGACTTTTATGGGAAATCATGATTTCCATGTTTCTCCCACAACTAATAATTATGTCTCTTTATATCATAGGAGTTAATTATGTCATCACATCTCCTTTCTGTTTCACAAATACCAACCCCTTTCTCTCTCAGATTATCTAACACTATCATATAAGTTCACATCATCATATAAGTATGGATTTTTTTTCAATCCATATTTACTTTGGAAGGCTTTTATCTGAAAAGACTGCATATCTCAAAATTTGCTTTTTTTTCCACAGTGAATTGCTGCCTCTCCATCTGAATCGTGACCCATTGTGCATATGAGTGCAAATTATCTGTTACTCTGAACAGAGAGAAAAATACAAGCAAATGGTATTAAGCTGGAAAAACAAGACCACTTAAATAATAATAATTGGTGTTTTGAGGTGGTGACATCCCAGTACTGCTGTCTGTGTAGATCGTTAATCGTGACTTTTCATCACGCCATGTTAAACAGGGGTACAAAGCACTGTTATGCATTGTTAGCAAGCTATCATCTAATTTTAGTAATAAAGATGAAAGGTTAAATAGTATGCTAGGTATAATGCTAACCTAAGTGCTGGAAACATGTTTGTATGAAAATATCATTCTAATTTGTCAGGAGCCTGTTTTGAACACAAAATAAGGACAATGTGAACTTCACTGCCATTAAATTAGCTGTAGGACAATTACCTAAGCCTTTCATGATTAGATTAGGAGCGTGGCAGATCTGAGTTTCTAATGCTCCCCTTAACTGGGGTCTCCAGAGAGCTGCTGTTGTGCAGTCAGGAGTCTCTTTGCTGCTGCTTTGTACTGGTGGGTCAGGAATTGGGATCTTTCTGTAGGCTGGTTCCTCAGCACTGTACCAATAAGTTGTTCCAGAGCGACCCTCAGCTCTTCAACTAAAGACACGAGGCTTTTCTGTTGCAGTGCAAGAGCCAATGGAAACATCAGCACCTGCACTGCTAACCTGGGTGAAGAGAAGGAAGCCTAAGAATGGTGCCTAATGGAATGGTAGCACAGTTTCCAGCAGGTGGAACGGAGCGTTCCAGGCTATCAGACGGCTACAGGGCAATCTCAATCTTATCGTTCTCAAAGGAGGAGTTGTATAATTCACCCACGCGGTGGCGCTCAGCACGTTAGAGATGGAGCAACGGAGCCGTGCAAGCGGCCAGGTACCGCAGTGACTCAGCTGCAGCGCCAGCCGGCTCCCTAGGGCAACTTCAAGGCCTGAAAACACATCAAAATATTGAAAATTGTCACAGGAAATGTTTACAGGCACTCCTCACAGAACTGTACCACTCATTCTATCTTGCCCATCATCCTGCCACCCTTGTCAGATTGTTGAGGTGAGGCATTTAGCCTGAGTCTGCAATTTTATACCAAGTTCCAAGTGTGATGGCTCCCACTAAGCCAACAGCAGCCTGCTCGGTAAGCCTGCACACAATGCTCTAGATGGCACGAGCCAGAGATGAACTGTAAGAGCAGCCTAGGAGTGTCCTCAGTGTGATTCTGCTGCACTTTCCCCAGGCTGCTTGGGACACAGCCCTAAGGAAGCACTCCTTGGCAGGGGAATGCAGTCTGTGGTATCTGCACTGATACTTTCCCTTACAGTATTGATATCCCTCTCTTCCTGACAAAGCATAATTCAGTCACTTCAGACCCAACCTATTTTAATGCAGTACAAGCATCCAACATCCCCTGCTATTAGGCTGTTTTATTTGTCATTTGTTTATAGTGTTCAATTATTCATGCTATTGAGTGGCTTTCTCTCAGAGGCTATTTTAATGGAGGTACAGCACTTCTACCTTTCTCTAGCCATGAAAATCAATCCACAAGCTAGGAGGATGAGTTAGCACTTGGAACCCATGAGTACTTCTGCTTTTCAGCCATCACGCTCTCCCTTCTTCACTGCAGGGGGCTGGATCAAGAGAAAATGACAGAGAACTCAGTATTCTTGGCCATTCCTGCCTGTTCCAACTGCCCCACTTGTGCTACAGCTACCAAGGCAAAGTCACCTCAGCTACAACTGAAATGTTTTGTCTGCCTTCCATTAGACTAAGGAGCATTTCTTAAATCAGGCTGCTTGGTAAATATGTTAGCCAACGTAGAAAGATGATGTTTAATGCCTTGGAAGGAATCTGTCTAGTTTCCATATTGTGGTCACAAGGATCACGTCATCCACATGTGATCCTGTGTGATCTAAAGTCATATTTCTGATACAGAATCTAAGTCTTGAAAAGAGACTTCACAGTTGGCACAGCCAGTTCCTCCTCCTTCCTACCTATACCTGTGCAAGTGAAGAGCTGTAAGGAAGAACAGGCAGTCATTCTGATGTCAGAAAAAGCGTATTTGGAAGAGTCCTTAAGCTTCACCTAGCTGACAGTTAAATAGCCTCAACTCTGCATCGCCACTGGAGGAAAGAGTGTGCTCCTTGCAGAAACAGCTCTACCACAGTTAGTGCTCAATATACACCAGGCTTAGAAACCCTCCTCCTGGACCAAGTGGCCCTTCAGCACTAGAAAACTGAAACTGTTATTTTTTGTGCAGTAAAATAATTACTATTCACATATCTCCTACTTTCCTGCTTTGAGAGCCCCTCTCTGCCCTCCTGCAAAAAGGACAGACTGTTGTTTCCATACTAGCACGGGGTTTGGCAGCTGAATGCTCAATTGCACAGAATGGTTCAGTGCTGCTGACCACAGCAGTGCTGAGCTGGAAAGGATTAAAACCACAGGCAGGTAAAACACAGGCATCCCTTTCTGGACTACAGGCTGCTACACTGCCTTTATCTGCAACAGTGCTAAAGATACAAGACTATAAAGATAGCTACACGCACTTATGCCAACTGATAATCTCATCTTATCTTCTTGAGAAGTGGTTATACTTCAGCAGAGCAGACTGCCAACCCAGCTCCACACTCAGAATATTCTGAATGGAGACCTCGGAGATTGCTGTTTGTCTCCAGGTAGGCAGTGCATCACCCCCTGCATGGACAGAACAGAACAGAATTCAGACCCTCAGCCAAAGGAACTCACAGCCTGCCCATTAAAATACAAGGTTTTATATTCACCACATGCTCACAACTTGTTTTCTTAACCTTTAATGACATCGAGAAGCTACAAGTTTATAAATAGGTGTGACAACCAGTGATAAGATGCCGTTTTGGTGGAAAATAATCTGAATGCTATAAGGCTACGTTACAAGGCATTATTTAAAAAGTTGATTTTGAACTTCCGGTGATATTACGTTATTTTCACAAACATTAGAAACAAACATTGCTTTGCGAAGGATCAACACTGCAGAAGAAAGTGCAACCAAAAGGAACAGAGTAGTAACATTTAGAACAAATTCTTCCGTCAACAAAGCCCGTGTAAATCAAGGAAACAATAAAAGCTCGCACGTTACACTGTCTTGAACAGACAGCAACTCCATTACCAAGAGCAGCAGTTCAACACTATACTGGAGGAGTCAGGTTTGTTGAAATGGCTTCAAGAAAAGTAACTTCTTGCCTGGCAGTCAGTTTTCCTGTCCCCCACATGCAGGTATCTGCACCCAGGCACAGCTGGGGTGTCCTGGCCTTTTGAAAATACAGAATATTCTGCTGCTCAGTGCTGCCCACTGAGCCACTTACACGGTGCACACAAATGCCTGGGATGCGGCAGTTTGGAGACAGGACTCGACAGTAATCCAACAGTGCTGGGCCCACTGCTTTTGAAGGGCTTTAAGAACACACCTGTGAGCTGTCTGACAGTAAAAGTACAGCACAGTTTGGTTTGTTGCTAAGATACAACATTTGAAAACATGATGGTAATGCAGTGCTTCCTCCTGGAAGGTGACACGGAGTAGAGGAAAGCACAGTGTACGACCCTGCATTGCACGTCCATGAAATACTGTCTTGCTACTGCTCCTCAGACTGTGCTTTTGGTTTAGGGAAGTCAGAGTGGACACAACAGAGCCTCAAAATCTAACACTACTTCAGACTTGGTTTCCTTAGTGACACTTTTAACAGAATATTCTACACACAACACACCAACACAGCGATGATACCAACCAAGTTTACCCCTAAAAAACCAGGTGCACGGTAATATTGCATAGAAAGGTCTCCTTGGTAGAAATGCACTGGGACTAGGGGGGATTTCCTGCCTTGCTAAACAAAAGCACATACATTTCAAAAAGCATATCTCACGTTTGACATTTTTCTTAGCTATATTCTTTGGAATTGCTAGTGCATATGTTATTTCAAGCATATTTTATTCTGCATGCTACTATTTGATATTAAAAGAGTAAAACTGGAAGGAAAGCTGTTTTTCTGCCTCCCCCCAGAACGGAATGTAAAAGAATTTTTCATGTTGTTGCATAAAAATAAAATCCAATCCTTCTCAAAAATAGAAAGCTCCAACACAACAGAATAGCTGAAGGAAGAGGATATTCATAAAAGACAGGACAATCCTGGGTTAAAAAAAACTCTTCAAAATAAGTTAAAAGCAGCATTCAAGAATTGAGTAAAGAAAGAAGCCCACATTCACCTCCTACCTCAAACTGTACATGACTGTAGAGCCTTAATTTTGGTACTCAACCATATTTTCATTGTGGTAGGCAATCCTGCCACAGTCAGCACATGGACACATGGAGTGCGTATGGGAGGAGAGTTAGGGGGAGCCTGTCAGAAGGCCATGCAGCACAGCATCACAAGGTAGAAGTCATTTTCTTCAGCTACTCCTTACAGTGAGCACTTGAATCCCAACGTACAGAGAGTGCAGAGAGATTAAGCCCACCTAAAAGTTGTAACTAAAAGCATTATGCAGCATCAGAGAAATCACAGGAAAAGCTGTAAGGATGATCACGTCTACACAACTACATTCCATAAAAAACTAGAACTTCTGCTCTCAGATAGAATATATATATTTAGAACATCTGTGTAAGTGGTAAATATATACAATAAATATATTTTGTTATACTATCTATAGTCACAGTTTTTTTACCCAGCGACATAATTTTAGAGGTATACCAGGAAGATGTGGTTCTGACAGTAAATTCTGTCATAGTAATGTAGGAAAATACTATCAAATTCTTCTGGCTGCTGCAGATAACAGCTGAAAGTGCTTCAGGAATTAGAATTATTATATTTTTAGAATTCATTTCATTTGAATAAGAAAGCCATTGGCATTCTGTGGGACAGTTAAGGAACAAATAAGATTTCTTCCTAGGAAATGCTGAAAGGCACGTAAAGATTCCAATATAGATATTTAATAATGCATTAAAAAGCAGATTTGGAGCATTCTTGTAGATGATGTTAAAACACAGAATTAGCAGATGCGTGCCTGTTGGTGCTACTGAGAAACATTTCACATATGTGTGAAAAAGTCGTGTCTTTATATGAACAGACATCTGCTCACTGCAGCGATCCACCGCCCCCCACCTGTGCTGGAATAACAGTGTGCACTTACTCTGCTACTGAACGACACACTGAGGCACATGCATATGCATCAAGAAGTTATCTGCAAATGGTAAAAGAAGGAAATGGTGAATTAACCTGAGGAAATGCACATGTATTGACAATGAATGTGATGTTTCAATTCTTGTCCTTACGCTAATACAGCCAGCGAGCTGAAATTCGGTCACTTAATTGGTTTGATTCTTGTTAGGATTTGTACTAATTGGGTAGATTTCAGAAATACTGCTGTAAGAGGCATAGAATTGCACGCAAAAAAACCAAGCAGCTTAACTGTGCAACAGCAGACAGGAATGTCTATGGGCATACAGAACAACTTACTGCAGGAGGGATCACCGCACTGCACATGAAATAAGATGGCACGTTCCATAAAGCTACGACTCTGCACAGTGAGTGACAGACATCTCTGTGTCACCAAAGACACCAGCGATGAGTGTTATTAATTCACTTAGAAGTGAAGCACACTACCTAAGGGTTGTTGCCTTGCCTACACCATTCTACATCACTTGGAGGGGAAGGCGGCGTGGGCTTCAGTCAGACCAATGAAAATATTTGATATTTTTGTTCCAGAAGAAGTCTGGCTTAAAGACAATTCGCCCCCCCAGAATAATTCAAATATTTTGCTCTGCCTCGCACTCAGTGCACCTGCACTTTGTTTTTTTTTTTTTTTTTAAATCTGCCTTGAGAATAAAGTGATGTGATAGAAGTGAAATTGTGTAAGCAAAGCAGTGCACCTTTGGCATGTATTGCTGAGGAGTTTCTATTTAAACACCTCAAACTTGTTCCACAGACTTTGCCAGCAGCATCCTCTGAGCCACCCGGGCCACCTTCGAGGCTTTCAGAAGTCCCTGTGTGCCTCCAGAAGACTTGGTCTTTTACTGGAGTTACACATACGTCACTGATAATCTGCGTTCAAGCTCAAGCCCATAAAGCTACCCACAAAATTTAGAGCTGAAGACAGGCTGAGCTGCTTCAAAGCTCAGGAGTCTGCTTTGCAAAATGCTCTTCTGGTGTGCTACATCCCACAAAGGTTTAATATTCAGATATTTATTTGACAAAGGGGTTAAACCTTCATAAATAAAGTTATAGCTCTGGTTAACCTCCACTGCACAGAAATTGCTTTTTCCCCACAAGCAACAGCATTGGGATGCTCCAGAATAAGTTTCTGGTTTAGTATGTGGGCAGAGAAGGCCAAGAAAAAGCATTTAGGAAAGCTACAGCAAAACTGAAGAGATGTTTGGCTGTATTCCCACCACATCTCAAAGTGCTTCCAAACAGAGATAAGTCCTTTTCCTTCTCTCCAGCATTAAGGCTCTTACAAAAAGCTAGGTTTAAAACTAAAAGACACTTGGGCTTCCAGGAGAAAGTACACCACTTAATACGCTTTTATCACAAACTAAGACCTAGTTCTGCAATTCTATCTTTATAGACAAATAAACACATGGTGTTACTTTATTACAAGATCTGGGCCTTAATATTCTAACACGTGAGATGCTCAGTAGGTCCTAGCAATATGTTTCTTTTAAGATCACAGGGATGGGAAAACTTGGTAGGGAACTAAAACCAAGCCATGATAATATAGAGCAGCTACTGTCATTGTGATTTTCTATTAGGCCAGAAAGAGGTCTAGAAGAATTAAAGGAAATGCTCTTTTCCCATCATGTAGACAAATCTTTTTCTCCAGAATTCATCAGTTCAATTATTCTGACAGCACCAGGAGACATAAGTGCTCCCAAATCCCACCCAAGTCAAAAGGTTCCATGACAACTTGACACCAACCAAGCTGTCTGAGATACTTACTGAGATACTAACTCAAAAACACATTAGAATTAATAGAATTAATGTCATTCCTGAAAAACCTAAAGAAGATCCAAAATGTTCAAGACTGCATCTTACAGCCCTGCATGAGATCATGTCAGAGCAGAGGACAGCCACAAAAACACTCCGAGGGATGGGACACCTCTCCTATGGGGACAGGCTGAGAGCTGGGGCCGTTCAGCATGGGGAAGAGAAGGCCCCAGGGAGACCTGAGAGTGGCACCTAAAGGGGCTGTAAGCAGGAAGGACACAGACTCTGTAGCAGGGTCTGCTGTGCCAGGACAAGGAGAAGTGGTTTCAAACTAAAAGAGGGGTAATTTAGACTGGATATAAGGAGGAAGTTTCCTCAGTAAGGGTGGTGAGGCACTGGCACAGGTTGTGCAGAGAGGTGATGAATGCTCCATCCCTGGAGTCACCCAAGGTCAAGCTGGATAGGCTCTGGAGCTGTAGAGTCCCTGTTCATTGCAGGGGAGCTGCACCAGATGGCCTCTAAGGGTCTCTTCCAACTCAAACGATTCTATGATACCAACACGAGTTTTGCCACTCTGAGCAGTGACACTTCAGAGGTCCCTCTCCTGCACGCAGACACGTGCTGAGCTCCTGGAGGGCAGCACCGGGCAGCAGCACAACCCGTGTCCACTGCCTCAAAAAGCAAGCTGGAAAAAGAAAACCCTTCACTGCTCGTACCAATCTAAAGCACAGCTTTGAAGGCAGAAGTCAACGTACTCTGCCATCCCAACGTTTTTACTGATACACTTATTTTCATATGGCAAGACATGGCTTCTCTTCAATAGGTCAGAGCTCATCCAGCTTTGTGAAATCTGCCTTTTTCCAGAATGAGGGAGAAGAAAAATGGGAGTGTTTTCCAAGCACTCCTGCACCGACAGCTCAGCTGAGGAACCTCAGTCAGACGGGAGATGGAAATCAACCCGCAGGGCCGAGAGCTACCGGCACGGCGGAGCTCCCGCCACCCCCGGGCGGGGGGGCTCCACCGCAGCGTGACAGACCCTCAACCGCACAGCGCCGTCTTTCAACGGCAGCACTTTCCTAAATACGCTCGAGTACGCCGAGCGCACAGCCCACACCCGCCGCCCGCAGCCGGACGGCTGTCCGGGACACAAAGCACACGTCGGTTATCCGCAAGCAATTCCAAGCGTCCTCCGCCGACTTACAGCGCAACGGCGCGGCGCGGGGCGAGGCCGGGGCCGCTCCGTCAGTCAGATGAAGTGGATCCAGGCGCTGCTGTCGGGGTCCTGCGGCGGCCCCGAGGCGGGGGAGCGCGCCCGGCCCCGCAGGCGGTAGTTCGAGCCGCCGTTGTTGTCCCAGTACTCTGCCCCGGCCACGCGGTAGCGGACGGCGAACTCCAGCGCGGCCTCGGAGCCGGCGGCGGCGGGGCCGAGCGGCAGATGGAAGGCGAAGCGGTCGGTGATGCCGTCGGCCGGCCCGGCGGGCTGATAGGCGGCGGGCACCTCGCCGCAGCTGGCCCAGCGGTCGAGCGTGTAGCGCACCGACACGGCCTTCTCGTAGGCCAGGTTGAGGACGCGCACGGCGCCGCGCAGCCCCGCGGGTTCGCAGCGCACCCACTCCAGCCTCACCTTGTGCTGCCGCACGCGCTCCGCGAAGCCGGGCCCGGCGCCGGGCTGCGGCGGGAACAGCGGCTCCAGCGGCGGCGGCGGCGGCCCGAACAGCACCGGCTCCAGCTCGCCCAGCACCGGCGGCTTCCCGGTCTTGAAGAGGTCGGCGCGGCGCGGTGCGGCGGGCGGCGGCACGCGCGGCAGGTCGGCGTCGCGGAAGTGCCGCACGGAGATGAGCTCCAGGCCGAGCGAGTCGGCGAAGCGCACGGTCTTGCGGCGCGAGGGGCTGTGCCGCGGGGCCGGCCGAAGGCCGCGCTCCCCGGGCGTGGGCAGCGACTTGGCGCGGCGGCGCTGCGTGGGGCTGGGCGGCGCGGCGGGCGGACGGGGCTCCCGGCCGCGGGGCGGAGGCGGCGGCTTCTCGGGGGCCGCGTCCCGCGGGGCGGGCGGCGGAGGAGCGTCGCCGTCGGGGCTGCGGCCGCCGCCGCAGCGCTCGGCCAGGCTGCCGTAGAGGCAGGCGCTGCAGCTGAAGTTCCGCGGCAGGTAGAGCCGGGGCGGCGGCGCGGGCACGGCGCCGTGCAGCGAGGCCGCCTTATCCATGGGGGCGGCGGCGCTCAGCGCTCGGCGCTCGGCGGCGGCCGTTCTCCCGCGGCCGGTGCCGCTCTGCCCCGCGGGCCGTGCGGCGCTGCGGCGGAGCCGGGCAGGGGCGCGCCCCGAATCATCCCGCCCCGCCGCTGCCCTACTTCCAGCACCGCGCCGCCGCCTTCTGGGTCTTTCCTCGAGGAGTTCAGCCAGGGGGAGGAGGAGGAGGAGGAGGCGGCACAAGCAGGGATTCCCCGGTGGAGGCGCGGAGGTGCATCTCGCGGCGCCGTGCTCCGCCGAACGGTGCCAGAAATAGCTGCGAAAGGAAGGAGCGGAGCCGGGCTCGGGCAGATTAAAGGGGCCGATAAGAAACAGCTGGCTGGCAGCTCGGTTCTCGCAGTGTACATTTAAAGGAAGAAATCCAACTAATCCGCGATAATGCGGTTACGGTGCATCTGCTGAGGGAAACGGACGCGCCCGGCCGTGCCGCAGCGCAGAGCAGCCCCCGTCACGGCACGAAGGGTGCGAGGCGCGGGGTTTGGTGCGATGACGGCCGGCCGGCGCTCCAATAAATGGCAGGCGATGAGAAGCGGAGCGGCGCAGCGCTGCGCGGAGCTGAAATACCGCCCGGCAGAGCCGCCTCGCTCCGGTCTTTCCGTAATCTGGTGCTCGTTTTTAATTAGTAAATTGCATTAAAAACAGTGATCCTGCCAGAGGCTGAGCCTGAACTGTGCGGACGTGTAATTCTCGCTTAACTCCTGAGCTTTTCCACCTTCGTCATTCCGCCCGCGGCTCTGTGACCGGCGATGAGGGTAACGGTGGGAGCAGCGAACCTGAAGGAACCGAACAGCCGCCAGAACACGGGGCACAGCTCAGTGTTGGCTCACATCGGGAATATCAGCTTCAATCCCTTTCTTAGGAAGCGTGAAAATAATTGCCAGGTTATTTCCAATGGATTCCAAATCTCCTTAGAGACACATAAGCAAGGAAAAATTATGCCTTGCAGTGTTAAATTTGACACCATTATTGTTATTATTATTGTTGGCTAACGTTAACTTCAGTTTAAAACCACTAAACAGAACTTCGTATATTACACGAATATGTAAAGTCTTTGTATTTTTAAACGATGGTGAGACTATGATAACTAATAAGTTGCAGTGGCTGAAAGCTGTACAGGAAAGGCGTTCAGTTTTGTCTTTGTGTAGTGCCGACAAAGCTGCTTGGGCTCATTTAGCTTCTGCTGCATTTCACACAGTGGGGATGTTCAACTTCCCCCTTCTGGTAATTTTAGTTGCTTCACTACTTAGCATAAGCTTGTGTCATACTTCTGCTTTTTGGCTTTTTCATGTCTCTCGTTTGCTTCACAAAATTCTAGTAATATTTCATGAAAAAGGAAGGAAAGAAACAAGTCCTTTCTGGACTGATGACTGTAAGCTACAGAACTTGTGTGACAAAGCTGAAAAACGTCCATTCCCCAAAGTTAGTAAAGCAAAGACATACAGGGAAAAAAAAAAAAAAAAAAAAAAAAAAAAGTTCCATGATAAGAAAGCAAAAACCCAACGTGTTCAGCTTTGGACTGGTCAGGTCAAAGCAGTGTGAGCTGCAGAGGGGCAGCCCTATAAGCAGAGCCATACCATGAGCTGCTCAGAAATTTGGGTTGAGTTCAGCTCTTGCCATCATCAGCTGAAACCTACTTGTAACTTTTGCCATCTCTTTTTTTGCAAAGGAAAGAGTAGAAAGAAAATAAATGCATGGCCACTATAAATAACTTCAGAGACAATCCTTGTGGAGTAAAGCTGAAAGAAGGCTTTTTAAAGGCTTCTGAAAATTGGGAATTAAATGGGACTTAAATAACGAAAAGCTCAGTGTAGCAGCTAATCCTACAGGTGCTCAGGTTTTCACCTGCAGTTTCCCTCACACACCTCAGCTTC
This sequence comes from Tetrao urogallus, assembly GCF_951394365.1. NCBI lineage: Eukaryota > Metazoa > Chordata > Aves > Galliformes > Phasianidae > Tetrao > Tetrao urogallus. The sequence goes on from NC_136825.1 coordinate 4,537,379, forward strand.
TCACAAACACCTCAGCCTTGTCTTTGCTGGGCACTGAAATTTACCAGATGTGCACAGACAGCTTCTCCAATGGCCTTGTGCTGTGATGGGTTTGTAACAGGAAGCAGCAGACACCTTCATTTCTAACAGGAAATGATTTCAGCTTTGCCTGCTGTAAATATTTGTGCACCACGCTTGAACTCTTAGAAGTGAGCAAGTGCTACAGCATGAACAGAAACTGCCTTAATACATGCAGTGGTAGCCATACACCACCCCCTCTGTGTTACAAACATGTACGTTTAAAAGTTGAATCTGTCTGCTGTTTTACAGTGCGTTATGACAGGGATGTTAGCCAAGGCTCCTCTTTGAGTGGGAACGAAATTAGTTCTGTCGTAGCTTCAGCCCCTTCAGCTATCATCTTTCCGCTGGAAAATAGTACTTTTATGATGAGACAGTTTTGAAAGTTCCAGCAGGAACAGACCAGTTGTCATGTAAATGCTGGAGCTACACAGTGTTGCTCTATTATACTGTAAGAGAACCAAAAGGTTTTGTATTATATTAGGCATAGGAAATGGCAATCAGTCTGGCACTGTTGGCATCCTTTTGCACATTTAAGGGGTGCAATCATAGAAAAAAATGTTCTCCTAATAACTCTGTCCTACTCACTTTCTGCAGACCTTCCAGCTGATACAAGCAGCTAAAGACAGCCTCTGCTCTGCTGTGTGGCATTGCCTGGCCCTGACCCTTCTACAGTGCCAGACTGCATTTCAAGTCAGCCCAATGCCTGAAAGCTTCCAGCTTCTCATCTTGCCATTCGGTCCTCTATTTTATTATCATTTAAACAATTCAGAGAAAAAAAGGCAGAACTGAACCAAATCATAGAGGGCAATGAACTGAGCTCTCTTCTGCTGCATTTAGCTGTTGTCCCGACTCCAGGTAATCTAGGAGAAAGCAGATGCTGGTGCTGGGGAGCACTGAGCAGAACTATAAAGGAACCATTAACAGGGAGAGGAGTGTCTGTGTGCTGGGGCTTATCCAAAGTGGCCATTGTCACATATCTGCTTCAACTTTCCAAAACAGGTTTATTTATAGCAATGAGAATTGTGGAGAGAGAAAATGGATGTAAAGATGAAGAGCATTATGATTACATCAGCTTTTGAGATGAAGCAGTGACTCAGTGCGTGCATTCAAAAGGTCGGCTTCTGCTCTCATTCAATTATTATCCTCACCTAACCAGGACGTGTGGTCATTATCTCTGAAGATGTAAGCTGTACGATGCACAAGAGTTTATCCAGGATGTTTGATTTGAGGGGTTAGTGAATGATTTCCAAGGGACTGCACGTTCTGATGAACAGAGAGGTGACAGCTTGGAGGGTTACTCTGCAGCTGGGGGGTTTGGATTTAAATATACACACATATATATATTACTTTAAATATCAGGATCCAAAGAAACCTACGATAATAAGAAAATGGAGTTGTAAGAGTTTACTTCAGTTCGTGACCTTGTGAATCTGCCTTCTGTGTGCCCTGATGGAGCTCTACGCAATTTTATTAGCTAAGCGTTAACCACCCCTCCAGACTCTGTGATTGGCTTTAAGGCTTTGGGAAAGTGTGGGAGCTAAAAAAAGCCCCAATTAAGACTGCAGTGGAAAAGCAATAAACAAACAAACAAACAAATAAATAAATGAATAAGAGACCTATCTTGTTCTTTGGAAGTGAAAAACACCATTCATTTGTAGTATTTTTTTCTCATAGAAGTAGTTGTGTTCTTTTTAAAAGGATTCACAGAATCACAGAATCGCCAAGGTTGGAAAAGACCTCCAAGATCACTCAATCCAATCATTTACCTACCACCATTATTTCCCACTAAGCCATGTCCTTCAGTGCCACACTTAAACCCTTCTTGGGTGACTCCACCACCTCCCTGAGCTGTTCCAGCTCCCGACCAATCTTTTGGAGAAGAATTTTTCCTAATATCCAACCTGATTGCTTGTTTCCAGCACAAAGTGGCAGCTGGTGAGGTGGGATTCCTGCAGCCTGTAACATGGCTTGTCCTGGACAAAGGGAGTGAACACACTTTGGGATGCCTGTGAATCCCATCTCCTGGTAGGAGCACATGCAGTTCCATCCTGGTGCCATGCTGTGAAGGAAGCACAGGACCAGTAGTGCTCGCTCATGATTTTAGAAACTAAAATACATCCATCACATGATTCATTTCCATTTCTTGTATTTTTCCAATTTATTATCAGTTGGTCAGGCAGTGATCCACTGTGAGAGATGATTCCTTACGCTGCACAATTCACTGTAAGATCTCACTGTGTTTTCTCCATCCCCCTCACAAGTTTTTCTTTCATTTCCTATCTGGTCATTTCAGATCCACTTTTTCAGATACACAATTCTCTTCCTATTCTTAATACTCTTCATGCTCTCTGCTTCCTTCGGGTGCTGTCAGCAACTTTCCCCCACCTCCCATCCCTCCTATTCCAGGCCAGCACTGCCTCCTTTCCTCACACAGAGGCGTGGGTTCCGTCAATTGTCAGAAGCACTCCTCAGGCTCACTGCCCTCCAGGCCCACCGCCAGCCCCTGGCACTGGGGGAATGCAGGGAAGGGGAAGCTCAGCCATGCCCCCCTCATCCCTGGGGAAGCTTCCCTCCTTTTGCAGAGCTGGATGGGAAATAACATTTTTTTCCTCTTTGAAACAATTTCATGGAGGTGTGGTTGCTAATCAGTTTTACATACAGTGAGGAGAAGTTGCATGACCCCTCAGAGAGCAGTGTTGACCTGCACAAATAAACACGTCAGAGGTCAGATGAGTCTGTTCCAGCTCAGCATAAAACTGAAAATCCACATGGAAAGGTTGTGATACTCTCTGCTCTATTTTTCAGTTCAGAGCTCTTTCAGAACACGAGGTAACTGGATAGGAATGACATCTGCATGTTATTTTGTTCTTAGAAGAAAACTCAAATAGCAGGAATCCTCATTTGCATCAGCAAAGACTATTTCCTCTACATTTTTCTCCTTGCAGTGCTCTGGACTGCCTTAGATTTATCCTTTCTCTATGACCAGGTGCACGGCTGGGATAGAACCAATCCACTCGCCTGCTTTCAGTTGCAAAAGCAAGTCAAACTTTAAGTCAAACGAAACTTCCAAGTGCTGCTTAGACACATAGGACAAGTAGACACCTGCTTAGACACTTAGACAAGTGCTCCTGTTCTGCTCAGACACGTTGCCACCTATTGACAGAAGTGCAGATCAAGAAGCCAAGACCACAAAACATCAGTTGAAACCAGAAAACAAATTAAGTGTAGATGCCACCACCAGTGATACCACTTCAGGAAGAGATGTCGATCCATTCTACCAAGTCTAATTGCTGTTCTACAACACATGGCATTAAAACAGTAATATGGAACAAAAAGGTGCACTCTGTTCAAACCTAGCAAGGTGAAAAGAGCCTGTCAATAAAAGCCAACTGTATGTGGAACTGAGGAGCTCTGAACAATACATGAAGCAATAAAACCCCAGGCACTTGATGTGCTTGATCCACATGACTTGGAATACTTGACTTCAAAATCTTCACAAATACTTCCACCTGTGAAAGATGCCACTCCCAAGGACACTTCAGACCCCTCTTGGAAGAATAAGAAAGGCATTACCTCTCCGAAGGTGCTCAGTGGTACTTCAGTTGATACTGCTTCCTGTAGCCATGGTGCTAAGTGAACAGAGCAGGAGGATAAAAAGGGAGCTGACATCATGAATGATAAATGAGGGGAAACGCAGCAATTCATGAACTACTACAATTCTTCTCAAGCCATACAGAGCTCACACTCCTGCAAGAAGATCCTGAGCAGTTATCCTGGGACTTTTCTCCTTGTTAATTTCCTGTTTAATTTCCAGGAAACATGTAAGGAATTTTTTAGCAGTAGCTCTTGTTCTCCCTGCTGTTCAGTCATAGTGCCACAGTTACTCATTCTGACAGAACAGAGACATCCTCCAACAAGCCATTCTCTTCTTTTCTTCGTCCCCATCCCTCTCACTTCCCTATAGGCAGTATCCTTTCTTGTGCTGTGCTCCATTTACACTTGCCAAGTCCTCTCTTTTTCACTATGTAGAAAATTCAAACATGTATGCATCTGTGAAATGAATAACATTAGTAGCATAGCCTGGAAGGAAAAATAACGGTGTCCCATTCAGAGAACAGAAAACATTACTATTTCAGTGAGAAAAAATGAAAAATAAATGGCGTTAACACAGTAAAAAACATGTTCATTATAGTGATTGCAAGTTGCTCTGCAGATGGCTAATAAATTCTTCAAGACAACAGAAAAAAGGTTAAACATTGAAATTAAAATATGTATTTCCCTGTTTTCCAGTTCCTCGCCAAATAAGACTGTTTTGCTGAAATCTCTGAAACAGTCAAGTATCTCACAGATTAGGAGTTCTTACTATAATTTGATTCATAAGAATGTGTGAAAATGGATGTAAGTCACAGCCAGAAAATACAGAGGACATAGAAAAATCTTTAAGCTCTTTCTCTTGTAAAGAAAGTGAAGATCTATGTTGAGATTATGATTGCACTTGCTTAGGGTACAGGTGATTTTTTTATTGTTGGAAGAGCCCACAGATAACTAACATAGCTCTACTGTTGTTTCATATGTAAAAGGTTGCACAGAGACGCTATCAGGTATGAACCAAGCACTCCCAAAATACTGGTGAGCAAAATTGCTACTGACATGCCTTCTGTAAGCATGGCAGTGGTAGCTTGGAGACTAGGCCCAGTCAACCAAGTTAACAGGAAATCAATTAAAAACTGATTATAATTTAGTTTCCAGCAAGTCTGCTGCAAGAAACACTGTTTCCAGGAGGGGAACATTTCTAGTTTACTGAAGCAAACCTTCCTTTGTGCTTCCTTCACACAAAACTTGAAAGAAAGGGATAACAAAATAAATGTAAGAATTTGCCAAGAAAGGAGGGAGGAATGTAACAGAAGGCACCCCGAAAGGCTGCCAAGTAAAGGCCTAGAACATAAATTCACAGCACGTGATAAGGCCTAATTAAGTTATGTGACCTTGAAGACATTGGGTTCATCTGCCACAGGAAACAGCAGCTTCTTGTTTACAATCAGATTCTCTCAGGAATAAAGCCAGTCCTGTCCAGGGAAAGGAAACAAACTTAATTGCTAGATCAGCTGGAAGGGTTTCCTGTATTCAAGGCACTAAAAAACAAAACAAAAAAAAGAACGAACTGCTGATAAGTGTAAGAATACAATGAGACAACATGAGACAACACCTGAAAGTTAAATCAACACTTTATTTTTATGTCCAAACCTCTCAAGGACCAATTCCACAGGACATATCAAATCCTGGAGCCAGAAAGAAAACTTGCCTCTCCCTTCAATTGTTTTGATGGAATGCAGTCAGCTTGCGCAGATACAATTTCTTGAGGCAAAGGAAACTCAGAATCTCCATGCAAACTGATCAGCAGTGCTTTCACCACCAACAGAAGGAATAACAGTAAATTCTCATTAACACCAAACAAGAAAGCATTTAAAAAATGGGTGGAGCTTCCCTGATTTCTAAACAGCCATAATCTTCCTTTCAAGCTTAAGAGTCTGTCCTGCCTTCCAGACCATCTCGACATCTTCGAAAGCTTCACAAGAATGGTCTGTTTGAAGTGTCTGACTGCTGTCCGTAGGGCAGATCTGCTCCGTCTGAATAATAAGCCTGAAATAACACCACTAAACTCACCAGCGTCTCATTCCTGCAACAGGAATAGCCTGTAACTTCAGCAAGGACAGTCAGTGCCTTATGCATCTGATTCTTTCAAAGATAACTTTAAATGCTCTAAAGAGAAATGCATTCAGCCTCCAGGAAATACCTTCCATCCTTTGCTACCACTACAACTGAAAGCTGCATTGTGCAAATAGTGACCTGAGCACGTAATAGCACTGAAAGCAGCAGCATGGAACACCACAGAGTGTTTCAGTAGTGACTGCAGCCACTGTGATAGTACAGCTGAGCTTTCCATCACAGAGTGTGTGCTCATTCATCTTCTCTGAACTAATATGCGAGTTGACAAGATATACAAGAGCAGAAATCAGCATTTTGTATTTTCCAAATAACAAAAAAGGTTTGGATCATTATTACTAAGCACAGGGTTTATCCAGGAGGGGAAAGGGACAACTATCATCCACGCTCCTATTCAATCTAGTCTAGCTTTTTAAATTTTAATGGTATTAAAAGTTACTCTATGCATTAAAATATTATCAAAATAATATAAGCTAATAAAAAGGACTGTAATTTTATTGTAGGATATTCTGAAAGCTAATCATCAGAACGTAGTTAATTTCTGCTTAGGACTCTTGAAAATTACAGGTTTAGGTAAGAGTGCTGAAAAACACCAAGTAATCCTCCTGGCCCAAGAGCCTCTTGTGGAAAAAAAGACTTACCAGGGAGCAGAAACTGCTGCAGAGGTGCTCCTCGTGTGTACAAGATGATTAAAGGCAGATTGAATTTTGCACACATTAAGTCTGAGATGAGCACCACTCCTCCAGCCCAAATGCTGCTGGTCAAAAGAATCCAGCCCAAGCTGTATACACCCAACTTGGCACAAAAACTCTAAGCAAAGGCTCACTTAAAGGAAAGAACCTCCCTGATGGTTGTTTCAGATTCATAAAAATACAGCATCTTCTGATTACATTTGTGTTATATGTTTTAAGTTCCCAGGATTCATTGAGAAGTAGAAAAACACAGGAAAACTTCAGTTTTTCCTGCCTCTGGAGATGAAGGACTGACATTGTAAGATTGCTGTAAGTCACAAAAACTACCAATTCAAAAGAGAGCTGGCTTTCCAAAGATAAGATGTTGCAGAGCAATGGGTGGTACTTACTAACAGGCACTGTATGCCTCTACAGAAGATCACAGCAGAAAACAAAAGGCAAAAATTGATTGAAATTCACTTTATTCCAAAATATGTATAATTTACAGGACTAAAGAAGTGCTTCGTCTGTGAACACAAGGTTTCAATACTTGTGTGAATAACTTACTAGTAGCTCTGTGTAACAGTTCAGTTTCCAACATAAGGAAATATGAATCAGTATTTTGGCACAGTTTTTTTTGTTTTTTGTTTTTTGTGTTTTTTTTGCTGCATGCATTGATATACTTAAATGTTTCACAATTGTTAGGACAACATTCCTTCTTTGGGACTGTCACTCGTAAAACAGGTATCAGAAACAAATACTTGCTTTTCTCTGCTTATTGCAAGTTTATTGGCTTAAATAGCAAGAATCAAACATGAACAACCTTTGAAAACCAGATTTGCCTGCTAGATCCCACCAGTGATGAGAATATTTTCAGGACATTTCTCAGCTTTATTAACTCACACATGCTTTGGGAAAGGCTCAACCATGAGATGCATTACTCATCATTCTAAATAGTTACAAGTTTAAACTAGATCAATATCAGGTTTTGAATTCTGTAAGTTGAAAAAAATATGGCTACTTTCATACCTAGCTTTATTTTTACCATAAATGCACTTGCAAATATCTGTAAAATAGAGTACTGTCAATCTAGCTCTGCAAGTGCCTGAAGCATGCATGTAAAGCATTCCTCACTGTGAAATGGCTACAGCAGGGCTTACTTCAACACAAGCCACCCATCATATTCCACTGCTAGTTACATTGAAGATACTCCTGAAAAACCAGCACATGAGAAAGAGTCAGAAGTGAAGGACTTCTTTTAACTAGAGATCTGCAGCTCAGTCAGAGATTTCCACTGTTTCAGGCTGTCTGATGACATTTTCAGTAAAGTGGAAGAGTCACACACATGAAGACAAACATCAACCTGACTGCATGGCAACGCAGAACTGAACAATGTAGTTCCTTGATGCTGTTCACTGCACAGCAATGGCACTTTAAACAAGAAAATGCAGTCATGCTCTAACCAGTAAATCCTTTTAGCACCCGTTTTGATTCACATGAACCACAGAAAGAAACAACAAATCAAATCAAGACCCACCGCAACAAAAGGAACAGAAGATGCACGTTTGCACCATGCATCGAAGCAGCTTGCTGTTCAACAACCCTATTCTCATAGTGTTCAAGGGGAATTGTTACGGAGGTCTGTTCACAGTAGATCTATTATGAACACAAGCATAGCAGCACCTTCAACCAAACAGGAATGAAAAAGCTCACAACATTAGAAATATTTTGGTGTGAATGTATTTGGAACTGTAAATTGTACATTGAGATGATGGTAAATAAAGAAAGAAAAATGTCAATAGTAGCCAAAAGGAAGCTGTGCAAACTGATAATAAAGGCAAGTAAGTTTGGTTCACCTCTGAGTTGTCATTTCAGTAACATTTTGCAAGTTTAGCACCTTACGTTGATTCAGTATGGTTCTATTGATCTTACTTATCCCACATTTGAAAGGTTATTAAAAAAAAAAGTCAAAATCAAACAACCAAAAAGCCCTGAAGACCCTAAGATCCCAATCCTGCCAATGCCTACATCTCTTACCCAGCCACACTGAAAGATCAGTTTGCATCTGTCTCAGCACGTGAGGGTGTGCTACCAGGATAAAGACTTAAAACAGTGGAAGGCAGTCACCTTTCTTTGTTCTGTTGCCTCTACACTCTCAAGGTATATGGCTAACAAGAAAATTTAACCCTTTGCTTTCTTTCAATTGAGAAAAGATGTGAAAGTGAGTCTTGAAATAAAATATGGAAAGGATTGTTAGTTACATGCATTAAGTTACAGACCCTGAACTGTTTAAAACTGGAGTTTTTTTACAGCTTTTAAAGTTAAATAGCTGCACACATCTTTTTCCTTAAGATTTCACATCCTTTGGAAGGGAGAAGTTTCTAGATACAAACAGCTTCGCATGGCTAGATTCTGGAGCATTAATACTTTAAACTAGCAAGATCTCTTAGGCTGCCTTTAAGAGCCAGAGGAGGACTCCCTCCTTTCCCAAAGCAGAAACAAGCATTTACAGCCACGGTAGTGGAAATGGACATAAGCCTAACTCCAAAAACTAGAAGAAACTCTATTTACTCTCATACAAACAAACATGTAAGGCAACAAGACATGATGTAAGACAGAACTCTATTTTTTTTCTCTTTTTCTGAGGCTGTTTTGTGCTTTTCTTAGAATGTGTGTCCCACGTTTTCGTGGAACACAGTTAACTTTTCTAACAGTCAGTGCTCTCCCAGAAGCCAAAAGTTTCAAGTACATCTGCTCAGTTTTGCCCACTCACGCACACTAACAGCCAGTGGGGGATTACATCCATCAGTTGACCAAACACAGGTGTAAAATTTATCTTTTTTTCTTTCCAGAGAAGCTGCACTGAAGAATTCAAGCACGGAACTTAATGTACACACAACTGTATTCTTCTTAAACAGCACAAAACTAAATTCTGCAAAGATAACTGTGACTTATGATTATCCTCAGCTATCTGAAGAAAACTAAGACACTGATATTTTGAAATTGTTTAAAACAAATTGGATAGCATAGCTAACAAATTCACCTTTCCCGACCAGTTCTTAGCAGAACGCTGTAGTCTCAGCAAGATTGAAATTACAGTAAACTAAATGCAGGAGGAAGGTGTTTGGTTTTTTTTTCTGACACCATGATGGACCATGAAGAATTTGGAAATAGCCTGACCAACCGTAGCAATTTGTCAGACTCTACAGGTTAGTGGAGCACTATCACCAGAGACAAAATACTGGACTTGCTGAAGCAGTGGTTAAAAGACAGTGGCATATCTCAGACTTTCTCCTTAAATACAAAAGAAACACACAAGTCTACCACTAATTAGACTAATTAAACTACTAATTCAGTTTTAGAATAGTATTTACACAGACATCCAGATCAAGAGCCAGCAAATAAGCAGGAAATGCAAAGAGCAAGCACAAGTAGTATTAGTATCACTTCCAGATAAAAGTCTGTGCTGAAAGGTTGTGGACAACCTGATGTTACTTTTCATATAGCAGCTCAAATGGCAGTGGAGGACACAGAGGAGAGAATGAGCAAAATAGTAAGTCACTACTGACCAATACTTACAACAGAGTCAGAGCCTTGAAAATCAAATCAGAGTCAAACTGCAGAAAAAGGGAGATAAGTATCATTTTAGTACTACCAAGAAATAGCTCTCAGTGAAGTTTATTTTGAAAACAATGGTCAAAATAGTCCATTACCCATTTAAAATCAATTGTTTCATTTTTAAGAATAAGCAATATTGACTAATGATATTTTGGACCAGTTTTCAGTAGCTTTACTGTGGGATTCAGCAACTACAAACAGCCTGATTGCAGCCTTTGCGTTTTCACAAAAATATTTAATATATCCAAAATGAAGGACATACGCCACCAGTGCAGGACTCTGATACTCATCAGATCACTGTGTTGATTTCAGTATGGCAATTTAAAGAGCAGTAAGATAAAATCAAAAGCTATTGCTCATTTTCAAGAAAACAAGCCAGCTGTGTTGGGTGAGTAACTGTGACTGTACTCCCACATCCTTGAGCTGAAGATATGAAGCTGTGCACAAAGCATAGCAAGTCTTCAAGAACTGCAGCTTGGACAGCCGTTAGTGGTGGGACGCCTAGCAAACACGCAGCCAGTACCTCCAACAACAGAGAAGTAAAGCCCAGGAACATGACATAAAGATGTTCCATTTTTCAATTAATGTAATAGAAACTAAAACCCGTCCAGGACAAAACCAGAGGCCTACATTTCTGCAGGCATTACAAGAAGATAAGAATCAGTTAAGGCCAAATTCCAGCATACATTCACAACTGGCTTTGTTTTCTCCATGTGAATACATCTGCTACAAGCACAGTACGAAGGGTAAAACAAACATACAAAAATCCAAGAGGTCACATGTTTCTCTTTGACAGATCAGTCCAAGTTTTTGATTACACTCAGAAAACTTTCCAAAAGCTGCAGGAACCACCTGCTCCTGACCAATGTGCAAAAGTAAAATACATCTTTTCTGAAGGGTTTTTGGGAGCACATCTCCCAGCTCTGTTGTATGCAGGTGAGTTTGCTTCAGTTCTGGAAGCATAAATCCAAGTACAGGAAAAGAAGTATTTCACAGAATTCAGTTTCTCACCCTTGATGGTTTTTGTTAAGGTAGTGGAAATATAAACCATTGTGACATTTCCCAACTTACATCTTCATAGGAAATAGAGGAATTTCAGAGAAAACAAACCATCCCAGTTTCTGAGGCACAACCATTGTAACATTTGTGTCTTACAGTCTGAAATAATTCAAGCAAATCCCTTCTGAAGACTTTAAATTACTTTAGTCCCATTTATGACAGGGGCTAAAAGGACATCGTAACAATTTTCCAACTGATCATGTATTCTAAGCTCTTTTTCTACCCTTCAAAGGGCATCAGTAGCACCTGGGAAGCACAGCTACTGTTTTCTACATGTTTTGCAAACCATCAGCGCTCCGTAATTCAAGTCTACATGTATTTATGGCTGCTGGACGGGTGTTTAAGTTGCAATGTTCTGAACAGGAGAAAGAGCTGTGAAGGCATAAAGGAAAAGACAGTACGGCTTATTATGTTCACACCAGATGAAAAATACAAGCTACCAAAAAAAGTAAGCAGAAGTAGCTTACACTAAGAGAATCCTCCCCTGCAATTCAGGGAAGCATCTGAATTGGACAGGCCAGGTTTTGGTCTAGCACAGTGGAACCCTATACATAAGCCAGAAATAGATACACATGGGACACTTTCAAAAGGTTCTTCAGTTTAAATGAAGCAGTTTGTAAAGAAGATTGAGCAAAAAACATAGGCACCACAAACTGTTTTTTTAAGGTTCAAATGTACATTAACGTGTTATGCCCCCCCTCCCCTTTATGCACAGATAACTTATGTTGAAGTTACATTTTCCATTTAGTACCTTCAGCATGAAAAGTCTTTTAGGCCAACCGCACACAGTAACTACATTCAGCAATGCGAAATGGGTTACTTGGTCGATGCATCTCTCCCACCCCAATAACTTAATTTCAAACCACAGGAAACAGTTCTGTCACACAGTACTCAATGACTGGGCTTGTCAGAGCTCTGAAACAAGGAGCACAGCTCTTCACAGGTCTGCGTCTCTACTGAACTGAACTGGGACTCCATTGTATTCCAGGCTAAGTCAGCCAGAAGAAAGTCATCCATTGCTGTCTGTGTCTCGTTGCTGGTAAGGAATAAATTCCCAAGATTCTCAAAGCAGCTATCCATAGTCTGTGTTTCAGCACTACTGAGCTGGACTTTGCTTTCTATGCTCTGGTTGGGTACGTTTTTAGTGGCAGGATATACTTCTGTCTGGGTTTCTGTATCTGAGGAGTCAGTGCTCATGGAGAAACTAGACTGCTTCAGAATACTTCCTAAAGGCAGATGGGTATTGCTGTCCAAAAAGAAATTCAAGTCTGTTTGTGTCTGTGTATCAAACATCTCCAAACCTAAGAAGTTTGAATTTCCTCTGCAGCTGTATGATTGAGTGGCACTATCTGAGAATAAGAAATCAGTTTGAGTTTCAATATCTAGTGACTCCAAAACTGGCTCGGAGGGTAGGGTACCAAGCTCACTCTCTTCAGTCTGAGTTTGGATATTGGACGCTGAAAAGAACTCTTCAATGTCAAAGTCTATTCCAGTGCTCTGTGATGAACCAGATGGCAGATGCGTGTCAGCATTAGAGCTAGTCTCAGACAAAAGGCCACGATTATCCAGTGTCTGGCCAGACATGTTTCCTGAAAAGATATTTTCCAGATCACTTAGCAAGTCCATTGTCTGAGTTTGATTATCCATCGTATTTTGAGGTGGAAGAATATTAGCCTGGTTACTGAAGCCAATAAGAGATTCAGACTTCACTGTGTCTTGATTGAGGCTCTTGCAATTACTCCTCTGCAGCAAGGTTTGATCTATATTTGTAGCCATTAAGTTATTTTCTGGAAGTTCAATTTGAGTAGAACCATTATATGATGAATGAACATTTTCAAAGATGTCACTGCACATTACAGCCTGGTCCATTTGCACTCGCCCATCGATAGAATCCTGCGTCCTACTGGTTTGAGTCTCTCTAGAAATGCCACATGTTGGAAAACAAGCCTGACTAAAATCATCAGTCTGAGCAGCTATGGACGAAGTCAGTTTGGAAGCAGGCAGTAATGTCTGTGTCTGTACGCTGATGGGTAATGAAACCTGTGAACTAAACGACAGATCTGTCTGAGAACAAGAAGATACAGAAGAATCGGGAGTCCAGGCTGCAGCTGGTACAAAATTTGGAGAAATATAAGATAAGTCAGTCTGTACATTTATTGAAGAAATTTTATTCTTGTGACAAACATTCCCCAGCTCTTGTCCTGGGCTATTTGATGCAACCTTATCCAAGTCAACTTGTACACCAGTACTTACTGCTTCGTTATCACCAGAGTTTGTCACTTTTGAAACTGGCATAGTATCTTTAAATACAAGTGTTTCCGCCTCCAGTGCTGGAATCAGAATTCCCACAGATTGAGGCAATAAATGAACAGTACTTACAACTGAACCTTGATTATCAACAGCCACTACAACAGGCTTGACAGAAGAATCTGCTGCAGATACATACACAGGCACGTGAGCAAGCTGCATCACTGGAAGTTTAACCAAAGCCACCTTGGGCTTTGGCAAAAGCATCTTCGGTGTACATTTTGGGTGCACTTGCTTTGTGAAGTTAGAATTGCAGGAACCTTCAAAAGATGCCACTAGTTTCACTTCAGATGATTCCAGCTCCTGAGTCCCAGGGTTATTACTGTGTGTATCCATGAATGCTTTATTTGCTTTCTCTGACAACTGCTGATTATGTACAGAGGTTTCCATTTTCCTTTTCTTACTAGGAGGATCCCTGTGAATATGAGATCAATAATTTATGTTCCCTTCAAGCACAATACATCTGCTTTCCATTTTTTGAGCCACTGCATTGCAAATATTAACTCAAGTCCCAGATGAGGCTGTATAGGACTAATCCTGATCAAAATAAAAAAGATCTCCATGAACTTCTGTTTTGTAAAACTTCATGCCTTACTCTCCCATTAAAAAAAAAAAAAGTTTCTGCTTTTATGAAGATCTATGTTCTAAGTGGAGATTGAGATTCAGAGGCTTTCTCCCCTTTAGATGTTAAACACTGATCTGAAGGCAGTTATGCTGTGATTTTGATGCTAGCTCAGACTGAACATTGACAAGAGGCGTTTATGAAATTGTTGTCAGGTAAAGGTCTCTCACAGAAAATGAGGACACAATTAATTTTTGTGTAAAGGAGCAATAATTTTGCAGCAGCTGAACCTCCAAGGAAGATAGGGTATGCCTCAGGAAACAGATTGCCCTTTATGAAACACAGGTACACCTGAAAACAACTATCAATCAAAACATGCATTAAAAAAAAATAAATCCACTTACAGTAGCAAAGTTGACTAGGCTATACAAGAAAAACTCAACTGCATTGCACACCACCATTACAGCTGTAAGCATTTCCAAATCATCTCTACTTCCACAGAACTGTAAGAGCAGTTCCAACAAGAACCACAAACATTTATGCCATGCAGCAAAGTGTCATCAGTAACTTGCTGATGGAACTTTTTGGTTTACATACAGGGAAAACTGATGGTATTGATTAGACAACTGTCCTTGCCTGAAACAAAACAGAAACTGCTAAGAGCAACAGAACAAAGAAATGGCAAATTGCTTTATAGCTAAAACAATCTCAGCTAATCTCAAACACTGTCAACAGAAAGGAGACAGAAAGCCGGTACATGGGGGACAGAGGACTCAGGGAAGCATACAAGCAGCAGTACTTAATTGCTTCAATTTTACCTGTGTTCCGCAGGAATTTCATGTCCAGTTCTGTAAATATGAGACAGTAAAGCTGGTCTGCTGGCATAGGGACACCCACAAGTACACCGGAAAGTCTTGCCACAGTCCTCTATATGCCGCTTCAAATACCATTCCGTACCATAGGAGTTACTACATTTGTCACATTTGTGCTTCTTTTCAGCGTGCATCTTCATAAAGTGCTACAATACACAATGAAAAGTAAACATTAGCCTTCAGCTAAGTCACTTTTAGGGAAACAATATTTGTATATTTTTCTTCAGTTGTTAAATAGCACTGAGAAGCAGGATTAAAGTCTTTTGAAATGTCTCAGTAGGAAAGGCTGCCCAAGATGGCAGGCAAGAAGTGGAATATAACTAATGAGACTTTATTTGCACATACTTTGTCTGTACACACAGTTCATGCTATGTTCAGCTCTCTAAGCTACGAGAATGAAGTACTGGGAGGCTCCTGATCATGTCAGCTCTGTATCAGCAGCTTCCACCACTTCAAAATGCAGGTACAAATTTGTGTCCTGATAAAATATGAATTTTCTTATTGTTCTTGTCCTACTGGCTAGAGGTTAATCTTGCTAAAGAGCCTATGCTGCAACATGTAGATCCTCTTGAGAATCTACTACTGAGCAAACAGTATCAAGTCAAACAGGACAACTGCGGAGCACCAGAAGAACTGTTGCTTCTCATCTATGGCATTTATGCAGCATTCATCTCCTATGGTCCAGGCTTCCACAGCTGACCAACAGAAGTACGTTTTTTGATTTTTCACAAAGAAATACATTTTACGTGTTTTCTTAATCGGATGTCTTGTAAGCAAACGTATTTTGATAGTAAAACAAAAAAAATGTTAAACCTTGACCACTGGAAAAAGCATTTTAAAAGCCTCTGCTGCATTTCGAACTTTCATTGTTTGCTGCTGATTTTTTCCCCTCTCTGATCTTTGTCAGTCTTACTAACTTGCGGAGAGCAGCTGTCAATTTTAGCAGAACATACCACCATCTGCCTCATCAAAAGCTTCAAGTCCTCTGATGCAAATTCACCAACCATATGCCCACATGGAGCTTCTGCACATGTAACTCCAAGCCCTGTATACATGCTGAGGACTTGCTCCTATCTGAATGAGAAAGCACGCACTCTAGAGTAAAGATGGCCTGGAACAAACTGGTATGATATTGATCTGTAGGAAAAAGGAATACCTGTTTTACAAGAGAAAATTGGGAAAATGGTCTGTTTGGTCCTCTGGGGCAGCCTTCAATAGGACAGCAGTAGAATTTCTGTGGAGTTTTCAAACCCTTCCTTATCGGTGCATTAAACTTTCCATCCTAAAAAACAATAAATTGAGAAGCTGACAACAGTTCTAGAGGTTTGTAATTAAAGGCAGCATTCAGAATACACCTCAACTTTGGCTCAATTATTTTACACACCTCAACGAGTTGAAAGCACTTCACCAAGCATATGGGAAGTTCTAATGGAATTTTCCACCTCTATGGATACTATCTCGCAAATTCATCAAAATTACTGAGTGAAATCATAACAAGCTCCATGAAGTACTGGTACTGTACTACCTACCTCCTCCAAGATATTTGCTCAAGGCTGCAAGATACACCCATCTATTACATTATTTGAGCCAAAAACCTTTTTCCCACAGGAAATGAAGTTATAAACCAAAATTCGTCCAGCCTACAAAACTGACAGCTGGTATGTCAGTTCTGGAACTCCAAACATGAATTCACCTGTGCATTCCAATAATATGATACATATAAAAACACAATAAAAATATACCACGAACCTCACAAGAATTATCACACTCACACAACGAAAGAAAGAAACATTAAGTGGCTCAAAGACAACCACAGAAATACCTATAAAAGGGACACACTGATGGGAACATCCAAATTATTCAACAACAGAGAACCTATTGCTACTGAAAACACAGCCACAGAAACCAGTCAAGACACATGTATAATCTAACCAAAGGAGTCTTTGTGGAAATACCAAACGACTGTATTACCAAAAAGTTAAAAGCAAATTATGAGCAAAAGCTGATGCTCTGGTTACCTGGGAGTCTCCTTACACTATGAGCAGGAGGCCGACCCAGAGCCAATTACAGCAGCCTGCAGTGGCTTCTCCAGGTTCTTTGCTCAGATAGGAATTACCAGCACAGACCTTGTTTGAGATCTGTACCTGATTTTCCTCAGTATGATAAGAGTAGAAGGAAGCAGAAGTGGTGAGATGTGGAAGCCATGGCAGTGACTCCCCAGCTGCTTTCTTTGGGCAGAACTCCAGCCTGTCATGTTTGCACAGGTCAGACCATACGCAGGACTCACAAAGTGAAATAGGCTCAGGTGAAGTAAACAGCTGTCATTTCTCACACTAAATCCCCACTACCAGAATAACTCTGTCAAGGGGGAGTTTTCTTGTAACGCTGTAGCACTTCAAGCAACTTCCTGGTTGTGCAGCAGCCTTTCCCATGGACAAGCTATTCAATAGCAGGCGTGTTTTATCTCTGCTGAATAACCACTGTGAAATCTGGTTGTTACAGCCTGTTTGCCTGCCATTACACTCTTTAACTCCAAATTTTTCCAGAAATAATTTCACTAGATGCAAGTCTTCAAGCCTTTGGGAGGAATAACATTTATCCCTTTAATCAAAGCTGTATTTGTTCTCTCCAAGTGCAGATGAAATCGGCAGGCTTAGTAAGCAGCAGTTTGAGTTATTTATTCAAAGCATGCTACATTTAACATTGCAATCCAATAAATGACAGGGAAATATGTTCAGGCACTCAGCAGGTATACCACAGCCAGATTTTAGAAATGACTTCAGTACTAAGATGTGGAATAATGCCAAGTGTTATCAAAACACATAAACATAAGTAAGAAGACGCAACAGCTGGAACACACATTTTCCAGGTGCAGATCTGTTGTGACAAGTTGAGAGATTCCGTATGCATACAAGTAACCCCAACCAGACACTACCCTTGTTTTGACTTTCTTCAAAGCCCTCCTGGCTCTACATGGTTAATCACACGCATTTCAGGCATTCTCACAAGTCCTTTCTTTGTACAACTGATTTTATTCCCCGCATTTCTGCAATGCCTACTGACAGCTTTAGTGGAGGCATTTGTTGCGCTAACACCTCACAGCACAGCCAGTAGCACTGCAAGGAACACTAACACTTGGGACTTGTACCAACAGCAAGGAGGAGCAGGCAGCAGCAGTCTGTGCTACAGATTTAGCCAAGGTGAACTTTGTGACGTCTGGCTTCCCTGAAGCAGGTTTATTCTGTCTGCTGGATTAACTTGAAACGGTACCTTACAGTAGACTACAGGCAAGCATTCACAACATTCCTGAAAGTAGGAGATGATAGCACTGAGAAATAAGTCCACTCTGCTTTAGCATAAGAACTATATAGGAACTAAGTGTAACATTTGCATTGGGTCACCTACCCGGAGGGCAAGCCGCACACTGCAGTGCAGCACTGATGGCAGTCTCCTTGTTATCACAGGAATCCACTGAATCCTCTCCTTTACATTAATTCCTCTAGATTCATTTTTAAACTACATAGAAGTCTTCCTCTTCTCCCCATAAAATAACACAGACAAAAGACAGAAGCATTCAAAAGTTTCCAAGCCTAATATATTAAGTGCCAGTTTCTAAATTAAATGTCACTGTTCTCATGTTTTCATTGGCTCAGTTAAGCCAAGAAGCCAGAAAACAAACAGCTAGAAATTAACATTTCACCATTTCTTCTCTGGTAGGCCAAACAAGCCCATTTTTTTTAATTTCCCTTCATCAGACACACCTGCCATTTAAAGTTGTCGAAGATTCCATGCATCTTTGGTGTTTCACCTTATTTGAATCAGATTCTTACCCTGCCACAGAAAGCCAATATCTTTCTGCAATATTCCACGCCTGTCCTTCCCACAACAGCACTACCCTATCAGTTACATCTGCGAACAAACAAGTTTCACAAGTGTTTCCCATCTCAACTACTTCTGTTACAAACCAAGACTGATCAATTTTCTGTTACAGGTTCACAAAAGAATAATAACACTACTGCATGTAACTCTGTTTTTACAGGCTCATCTTGCTTTCTACGTAAAAACCTTCCACAGTGACAACACCTCATTGTTTTTGTCATCAAAAGATCCTGCTGTACTACTTTTATTAATGCAAATTAACCATGCCAGCCTCCCTTCTTTTCAGAATTTCTACATTGCCCAGTACCTCCTTACTCTCTCATTTGTTAAGCATTACTTTCAATAATTCTTCATGTTTTGCTGACAAATGCAGTCTACTAAACTATTTTTCTGCCCAAGGAGGTTGTGGATGCCCCATCCCTGGAGGCATTCAAGGCCAGTCTGAATGTGGCTCTGGGCAGCCTGGTCTGGTGGTTGGCGACTCTGCACATAGCAGGGGGGTTGACACTAAATGATCACTGTGGTCCTTTTCAACTGAGGCCATTCTGTGATTCCATGATTTTTGTCTCGGGAATCAAATCTCTCTTAAAGGGAAAAATTCCTGTATTAGTTTAACTCCATCCCCCTCTGGAGACACAGAGTAACAAACTTATATTTTACTTTAGTACTCTTATTCTCCCACTCAAGATGCAGACTGAAGACATGCATAACACTGAATATGTTTTACCTGAAAGACAACATGGAAAATTTGATCTCCCTTAAGCCTTGGTAATATTCTCTCTCAATGACGACACTGGAATAAGCCAGATGTTTCTGGAAAGCCGTATGCAACCTCAAACTGTATGTTTCAGTACCTCCCCAAGCTAGATTTAACAGAAAGGCACATGAAACACGTTACAGTTACACAGGGCACTAAGAAGTCAGCTCAGAGAGAAGCACTTCCTCACTCACCTTAACTCTGAAACACACTGTTGCTGCTCTCACAGCATCAGGGGGCTGCTGCAAACACTCAGACCCAGTTCAAAACTGTCTGCTGAGCCTGTAGGTCCACTTTAAACTTCTCTTGTACCTCTACCCATAAATACATGTATGCAAGGCATAATACATATCAAGACAAAAGTTGTTGGTGCATATTGCATTTCTATTCAGTTTTTTTTACTTTTCACTGTTTTCAGATAGGAATTGTAATGCTGAGATTCACAGCAAGTATCCTCGAGATCATTTCCTCCTCCTCACAAATGATGGGCTGAAACACGCTGTCGATTCCTTCCTTTGCTATTTCCGTAAACAGCAGTTAATTGTTCACCCTCTGTAGCTGCTTCTTCCCAACGCAGCCAGGAACGCTGTGCTCACAGTTCTCCAGGAGCGGCATTCACCCCCACACCCCCTGCACGGGGACTCGGAGAAAAATAAGCGCAACTTGCTGTCAGGCCACCCTCAGTCACGCACCCTCCTCCCCACACTCGCTGCATTTTCTCCGTAGTGCCGTGGCAATGAGTGCTTCTCTCCAAAATGGCACCCACAGCTTCTCGTGTTGTCGCTCACCGGTATTACCGACAAGTAAAGCAGACGGATGACCCAGCAGAGGCCGGGCACGGCCTGCACACTCTGCCAGCCGCTGCCCATGCTGCGGGTGCACCTCCCAAGCCATGGAAAAACAACCGATACACCGAAGGGAATAACAGAAACCGAGTCCCGAACTTTGAACTGCCAGCACAGCGGCACGTAACGGGTAACACCCCGCACACTGCTGCGGTGCAATCCTCCACAGCCCGCCCGACCTGCGCGCACACCGATGCATTTACACACGAACCCGGGCACGCTTCTTCGTGGGGATCTACCGAGACGCCCCGCGATACCCGCTCCCCCAGCAGCCCCGCGGGTACCGGCGGCCATCACCGGAGCCGGGCGGTACCTGGAGCCGGTGGGCCTTGCTGAGGTGCATGTTGAGAGCCGGGCTGTTGGGCAGCACCTTGCCGCAGCCGGGCACGGTGCACAGGATGTTGGTCCTCACTTGGGACAGCTCCGTCACCGAGGGCCGCACCAGCTCGCGGGCGGGCGGCGGGTCCCCCGCGGTTGGCTGCCCCACGGCCCCGCCGCGCCGCCCCGCCGCCGCCATGTTGCTGTCAGGTGCTCGCGCCCCGCTTCCGGGGGCGGGAAAGAGGGGCGGGGAACGGCCGGTTCGTCACGGAGCGCCCGCGGCGCAGCTCGAGTTGCGCGTCAGCGATGTGAGGAAGGGGCTTACGGCCGCGTCGTGGTGCTCACCGCCGAGCCTGTTTTCCCTCTAATGCCCGTATTTAACTGTGATGCAGAATTTTGAAGCTTTACAATAAATCCCTCCCTCGATTTGGGAGAGCACGTCAGGAAAAGCGCAGCACAGACTGAAATGCCTACTAGAAGCTTGGTGGCACCGATTCCTAGGGTGCAGTGTGAGGAACAAAGGGCCAATCCTTCACGTGTACAGACTGCAGCATCTGCACCAAACCTGGGCTTGTTTCAGACCCCCAGCTCAGCGCTTGGCAACACTGACACTGAAGTCGCAGGTGGAAGGACTGAAAAAAAAATCTGTCATTAAGCAGATAGTCAGAGAATCACAGGATTGGAAGGGACCTCAAGGATCATGAATCTCCAACCCCCTGCCACATGCAGGACCACCAACCTCCCCACTTAATACCAGACCAGGCTGCCCAGGGCCCCATCCAACCTGGCCTTGCACACCTGCAGGGACGGGGCATCCACAGCCTCTCTGGGCAGCTGTTCCAGCACCTCACCACCCTCTCTGTAAAGAATTTCCCCTGCCAGTCCTCAAGTAACTTCTTATGAACCTCTTATGAACTTCTTATGAAGGTAGATAGAGATGCTGAAAAAAATAAATCTATACACTAAGTAATGCTTCAGAAAATAAGGCCAAACAAACTTCTATAAGAGGTCTTAATTTACACATTTATTTACAGTTTGAAAACAAAATTAATTCCCATACAACCTCTCCAAACAGTTATACTTTGTCATGAAGCTTTTTCAAAGGACTGCCTACCAACATATCATACAGAAGGCACACACACAGTATGCGTCCAGGTAGCAGAATTAAGAAACAAGCATTTGTTTGACACTTCAGTGCAAATTAATCTCTTAATAATAATACAGCCAGTTACACAGAAATATTTACATAATTACCAATTACTATTTACCAACCCTAGAGAACACCACTGCAAAGCTGTTGTTTGCACGAGTGGATGCTGATATCTTGCTTCTGCAATCTTTGTGTCCCTAAGCTCAAGAAACAATAATGTACAAAGACTGCAGAGACCACATGTTGAATGAAACAGACATTCTAAAACATAGACTACCTCCAAAGAAAACCATTGCCAGTGTCACTGTGTTCCTGTGAGCCGGTATTTTATAGGATACTAATATCAGGAGATAGAATTTTAAAAGTTTAAAATATTTATTATTGGCTGTCACAATTGGTGAGTGAACTCTGGAGCTGAATAGCCGGTAATGCTGCATGGAAGTTTCTTACTGATGCCTCTCAGAGTCTCTTCTCCCCTACACCCTGCAACAGTCTTTGAATGTAATCTGCATCTACAAAGACAAAAACACACTTGACCTGAAGCAGAGTGGTAGTTCCACTTATTTGAATGGGGCTATTCACACTCTCAGAGTGGGCATGTGTTGTGTTTCACTGCTGTCCTGCAGCTGAAATAAGGACACCTACAGTTATGACAGTAAACTGAACAGATGTCTCACCTGTCTGCACCAGGCTTTAGCATCTAACAGCAAATACAGATAAAAGTGGTCATCGCATTTAAGCTTTAAATAATCATGATTTCTGTTTAAAATTCACTAACAGTGTCCTGTTAGTTTACGAGGGCTAACCCGAAGCCAGAAATAAAAAAGGGTTTATCAGAGAATAAGGCTGTTTTTAAAATCTGTTTTAAAGGTGACTGGATTAATAGCAGTAATAAATGAATCACACATTTTGATATAAAAACATTTCTATTTAAATTAAGGGCTTACAAAGCTTCCTGGATGTAAAGACTTCTTCTCTCTAATTTTAAAGTAATTTCTAGCTTTTTGTGGAATGCATGTAAGTAGTGGTGAAAGTGGTGCATCAGCCAAACCTGTAGAGACAAACAGGTAATTACAGCTTAACTCAGGCAGTATTCACCTTTCACAACTGTCACAAAATTGAAAACAGAGTTTGAATACCTACTATTGAAAATAAACAGGTATATATTTACACATTAAATTTTAGAGGTAACAATTTCATTCTATTTATTTCTATATATTTCCCAACTGTGCAGGTTCTTCTATGCAATCTACAAGCAGAATGTAAAATGATTAAAATGTTCAACTGTGGATTTTTCCTCTCTTTTACAGAGTTGCACTACTTACCTGCTGGTGCCAAGGATTTCAGTGATTCTAAAAGATGTGGACTAGAAAACTTGACCAAACATCGGAATGGCTCTTTTTTCTCCAAAACATCCCATTTAGGATTACTTTTAAACATCGTCTCAAGCTGTTAAGATAAAATTATCAAGCATTATGAACAATGCATGCATTTTATGTATTTATTATTCACATTAATACTTATAACCATAGAATCATTAGGTTGGAAAAGAAATTGCATTTTCTCTGACATGATACACCCTAGAAGAACTGTGCAGCCATATGCCAAATAGCCTGTAGAACAATGAGAACAGTTACAGTTGTAATGTTTCAGTTTGGTTGTAATAGCTGCATTTAATCTTCAAAGCAAGTTGTTGTCCTCAGCTTTACTTCTCTCTAAGTAGACATCCACCTGAAAATTATTCTGGAAAACTCAGCTTGTAAGTATATGGTGAATTTTAAAAACACATTTTCTAACATTGGGGGTGGAGAAATTTCAGCTACAATGGCTGAAATCTTTGAATTTAGATACTTCATTTCAGAATTACAGCCTAGACCCAGAACTGCAGCTTCTCCCTCTACACTGGCATATATGGACATTTACACATACACATGTGCATACACACATATGGATATTATTTCACTTAAGATAATCTCCCAGTGACTAACTTACGTTCAAACTAAAAATGTTCTAACTGATAACAGTTGAAAATGGAACTGGCTATTGTTCTGAATGCTAGAATATTTTCAAACAAGCATGACTTGAGTTCCTTCTTCAAACTGAGTATTGTACTAAAGTCATTGTAGCCAATCTGGTAATAAAAATGTATTTTACAAGTTCCAGCACAATATATGTTTATGGGTCTACTGTTATCTCTGAAATGATCAGTTAGGTCTGAACAGGCAAACTATAAGGTAGGAGAAGAATAACTTTTTTATTCCTTAATATTAGCATGATTCTAGTTGGAGGAATCGTTCGTTAATAAAATCAGAGGGTGCCACCATGTGGTAAACAGTTCTTTGGTGGAAGAGGCAGCCAGGTCAGTTACACAGTAGATCATTGCTATCTCACAGAATTCCCAACACATCTGCTCATTAGAAAAAAAATAACGGTGTATCATTAAAATCTTGTGCTATATGTGACATAATCTTCAAATGTACTTCAAGCAATCCTAATTTCTTATGCCTCAAAGCAATGCTGTTTTATGTCTAGCTTTGTTACAAAACTAAGTCCATGCGCTGAGCTCATAAGGGCAAAGGACTGAAATAAGATCTGGTATCTGACCAGATCTCAACGCAAACAGGCTTCTTAAAACGAGTCTGACATTTAAAACGTCCTCTCTAAAGTTTGAAACAATACCATCTTCTTATTTTCAAGTTTATGTAGCTGTAGCTCTATTAAAATTATAGAAAAACAAAACAAAATTTGTTGCTTTCACTACCTTATATTGTGCAAAGTCAAGTTTGGGTTGGGGACCATCACCAAAACATTCCTGATTCAGTCTGTGTATTCTTTCTTTCTCGCTTCTGTTTTCATCATTTATCCTTAAATCCACTGCAGGGTAGGGAGAAAAAAAAAAAGAGGGAAAAAAAAAAAAAGACAACTCTCAGCGAGTACAAATATTGCATTTGTTGATCAGATGAGTGCCCAAAAATAATTTGGAAATAATAATTTCAAAGTTTCATCACTATCTGTGTTTGATAAGTTAACTGGGTGCATGACATATATTTTCAGTTCTTACCAAGAGAGAAAACAAGCTAGAATGATAGGAGACACTGATCGTTACTTATTTTTCGTTTCACAAGTGCATTGAACATCATGAGGAAGTGCTCATATCTCCTAGTGACATCAATATTATCCATGGGTGGATAATATGTCAATATAACACATGCATTTCTTATTATGAATCTCATTTCATAAGGCAGAAATATACAGATACACATTTTTAAGCACAAATCTTCCAAGTAAGGACATTCACACTTGTATTTAATTTAAAAATACACGTACCATTTTCTGTGAGTACATTCCTTTCCTGTAGTGGATAGTTGGTTTGGAAGTTCTAAATGAGGAAAAAATAAAAAGGAAAAAAAAAACAGTTCTGCTTTTAGAGGCTTTAGCTGAAAACAGTGTTCTGTATTTCTTTTCACTTTGTGTTCTGAAAATGACTGGTCACACTTCTGATAACTACTAGACTACAAAACCCAGCTTTATTCTGAAAAAACACCCCCCATCTTATGATACAGCCTGTGGATGAACAGAGTTAAGTATCCATTCTAATACCTCCCCAATTATTACTCTAAGAAACAGTGCCAAGAAGTCCCAGGAGTGAATTGGAGAGCTGCATAGACTGAGTTTAAACTTCCAGGAATAATAATAGACACTAGGTGGCATATCAAGTAATTACATCACTACTGTAACGTTACCTTAAGCAAATCTATCCAACTCAGTGGTTCCATACCACTGTAACTTGATAATCTCTGAAAGAGGTGAATTTCCTATTGCTAGGGGGTGAGAACTAGGCCTGAAATAGAAGCAAGACTCATCTTCAGATGTACTTGTGAAGTGGCTCACCTGGCTGTACCTCTTAAACACAATATCTTTAAGGGAGTTTAAACAATGACTTCGAAGCTCCATTTCACGGATGTCATGGTAATTGGAAGCAACAATCATTGCCTTGAAATACAAATTGAAATTGTTTTAGTATGAGTGTTAATAATCACCATGGGTATAATAGAAAAACATGTAGTACTTCAAGACTTTGAGATGTTTTGTTTCACAAGAAGCAACTGCTATTTAACTAGCAGGGTTTTCATGGTACCGCCCACAGTCTGCAACATGAACACTAAACCATGTCCCTCATCACAACGTCCAAACGTCCCCTGAACACCTCCAGGGTCGGTGACTCCACCACCTCCTGGGCAGCCCAGTCCAGTGCCTGACCACTCTTTGCAGAGAAATAGTTAACAGTGTTTTAATGTTCTTCAACTTCTATTTAGTTGAAATAATTTAGTTGATATTGCCTAACATTTGCGTGAGGAATTAGAATAATTTGAGATCAGCAAAAATCCTAATAACATGAATTTATTTGTGATGTGACATTCTGAAGGTCACAAAGATTGGGTTTTGCACCCCCGGCTTTTTAATTTTAAATAAAAAATAAGCAAGGTCTAAGGGGAAAAAAAATCTAAGCTAAATTAGAAAACTGCATTAAGAGACTCATCTTTACATCTCCTCTTCAAAGCTAAGAGAATTAAAACCCCAAAAGACTGTGGTGGAGTCACGGTCCATGCAGTTTAGTTTTCTACCTGACACAGCAGAGGTAAGTTGCTCCTAAGGGTGGAGGCAGAGATGAAGACATAAGGAGTCTGGGAGTGGTACACAACATAACTGGTTTTGTACTGGTTTGGTTTTGTATAAGGTGTTCCCCAGGCAATTCTAATCCAGATTGCATTATCCTCATATTCCCTAAAACTGATGGTGACCTGAATAGAAAAAGAAAAGCTTTGCTTTAAACACATTCACACGTCCGGAAAAATTAATACATGCCATAAGCCTCTGTTCACAAATGCAATACTGCTTGCATAAGTACCAAATCCCACTAGTGTGGTAAGGATTATCAATCAAATTTCCACAGGAAAATGAAAACCTCACAAAATGAAGGTTCTGGGCTCTAATATGACTTTCATTTTACCCTTTGGAAGGGCACAAACTTCAATTTTTATTTTTAGTTTTTCTATTTTTCACACAGTTCTTACCATTCCCAAGTTAAATCTATTTTGGTTTTGATGCAGATTGTAAAAAAAAAAACATCTTGCCAAATGTATGGAAAATCTATTGACACCCAAACCCAACACATCCAGACATTCTTACATTTATCAAAGCTGACTGAATTTGTCTTCTAAATTTTTTTTTGAAATCTCTGAAGTCAAAGAAGTCTGTTTCTTCCCCTGTTAAACAAGAAAATGAAGAATTTATTGAATTCAATCCCCAAGAACTGGTTCAGCGATGGCTTTAGTTTCACTGAAACAATATTAAGAAGAAAAAAGCTGACACTGCATAGCATTTTTAGGAAAGTTGGATATTAAATTTGAGTCTCATTATTGCTATGCATATATTTATATGGAAAAGACGATTAGAAATTATTAGTTTCTAATAATTGCCAGAAGAGTTAATCTAAAGTACTCAAAAAACTAATTAAAGATTAATCCATACTCAGTAAATTGCTGAGAGTTATACTAGAGAGACTGCAGCAAGGAAAGGAACTTTACCTGTTTTGTTCATATGGTAGACACTCCACGCTCTTTTGTTTGGATAGATGTGGTTGTCTAGGGAAAACAGGAATTGCTCAGTAACAATTGAACATTATCAAAAGGTAATTAAAAAATCATTTTACACTACTTTTATAACCAAGTTGTTTAAAGGAGATTACTTCTGACAATGTGAGATAATTTATTCAGCAAACCTAAAAGCAAAACGGCTTTTATTAGAAGATATAGTTGCTTAATTAAATTACAAAAGATCTTCATAACAAAGGATATCTCTGAGGTTCAGTGTTTAAAGAAACACTTTAGCTAAAACAACCGTCAGTCTAAATTCAAGCAGAGACGTGTAATAATCATGTTGTGAATTAATATCAGAGCTAAATTTCCACCTGGAGTATTTGCAGGCAGCTTTTCCCTATGGCACTTCTCACTGCAGCAAGATGTCAGGGCTCAGTGTGTACTGGAGATGAACATCTCTCTCTACATTTATTACTGTACTCTGGATGTGACTTACAGAAGTTGACAGCTATTTAGAATTCTAAAGAAACAAACAAGCTCAGGTTGATGAAGAGGTTTTGGAAAGAAAAAGAATTAGTCAGATCCAATAGGGTTAATGTCATCTTTGTACATTAGGTGCATCCCTGCATCACTATGGTGCCTGCTAGATAATTAAAGGAGTTACCAAGTTACTCAGAAAAACAAAACAAAACAAAACACTTAGATGTTATTTTCATTCATTTTTACTTACAGATGATGTCTAGGAGGGCTGCTTGCTTTATGTTTGCAGAACTTTCCTGGAAGGAAAAACGACAGTGCATCGTGAGGCTCTATCACACACAGAACACAATCATTGCATATCCCAAGCTGGAAGAGGACCCATAAGGATCATCGAGTCCAACTCCTGGCTCCACACAAGACCACCCAGAAATGAGACCATATGTCCAAGAGCAGTGTCCAGATGCTTCTTGAACTCTGACAGGTTGGCACTATGCCCACTGCTGAGGCTGCTCCAGTGCCTGAGCACTCACACACCATTCAGCAAATGAGAGATCCCAGGACAGGCAGCTTCAATCACTAGGCACTGAAGTCCAACACGCGGGTCACCAAGAGGCAGGTCCTGAGGAAAGGATTACCTCGCAGAGCTGGGCGACGCTGTGAGAGATGCTCTCTTTGGTCTGACGGAAGTTGATGGTTTGTAGCTGCGCCTCTGAGAGAAAGCCCCACTTCTGCAGCACTGCCATGATTTCATCGCGGGGGATTTTTAGCACAGTCCTTCGGATATACTCGACAATGACCTCATCCATAGTGAGGACACCTGGAAAGTTGAGATATCAAAGAAGTCAGACCAGCACATAGGCCAGCTGGAGGTGTTCAAGGCCAGATTGGATGGGGCACTGGGCAGCCCATCTAGCCCTGGCCTAGTATTAAATGTGGAGGTTGGTGTCCCTGCACGTGGCAGGGAGTTGGAGATGCGTGATCCTTGAGGCCCCTTCCAACCCTGGCCATGCTGTGATTCTGTGAACTGCTCCCTACGTTGTAGAAAAGTGCTGAAAGCCGCCCCAGGGACAGCCGGCAGAACGCGGCATCATTCCCTAGCGTGGCATTAGCGGAAGTTCCACCACTGACAGCACCTTACAGTGCTTCCTGCAGTAACAGCCCCCGCCCCAGCTCCTGAAGGCAGCCGAGACCGTGACCGACCGAGGGGCTGAGAGCAACAGCGCCGAGCGTTCCTCAAGAAATAAGGCCAACCTAACACCCCGCAGCCCTCGTCCCACACACCAGAAAGTCATCTCGCCCACATCCCCGCGTTCACAGCACAGAGCCCCACTCACCGCCGCACCTCAGGCGGTGCCACCGCTGCCACCGTAACACCAACCCGGCAACGCGCCGCGCCAACCGCCTCCCGCCTTTCGAAGCACCCAATCAGACGCCGCCCGGTGCAAGAGACGTCCAATCACAAGAGGCCCCGCCCCTCTTCACTGCCCCTTCTATCTGAGGAGACTTCCGGCCGGGTATGCCCGGGCACTTCCGGTGTCCCGGCGCTGTGGCTTGGGGCTGCTCTGCTCGGCCCCGACTGGCTGGGTCCGTCCTTTTTGGAACAGAAGTAAGCTGTGAATAAAAGCTGCTCTTGCGAGAAGAGAACCCTTATACGGCTGGAGCTGCTCTACAACGGTAGCGCTGCAGTTAGTCTGGAAAGGAAATGGATCTGCGGCTCTCAGCTCGGTCTCTTTCTATAAGGGCTTTTTGATATGTTTTGTGAAGAAGTGCAGGGTCTTTTTATGTGGGAGAGCTCAGATGGTTGGGGTCAGGTGTGGTGAATGTGCTGAAATGCCTTTTATACGAGCAACTTTTGAAATGGAAAATATTTGAGCAACTTGGCTTAAAAAAGCCTTGCAATGCGTTCTACTGAAATACGGAAAAAATCATTGAGGAAAGCTGTTGCCTCCGTTTAAACGTTTATTTCATAGTTTTTTCCCCCATATGGAAATATTAAGTGTTAAGCTAATTGGTGAGCCTGAAAAATCAACCAAGCTTATTTCTCCATCTGTGTCAGGGAACTGATTGGTTCTTATTCATGGGAGATTCTGTGATAAAAGAAACTTCCCTGTATTCCTGGTGTGCTGGTCCTATGCTTCATTTGGGAAAGAAGTGGGGATGTATGAAACCCCTTTGTTCTCCATGTTCTCACCTGCCACAAGGAGGTCAGGAGGAGAAGCTGGCAGATAGAAAAGAGCAGCTGTCCTAACAGGCATGTGAATGAAGAACTTGCAGCCTTTTGGTTTCTGTCTACTGCCTCAGTACCTGTGGTTATCTTGTGAATTCCATAGTAGCGATAGTTTCCTTTTGCACATTAATATTTGGTACTTCATATTGGTATTTTATATATTGACCAAGTGTGTAAGTAGCTTGCTAGGTTAGAGACAGCTGTTCATACTTGTATTTAAAAGGTAGTTGAAAAGAGTGACGATCTTTCTCCATGTCTTCAGCCTTCAGAGGCTAATAGAAATTTGCAGTTTGTTCTTATAGCATTTCACCTAAATCATTTAGCTATATGTATGCTGTAGTCTTTAACAAGGCAGGGAGAGTTGTGCAAGCTGCAGTATCTCCTATAAAATACATGAAAGGGCTGAATGCTCTTGCACAATTCAGTGGTATGTTTGTGCAAGAAGTTCATCTTTTCCAAATATTTCCCAGTTATTAATGTTGGCTTAGCATTCCACAGTCCATTTTTGTCTTAAAATAATTCCAGTGTTTTCCTAATGTTCTACTGTGCTGCTATTATTTCTTCTACCCAGGTTTCATGTTTAACTTGGTGTTCTTTATCCAGCAGTTCTGTTCATATTTACTCAGGGCAGTTTATATTGATTTTTCTCCCCCCCCCTCCCCCCCACCCCCTTTTTTTTAATAAATATCTTTTTCATGCGTAGAGTCCTTATGAGCTATTACATAAAATTCTGTCCATGTTAACTTAAATTCTAGCAAGATAGTGACTTGCTATCTTTATTTTTAAGTTAAAGCACTACTAAAAAGAAACTGAGGAAACCAATAGCCCATTCTGTCCTTTTTCATGCATACTTTTGTTACTCTTTGAAACCTTTTCATCTACCCATCAGCTCACTCTGGCAAAATGATTTTAACCTTCTCTGATCATTTGTAGATAACAGACTCATCCAAACACAAATATGGGATTTAGCACTGGTAACACCATTCTGTCATGAACTTCAAAAGTATCTAAAGGCTCCAGTTGGGCCTCCGTTTGCTACTTTGTAGTAAAACATTTTCTTTTTTTAATGTTTGCTAATTCATTGTAGCCTATGTGAAGTGAGTTACCTTCTTAGGTACTGAGCTTGGAAGATTTTAATGTTCTTGTTTTATGAAAATTAATTCAGGTGGTCCTAGAGCTGGTCACTCTATCCAGGGGATGCTGACTCTAGTGTGGTTTCCAACTTCTGTGTGAAGAGTACATACAATGTAACGTACTTCCAGCTACCGTGGGGGAGGTTCTTGAAAGAAATGACTGGGTGTGTTTGCAAAGTCTCGCAGAATGCACCCTCATGGGCCTCCGAGAGCTTGTGAATTTGTTTAGAATTCTAAAATCTTATTTGCTTGTGGGAATGTAGTTCGTGTTAAGCAGAATATGTGATATGAAATACAGGGTAAATGAGCTTAGATAGCTCTTCAGGCCAAATATATTACTTGAGTATTGTAGCAATAGTAGAGTAGGTGAGAGCTGCCAGTGCTGCAAGAGAATATTGGGAGTTCGCAGTTGCTGACCACTGCCAGCCAGAATTTAGACGGCTTAGCTGTGGAGTGTTGAAACAAGGATGGCTACTGAGCACAGATTTTTGCCTGATGTACTGCAGGTAGGAACCTGCTCTCTTTTGGAGGAAGGGCAATGATAAAATACCAGGTAAACGAGCTGAAGGACATCTACTTAACTTGTTGACAGCATGGTTAATACAAGGAGAATTTAGTCGAGATGAGCCCATTTGTCCTAGTATGAGCTGGACTTTTCTTCTTCCCTCTCTGGTGCAATAATCTTCCACAACAATCAAGTCATATTATTTCAGCCATTGTTATATGACAGTTTCATCCTTTTCGAAAAAGATGTGGAAAAAGGCTTCTGGGAATGTTTTCTTTTAAAAGTGAGATGTTACATTAAAATAAAATGTTTCTAGAATGAAATTTGCTCGTGCCCCATAGAGCTGCACAGGGGAGCACTTGGGGGTCCCGGTTGACATGCAGTTAAACATGATTTAGCAGTGCACCCTTGTGGCAATAAAGGCTAGCAGCATACTGAGTTGTATTAAAGGAGTGTAGGTAAGTGGTTACTGTTCCACTCTCCTTGGCACTCTTGAGGACACAGCTGGTTTTTAAAGTATCATCAAAGCTTTGGATGGAGATTTTTCAAAAAGCACGTAGATAACTAAAAAGATGCCAGTCCTCAGAGCGTTGTAATGAAATATCAGGGTGCTTCCTGTTCCTACCCACCTGTTTGCAGAGAGTAGAAAGAAGAAAAATACATATAGTAGAATAAATACATGTATATCATAGCTATCCTATATCAATTGAATATGGATTGGAACTAGATGATCTTAAAGGTCCCTTCTAACCCAAACGATTCTGTATGTGCTGTAATATATAATGCATGTGCTAGAATGAAGAAAACTGAAATAGGAGGATGAAAAGATAATCTGCAGTTCAAGAAAGGTTAATTCTCCTATTGTCCCTTAAAAGGAAAATCTCAAAAGCATCCTTAATGTCCATAATCACAAATAATTTAAACTCATAGTTAATATTAGAGCCCTACAGATAAGGAAGAGGCACATACTGGTTCAATTACCTTAAGTGCATATTATAAATTATATGTATTATGTTGTATTTTGATTCAAAATACTGTTATTATAACACTGACACTATATGATAATTTCTTAAGTGATCAACTTGAACTTTTATTTATACATTCATATTTTAATGTTGGCAGGTGGAAACTTTCTCAGATTCTTTTACTGCTAAAATCACCACTACGTAAGATGCATCCAGACCTGTCTCCTCACCTGCACACTGAAGAATGTAACCTCATTATCAGTCTGCTCAAGAAGTGTCACAAGGAGGTAAGGAGTTCTGAGCAGAGGAAAGAGTGGGTGGGCTGGGGAAACAAGTGGCAGAAAATTGGTGAGATTATCATACAATCATGGAAAAATCTCCAGTAGGCAGAGCAGCCATGAAACAGAGCTAGCATGTTTACACTGGTAAAGGTATCTGACAACTGCTTGTAGAACTTTGCCAGTGATTTCAGTAGGGAATAAAATATACCTTAAAACGTCTTGTGTTAGAGCTTTACAATGGTGGGCTGCGTTGAAAATTGAAATAATTTTCGCGTGTTTTAGCCTGTGTGTTTGTTGCTCACAGAATGTTCACAGCACTGCTGTACACCAGCTGCCTGCAGTGCAGATGCACTATATGTATATATCTATATATGCAGGTATGCTGGTGTGCCTTACACTCCATGCTTGCAGAGCTAAATGTGAATTAACATTTGAATATTCCTAGTAGGCATGCACAAAGGCATGTAAAATACCTAATTATCTTCAGGGAACTCAAGGCTCTTCATTGCTGTGCTACAGAAACTTCATCTCATTCATTCAGAGGTTGTTTTTTAATTTGTTCTATAGTAAACTTCTGGACATAAATGAGTCAGCCCCTGACATGTAAGTTATCTGCAGCACTGGTGCATTACTATTAATTATTCTTCCAGTTCTCTCAGTTAATGTAAAAGATGTTCTGAACAGATGTACTTCTGTATCAAGTTTAATTTTCTAGCTTGCTCGGGGACAAAAGTATATTTGAATGTTTAATAGAATTCAGTGGTTTATACCATCTCATGCAATCTGCAGTATTTTCACCTCCATGTTCAGCTGTGGTTTATAATTTTTCATAACACAATTATCCATAAATTGGAAGACAAAACATATTTAGCCTTACTGTTTTCTTAAGAATTCTGAATTTTTCTTTTCCAAAGTGCTTACAGAAATAAAAACAAGGCTGACAATATGTGAAATATGAGTGAAGATACTTAGTGTGAAAGCAACGTAACATTTTTTGAAGGTCTGGTTTTAAAGTAGCTAAACTAATGTTTAAAAAGCTTGTGTAGTACCTGATTTCTTATAAATTTAAAATGATAACAATGTAGGAAGCAGAGTTTATAACTAAATTTTAGTATTAACAAGTATACTGTACCAGGCTTGTTCAGTACATTTTCATCTGTTACTTTGTACTACAATGTTTTGAAACGTAAGCAAACTGGAATTGGTCAGTGGCATTCATGGCATTTTTCATACGGTTGTCTCTCTGTTCCTATGCACTGTGTAGGTACCTTAAATCTAAGACGTGCAGTTCTTGTGTAGAACAGAACATCACCAAGCTGAACTGTAACTTATCTGACTACCTTGAGTTTAGTAGAGAACAAGAACTGAATGCTATACTTGATTTCTACAGCAGCGATTCAAAGTGATCTGCTGCCTATTTGACTTACAAAGATTCTGGGAGCAGCAGTAATACATTCATACACAGGTTCTGTTTTCTCATTCTGCTTTGCAGTTGGTCCCTTTATGTGAGGATGGGCTAATTTTGTCAGTCTTAAGCTTATCTATGAGCGCATATTTGTGCTTCTCAGAACAGAGTGAAAACTTTCACGCTCGTTTAAAAGGATCGATAATTTTTGTTTAAAATTAAGGTAGATGTACTGAAATAAAATTCACTGAAATCTGAAGAGTTTGTGATCTTAATTATAGTATTTAGTGAGTATCTCCTATTTTGTAAAAATACCAAAGAACCTTCATGTGTAATTTAAATTAATACTGAGGACAAAAAAGCCTTATCTTGAATTCCGTATCCTGTATTTGTGTTTTCACAAAATTCAGTCCATTTCTGATCAAGATCCCACTGGTTACTTTAAGTCTTATATCTGGTGGAGAGTATCTGTGGTTAATTCTTATTTGATGTCATTTTGTTTTTTTTAACAACTCTGCTCCTGGGCCAAGCACATGCCTTATTTTTGTAGACAGCTGCTGAAAGAAATGCATATTGTCTCACAGTCATATTGCTGTAATGGGAATAATAACTATTTTTGGAAGACAGATTCCTTTTTCCTCAATCTGAGCTATGAACAGTTGACAGTTAAGGAGTCTGGCTAAATAAATGTGGATTCAACTCACTGTATCAGTAAGGGTAGAGTTAGCTTGGAATGTGGAGCGCTCGCTTTGAAATCAGGCACGATAGTGTAAGAATAGAATAAAAAGTTAAATCTGCATAGCTAAAATAAAAATGTTTTAAAAGCAGATTCAGCTTTCAGTAAAGCAACCCTTTATCCCATGCGACTGCTTCAGTGTCATCTGATGCCCTTTATAAAGCAGAGAGATATAAACAAGTTAATTATAGCACTGCCATAGTTAAAGACTATGACAGACATCTATTAACGCACACTCCCAAGTTCAGCCGTGTTCTGCTAGCTGACATCTACCTTGCCCACTACTTGAACTCTTACTAGTGTTCAGCGTGTCTCTGAATCCGTCTAGCTGCTCATCAGCCATGGAAATATGCATCGGTTTCCCTGATGCAAACTGGGTAGCACTTAGCTATGCATCTAGTCTACAGCTGAGCTGTGTCACAAAGTGAATACATTCTTGAGGTTTGGAGAAACTTTACTCCCCTCCCCCCCATGCTAGTTCTAACATTTCAGTCATTTATGTCCAGTGGATGCATCTTCTGGACCCACAGCACCTCACATTTTTCGCATAGCTGGGATAATGAAGTCCTTTGCCTGTAGGTCTTCCCACATCTTTCTAAATTGCAAATGAGTTCAGAACACAAAGATTTGTGTGTTAGTGAAGCTAGTGCTAAATGAAATTTATATAACTGAGTCCTTGATCAACCAAGTGTATGTTCTACATCTAGACTCGATGACTTCAGTGTAGGTGTTGAATTTCAGTCTGATTTTACAATATGGTGAGTACCTTAAGCTTTCTGCAAGAGCACAGAATCACCGAATGGCCAGGGTTGGAAGGGACCTCAAGGATCATGAATCTCCAACCCCCTGCCACATGCAGGACCACCAACCTCCCCATTTAATACCAGACCAGGCTGCCCAAGGCTCCATCCAACCTGGCCTGCACACCTCCAGGGATGGGGCATCCACAGCCTCTCTGGGCAGCTGTTCCAGCACCTCACCACCCTCTCTGTAAAGAATTTCCCCTGACATCCAACCTAAATCTTTCCTCCCTCAATTTAAAACTGTTTCCCCTTATCCTGCTAAGATTGAGGTTATTTAAATGAGAAGTAGCTCTAGCTCCTAGCTACACAGTAAAAAAAAATTAAAGCATCATTTTCCACAAAAGAAGTGGAAAAACAAGCTAGGATATATTGCAAAATGCAAGTGTCTTTTAAGAAATGTAGGGGTTTGGAGGAAGAATTTCTTGAATTGTTGTTCTTTTTCCTTTCCCTAATTTACTAGCACAATGTTCTGAGGTTTTTTGGCTATTGCAATGATATCGACCGTGAGATGCGGAAGTGCTTAAAGAAAGAGGTAAGAAATAAATTTAACTCATTAAATAACTAATAAAAGGAAAAAGTCCGTAGGATAGAAAATGTTGTTCTTTTACTAAGCAGTACAAATCAGTGAATAGACTTTGATATGTAAGCCCATTCTGGGTTGGGCACTTTGGACCTCATTTATATGTTTTTGGGGGGATAAATTTAGCAGGAAAATTGCATAAATGAAGCTTGAAATTGAAATGGTGCTGAGACCAATCTGAGCTAGGAACATGCATCTCTCTATTTTTGGCAAGATTTGGCCCTGAAAGTAATAACTGGAATCACAGAGGGTGCTGTTAAAGGCAGTATTTTCCTGTGGAGATGTAAATGTATGTGCTGACACTTTACAGTGTTTTTTCTTTTCAGATTGAAAGTCTTGAAATAATTGCAGAGTACAATTCTGAATGATTACTTCCTGCACAAAACTTTGTTAAATAATAGTTACTTTTTGAATCTCTTAAACGAGATGGAAGGTTTAGATATGTCATTACAAATAGTGCAGTTTGGATGGGTATCTGGCTTTAACAAATAACATGGACTATATTTGGGTATACTAACAAAATACACGTTTTTTAACCTGCATTTAATACTGCAAATAAGAACTGTCACTTCAAAGGTTGCTTCTGATCAGAACAATTTGGGTCCCTCTTTACCCATCTTCCTTCTATTACTCTGTGGGAATTAATTTCATCTACTTGTGTCGAATACCATTCCCCTCCAAACTGTAGCAGGCATTTGGAAAACAAGTTTCATATAACCTTATTTTTCTTTCTTCCATTAAAGCTATTACACTGTAATGACTTCTTGAAGGCTATGTTTCTTCACCTGAAAATCTGGCTACACTGCTATTCTATTACTGTGAAGTCTCTGTTCAAAAGTCCTGTGAGAAGCTGTTCACAGGTATAGAATAGATACAAAATAGGCACAGATGAAATTGATAGAAGTCCATTGTGTGTTCTACATAATATCATAGGAGAATTGGTGGAAAAACAAATATTAGCAATATGGCATGGGGGAAAAAAATTAAGCATTCTGTTAACGTTAAGTGATGTTTCATGCCTTTCTTTCAGTTGTAAAACAGTCAGTATGATGAATGAAAAACTGGGAACTCTTTCCAAAATCCATCTGCTTAGTAGTCTATTACATTATGTAGGGAATTGTGCATTTGTGGTTTCCTTAGTCTTTCATATTAATTATTAAAA
Organism: Tetrao urogallus; assembly: GCF_951394365.1. Classification (NCBI taxonomy): domain Eukaryota; kingdom Metazoa; phylum Chordata; class Aves; order Galliformes; family Phasianidae; genus Tetrao; species Tetrao urogallus. The sequence goes on from NC_136825.1 coordinate 4,575,078, forward strand.
AAATTAACAAATATATGCTCTAAGCTAACACCAAGAGTTATTTGCATCTCCTGACATATATACCAAATCTGTACAATTTTTTTTTCATTTCTTTTTAGCCATTAAGAAGGTTTCATTTTTGGCTCTAATGAAAGATTCTTCAGTCTTCAGACTCCTGCTAATGCAGGAGCATATTTCAAAGATAGGCTTCACATTTGAGATACACACATGAATGCTTTCTTGATGTTGTTCACAATGGAGTTCCATTTCTTTTATTTTTTTAAACTGTACAAAAAATTACCCTAACTCAACCCATATTTGCCTTTGTTCCTTTCATCTTGGTACATTGCTTTATCTGTGCATATAATTAATGACCGGGATCAAAAATAGACCAAGCCTGTGATGACAAATTCATATTTCAGAAGGCAGGCACACATGTTAGTCTGCATCTTTTAAAAGGAAAAGAGCCTGATCAGTGCTTTAGAATAGCATTAATGCAACTTTTTTTCTAGTTTGTGTGAAGTGTAGCTGTCAAACTTAAGATGGATATGTAATTAACTTCCTCCACAAGATTAATGGAATCTTTCTTTATTAGGATGTTCTAATACTCTTTAGCTTAATAACCTCTAACTTAGAAACTTGTGTTTTAATAAAATAAATGTTAATTTCAAAGTAGAAATGAATGGCTATATAGATATGAGGAATTACATATCTAACATTAGTTAAAGATATTGTTTCTGATCCTGAGTAATAAAGGCTCTGTATGTTTCAAATCTGACTTATCAGTTTGGTGGGAATAGCTGATCTAATAATTTCCCTCCTCTGTCTTCCAGTATGAAGAAAAAAGGGCCAGGAACAAGGAGTTGCGTCGGAAAATAATTAATGCCCACAAAAACTTGGAGAAGTGAGCTGTACCATACATGGACAATTGCATCTCAATAGGGACACTCACTTGAAAATTGACAGAATATCTCTTTCAAGTTGCCAATATTCAACCTGTGGTTTGTGAAACGGTGGAAAAATAAATGTACCTAAAACATACTAATTTCCAGAAACGTAAACTGAATGTGGGAAAAATAAACTGATTGCTCACAAGTTAATTTTTGGCCTCAAAAAGGCACCTGTTGTGACAACTCTTCATTCTGTTATAATTTTGTTATGACTATTAAGTAATGATGTATCAAATATCAATGTGTGTGGAGTATTATGCATTCAAAGCTGCAGCATTCCCAATCCTGTGTTGAGTTGCATTTATTCCTTCACAGTTAGTAGTTTCTCTTTCATCTTTTTTTCCTCGCAAAATGCTGAATGGTTTATCACAACACTATGAAGAGTGAATGAAAACATTGTTTAAATGGATTACTATAAATGAATTTCAAACCAATGTGGCTTGAAAGTGAAGATGGCCTATCAAGCAATTAGTGGAGCTCTAGTATTTTTTGCTGAAGCCAAAATGACAAAATGACCATTTTCCATTGAGAACATTAAGAATTCCTCCTGCCAACTGTAAGCACAGAATAGACTGCCATAAGTTAACTTGTTTATCATACGTGATGCAGATTGCTTTAGAAACTCAGAATGGAACTTTTTCAGGGATTCTAAAGCACTGCCTTGATTTATACTGAGTACAGTCAGAGTCTGCTGAGCACTGCCAAAAATAAAGCTAAGTTGTTCATCTACGTACGCTCGTACAAAGGGGGCGTCAAGTCATGATTACTGCTGTTGGAGAAAAACTCGGGTTAGAAAATGCGTCTTGTCTTTCAGTTGCTCAAATCAATGAGCAGTGTGCTAGTCAAGCTGCCTCGTTAGCTACAAGTGTTGTTCTGAAGTGTCTAACTGCAGAAAGTTCTGAACGTGTTTCTGAATGCCAAGAATTTCATGAGGATGCTGTGTTGGTTTATGCAGCAGTGGAGCTGCTTTGTTGAATGTCTCTTGGATTTTTCTTTTGTTTTTTTTTAATGACTTTTCTGTTTTGCTTAGCAAAAAGACTCCTTAAAGTAAATTTTATTGAGCTAAATATAAATAAATCTCTTGAAGCTTTTTGAGGAAAGAGTGTCTGCTGTCAATGAATGCAGCAGTCTGTGTATCAATGCTAGTTCTTGTAACAGTCTTACATTTAGTTCTTGCATCTGTTTTGGAACAAAGCTGTATTTTGAAAGATTAGTTAGAAGTATTTGACTTGTTTTTCAATACATGGATGGACCCAGTAGTGTTGGTAAAGCTTGACTGCAAAGTTATCCGTGTAGAAGGTGAGAGTTCCATGAAAAACTGAAACTATTACTGCAGTATGTTTTGATGTGCTCTCTACTTTCTTAGGATAAATAAATGGTATGTTATATAAATTAAATGCTCTAGTGGTTGGAAATGGTGCAGTTGGTGTTATAAGGATACTTTTGAAGAGGACTTCATAGTGGAGTTCCCAGAATGGGAACTTTGAATCTTTGACCGAACTTCCTTTTGTGAGGACGAAACATCTTAAGTAAGATTTGGTGTTGCCTGGAACCTATAAATAGAGAATTGTCTTAAAGATTAGGTTGAGAGGCTAATACCTGAGTGTAAAAGCACCGATGCTTTCTTTTATTCTTTTACCAGATTCTGTGATTCCAGATCTTTCACTAAATAGCAATAAAATAAGAACTGGAGAGATGCATAACATTGTGAGTATGCAGTCGTACTTCCAAGGATCAGTGCATTTAACAAATGAAAGCCCAAGTGTTGTGCACTGTTCATGACTTTATTTTCTCTTGCTGGGAGATCAAATGCTGACATCTCTTCCTTCAGAAGGAAAGCCTGCTGAACAGCATAATGTACGTACGAAAGAGCAGGGCTAGCTCTTGCTCTAGTGTTAAACTCTGACTGTGAAGATCATTGTACTGGTGCTCAATTCTACTAGGAATAGCTTGGAACATTAGTTACCTGTCAGGGGAAATTAACATGAGTTATACTGCAGTGAGTGCTCAGTGGCTAGCTTGCTGTAAATTAACTCAGCACACCCTTCATCTGCAGCGCGTGCTCTGGTGCAGCATAGCTTGCTGTGCCTCACAAATGTAATACTGGAGCAAAAGCAGCACCTATTGCTTAAGTGTTTGTAGCTCCATGCTGTTACAGAGATAAAAATTCAGTGCATCACTGTCTACCTTCATCCAGTTTAACAGTTGTCTTTCTCCCAGCTGATAAACTGGGTATTCATACAGTTAGGGTAACCGTTCCCAAACAGCAATGAATGGACTTCTACAGGCATGTGCAATTTCCTGAAAATTGGGGTGTACTAAAAAGAATCCCGTAAGAAATGCGGTTTTGATAAACACTGCACAGGAATGATTAATATGAATAGCTATATAACTGAAGCATGCAGCTGAAAAGTTAGAATTATGCATGGTGTGAATCATTGTAATGAGCATTTCTGATGTTATTTATATACTTTGCTAAAGCTTTAGACAGGTATAGTGATTTAACAGGCATTTCTTAGTGTTGGCACTGCCCATGTTTTAAAAGAAGGCATGGCATCTAATATAAAATGATATATGTGGGGACTTTTATAGAATACATAAACTGATGTAAGCAATGTGAAAGATTTCAGAATCTGATGGTTTAAGGTTAATAATTAACATTTGTTCTCAAGCAAAGGGGATGCTGTGCTTGCACCAAGTAATGGATTGTAGGCTTAAGTTACAAATTCTGTATTATTAACATTCACTGAAGTGAAATATCATGGAAAATCTTAATTGTCCCGTTAGATTTGTTTATTTTATAGAAGCTTTTGCTTGTAACTTGCTAATTCTGATCCTACCAGGCACAAGGCGCAGCAGGGACCTGGTCCAAAACGTGCACTGGGGCACCGTGAGATCAGCCCTCTAACACCATGCTTCTACAAAAACCCTGGTTAAAAACTTCTTAGCCTTAGCTGCCAGCAACCTAGGGCCACGTTGCTCTGAATGTAAGCACGCACTGCTCCAGCACGGGGCTGAAATGGTGATTTCCCGTCTTGTCATCACTCTGCTCCCTCAAAGTTACGCAGTTCTTTCCAAGCCGACGCGCTGAGCAGCAGCCGCGGCCATCGCTGCGGTTCCCTCCGTGCACTGTCCTTCAGAGCCCCGCGGGGCGTTCGGTTAGGGCTGTGCGGCTCAACCTCTCCGCCAGCCAGCAGCCCGGCACCGAGGGGCTTTGTGGTGGCTGCACGGGGAACGCATTGCTCATAAACCGGCTCACTGCACAGCCATCCCCGCCCCGACATCCATCCCGCGCCCGGCCCGCTCTGCTCCGGCGGCGGCCTCGCTCCACAGCGCCGCCCAGCGGTCCCGGCGGGAAGCGGCACGCCACGTGCAGTGGCCGCCATCTTGTGGTGCCCCGCTGTCCCCTGCAGCCACGTGTGGGTGCCGGCGTGGCTCTGCGCCTCAGGTAGATGCCGTGGTTTCCTCAGTGGTTTTTCAGGTATTTCATTCCATGGAGCATTTCTGCGGCCCTCTGGGTGTGCTCCAATAGCTCCATGTCTCTCCTGTACTGGGGACTCCACACGTAGACGCAGTGCTCCAGCTGAGGTCTCACAGTAGAAGGAAGGATCTCCTCCCTCACCCTGCTGGCCGCCCTTCTTCTGATGCAGCCCAGGACAAAATTGGCCTTTGGGGCTGAGGGGGCAGAGCGGGCTGATGTCCAGCCTGCCACCCACCAGCATCCTCAGATCCTTTCCAGCAGGGCTGTTCTCTGCCCTTTTGTCCCCCATCTTGTCCTGACAGTGCAGGTTGCCATGACTCAGGGGCAAGGCCTTGTACTTGCTGAACCTCACTTGTTGCACTTTTTCACAGCTATGTATTCGTGTAGATCATTTTGTTGTATTCTGCTTTGCTTCATATTTTAACACTGCTAGTAATGAACATGTAAAGTATTTTGTGTGTAAGTGATGTTAGTGAGGCAGCCGTGGTTACAAGCAGCCCACGAAATCATATTCAATCAACGTTAAATATGTTCTACTTAATAGTTGTCTTTGGGATGCTTGTGTTCCCAATTTAATTTAAGCTCTGCCTCGTTAGGGTTTCCAAAAACCTCAGAGGAAAACAAAAATCAAATCCCCAAATGAGTAATAATGAATGGAATAACAGATTGTTCCTAATTGGTCCGCAGCGTCTTCACTGAGGTGAATCTACACGTGTGTGGTGTGCGACAGCAGATGGCCCAGACCGGGTTGCTGTTCACTGCTGTACAGTTTGCAGAGGGCACTCTTGGAGAATGTGTTTTGAGATACAAGTAGTTTTCATGGTCAGGGAGTTCTCTTATTTTAACCAGGAACATAGGAGAGGCTGGCTGATTATTACATTTGGTGTGAGAAAAAAGGTTGAAATACTAAAAGGTTTTCTGGAAAGCCTGTTAGCCCCCGCTGAGATGCTGCTATGCTGCTGTTGGTTCTGTTTTGCAGAATGGCCAAGAATAGATAGTGTGAAGGCTAGCGAAAAGTAGCACCAAGGAAACCTGAAACTCTCATCCGGAGCTTCTTGGTGTGCAAAATGGAAGATCTTAAATCATCTTGTAGCTGTCATGAGTTTTTCGGTGCTGGGCTTGTTCCATAGTTCCTGTTTCTATGCTTGAGGCTGTGTTGTGAGGGGGAAGATCACGTAGTTGAGCTAAATCTGGTTGGGAAGTTGCATATTAATGCAGGAAGTCATGCATCAGGTGGAAACCAATTACAGTGTCCAATGTTCACTGAAAATGTTCCAGTGTCTTCTCACGTGTTAGAAGATACTGCATACAGAAGTTACATGTTACTTGTTATACTGGGGAAGGAGAAAGGACGTGCCTGCAAGTGAAGGGGGAATTGTCACTTTCAGCAGGACAGCAGGTGGAGGGCATTGTCCATTTGAAATTATCTTAATTGGATCAGGTTGAGTATCTGGGGAAGAACTTCAGAAGTTCTTTACTGGGATTTATTTGTAGCTTGATGCGGTTGGTATTGTTTCTGGCTACAGACCAACTGGCCTGTTTTAGCATATTGTTATGCTGTTCAGTTGAAGCTTCCTTAAGTCATTACACAAAAAATGATAGTGATTTAAGTTATGCCTGGCAAGTGTAGGTCACATAAGCCTTCGTTTATATTGTGCCCTTTCCTTGGTTGAGTTACCTTCCATTTGAGGCCAAAAGACTGTACAGCAGTTCTTGTTTTACGTGGGTTATTAGGAAAAAAGAAGAGGAAAAATAAAGGCAGTGTTGTAGGCTTTCTGAAATTACTAGTGGTGGTCATGGTCCAAAGCTATGTTTGAAGTTGGATTGCACATGTATGCTTGTGTATGTATATTTGTGTGTATAAAAATAGGTACAACAGTAAAAGAAAGAAAATGGCAAATTTAACCACTACTTCAGCACTTTTCTTTAAATAACAATAATTTCTTATCATAAATACACATATTTCAATTGACTAGCAATGACAAGTAATGCAAGTTATCTTTGTTCTTGCTATAAACACTTCAAAGTAATTATGGTTTACTCTCCAAAGTTAAATCACCATATTCTCATCTTCGTTTCAGCTTCCTCTGAAAGTGGTGATGAATAAATACTTTGACATAGCCCCTTGGGGTCTGTGGTGTGTTACAGAAAGGCAGCATTTAGTAGACACAGACAAAAATAGCCTGGAGAAACCTCAAGTTTATCAAGACACTTAGATTTTAGCTAGTGATGGATGTGAAACAAAACCATGGACTTTTACACATCTGTGAGCTGAAGTTCAGATTCAATCTGTTTTTATTTTACAGCTTCCTCTTATCTCTGTAAGAAGAACCCAAACCATAGTTTCAAGCTTCTCATCCTAAGGATGAGATGTGTGGGCCTGAAGCTAAACCCAAATTTAGATGTGTGCTAGTTTTATCTTTTTCTTTTTTAAAGAACCAAAACATGAAAACTATTTTAGCAGCTGGCCGTTCAGTGTTCTATCATAGCTAAATTAGGATTCTTAATTTAAATGTAAAATTGGTGGTTAGGAAAGGGAAAATCACAAGATGCTTCCCTGAGACAGTTGGCAGGTGGCAAGTTTGCACACTATTTTCCTGGAAACTTACGCTGGGTCACTTGATCTTGACTTGAAAAATGGTACTGAAATGGTAAGATATTATTGCTGTTGAGCAGAAACTGCTTGCAACATAGGACAACAGTTACATATAAGGTTCATGATGGAATCAGATTAGATACACTAGACATTTTCTGTTATAAGCAAAGTATGTAGAGGGGATTTGTAACTGCAGCTGGTTTTCTACAGAAATTGTATTCTGTTGCATTCTTTTCACAGCAACATGTGAGATTTCTTTCAATTAGATACTTTTGAAATTGATTTAAAAACAATGTTCTTTTTATTTTACAAACAGACAGTTGAGCCTGGCTAATGGTTTTGTTTTGCATGTTTGTGGGAATTAATTCTCCATTCTGAGTCCACTTTTCCTAGGTCAGCAGCTAGCAGTGAGGAACATTAAGTAAAAATAAAACGCCTATTTTTAGTTCAGCTACATAATGTTCTATTTATAATACTGAAATTTCAGCTAGTACCTGCCCCCTTCCAGTTCAATGAACTCAACTCTTATGTTGGCCCTCCCTGCTCTTTTTTCACACCTGCCCCACTCGATTCTTTTGCAGTTATTTGTGTAGGTCTGAGGATGCTTTTCCAGGAGGACTCTTAATTCTGCACAGTGCTGACAGCTATTAATTCAAGTGATTTTACTTCCTTTTGAAGGAAAGGCAAGTAGCAGCTACCAGGGGATACTCAAAATTTGGCATAATTCACTTGGCTGAATGGAACTCTCCAAAAAAGAGACAAAGAAACAGACAAACAAAACCACAAACCCTGCAGTCATAATGATGTATGAGTCTCTGCAACACCTAGATAGGTTTTTCTTTCTTATTTCAATCCCTCATGGCTAGTGAAAGTGAGAAACTTTAACTTCATTTTCCTCCGGGTGATACATGATGGTCACTTTTTGTTTCCCCTTTTATTTTGAATAAATCTTAACACAGCTCACAATACTAACAAGGAAGGAAGCAATCGTAGAATGGCTTAGGTTGGAAGGATCCTTAAAGATCATCCACTTCCAACTCCTATACCGTGGCCAGGGTTGTCTCTCTATAATCGCTGCACAGGGCCCCATCCCATTGTCATCTGCAACTTAACGAGGGTGTACTCAAACCCCTCATCGGGATCGTCAATAAAGGTATTAAACAGGTAGAAACCAGCCCCAATGTTGACCCTTGGGAAATAGCACTCGTGGCCAGTCGCCAGGTGGATGTAACGCCGTTCACCAGCACTATCTGGGCCTGGCCATCCAGGCAGATTTTTACCCAGCAAATAGAACACCTGTTTAAGCCAGCTTCTCTAGGAGAATGCAGTGGGAGAGAGTATCAGAGGCTTACTAGTGATAGGATGAGGGGAATGGCTTCAAAACGAGAGGAGATTTAGGGTAGGTGTTTGGAAGAACATCTGCTATTTAGAAGGGACATTGATAAAAATGAGTTGAAAATCTCAGAGTCTAGCTGAACTCTGGGGTTTTGCCAAGTAAAAGATGGCCCTCAGCATAAGACCTTAGGAAAAATGCATTTGTGCAAAGGCAGTTTTTAGCCTGTCCATGGCCTTGTAGATAAGGCAGTCACTGTAAGAGCAGGAATAGTTCCAAAATACATTTGTCAACTTGGAGAGTTAGAAGGAAATATTAACCTGCTACTGGGTGTTCTGCTGTCCTCAGAGAAGGCTGCATTTGGAAATACCACTCTGGTTAAGCCGAAACTAATGCAGAAAAAATTCCATTTAGAAGAAATCTATGAAGCCAGATAGACCCTATAATTCACCAGAGACCAAGAATAAAAAATAATAAAAACATTTTTATTTCCTCTGTACAATGTATCTTGCTTAGAAAAAATGAAATTACTTGTAAACCTACTGCTTTTCATCTGGGTTGAGTCATGCTAGAGACCGATGAGGAGTCGGATGGGGGCGGCGGAGGAGGGAATGCAATTCTGGTAATGTGAAGACCTTGTCATTGTGTGGCAAAGATTGGATTTTAAGAGCCATCATTTGTGCTTCAGAGAAATTTTTGTGCAGTGTGTATGATGCATGGTACTGGATGTACTGTGCTGGGTTGAGTTGTGCTGGAAATGGAGTGGATGAGCAAGGAGTTTGCCAGGCATGGTTGGCTTGTTCTAACATAGGTAACAAAGCCTGATAGCTGGAAGCATCTGTGCTTGGGGAAAGCTTGGGCAAAATAATGTAAACCTACTACTTCAAAAAATGGACAACAAACCCTGTAACCCGTGCTGCTTCACAAAACTTGGTGGTAGGGGTACAGAGCGCTTCTTATAATCAGATTCCATTTATAAACAGCTCCATATTGCAATGAGATGTGAGGTACCTTCAGAACAAAAGCAAAAGGTAATGTTTCTGGGTGCTCCATTTCATCTCCTGTTTTGGATACAGATCCAAAGAGAATTTCTTCTCAGAAAGAGCTCAAAAGAAAGAGCACAAAAAGTGTTTTGGGTTCATTTATTTATTTATTCATTCATTAATTCTTTAATATGCATTTTTAATACCAGAAGCAATGATAAATGAAAAACAAATGAGGTATAAACACAGGAAAAAGTACAAACCTTACTTCTTCATTTCTAGACCTTCACCAGTGGTTGGGAAAAACATTCCTTTTCGGAGAGAAGGGCAGTGGTTGGAAGGAGGTTAGGTGGCATAAATGTGTAATTGTGTTGTTAGATTTAGTATTGCAGTGTCTGTGAGGGAAAAGAAAGGTGGGGATGGGGGAAGGGTAGAGATCTGTGGCAGGGATATTAGAGGGTTGTCAGTCTGTGCTTTGAGGAGAGACCACATAGTGGACAAGGTCAGCAGAGGGGCTGAAAGAAAATGTGGAAACGTGGAAGAGCAAGAAAATGTCCACTGTGTGTGAAGGGGGGAGGAAGAGAAGGATCAGATCAAAGCTGAGTGTAGGTCTGGATAGGACTCATCAGGTGCAGAGAGTGCAATTTAATGAGGGGTGGGCAGTTTGTTGTGTTAGAGATAGTGGTGGAGCTTCGCAAGAGACAGGAGGATATTGAGTCACAAATGTAAAAAGGCCATCATGCCTGTGATGGCTGTGTCAGCAGGAAAACGCATCTGTGACGTTAGGTGGAGACTGTGATGATTACAACAGCCTTCTGAGCAAAGAAATTTCCATTTTTTACTTTCTTTACCTTTTAAAAAGTTCTGATCCTTTCATGTCTTGTAACAGAATTCCTCCGAGTTATTCATTAAATGACTAATATTCTTGCACTTTATACAGTCATAAATAACATGTGGTATATGTGACCATTCCTGGCAGAGCTTCAAACTCTGTTTCTGCAAATAAGCATTTGTTTGCCTTCTACTTAATAATAAGAATCCAGGCATGAAGACACCATTCTGTAGCATTTTTTCAAATACTTTGAGTCTTTGCTCCAACTCATTGCATTTTCCCAATTTTCTTTTTTTTTAACCACAAACGCCATCCTCCTTCCTGGTCTCCCATCCTCCATTCACCTTTCACTCAGCAGAATCCTTTCCAAAGCACTGACGCAAGTACAAATATGTTAAAAATAATTTTTTAACATTATGCCATTGTTCTGTTTTTCCTGAAGATTTTTTCCCCCCCTTTGTTCAATCCAAACCTGTTTGATGCTGTCTTCTTAGCTTAGTGGTACACAGCGTATAAATTTAGCATAGCCTCTCAATTATTTCTGCATGTTTAATTCCAGTATCTGTTTTACTTCATAAACTTTGGAAAGAGTTCCAGACTGGTGAATATTTTTACACCTGATACATTACTTTCTTCTAGAACATAAACACCAATTACGTTACAGATATATCTGTATTTCTGAATAAACATCTTCATTTAGAGACTGGCTTAAGACAGGAGAAAATTAATATGATATAATACCCTTCTTTCACGTTAGAGAATACTCTGTGGAGCCGGTGATGGCTTCAGATTTTATTGGAATGAGAAACAGTTACTGTTTTAGAGCATAAAGTGGGAATACATGAGTTGCTTTTGCACATATGCACTTGTGCCCAGTGTCTGCTGTGGATGAAAGGTCGTGGCTGACAATCGAGCCCGTGTGTCACAACAGTTTGCATCCCTCTTTGTTTTTTGAAGGTACTTAGAGCACTGAGTGTGGTTAAGAACCTTTGTCCATCAGCAGAATGTTCACAAGAATGGATGGTAACTGTTTATAGAGCTGTGTCTGTGTTCACCTGTTTCTTGGATGCTAATGGAATAGGCTGGTTTTGTTCCTTGTGAAAAGGGGCTGGTGCACATCTGTTGCATTGTATTAAGTGGTGTGCCAAATCTAGCTCTAGAAGTTCCACCAGGGAGGCAGCTGATACACTGCTTTTGGTTTATTTGGTGAGTGTAACTGGCACTTGGCTTCAGACTTTTTGTGCTAAAAGATCGTGATTTTTTTTTTTTAATTTGTGTTCAAAAATATTAATAAGATACAGGAGAAATAGAAATTCTATTTGATACTTGAATATGTATGAGGAAGAGAAGACTGTACTAGGAGCCAGCTGCAAATAAAAGTCTTATTCATGGGAAATTGGGAGCACAGTTCAAAGAATAGATTTAAGAAAACCAGCAGCTAGAAAAAAATGTGTGGTGAGTGAATACTGTTCTAATAATGAACAGAAATACAATCCTGCTGCAGCCAGTAATAACAGAAAACATTGTGACCATCTTCCTCAGAGATGGAGATACCGAAGCAGAGGTGATGCAGAATTTTAGCTGATACAAAGGAGATAAGAAGATACAAACTGGGAGGAATTCATTGAGGAATTTAGAAGTACCTTACAAAGTGTGAGCCTTGGCATCTGCACTTCTGCCCTGTAGTGATAGAAATCCCACCTGCTGAACCAGAAAATGGTTCAGAAAAGGAGATCCTAAAAGATTGGGCTGCAATAATACGAGCCAGAGCATATGTGGAGCTGGAGGTGGTGCTTTGCAAAAGGCACCCGGAAAACAGGTATGCAAAACAGGCTAGGTGTGGTGCACAGAAATCTGAAAGCTGAGGTTTCGTATACCTTGCTGTTGCTGCTTTTGAGCTTCAGGGACTTTTCTAAAGTAAGAGAACTCTTTTGGTAACTGCCAGCCCTTCTGGGTGTTCTTGAAGGCCCCAGAGAGCTGGGTTGGCTGTGCGCAGTGAGGGAGCAGAGGCTGTTCAGCTCCAGACATTTCAGTAAACACACTGACAGAAGAGAATTTAGATGAGTGCTATAAAGACCTCATAACTCACAGCAATGCTGATTTGAAAAGCAGCTTGGGTCTTGAACCAGTGAAATTAGCACAGCTGATTTGAGCTAGCAGTTTATTGATGTAGAACAGCTCATTAACTTGGTAATTGTTTAAGTATGGAAACTTTGAGGAACTTTACGTTTCCACCAGCCAAGTTCCCTTGGTGTTCTGATGTCTGCTGCTATCTCTCTTGAAAAAATCTCGAGGAAATGTAGTGGCTAGAACTGCCATTGTGCTGGAGGTGCATTGTAAGCCACAAATTGAGCATTTCCATGCCCGTCCTGCCTGATCTGGGAGCAGCCTTGGAACATGAAGGCACTGATGGGTTGGTTGGTGATGCAGGACCCAGTAGTTGTCAACTCATGCTTTGATCTCAAAAGGTAACAAAGTGCTGCTGCAGAAGAACATCCAGTCGGTTAAGCTGGCTTTTTGGCTCAACAGTTCTGCTCAATCTGGGATGTCTCTACAGACCCTTTGCCACCAATTCATGCTTTGCATTTGTGATGGTACGATTTAGCTGTTCTCATGCTGGATGTTCCCAGGTTCTCCTTTTTGTTTTTCCCCTTAGGTAAGTAGAGAAAAGCAATAAAATGAATAGGTGTGTATGCCTCCTTTAATTCAGCTGTGGAAAAATCCAGTTGCTCCATCAATTTGAGTGACAGCTTTGGACAAGAAATTATCATGCTTATGTTCCTCCCAGTAATCTTGCTCACTGTTAAAGGAGAGGTGAATAGATGCTGTTCCTCTGCTGCTAATGCTCACAATGGCACAGAATATTAGCTCTAAGTAGGTGCGTTTTTGAAGTGAGTGTTTTTCAGGCCTTGTCAGGGATTCGAATCTGTTGGCTGTTATGGTTTTGGTTGCTAGTTAACATATTTTATTTTTTTATTCTTGAGACCTGTAGTTCATCAACAGGTGCTCTGCGTGTTTTGCATGCTGAAGACTAATACAGAAATAGTATTTACATACAAACTCCTATTTGTCATGGTTTTGGTTTGAAGTGAGAAGTGACCATTGATTCCAAAAATTGCTGTCCTGTTCCAAAACAGTTAAGCTGAACTGTGCAATTTATTCCACGTAGTCATAAAATACTTAAAGTAGATAAAGATCCTCTTCACCTGCTCCTGTCAAATTCTCTGTTAATGGTGGCACATTAGGAAGAGATTAGCATGCTTCTCATTACTTCTTTACTGCTAACATAAAGCTGTTACCCTTGATTAGGATTTACATAAAGCATTTCTAGGGAATTATTCCTGATATTTAGTACCTTGAATGTGCAATTTTCAGGTGTTCTCACGATTTCTATCCTTTTCTAAACTCCTATAGTTTTGTCCCTTTCCACTTTTTTTCTGCATCTCCATTGCTGTATATAAACATAAACACAAATAAAGATATTAAGTAGCTTTGGATAGGCAATGGAAACTCTCCTCTGCTGCCTGACCGTTTGAGAATGATGCACCACGTAATGATGCTGCAACTAAATCTTTCTATGCTGACATCTATTTTGATGCGTAGGGAGACTTCAGCCACCTCTGAGTTTTTGTTTGGTGCTTTTCCTTTGGACACGTTGCTGTAATTCTGGACAAGGAGGGACAGGGGCCCATTTTAGACAGTCAGCACAGTTTCCCACGAGGGAGTGTTTTTGCCCTCCCCTCAGACACATGCTCATCTTACTGCTTAACCCTTAAGACAGAACCTTTCTTGGGCAATGGTGTGTTAGGTGCATAATCACAGCAGCCAATTCTTGTAACCTTTCTGCTCTTAAGAAGTCCAAAACTCTTATTGGGTCTTTCGTGCCTTGGCTGCTTGTCTTAATGCTGTTCTTTCCCAGCGTATCTGTAGTACTGACTGTAGCAGCCATTAGGGCACGTTGATGAGGTCGCTGTAACTGCTGCCATGCTGAAGGAGCGATGTGTGCGGCTGTTTGTCTGCAGGCCAGTCTGTCCCCTGCCCCGCCTGCTGCTTCCAGCTGCACGGGGTACCGAGCTGAGCTGTTTTCTTTGGGCGGTTGTGCATGATGCTTAATTTTTCCCTACTTCTCCCTGAGCTGGCAGTGATTCCAAAGGCAACAAAACAGCTCATTGACTGTCATCCAGAAAAAAATTGCTTTGTTTTCTTTATTAAACTGTGAGTTTTTAAGACAGAGACTAGAATGGGCTTAGTTCTAGTAAGTTAGAGTAGCCTGGAGGGCTTTTTGTGCTGTACCAGCAATCTCCTGTGTACCAGTGGCAAGCATCCCTACTGCAGTGTAAATCGCTGGGTAGCTCAGCATACCTTTTATTTAGCTGCATATAAATAAACAGCAGGATACTTGAAAGAAATAACACTCCAGGGAAAACACAATCCTAGTGCAATTAGAGCATTTCTATTTAGATAATTGAACTGAAATTATAAGCTTGGATCTAACCCTCAAAGGATACAAAAAATTGGCAGTTCTAGGATGATCTGCTTCTTTCATTCTTTTTTTTCCTGCTCAGCACACAGGTATCTTTGGTTCTCCCTAAATGCCGATTTCTAATTTTTCTTTTTTTTTTTGTCTTTTTTACTACTATTGTGAGAATGATACTGAAAATTCCGGAATAGCCAAGGATGCCCTGGAGATGATCTAATCTTTGAGAGAATCTGTGGAGAGGAGTGATAACAAGCATGGTAATATACTGCTGCTGGAAAGAAAAACATGACCTCATGCAGTTACAGAGGGGCTTACCCTAATTGTGAGTGCAGGCAGGGTGGTCACCAGGGAACTGCTGAGACAGTCAGTAATCTCTATAAACAAGTGTTTACCTCAATGAGACTCTTCAGACCCCCTTTCTGATAAAATCATGCTTGCTGTGAATATTTTTTTTATGTTTTGAAGTGTGGCTTGGTGCTAACATAAGGAGGTAGAAATAAGGTTTTATTCCTGGCTCTGCCTTTGGTTTCAGATATGTTTGGGCAGTCTGACTCTTTGTTTGCATCTTTTCCCATACCTATATAGTGACAATTACCAGCCACAGGTGGATTACGTTGAGTTACTTTGCATACTTTATTTTTGGTTTCTTTCTTTGCTTCTCTGTTTGTATATATATTTTTTGTAATCCTTCCAGTTTGTGTCAAACTGAGACCCTCAAAAACTAGAAAATTGGAGCTACAAGGGGCTTCCCTGTTAGGCAACTCATGAGAATGTCTGGGCCAGGAAGAGAATGTTTTCAAATACCTGTGTGTAAAGAAAATCTGCCCATAATCCATTTTACTGCTTTGTTCGGTTGTGTTTTCTTAAACATTTCCTCAATTCCCTGTTTGCAAACCATTTTATGAGACATTTTACACTTGCATTTTATAGAAACGCTGTCTTGAACATCTGCCAAAAAGTAGATTTGTAAGGATGGAGCTGGAATAAAGAACTTAGAACATGTTGCAGCTCATAAGATTAAAATCAGAAGTTTTAAAAACAACATTTCAACACAGATTATTTATCGAAAACGGTTGAGTTTATTGACAAAGCGAAATGTGAAGCCAGTAAAGCAGCATATGAAGTGCTCTTGCTGCTATTGGAAATTACCTCTGTATTTGTGTAAGGAGATTCCAACTCAGAAAAGTCAAATGTTGCTTTGCATATGACTTAGAAATACTTACTGGTTAGAGTAGTAAAATATGCCTTGAGATTATTATTATTATTGGCATGTGCAGTTTCTTTCTGTATACCCCAGAGCTCAGATTTGTTTCACAAACACATGAGAAAATGGGTATGTATCCATATGCAGTTTCTGTGCAATGGGCTTCTTCCTCAGCTCTTTAACATTTAAAGGAAGGAAAAAAGAATGGGTATGAAAGTATGGGGGCAGTTTGAGAAATTGTTTTTTCCTTGGTATGGGATTGTGTCATTCTGCCTCATAAATCACATCCTCAAAACATCATTTACTTCTCAGTCTTACTTTTGAACAGCAAATATTCATTTAATCTCTTTTTGGTTCTCTATCTCGTTCCCATCACTGAAGAACATCTTTCCGCAGCCGCAGAATGGCAGTATGAGCTCTGCACCTTTTTTAGGACCGCTGTGGCTGAGGTCCTTGGGGGTTTCCTCACCTGCGTTGTACAAAGTGCTGGGTGCAGGAGGAAGAGATGGAGCTGCTTCTTTTCCTTTCTACCATAGAGTGTGATGATATATATCAGTCTTAGCCTAGCATAAAGCTGATACAGATCAAGTTTTTATTGATCCGCTATTGGTAAAGCACAGCAACAGCCTGCTCAGTATTCTCCCCCTTCATGGTCTGTTTGACTCCCAAATGGGCACAGGGTAAAAGCCACAGCAATTGAGGATTATTCTGAGCTGAGGAAATGCTTGTTGACAAATTTCTGTGATTTTACTTTTGAATCATGCTGTTAGATCAAGGCGCAACAGACTTAATGGCTGATGAAGTCATTCGCATTTCTCTTTGTTGCTTGTGGTCTGCTGAATGTTCTTTTATACTACTGCAGGATGCAAGTTTATGAAGTTAATGTGTTATTATCAAAGCCTTTTACTGTGGCCATTATACACCTCTTTTTTTCTCCTCTTTAGCAGTCAGCCATCTGCAAGAGCTGTTTATTGTATCCAAATGATTGTGATAGTGCTCAGCTGGAGTACAAACAATAGTAGAGCTGGTTTCATTAGCAAAGGGCATGCCAAATCAATGGCCGTGTCCGAGTCCTTCATTCCTAAACTTGTGTCAGTACAGTTCATGTGGAAGGGTTAAAGTGGTTAACTTCTGATTTACACGAGCTCAAGTGAAAGCAGATACAGGTCTGTGGGCTGACACAATTCATGTAAACGGGAAACTTTGTGGTACTACCTAACTTTTTTTGTTGTTACTGTGACAGTGAATAAAAACAAGAGTAAATAGCAAATTTCAGTATGTACAGTAGGTGAGAAATTGAGAAATCTTACAGTAGCAGCCCTAAATTAATACTCGACTGTCAGTTATCTTCACTGTTTTCTACAGAGACTGGCTGAATGTTTCCAATAGACACAGCTATATATGCACGCTAGTTAGAAAATATTGTTAACTTTCTCACTGTTAAAATGCCCTTCGCTATTTATCCCAGAGAGCAGTAGAAGGGGTTCCCATGTAACATTTTCCTTTCTGTAGCTTTTCAGAGATTATTTAAAAAAACAAATCCCATGAATCTGAGTTTAGACTCTAGATTGCTTCATTTCTGCAGGGAGTGCTCCACAGATGAAGCAGGTGTTCTTGTGGGGTTTGTACCTCATTACCTGGGGAAGTTAATTGGTAGTGCAAACCCCATAGAAGCATCAACTTCATCTGCAGACAGAAGATACTTGAGCTGTCCAGAATAGCCTCATTTGCTGGTCTGAAAGAGAAAAAAAGAAGAGACTTGTGCATTTCCCTGGTGTGAATTTATTAGGGTGTGTCATTTGGCGTTGTCATTTGCTGAATCAAATGATTCTACCTCGTGCATTACTGAATGCTGGCAGGAATCACATCTACTGTGTCACCTCAGGCTGTGCTACCCATCTGCCTGTGGCTTTTAGCCTGGGCACTGCTTGGAGCAGGGACACTGAACGTGGCATTGAGGAGCACTTGTATGGAGTGCTGCATGTGGATGTGCTGGGAGGGAGTTTGCCACTAGGACTGGCAGCTGGCTGCTGTGTGCTGTTACGTTCCTGAAAATGCCTGTTGAAGATGAGGGGATTGGAGGGCAGCAGCTTGCTGGATGGGATATGTGGAAGATGGGAGGCAGGAAATTGGAAACAGGAAACAAAAGAGTTTTTTGTCGTCTTGTATAAAAAGCTGCCTGATAACAACACACCTGACTTTCTGTATTCATAGTCTTCTCTGAAATATAGCTTGCTTCTCCTTCAAAGCAAACTGAGAGGAGTCAGAATAGCAAGGCAGAGTCAGTAATAGAAAGTGACATGAGTGTAGGAATGAGTGGCATTTTGAGGAAACCCCTTCAGTAAGTATGCATTTCAGTGATTAACCCAGTGAAGGGTTTTGTAATCTTACAGCAAAGAAGCAGAGGAGGAAATTCTAGGCAGAAATATTTGTTCTTGACCAAGCAAGCAATGTTTGGTCAAAGTAGGCTGTTATTATTTGGATAGTGAAGTAGTCTCAAAGCCACACTTGGTTTTGTGCTTCTCATTGCAGCATTAAAAATATCTAGCTTCTGTCATGAAGAGCTTGCAAGGAGGTACGGAAGTATGTGTGTAAAGGAGGAGCCTTCCCTTCTCAGTTCATGTCTGTGCTGCATACATCAGACCTGGTGTGTTCTCCTTTATGTGCTGTTACAAAGCAGATCAGTCTGGCTTTATCTTCTGTTTAAAAAAAAAAGATAATCGTGGACTGTTCTGCACAGAGCAGTTTTAGGAAACGGGTTAAATTCATCCTCACAAGATTTCCTCAGAATGCATTTAAACTTTTGTTACTTTTTCAGCTAAAGAGCAATGCCAGTTGGTGAGATTGTTATCTGCAGTGGGCAGGGAAATTGAAGAGCTCTGAAGGTTTTGGTCTGAGCTTGTTACCCTTGTGTTGCAGAAATGCAGCTGCCATAGGTGAGGTGTAAGTAGCTGTAGGGTAAGAGTGGTTTTGAATAGCGTTCCTAACCTGTACAGCAGCTCTGCTGTTTGGTTTTATTTCCACAAAGAAGACACTGCACTAATAAATGCTTTTACATACACTAAGACACATGCAATTTTTTTTTAACCAAGCATGCACTAGAACACATAGCATTAATTGCAGGACAAATGTAGTCATCCTATGCATAAGAAATAAGAGTAATTTTGAACATGACAGTATTATCTGTTCTTCAGTGCAGAGAAACGACGTATATTTTCTACACTGACAGAAGCAGCAACAGAAGTTAAAACATCATTTCTGAGGTTCTATAAACCAAACTGACTGATGTGCTGTCTGCTGAAATATACGTTGCTTCAAAATTGATGTTGCTGTTGGTTTGGTTTTTTTTTTGTATGTCAAAACTTTGAGTTATCTATCTTCTTCAAAGAGAGAGAAGAGGTTGGGGGAAAGAGATTCCCAGCATCTGCCCATAATGAAGGATTCTTTTTATTCTGTGTTTCAAATATTTCTTTATCAAAACCATGCCATTCTCTGAATTGCTTCTCAAGGAGGAAACAGTTTTCATCTTTGAAGGCAGGAACTAAACAGCTTGCCCCAGAGGGCTTTAAAACTAATAGCAAGGGTGAACATGCTTGTAATTATTCATCCTGGTGTTTTAGGTTTGGAAAATGCAATGCAATCTGAATCATCTTTCTAAATTGCTGCACAGTAAAAGATTTTCTTGTTGTGAGAAGGTTAGGAGATAACAAACCTAGTACAGAAGATGACCTGGGATGCTTTAAGACTTTCTTGCAATATAGTTAAAGTTAGTTTATTCTTTTCCAGGCCATTACTCTGGACAGAAGGACGCGTAATATTTCTCATTAAGTGAAATGAATTTGCCATTCTTGTCTCTGCCTTTTATATATTGAAGCTATGAAGCCCTGGCTGCTTCATTACTCCAATTCAGAATAAACCAAGATTTCAGTTTAAGAAGGCATTTCCCTGCTCTTCCCCTTCCCCAGTTTTTGCCTGTTCAATGCAAAGTCAATTATTTACCTGTTTAGCATCCAGTGATAGTGAAAGGAGTCAGTGAAGTGCTGCTCGTTGCACGAGGGGAGGAGGAGCGGGTTGGAGGGGTGAGGGCAGCGGACACCTTTCCAGCTTTCATTAATCTGGATTTTTCTGCTGTGTTCAGAGGAAGGTCTATGCTAATCTTGTTTGTTTTGCCTGAAGTGGTTTTCATGCCGTTTAAAGGGAACAGCCAAGAACTGCTCTGAAAGGCAGTAACCTCTGCAGCTGAACTGCTGATGAACATCTGGGATTAACCTTTTCCACCAGAACGACCCTCTGCAAAGTGGGTGTTTATCTGTGCCTTTAATTCCTTCTCTCTGCAGGGCTGAACTAAAAATCTAATACAAGAGGTGCCTTTATACAACAGTCTTAGATATCATTTTGTGTTCAAAGCTTTGCATATTAATTTCTTAGTGTCTCTTACCCTTTTGTGTTTGTATTTTAGATTATTGGAATACAGAGCACAGGGAGGTGGGTGCTACTATGACACGTCTTGGGAAAATATACTAGCTCTTGAACGTACTGTTAACTGAAGGATTAGCAAAGTTCTTATTGTATAGTTGCAAGAAAATATTGGCAAGATACTGCTTTTTATTTTACTTTTTTCCCCATGGGTTGAATAACTTCTTGAGGAGTTAATAGCTGCATCTTCCTTCTCTTCCCATTTCTTGATCAAGGATTTGCAGTAGGATGAAGCAGAGAAGAGCTGGTGGCAGAGGTTGTGTTTTGCAGAACTGCCAGTGTGGTGCCTTTAATTGTTAATTAGGTATCGATTAAGAACGCGTGGCATTGTCTTAAGAGGGAAGATGAACTCGAATGGTGAGCATCCCTGTCAGCCCTGTGCCACTACGGTGCAGAGTAAACCTGTTCCTGTTTTTAGAGATTGGGAGCAATGTCCTTGCACAGTTGTAAACAAAGTATGCTCCTTTATGGTGTGTGGGCTGTGGGAGTACAGCGTGTAAGTCTTACACTGTGAATTCTTGATCCTGTGAGAAGGCAAAGCAGTCTGTTACGAAAATTCTTATTTGGAAAAATGTCATTTCTAGACTTAAGTTTGCAGGAAACACATAAACCACACTTGAGGCAGGTAAACAATGTGCTAAGGTTTTCTCAGAGTGGTGGAGTCGCCATCCCTGGGGTTGTTCAAGGAAAAAGACACGGTTAGTGGGCATGGGGATGGGATGACATCTGGACTGGGTGATCACAGAGGTCTTCTACAGCCTTCATGATTCCATGGTTCTGTTTGTCTTCGCCATCCTCTTTATTCTCTTCATTATTTTCTTCTTGAGAAAATACCTTAACATGTCAAGAGCACAACGCTTGGAAATTAAAGCTTGGGTAAATGATTGTCTAGTACAGAAGAAACTGACGTTAAAAAATTATAGAAGGAAGTACATTTTAGTGAAGTAGACTCTTCTGTGCAGATCGTAACAGCTGAAGTTGGTTATTTAGCCTTTGGGAGAGCTGGTCATAGTTTGTGGTGGAAAATTAGAGATGGTCTAGAATTACAATAAAGATCAGCAGCTTCTTCCTGCTGTTCTGCTTTTCTTAGGCTTCAGTGCCTTGTGCAGTGTGTGCTGGAAGACCTTTGGAACAAAGACATCCTAGATTTGATATTGTCTCATGACTACGGAAGAAAAAATATTTCGCTTTGCAGATATAATAAAAAAGACTCTCCTTGTGTGTAAATTATTACAGCTCCATTTACTTTAGCAGATCACAGTACATAATGCACAACTTGGAGATCTGGTTCAGAATAATGTTTGTACAATATTGTATGCCACTAATATTGATATCTTTCTTGCAGCCTAGCTAAACAGCTAGCAGATATCTACGTAAAAACAAAATAAAATTTAAAAATACATTACAGATGTACATCCCACCAGAATGATAATATTTGAACAGTTTGTGGGGGAAGAAATAACCACTCCAAGTATTGTATTTGTGCACCTGCATTATACTGGCTGTGAAAATAAGGAAAGTGTTCTCCTGAATCATGTATTGGTTTTAAAACTGAGAAGCCTGGTTTGGGAAATTGATGTGATCTCAGCTTCTTGCTGTGTTCACTCACACCTGTAGGAGAATATGGAGTGTCAGAACTCTCGGATACATCAGCGTTGTTTCTGGCAGATGACACAGACTGGTAAAAACCTAGTATTGTTTCTTATAGATCAGTGGCAAATGATCTGCTGTCACTGTCATCTGCCCCACCTACCAACTTCTGGAGTAAAAAGTAAAGAATGAATGAAGTAAATATGTCAGCAGAGCTGCATTTCCGACCTCGTAAATGCTCTGAACATCTCAGATTCCTCTCTGTGTATCAGTTTGAATGTTAGTGCCTCCTGGTAGATCCAATGGAGTGCAACCGACTGAAACATGAGGGTTGGGATTCATAGTGAGAACTGCTGAAAGACCATGAGATCAGAATGCAGGAAGTTGGGGTGTGTCAGCAAGGAGAGCTGATGTACACGGGGACTGAGGAGGCGACAAGAAAAATGGTCTGAATTTTATCTGTGGTTATAGGATTGCTGCAGAAGTTGTTGCACATGAATGCATGCACTCACAGCTGGTTTTTAATGTACATGAGCAGTGCACGTCTTCCGTTCTACATTATGCTTCCTCCTCCTCCTCTCAGCAGCAGTGAAAACCCTGCTTGCAGTTGCTGGTTATGGCCATGCATGGAGGCAGTAGTGCAGAAGCCAGGCTTTCAGTAATGAATACACGCTTATCCAGCAGTGTGTGTTTTCCAAAGTACTTAGAGTTCAAAAAGAGTAAGTTATTTTTGGAGTTTTCGGTGTTGTTTCATGGTTAATTCCTTTTCTGTAACAGCAAGAATTCATCTGCAGTTCTTGCTCCGCATGGAGCTGAATGAGGGGGATTGTAAAATAATCTCCATTAAGAAAAGTTGTGTTGTAGAGGAAGATCTGCTGTGCAACCTCATTCTGCAGTGTGGTTTGCAGCGCTTGGAAAATGCGTGAATCTGAGTATGTGCTGCCTCCATCAAAAAGCTGAAATTCGTGTTGCTTTGCAGTTTGTTTTAAATTCATACATCAGCTGAGTTTAAGCTTGAGAATAATACCCCTTCTAAAAATCTTTTGTGCAAGCTGTTGAAAGAACATTGTCAAAATGCAAGAGTGAAATTTGTAAAAGAACTTTCTGTACATTAAATGGCCACCAACTTGGCTTTTTTTTCCAGTGACTTATGCACAGTATTTACACTGAGCCATGTATACAAGCTGATAAATTCCTTCAGAGGCTTTCTGCTCCGCTGTGTTTGTTTTGCAATCATCATTTCTTTTCAAAATGGTCTAAAAAATGTGAGTGCTGTTCCCATTTTACAGGTAATGAGCTGAAGCAAAGCAAACTTAATGACAGTTTAAAGTAGCTCTGGTTGCCTATAAACAGAGACTCCTAGGACCTGAATTATGTTTTTTCCACTGCTACGTGGTACATCATATGATCAGGGAATGGCTCCCATTGCAGCTGGTCAGCACTCGGAAATATCCTACTAGGATCTCCACTCAGAATTATGGAACAAGTCTGATTCTAAAGATTTTCCATCTGTGAGGAAAGAAAGCAGAGGTGGGGGTGAAATCAATTTCCACTGTGCAGCATTTAGGTGTCCTAACATGGACTTCCCTTTTTTCTTGCTGTTCCCTCTGCTGCCCATCACGTTTCAGATGTGCTTGCGACTTCAGCAGTGACATGGGCGAAGTCAAAAGAAGTCAAAAGAAGCCTTTTTCTCCAAACAGACTAAGCCGTGTGTGTGAACCATCCTAAGCAGAAGGCAAAGAGTAATATGGAATTGCATCATCCAGGCCCGTGTCATACTACTTGTTTTCCCAAATACTTGTTCTGCTGGCACCACGTATGGTGCTTCCCAGCTTCTTTGTGTTCCCTTCCCCTTGTGTAGTCTTATCTTACCAAACGTGTTTTAATTCTCTTCCCTGCTTATCTGCTGTTCTTCTCCATCTAGCCAGACTACTGGCATGAACGTTTCAAGTCTGGCAAGGACATTATCAACTGAAAACAGAGTTGCTGTGCTGCGCTTTACCTTGTTGGGGCTGCAAAGCCGGGGGGATTTCTGTAGCATAGCTATAGCTTACCAAGCTGCTGCTGTGCAATACCCAAGCACGTTTTTGTGAGAGAGGCTTTGTTGGGCTTCATTGTAATGATTTGTTGACTTAAAGTATAAAGCAAATAATCAGGCTGAGAACCCTTCCTAAATGGGACCACAGTAACCTTGTGTAACCTCGTACTACTTTCTGTGATAAAACCTCTGCAATAGACAAGCTTGCTCTGTGAGCTCATAGCCCAGTCTGGTGGCTGGCCCTGGAACAAGAGCATTTAACCACTTAAACAAAGCTGCTCTTAGCTTAGAGCATGGAAGATGAGTTTGTTTCTTGTTTCAAGGTGTGAAAGCTCCAGTGTTCGTTGCTGAGCAAGTTATATGAGTTACATGTGAGAGTCTCATGCATACAACATGCCAGTTGATTGACTCTATGTGTATAAAATAAGACAGTTTAGTTTAAACTTTCACTATCTTTATATCCTTCTATTTTCTTGAGTGCAAAAGAATAGCCAAGCATTCTTTCTTTTATTATTTAATAGTACCTATGGAGAGGTTTTATTGTGTCCTTTATATCAAAATTTGTGACTGGAGAAACAAAGGCCTTGCATGTCTGGCCACTGTACAGCACACACCTAAGAGCTGTAGCCTTATTTGGTGACACAGGGCAGAATTTTTATTTCATACAAATGTCCTTTGGCAATAACTGCTGACAGAGGTAACAACAGAAAATAATGTTACTGTAGTGGTGGTTAATGTTTCAAATCTGTTGACTGTGTCGTGGCACTAGTGACTTTCTGCAGCTGTCTGCAGAGACCCCAAGGCATGCTTACGGGGCATTAAGCAGGAATTGTTTTGTGTTTATTTTAAAAGTCT
The DNA here is from genome assembly GCF_951394365.1 of Tetrao urogallus. Taxonomy (NCBI): domain Eukaryota; kingdom Metazoa; phylum Chordata; class Aves; order Galliformes; family Phasianidae; genus Tetrao; species Tetrao urogallus. The sequence goes on from NC_136825.1 coordinate 4,599,875, forward strand.
TAGGAAAGATAGAGCACAAAAGAAGAGAAACTTGTCCATGATCTGTCGTTTCATTTGCAGTATATGCAAAACAATCTGTAGCTTTTGTTTCCCTTTCCTGGAGCAGACTGCCTTTTTGTTGTGCACTTGCAAAATATGCAAGTACAGCTGAATGTTTGTAGTCTTAGGTTTTAGTTTGCAGACATTTCTGTTTGTATGTGTAAATGGGGAGCACTCTGTAAGTCAGAGATTTGAGTGCCCCATTTTGAAGACATCTTGATGGTAAGAACACCCATGTCTCTTAAAGGTAACAGAAAGGAGAGAGATGACTTGAACCGTTGAGTTGTTGAAATGAGTTATTGGAAGGGTAGAAATGTTGAAGGCTGTTAATAGCATAACTTTCCTTCCCCCACATGAATGATGTATTTTGTAATAAAAGTGTGTTGGGAAGAATGAGTAATTGAATGAACTGTCGCGTCTCCTCTGCCACTCATCAACTTGTGGAACCACGGGTAGAGACACTGCAGTGATCTGAGCTGTGGGGCAGCAGATGTGAAGCTCACAGCTAATGTGGGACACTCTCTCGGGAATCCTCACTCAAGGATTCCTGTAGACCTCACAGAAAGTTACTGCTTGTGAATGGGCAAACACGGAAGGCTCAGTAAATAAAGCTGCATTTGAGTCTTGCAAGTAGTTCTAGTGATATTCAGCCCTTGATTTATGCAGATATTTTCAGTTGTATTTTTCTCAAGTGTAGCTTCCATCGTAGGTCATACTAAAAAAGCTGCAGTTATTCAGTATGATAGTTTAAATAGCTCAATCTGCAAGGAAGTTTTGAGGTTTAGAATGACAGTCTGGACGGAGTAAGTAGTTTCTTCTAAAAGTAACTTTCCCTGGGTATGATGTATTTTAAAGTGTGTTTGGTAATGAATGCTGTGGTTAAATTAAGACTTGCATGGTAATCTTGTTTTATAAACTCATTTCTATTCAGCAGACTTTTTCTCATCTTAGGAGATGATCTTGTATGACTTTAGATTTTGAACCAGACTGCAAAATCCTTCATCTGTCCAAGCTTCTTATCAGCATTCAGTCCAAACAGTATTTTCTGAGTGTTTTTAATATTCCTCAGGGTCACAAGCCAAACCACATCACTGATCTCTTTGGACATTCTGTTCTCCTGAGCTTCAGCCTTTTTCATTCTTGCGGCCTCCTTCCATGTCCCTGCTTTTGCTGATGTTTCCCAGAGAGGCCTCCCTGCTTTGGATAAGTTTTCTTCTGAACTGGGAACTGGTTTTGCCCTTTTGCAAAAGAAAATTCGTGATTCCTGATAATAGAGATCGCATTCATTTAGAATTAATGGAATCACCATTTGGTGAGGAAAAAGTATTGCTTTAGTGTGTCTCAAATGAGCACATCATACCTATGTTTGGGGCAATGTTTCAACGTGTTCACATGCTGAAAAAACAACATAAATGTACCTATTAAATCTAACAAAATTTCATAAGCAGAAGTTTGATTAATTCTAATGTTTTATAATTTTCTGCTCTTCAGAGAATCACTTTTAAACAGGATATTGATTCTGTTTACAAAAAAAAACCAAACAAACAAACCAGTTTATTAATATAATATTGGAATTTTGCCCAAATGGAAATATGTACTCCCTTGCAGCTCTCTGCCTTGTGTTGGAGCTAAATGCTGAGGTTCACTCACCACCTCCAAATAGCCCTTTATTGTAAAGAACTTCTAGAATTCCTTCCCATTTTTTTTTTTTTACTTTCTATATATCCTTGGTAGATTTCCCATAGAGATTACATGATTGATCTGCTGAAGGTCTTGGCCAGTGCAAATTAAAATGTCGAGGTTCTCAGCAGGAGATCCCTAATGCTAATCCTGACCTCTGGAAAGGCGCCTGAGCTTTGTTGTTGGTCTGAGACTACTTAGAGGCCTGCCTTAAGAGAGATCTGTAGACAGCATTCGTGCAGAATGTATTATTTATTTGCAAACATAATTGTCCAGTGACTAATTTCTTAGTCACTAAATTCTGCATTTATATACATTTCTATTTGCACACTCCATCTCATCTGTGCACGAGTGGCTAGTCTGTGCGATGTTTATTTTTCAGAGGAACCTTCGTACTCAGAGAAAGAGAGTCATGCGAGGGTTGAGCGGTGTGCACATGTGGAACAAACGTGTCTCTCCGTTCCCATTTTGCGTCTGAGCTTTTAAACAGTCTATTCTTATTTTCTCTCCAAAGCATGGCTTTGGAACTTAGCACAAGAATTTGGATGGGATTCGAGACTCATGGTGGGGTATGGTGCATAGTTGATACAATTAGGCTTAGGTGTTTTCAGTGACAGTACCTAAATATCTTTGCAGTTTGAGACTAAAACCAGCTCCCGTGTCACACCGCACGTTTTGCTGGAGGAGAGAATTGAACCTGGATTGCAGTCTTCCACCATCACAGATCATTTAAATTCCATCGTTCCTTGGGGTTTTAGAATTAGAATTCCAGTATTTTCAGAGGAGGTTACTGACTAAAGGTGAGGAGCCATCCTTTCTCTGAGATGAAATCTCTTTGGCTCGAGGTCCCTAATTCATTTGTCTTCCTACTGGTCACAGAACAGCATCTTTATATTTTTAGAATCAAGTGTTCATAAAATCAATTATGTGGTACCAGTAACTGCTCGTTTGGTTGTTGAAGTCATTGTGCACTTTGTGAACACTCAATTTTCAGTATCTTTGTGTGGCTATAGTTATTTTAACCATTGTTGTTAGCTGACTTTGGAGTACTTTGCAAACTAATCAGTGCTTTACTCTCTCCCTCATATTTAGGCTGGGTCCTACTTCACCTGTAATACCTTTCGCTGTGCAGGCTGCCAGGGGATCCATAGACAAAGTGAGTAATTCCACAGTGCAATCATGGAAGAAACATTGTATTTCCCCTAATTATCTGTATAAAAAATGCACTCAGCTGTCCTGTTGTGTAATAAAGCCCCATTTTTGACGTCATCATTTTTATGCTTTGCACTGTTAGTTTCTAACTGCTTTGTTGCTGAAGTTGTTTAACAGTTCTTCTCTAGTAGTTGTAATGATTTGCACTGTTAACCCAGGGTTCTTTTTTTTCAGCTGCTGTCTCCTTGTCCCTTAATTCTCAGCCTCAAAACCTAGTTTTAAATCTGACACAAACGTATTTTGTCTCCTTCTGTTTTGTATTGATCTCAAACACCTCCTTCTACTGTGATGATTGAAATAAATGAATCTGTGTGAATGCTAGGTATACTCTGATAAGCAAAACTGGCGTGCCTCCTGTCTCTGGGCTTGATGCTATTTTCACTCACGTTGGTAAAAATAAATAAATAAATAAATTGTTTTTAGTATAGCAAGATCAATATTACATATCCTATATCTGTATATATAGCTGTGCATTTCTGATAGTCAATTTTCCTTTTTATGCAATAGGACCTACATTTTTGTATTATCACAACATCTTGCATAATTGAGCCAAGTCTTATATGGGATCAAGCCTGTAGCACTGCATGGTGTTGTGACCAAAGTGCAGGACCTGACACTTGGTGTTGTTGAATGTCATCCCTTTGGCCTCGGCCCGTTGATCCAACCTGTTCAGGTCTTTCTGTAGGGCCTTCCTACCCTCCGGCGGAGCAACACTTTCCCCCAACTCGATGTCATCTGCAAACTTACTGAGGATGCGCTTAATTCCCTCATCCAAATCGTTAATAAAGGTTTTAAACAGGATGGGCCCCAATACCAACCCCTGGAGAACAGAGAGGTATCTGCAGCAGTGGATATATAATGCCACAGGAAATAGAGACGTAATTCTCCTAAAAACGTAACATAAAACTATGCAGAGAATGAACTTGCAACTGGCTCTCAAATCAAAGCTTTCCTCTGTAAAGCCTGAAGAACTGAGTCTGTGGGCTAAATGTACATAGGGGATGTTGGTCTTACATTGGCCAGCACTGCAGTGCCTGAATCATAAGGACCCCCAGCAAGGCAAAAAGTAACTACTCAGCATACCAGTGGCAGTGCTGCTGTGTGTGCTGGTACATCTGGAAAGCAAGCTGCAGTGTGTGTTGTGCAAAGGGAGGGCTGGACGGTGTGGTGGCTGACTGCAGACGGATTTGGGCAAAGCAAGGTGCAGAGCTGAGCAGTAGCAGATGCAACCTAATCTTCATTTCTTGGCTGGTGCTGCTGCTCAGCAGTCTCCTTGATGACTCAGTTACGTGGTGAAATCAGCTTTCTGAATCCAAGGGAAAAAGTGGCTTTTATGGCAAGGGAAGATTCTTTCTGGTAATCTGTTCACAAAGTGGAATATTAACCTGCTGCAAATCACTCTTCTATAATATAAATGTCATCTTCCTTAATGTTCAAAGTGCAGATTTTACGCAGTAAAAACTGGGAATTCTTGCAGAATAGAAATGTTCTCATTTCAAGCATTAATTGAGTTATAGAGTGAGCACCTCACGGCAAGCAAGAGGGCTTGGCATTATGTTCTTTGTTGGCTGTAATTCCTTTTATATCCATTGAAGATGACCTATTTTTCTAATGTTTCAGGTAAGATTTGAATCTCTAAAATGTGCATCATTCTTCTTATCAAATGAATGAGGCCTTCTTCCTATTTTAAAAATGTCATTATTTCTGTGCACATAGCCTATGAGCCACTGCTTTCATCAGAAACCAAAACCAATCTTTGATGCAGTGTGTTTATAGATGATATGCAGGTAATGCACAAGCAAAACGAATCTAAGCCTCCACGAATCCAATCTCTCTATTTTGGAGTGTGATTTGATGACTTAATTCCCAAGAAAGAATGTTTCTGAACATACAAAGGTTAGGGATGTGGGAAAGATGACCGTCTGAAAGCCATGTCACTACCAGCATGTTCCACATGTGCCTCAGTGGTGTGCTGTTATCAGCTGATGCTCACTAAAGCTGGCAACTGTGTGTGAGCAGAGTTTGCCTGAGCACTGTGTAAGCTGTCTGCTGTCATAGTGGTTCTGCGAACACTACTTAATATTTGATTTAAGAACAGTATTTTTCTGGAAGCTGGGCTCACGTTCACTGCACCCTATTGTTAATTAGCCTTACAGATACAAACAGCTCTTACTGTGGAATATGAAGGTTGTGTGAGCAGCTCTGGCACATGTTACAGTGTTGGATATTTATTGCATTTCTACCACAAGTGGCAAACTCCTGTCAGCAGAAAGAGGAGCTGACGGAAAATCAGAATTTCTCTCTCCTTATTGCGGGTTGTTATCTTCTGAAGATAATATTATAAGTACATTATCAACGTTTTTCACTCTGGTACATTTTATTTAATTTCTGCTATGGTTGCAGTTTTGTGGGACAGCATTTCAACTTCATTCTTATGCTGGGTTTTTTTCTTTTTTTTTCCCCTCTGGCCTTTTTATCTTCATTGACACAGTTTTCAGTTATAACTATTAGCCATTTCGCGAGGCTTCTTTTGCTTCCTGCACGTTTTGCTTACACACAGAGTTCCACCTCCCTAACCATATCTATCCATGGCAAAGCATTTTGGTGCCTCTGTTGCCCCATCCACTCTGGAACGGAATGCCATACCTCTGCAGTGTGCTTTCTGCTGTGTCACCCCTTGCCAGTTCAGCATGTGGCCTTCCTGACAAGCTCTTCCTTGTTGGTTTTAGATTGTGACTACACAGAAGAGCTGCTGGCTCCACGGCTCCTGTGTATTTATTTGTTCTTGTGTTAAGAATAGGAATAATTTTTTTTTCCATTTATGATGCAATTTCCGTCTATTTACAGTGGAACTTTCTGGTGTTCATGGCTGCCCTATTTGAGTGCCCTGAATATTTCTAAGTTTTTCTTTTCTCAACTGTAGCTCTTGTTAGGGAAGTGGGAAGCCTGCTTATAAATTAGAGCCTGTCTGGCTGCTGTGTAGTGGCCATTAGAATCCTTTCTGTTTTTAAACTGATTTGCATAATGCATGAAAGCAAAATGCATTTCATTGCAGAATGTTTTTGCACTTTTTTTTGTAATTACGTATAATTATAGTGGTATTTAAATACAACCTGACTTAAGTTTTTATTAGTACTTTACTGCTTAATTAACAACTGTTGCTGAAAACAGTCTCTGCGCTGAGATTCATTTCCACTTAAGCATCCACCCTGATGGAACGTATCTCCCCATTTGAAGGAATAAATGACATTTTGTGGAATGGTTTTTCTTGGTTGTTTCTCAAAAGTGAGCTGCTTATTTAGTGCTGAGTATCTGAAATTATTTAAAGCAGTCTGTGCTTATGCTTTCTGCATAAAAATTGCAGAGACATATAAATGAAATTCTCACCAATAATTCACATTCTTATCTGTGTGAAGAGCCTGCAAAGAGCAAGTTTCCAAGTTGTAAAGTGTTTGGACTCTTCTGCTGCTAAATCAGCAATTGTGGTGCCACTTCTTGAGCCGCTTCATTCCGTCTCTTTCTGTCCTGATTTACTCAGTGTGTTGTAAGCAGTAAACTGGGCTAATCTATAGGTGTTGTAATTTCCCAAACTGAGGTATACATGCAAAGAAGTTGTTTGGGGATAGGAGTGCGAGAATGGGCAAATAATTTTCCATTTGTAATTGGTAGATTTTTTGCTTAGGACTTTTTTTTAATGGAGGAGTGCTGGTATGTGAAAGAGTGCTCTGGAGAGTTCTGTAGCTGCAGGATTTCTTGGAATTAGTGCTGGGGTGATGCTGGGAGATTACTCAGGGCTTTCTGCACACAGGAAAGATGTGTCATGATTTCCTTCCATAAACTGTGAGCATAATTCTGTAAGCTGACAATCTTTTTCATTCCTCTTCCCTTATGAATTTCTGATGGAGGTGTTTACCAGAATCCACTGAAGTTTTGCTTTCAGAACTGAAGTTCTGTGGGACTCAGTTCTGTTTTCACATTTGTATAAGCTAAATGTGAGCTGTGAAAGAATCATCCACGGCAAATTACATGGGTTTCCCTTCAAACTTCTGTTTTGGTGCTATTTCTGTATTTCCAGTCCATAAGGTGGTGGTGGAGGGGAATGCAGTGTTTGAAGAGAGAACCTTCTTGCTGCTGTGCTCCTCTGTGGGAGGCTGCTGCCTTTCAGATGTCCTAGATTTTTATCACCTGGTTGAGCTCGTATTCAACTCCAGTGTCTCTCTGGTGCAGATTCAGCTGTCTCCTCTGCAGCCTCTTCTGCAGTTGGTGACATCTGGAGGAAGGAGGCCTGGGGCGAAAGTCCTTCCAGCCGGGCTTAGCTGCTGCTGCCATCGCTGGTGACTTTCTCAAAATGTTGGGCTTAGGCTTTACAAGGGCAGAGGAATGGGAGAAAAATTCCCTCTGGGGAAACTAACTGAATATTTCCATGCTGTCATACGTGAGCTGCCTGTACTAAAAGTTCTGCTCTTAGTTTCACAGCTCAGGTTTAATCCAGGCCAGGAGATCCACTAAATCATCTACTAAATGGATATCACTGGCTGTGAGTTGAATTCCCATACAAGATGGCTCAGGCCATGGAGTTCAGCGATGCAATGTGTGAAAAAGTCCCTCATTTGTGTAAGATGGAGCAGCATGAGGCATGGCACAGCTAGCTGTTCTCAGCCTCTAACTGGAAGCCATCTCTGTTCATTAATGGGATAGCTGGAAGTCCACAGCCAGCCTATAATCACCCTTAGCTAACACTGTGAAGATAATAACTAGAGGCTTTTTTCTCCCCTTCCACTCCCCTCCTCCCCAGGTGTCCACTGTGGTTATTTACACCTGTGGAAAGTGAGTAAGAAAGTAGGTATAAAATGCCACCATACTGGTTTGGCAGTGTTCTACGGCATTGTAAATGAGTGCTCAGATTTGCAGCTGGAGGACTGGGGCCTCTTTCAAGTCTTTTTCATGTTTTTAATCCTCAATCTTTGTATCCTTTTTTTTTTATTCTCCTGAATAGTGTATCTGGGGTGAGGTTGCAAAGTGATGCTTCAGTGGGGAATTTCTTAAGAGGGATTAATTTAAAAATGATTTAGGAAATCTCATGATTTCGTCAAACACTTCACAGGAATACTGTGAAGCAAAGCAGCGTGCACAGATACTCCTTTGGGAGTATGACAGATCAGCTGAACTGTGTTTTCATGAGGAAAATGTGCTCCTTTTTTTGTCTGTGCAAGTATTTGGTACTGTGGGTTATAACGCCCTCATGAAAATCTTCTGCACTCAGCCTTGCAGGGCTGTCAGTGGCAGTTCTGTCAGAAGAAGGGCTGTAGGGTTGGACTGATACATGTTCATGAATCTCTTTTCCACCACTTTGCTGATTGCTATTTTCTTAAGCATTTCTCCTAAATTAAAACTGCTTCTGTAAGTTGGAAGAAAATTGAGATGTCTGCATGCGCTACTGAAAAAAAATATATGTATACTTTTTCAATGGGGTATTTTCATTCTGGTCTTTAAAAAGTGTTCTCTGGAGTGAGGGTTAAATGCATTCTTGACACTTGATTCCCTCCCTGGCTGCTGACTCATCATTTCGTTGGCACACGGCCACCGTGCAGTTGTGCAGTGTGCTTACCGAGCGCCTGCATCGCGAATGGAGCGCTGTTGGATTTTCTCATTCCTGACTGGAATGGTTGGGATAGCTTTAGCCTTTCAAATCAGCCATAGTGCAGTCTGTTTCTTTCACGTTTGGTTTAGTCCTTCCGTAGGTTGTACCAGAAGTGGTTTTACTTAAGATCCATAATGTGAGGAGGACCTGTGTCTGTATTCTGTCCATGAGTGGAAGATGAATCCTTTCAGATATGCTGTGTGTTGAGGTATTCCTTTCCAATAGGCATCACATTAACATCCAGGAAAATACGTCTGTCTTTTATCCTGGTACATGTAAATATGGGAAGTCCTGTTTTTCTGGTCTGATTAAGCAAGGAGCAGCGTGGTGCTAGAGGTGGTACACGCATCATGATCACCTTGCCCATTGCTCTCTTCGGGTGAGCCTGGCCACTGCCGTAAGAAACTCCCAGGTTGCTCTATGGTTAATAAATTACATGTCATTCTAGGAGCAGCCCTGTGCCAGGGAGTGATGAAAGGTCATTAAGGCAGGAAATCCCACAGTGGGCCAGACCACTGATATTATTAAGGCTTGCTTTAAGGAATAAAGGCAGGAATAGGGTGCAGCGGTTGTTGAGTGCAGACCCACGCTGCAAGCAGTGGGAACGCTGCTGCCTATCAGCACAGCTCATTTGACCTCTACCCTTGGAACAGCAGGGAATCCCTTGGCAGCTCTGCTGGCAGGAGGTTTGAGTTGTTGCTCATTATGAGCCTAATGGGCAAAAAGTGGACTTGGAGGGAATTGCTTGCCAGAGTCTGAGTCCCTGATAAACAACTCACTGCAGCTGCATACAAAATAAACAAATGAGAGGCTAAGATAATGCAGATCTTGAATAATTAGGCATGGGAAGAGTTTTATGTGAATGCCTTTATCCATTTAATGAACCTCTTGTACCAAGTGCGTACCCTGGAGCCCTGCAGGCAGCACAGGTAATCACCAACCAGAAGGCTGACAGGACAGCAGTGTGAAACTGCTGATTTTTTTTGGGAGCATTAGAAATTGTAGCACTTATTTACAGACACGTCAGAAACACATTTCTGGATGACTGTGAATAACTTACTTCTAGATGATAGTAATTAACTTAATCCTAACAAGTCAAGATTGCAGCTTAGTGTTTAAATCATTTTTCATTACAGAAACTCCACTGTTAGATGCAGCAGTTCAAAAGCCTGTTTCAGACGTGACTCTTAATTGCAAGGAGCATTTTCATTTTGATAGCTGTGCAGAAACGTATTTCCATGGCCAATGAAGTAAGTTCCACAGACATTACACGGTCATCTGGAACCCAAATCGGTAAATGGGACTGGAGAGCTGCAGAAGGTTAAAGCATAGAGTACTGTGTCTGTCAGTTCACAGCTCCGGTGGTGTGACCTGCCCTTGTGGATGAAGGCTGTGCCTGTTACGTGAAAATGTGCTCGAGGACAGGTGGAATTTTAATTGCTGGGATTGTTCCTGATTCATTAAGTAGCGTTATTAGTTTTGTACCAAGTTTGGTAAGGATGGCATTCAGTGAATGTTGCTATGATAAAAATTGTTGTAGATTTTAAGATAATTAACACTCTCACCCCCCACCCCAAAATGAGCGTAGCTCATCTCCACGTAGCTGGAGATGATGCGTGTGTTTAGATATTCCCATGCAACCAGTTAGAAGCAGAAGCCACGTCCTTATGCTAGGACAGACTTTCCACAAAGCCTTCATTCCTTCTTCTGCACTCCTGGTCTTTGTTTCATGCTCTTGTGTTAATTCAGTTATTCCCTACTAAGTGATAAACTGTTTCTTCTTTCTGAAATGAAAATTCCCTTCTTTCTGCCGTGGTACTTTTTGACAGTTTCAGGTAAAAATTACCACATCAGGCCAGATGGGCTTAATAATTGGTATCCAGCAGAGCTCTGAAGGGTCCCATTTTTATTTTACATCTGTAATGAGCAAATTCTGTACAACTAAGAGAATAGTATAAATTGGAGTCGAGTTATAGCACAATTTAACTGGTTTGAATTCGGGAGCACGTTGTTGCTCTGTTGTTTCTTAGAAACTTGAAACTCTCTCCATGCTTTGAGAGCAGATTGTTCTAAGGATGTCAGATGTGAGCTGTAAGCAGATGTGTTAGATTTTATTAATTTTTATGATATTCTGAGGGGTTTTCGTGAAAAATAAGGCACCAAGGTGGATGAGTTTCACATCTTTCTCCTCCAACCACTGCGTCCTCATTCAATCTCCGTGTCCCAGCTTACTCTGAATGCCTCCCACATTAAAATGGCAGTCTGCTTTTCACATCACCTTTCACTTGCTGTTTGTTTCAGAGCCGCTCCTTTTCTTTCCATATGCAGTGTTGTTGTACCTGTCTGTGTTACCAGAGCCCAGAATGAGAAGTGTTGTGTTTTAGATCATGTGGTATTTTGAGCTGTTTGAATGCTTTCTAGATCTTGAATTAGATTGATATCTGCCCATTCCTTTTCACATGCAATCCATAAACTGTTTGCTTAACTTTATAATGCTGCTTTGTATGTACTTTCTTATTGGGATCCTCTTTTTGTAGCTTGTTGGCACAAAAATTTACAACCACAAGCATCAGCACTTTCCTTGCTAAAACAAAACCTGAGCCCATAATGTTTGTGTAGTTTTTCTTAACTTTGTGTAGATTGTTTTGATTTTAAAGAATTTACTTTCCTTTCAAAATGATTTATTTAAAAAGAAAATGTTGGTCATCTATGTTAAAAACAAAGCCTTATCAATGACATGTTTGGACAAGGAAGGTGTCGTACTCTGCTTGTTTTGTGCTTACAGTCCAGCATAAACTCCAGTAAATTAATTCCTGACAACAGTCATTGTCATAATTAATTGGATTTGTTGATGGTGAAGTGAGACCGAATTGCTCAATCCTCTGCTGCAAGTAGCTGACCACAGTTACTGCTACCACTGTCTGCTACGTTAGAGCTAACCAATGTAATTGCTAGAACATTGCTGTTGTCCTTTTAATGAAGTGTATGTCATGGTTTGAAGTCTTGCAGTGTGTGTGGGTGCTTTGGATGACGCTGGCTCCCTGTAAAAAATACCCTTCCTTGGCTGCCCCAGGAAGAAGTTTCTTAGTTACTCTTCCAGTCCTGGGAGATGCCCGTTGGTATCAGTGCTCAGGGCTGTGTGCAGGCAAACCAAGGGGTTCTGGGCTGGATCCAGGCCTCCCTGGCTGAAAGCACTTCAAAATCCTCTTCTCTGTAGCCAAAACACTCTATGCAGCAGCTGGTTCAAAGCAGAGATGCTTTAGGTGGTGAGTACATGTCGTACAGTGGAATTGATTGTAGTGTAGGTGTCCTAGAAATGTATTTCTAAGACAGTCCTTGGTGGTTTTCTTGGGCTTCATAATGAAATGATAAATTGGATTGGTGGTGATGAATGATCGCAGAGATTGCTTATTGCAGCAGCTTCCACTGCCCTGGTTTGTGCCATTAAAAATAGTGTTAAGTTTCACTGCTCTTTTAAGCCGCCTGCTGTATGCCTGCTTTGTTTGAAAAGGCAGAAGTCCATGAATAGCTTTATCATATCTAATACCAGATCATGTACAATGTTGGTCTGTGGCTGCTGCTTAGCATATTCATTCTGATTATGTAAAACTGAAAACGACTGCATTGAAATGAAGTTTCAATGTTTTTATTCAAAGCAGCTTCTCACAATGTATAAATACTGCATATTAACACACATGAAAAATACAACTTCTAAGGCACCCAGAAATGTGTCCATACACTAGTTACAGGACCATCAACAAATAAATTGTGTACAATTTGATCTAGACAGTCAATATTTGATATATCAGAAGATACAAGTCCCTCAGTACTGTACCAGTTTCAGAAAATATTTACAACACTGTGATATAGGGGTGCCTGTACCCTTATAGTATTATAATATGTACTCATCATTACAAATATTAGAAACTGTTTTAGTCTGTTCCATGGCGTTCTGACAAAATAACTTAAGGGTCTAATTTGGGAAGTTCTACAATTAATTACTTGTGCAAGTTCTGAAAATAAATTTACATTGACATAATTTGTGAATTTTTGGTTCTTTGCTTCATCTCAGAGGTTTGGTAATAAGCCTTACCAATAGACATGCCATCCTAGCTGAACATCACTCCTGTCCCAATCCTCAGTGGACACGTCTTTTCCCCTTACGTTTGACACAGATGAGAATGCAGTGTTTGTAGCAGAAAGAGACTCTTTGATCTTCGGTACAAATGTCCTGCTAGTTCTCTGGCTACGGAACTAACGCTTCATTAGAATAATGCAGTTCTTTGGTCCTTTGTTTTTATGGAAGGCATAATATTTTCTTTCCCTAAAAATCGAAGTCCTGTCTGTGAGCAAGCAAGCTAGTGAATGACTTTCAGTGTAGTATTTAAAGTAGCAGTAAAGAGATTTAATATGGCTTAAAACATATGGTTAATTGGGCGGACACAGATAACACATCTAGGATACCGAGTACCCAAATGTACTATGATTAAGATTGTCTATAAGTCTCTTATGTAAACTTCTTTAGTGTCTCCTAAAGAGTGGTGGCTTTAGCCAGATTTGACTTTTATAGACCCAGCCACACAAAGCCTGAGATTAAACTACTGTGGTTGGGAGCACAAATGCACAGTTTAAATATAACAAAGCCCATGCTGACAACTCCAAGTATGTTGTTTGAAGGAAACAACCCGTATTATCCTTTTCACAAGAAAAACTTAAGGCCCTGTACTCTGATTTGCTAACTTTCTTACAGCAATTAGTTGGGGAAGTCCTTAGTACTACATAAGCCATTATGTAGCTTTAAAGATTTCTTGTACCTAATGGTAAGGCTTATTCACAAATGCAATACATTTATAAATTACATTTAAAACTTTAAAGGCTGGCAAAATAATTAAAAAAATAACAAAATAAAACAAAACAAACCCCAAACAAAATTGTTTGTTTATCCCTAACATTAAAAGAGCCTTTTTTTTTTCTAATTAAAAACTATTGGCACAAAACCATTTTATATTATAGATTAAAAGAACAGTTAATAGTAGTGAAAAAGATTGCCTAAAACGCATACCCTAACCTACCACAGAAATATAAAAGTTTATATTCTGAAAATATATATACTGTATTAAAGTTTGTAAGCTTATTCATTTAAACAGAAATGTACTGAAATAGTAAACAGAGCAACACTTATCTACAGCAAAAATATACATGCAGGACAACACAAAATAAATTGCTTACCTTTAATATCTACAAATGCAAAACTGTAGATTTTTAAAGATTGTACAAAACAATTTACACGAGAATAAAATAACATACTTAACAACAAATTGCATTTATCATTTAAATACTGTGAATATTAGTGAAGGTCCCCAGACTAATATGTACAGTACATCGAAATGTCTGGGTACCTCGTAAGGACAGAGCAAATCGATTCTGATCTTTAAATACTGGAAAAGAGGCTTCAGACATTATTATTACTCTTTTCTGGAAGGGAAAATAGATTTCATGAAAACTAGACTGTAGCTGTATAGATATGAATAATCAAAAATGTTAACTATGGTTAGCACTTGCTTTAATGGAAAAATAATTATAGAAAATGTATTTCAACTATTCCTTTGTCGTAAAAAAGGTAAGCTACGGATATTTGAAAAATCAGATGAAATGATGCAGTTTAAAGGTCTAACAGCTTATCATTCTTCTTCGTTTGAAAATCTCATATAGAAAGCACACCTTCACATTGCTGAGCAGTTTCTCTATACTTATCTACAAAACCCAAGCACAGTGTCGAAATAAACTTCCTAATGTCTTATTAACACGTGACGAGGAGTTATGGCTCTCTGGACGGGAGTAAAGGAAACAAAGGAAATTGAGGAATCGTGGTATTTTCATTGCTTATAGAAGTTTTATTATTTTGTTACAATTCTGTAGTCATCTGCTGGAGGCCTGATTGTGCAAACACTTGTGTGCGCGAGTGGTTCTCACTTGGTAACCCCTCATCTGGTGCAGTGCAGGTGACTCCATGCACACACTGCACAGCAGGAGTTGTTGGTTTTGAGAGCATTTCTTGAAACATGAAAGCAGGTTTATTAGAAGCCAGGCCTCGTCTTTTTAATGAAGAATTTCCACGAGAACATCTGCCTTTAGGGTGATCATTTCCTTAAAATTCAGTGGTACAATTAGGCCATAGAAACAGTGCTTCTAATTAGCTGTGGAACAAGAAATGTTATAAAAATGTTTTGAAGGGTTATTGTAATCACCTGTGAGATAATTTTGCAAAGGCTTTGTCAAAGCTCTTTGTGGAAAGGCTGTAGGGAGGCAAGCTCCCAGCCTTGTTTGCAGAGATTTAAGCCATGAGCTCAAGGATGGAGAGCAAGTGCACAAACTGCAAAACAAAAAAATGTGCAAAGCTTCTGCTTCAAGAGGCGGTAGTTTGGGTGTGCTAAAATGGCAGCTGGAGTCACAGAGCATGCTTGAGTCATTTCCATATTAATTGCCTTACTAGCAAGAAATAAACGAGATCGATCCAGTGTTCAGAAGTCAGTCAGTGTCACTGAAAAGTACTAGGATCACATTCTGAAATAGCAGATTGGACTTTAGTCGTTACGTGTGGGCTCTGTATGGATAGCCGTACATTCTGGGGGCCAGATGGTGGGGGGGCCAGATGTGGAGGGCCGGGAAAAGCAACCCGAAACTTCTCCCTCCGCTTAGCTCAATGCCTAGCACCTTGTATAAACTGTTGGCCCACACCCAAAGGCCTCCAGAGCAGAAATTATCTCACACCTGAGGAATCAGGCAACTAGACTAAGGCTCGTAAGGGTTTGCTTCTAGACTTCAGACCAAAAAGGGATGTTTAAACCTGAAGAACAGTAAGGTGCCACGGAACGGCACCGCTCACCCTGTCACTCACATCCGGCTAACAGGACTGTCGTAAACTTAAATAAAGCTTCTTGTTGGCAAGCCCTTCAGTGCTCCTCCAGAAGGCAGGAAGTGAAGAGGGACTTAGGGGGAATCTCACTAGTTCAGAATCCACTTTTTTTCCCTCAACCGTGGCGAATGAATGTGTTTCATACATTTTTATATGATTTTACGTGTACAGGAGCGTGTACGTGGCTGTTGTTTTTTTGTGCCCACAGCATTCTGTGTGCTTTCTGTATATTCTTTGTTTTTCTACACATGTTGCTGCTCAAAGTGTGTTTGCATTCCCACGTGATGCCATTAATTCAGTCAAGGGAAGTATGAAAATAAGATCTGTGATCAATAAACAGCTGAATATGAACACAAAATAAATAAGTTAAATAAATTCAACAAAGAAAAAAATCCTAGTAGTTTTGGTAAAACTAACTTTACATATTATACATATAAATTACCAGATTTTTCCATTACACTGTTAGAACTTAGCAAAAAAAAAAAAATCAAACCATTTCAAAAGTACGGCGTTTGGGTCTACAAAATATTGCGCCGACCCGGTTCTTAGATTGAGCCCTCTGTGTCCAATGCGTTGCAACAGCAGGAATAAGTTAAGGAGGACAGGCAAAAAAGATCCTTACAGATGGTGTGCCTTAGTGGGCCTCAGTGGTGCTTCTCAGCACATGGAATGTATGTTTCTGTCTGGATGAGCACGTGAAGGATGCAGCCCTCTGTAGAATATGTGCACTGAAGAAGCCTGCCTACATCTCGCTTACACGAAATCAAACCGGCTACAAGCAGCGTGTAGCTCACAAGGAAATCGACACAACCATACGCAGTAGGACACACTGTCACAAACTCCTCAATGACGCACTGCCTCTGCTTTTCAAACACAGGTAACGTTGCACTCTGTTCACAACTGGAGCGTTTACTGCTTAAGTTAGGCCAAGACATCAGACTTCGTAAATCTTGTCTTGCAAGTAGCTGAATAATGAATCCAGTCCTTTGGAAGAACTCCACAGCTGTTTCAACATCTGACACTCTTTCTCATTCACATCTTCAAGTCCGGATTTCAGGAAGCTCCGCATGAGGCATTTGGACTCTTCCAATACCTAAAGCCAAAATATCACTCAGTATTTATTATGAATTGGATAGAGTTATTATGGATGATGGTGTAAACAGCATTTTTTTTTTTAACTGCGGACACCATTGTACAACCTAAATAACTCATTTGGGCACAGAAATCAGAGCTGATTCACAGCCCTATCTCCAGTCGCTAATAGTGTCTCTAAGAATTAAGGACTTCTGAGGTTAATGCCAGTGTTTTTAGTGGGAATGAGGGATTCTGAAGTACCTTAGTTTATTGAAGGTCTGCCATGAAGTATTACCAGAAGGAGCCGAACGCCTTCCTTTGGAAATGGGACCCCTTGAAATTAAGGCGTTTTCTGTAAAATAATCTTTAAGGTTATAGAGGCTGGAAACCCAAATATGGATGTGCAACTTAAACAGCTGGTCCCCATGCATAATTTCATTATCAGAAGAGAAATGGACAGAAATGGACCTCTACTGCACATACTTCAAAGTTTATTTTCTTCAAAGCTTATAGAAGTGAAAAAGCACTCCCTGACTGTGTCCTGGAGGTAAATTTACTTAGCATAATATAAGCAGTCGTAGGAAATAATATTCCTATAATTCAATGAAATGGCACTAATTGCAAACAGTGGGCCCTGCACATATTTTCTCTGTGAACAAGTACCCACAGCAAATTTGGATGAGCTCATCACGTCCACTATTTCTTTGACTTCAGCCCGATTTGCATTGGGGATCTCAGAGAATGCATCTGTTCTTTGACAGTTTTAACTCTCATCCTTGTCCACAGATCCACTCCAGCCTTTCCAGCAGGACTCAGGTGAGGATTTTATTGACAACCAGTAATGGTGAAGGAAGGAAAATTTCACAGAAAGGCCCAGAGGTTTTCTCAACTCATAATACAGTTACATCAGCTTGATCAAATAAGCTTATGCTGCATTTCCAGGGTTTCATTCTGAATGACTTTGGTGAGATCTAATCTGTGCTTCATTTAATTAAAGATCTCCTGCGTCTCTATCTTCTCTTTTACAACAGATCATTTATATGGAACAGAGGGATATTAAGACAGATTTAGGCCCAGGAAGTACTAAAAGAAACTGCAGCAATGCGCATCCAGTTAGTAGAGCTTTGCTGCAGCCTGTATCACCTTGCCATGATACTCTGTGACCAGACTGAGGTCAAATCCCTCTGTCTGAACCTCCTTCACTGTAAATATTCGCTGGCACCATGCTGCCCTCCTGGTGCACTGTGCAGGACGTTTTGCAAAATCAGGAGCTATGCAGGTGCAGAAAAGAAGGCAGAGTCAGCTGAAACATAGTAGGCCAGGACAGTGCAAAAGGCAAATTTATTTTCTTACTGGCACAGCAGGGATTTCCTAGTGTAGATGCACAGCTTCAGACTGTTCTGCCTTCATGAAAGAAACCTTTGCTAAAATTCCTTTTTAAAATCTGTGGCATGGTGGTTCTAGTCATAGACTGAATGTGGAGATGGGAGAGTGAAACAACCCTCCCTGCTCTGAAAAATGAAACTCCACGAGTTTGCTGATCCCTATCCAGATTTTGTATTGCTAGCCCTGTTCCGCAGGCACGGCTGTGGAAGCTGAGGACTTGCCTTCTGACATGATGAGCCTCAGGAGCACACCTTACCTCTGCAAAGTGCCATTCAGTCACAAAGCAGTGTGATTTCTTACCACTGCACTGCAGGACGCCATTTCCTTCACTCGGAGCATCACTTCTTGGCTAAATGTTGTTGGCCAAAATACTTGTGACACCAGTCCTCTGCTGCAGGCTTCTTGTGCTGTCAGCTTTCTCCCACAGAACAACATCTCGTTTGCCTGTGAAACCAAAAGATCACTTGTGATCTTGGGTCATAATTCTCCCGATTTTTTTTTTCCCCTCATACTTGCCTGCTATTTTCAAAAATCAATTTACAAGTGGTCCACTGTATCTTTCCATATTGCAAAATACTTTATGAGGAGTTTTGGTAGCTATTTAAGGATTGTGCAGTTGGCCAGAGCACAGCAAGGGTTTCACTTAAGAGAAATGTGCTGGCACACGTGATGAGTCTGTATTGCTGATTTTACAAGAGCAACTGTCAGTAATGTGATGTTGTTGTGCCAAGAGAATAAAATACTTTGTGGAGCAAATTCTGCTTTGTTATCCTGCTAAAAACGAAGCAACTTCATGGGAATTACTGTGGATCACCTTTAGAGTAGTAGAGAACAGCATCTAGCTGTGTTATTGCACAGTCCTAACACAACACAGCACAGCACAGCACAGCACAGCACAACACAGACAAGAACTCTGCAACATCATTCTGCTGAAGCATTTCTTCTCTTTTCTACCATGACCTTGAAAATCTTTTCTTTTCCCACCTGTGTAAGTCTTTCCTGAATACAGCAGGTAGAGTTTATTGAATTCAGAGAAATAGGACATTGCTGGAATTAGATGAACTTTCTGTGGATTACATTTCCTCTTATGACAGTCCAGAGAAAGTTGTTTTCTGGTTTACATTTTATAGAGAGAAAGAAGAGCATGAGTTGAACAAAGGTTCTTCAGCAATATGAAGTGGAAAACCTTACCAGTGCAACACCCAGAATTTGTGGGAATGTGTATGATGAGCAGCCAGCTGGAGTGAGTCGGATTGTTGCATATGGTGTCTGAAACCATGCCTTCTCACTTGCCCAAACGATATCACATAGTGGTAAAATTGAAGCTCCTAACCCAAGAGCAGGGCCGTTGATAGCAACCACAATTGGCTTCTTAAATTGAATAAAAGCTTTTACAAAATCCCTAAAATAAAAAATAAAAGAAAGATCTTGAATACAGAAGCACCACTTAGAAAAAAATCCCGAACTTAAAAGTATTTAATCTGAAAACAAATCAGAACCACTGGTGAACTCAATAAATGCCATGGCCCAGTTTTATGAGATCAGAATTGAAAGAAATTTTCTACTTCACGCACACAAATTTTCTCTTCTATTTAATTATTTAATCTTTCATAGTTCCTAGGATATTAATAAGTTTTGCGTGTGTTGTATATGAACTGAATAACTGGAATGCAGTGACTATGATACTTTTTGCAGAGTGGTTTGGTTAGGATTAGTTTTACTTGTGGACCAGTGACTCACTTGTTGGTACACATCTTGCTTCTGTTTGCTCCAGAATGGTTAGTATGGATTCTGATGTTCTGGTTTGGCTAACTTGATGTATGTAATATAGTATGAAAGACAGGAGGCTCATAGGTATATTGTTGGGTATTTATGTTTTCAGATGTTTTCTTAAGATCGTATATGAAAGGTTTCTGCAGGTCCCATCAGCGGGCTGGGAGACAGTGACTGTTCATGGCACAACAGCTGGAAGAACAACATCCACAAAGGGGAATCAGAGAGAAATAGAAATGTTGGGGCAGGAAAAGAGTAAGGCTGGTGATCTGTTGGGTCTTTGTTGCAAACAATATGGGCAAAGATGTAACAAATAGCTACCTATTGCCCACCTGCAACTGAAAGTGTGAGGCAATGGGGTCTAACGGGGAAGTAGATGTAGTTTGATTCAACTGGGAAATGAACTGGAACATGTTAAATTCTATGCGATGAGGAGATATTTTAAATAAGTCACCTTTCAAGAACTGTAGAAACACATCTGTTGAATGGAATAGCCTATACACTGTTTAGGAAAAAAAATGAGTGTAATTGTAGGTAGATTATGGACTCGATCAGCCCGTGTACAGCAATTTATGAAGGCAAATCAGATGCTCAATTACTTGAGGAAAGAGACATAAATAAATGAAGTTCAAAACAAGAGCGGTGATTCTGTTCCAGGCCTGGGTATGTATTAGATCCATCGTGCATTATTGCTGACTGATTTTAGGAAAGAACATTGCATTTTGTCAAATGTGCCTTTCAGGGAGTTGCAGCTCTCTCACTGAGGTCACGAAGACCTAGACTTGTACATCTGAGAACAGGAGGTGTGCCTTCCAGGTTAGAGCCCTGATTTGGCAAACAGTGAAAAACATGCTGAAGGTAAGTACTTTGTCAGAGAGGAGTGCAAGGACATTGGCTGTATTTTAAATGAAAACAATGAGTCTGAAATCACTCAGTACTGTGCTGTTCAAAGAATGAGTTCTGTTTTCCAGGCTGTCTAGTGAGGAATTGTTTTTTGACTATGAGAAAACAGAAAGGCATGGGAATAAAACAGAAGATCAGAAGAAAGACAAACAGAGTGAAATAGGGAACACTGTATTTATGTGTTCAAAATAATTTCATTCAAGAGGATGGCAGAGCTAAGGAGAGTTGTGGTTCATTTTTGTTTGCAGAAACAATGCTGTTCATCACTGCTTGTTTATGGGCTTGTTTATGCTTGGGTAATGACTGTAGGTCGCTGCACCTGATTAATTCCAGAATCCTGTGAAACTCTGTAGTAAACTTTGCAAATAGGACTGAGGACACTTGGGAAACAGGGATGTGACGACAGGCAAAAATAAACAGTGTGGATAAGTAATGGCAGCCGATCTGAGGACCACATGGAACCAGCAGAAAACTTGTGGAAAAAAGCAAGAGGCGTGAGGGATAAGTGGGAACCTGAAAGGGAATATGGAAGAACAGTTGGTAGTGTGGGGAGGAAATGGTAGATGATGGGTAGCAGAAACAAAGCAGAATGCATTCGTGAAGGGAAAGGAACGAAGGAAATGTGAAATCTTCACATAAGTGAGCAGGGAAGGAAGGATTGGAGATAGGAAAAAAGTGGAACAGAACACTGAGAAGGCACTGAGCCACCATCACACCAGAGGCTGAGCAACAGCATGGCGCAACAGGAGGGATGGAGTGGAAGGCTAAAATATCGACAGGGGAAACAAATGCCTGAATTTGGTCTACAGAAGCTGCAATGTTTCAGTGAGTTCTCTGTCCCCAAAACCTGGTGTGTTCCCATGTCTCCAAACCTCATATTCACACATGTAGTTGCAGGGCTGAAAGATCCTTCTTTCAATTCAAGGCAGTCATGAAAAGAACTAGAAGTTGTAATTCTTGTTTGACAGCAGAAGCTAGGTTTGAACACAGGAATAAGCATCACATACAGAAGGTTTGTGCTTTTGCTAGAGGAGATCTGGAAAGCAGACCATCAAGCACACTCTGGGATACTTTGGTGTTGTTGCAGTGCTGCAGTTAGAACTCATAGGGACATCAAAGGCTGTAAAGAAGTTGGGCAAGTAAAGTCATTCTTCCTTTTCTTCTGACTGCACACAGAACTTTGTGTGTCGGATCACAGAGTGATGGCTGACTGGTGGTGCAACGAGGGAGGCTGCTGCTGGAAATGCCTTCCTGCAAGTCTTGTGGGTGCAGAGCTCTCTGGCCAGGCACGCATGTTGCAGCGCAGTCCGTCTGTCTGCCTTGCCCCTGCTTCAGGTGTGCAGTGCCAACCATGCCTGGCTGGTGCAGTGTGCAGAGAAGCTGACATCGTGAGCTGAAAGCTCAAAGGCAACGGATGAGGACAAGGCCCAAACAAATCACTCGTGTGAGATGTGGGTATTTAAACTTTAGTTTTAACTTGTGATCAGTACATGAGATCTGTAGTTCAGCAAGTGGAAACACATGGTAATGAAGATCTTGATTTTGCTAGAAGTGTACTGGTCTAATTTGATGTAGAGCAGTGGAGGAAGAGATGCATTAATGTGTCTGAGGACATCCTAACCACTGAGAAAGCAAAGTGTACATTTGTACTCTTCTGATTATGGTATATTTTCCATGAGTTCAGTCCTTTGTTCGTAGAAAGCACAGAGTGCTGAATGGAAAAAAGTAGTGCATTGTTTCCAGAGGTACAATAAAAATCTGTTTCCAGTGGGCCCAAGGCTGACATTCTAGATGAGGAGAGGGCACTGTAAAATAGTTCCAGAGCCCAAGGGTAGAAAACCAGCTTTGTAGTTTGGATTACAGTCATTAAGATGCAGATCTGGTAGTATGCCTGTATATTAAATGTGTACAGATAAATGTGTATGTATATAACAATACCTATCTATACAATATTTGCACAAATAAGATTAAAGTTGTATATTTTCAGGGAGTGTGTGTCTGCGTTACCAAACAAGAAGAGCAATTTTCTTTCCTCCCATTGTTTTTTTTTCTTTTTCTTTTGCTTCTGCATTTTCAGAAATCCCTCACACTTAAAAAAATCCCTTCAGAGAGATTTTCTTGCTCAGATATCACCGAGTGATATTCAGGCATAGCTAGAGTCTTAAAAGCTGGTTGTGGCTTATTATATTTTAAGGAGTACATTTTAATTCTTTCAAAATGTTTGCTACTTTGAGAATTTCAGCAGTATTAAACTGAGAATCCAGACTGATCTGCATTAGTTGTAAACCAAGAGAGTTGGCAGTTAACACGTCATGTAACAACTGTGCTTCAGCTTGTGTTATGCACCCAAAATACAGGTCCGTTGTAAAACAAACTCCTAAGAATTCCTTCATAGAATTGTAGGAATCTGCTGCTTAAAATCATGAAGCTCTCAGAATAACAGTATTTCTAGGGAGTGAAAAAAAAAAGGACCAAACCCTCTGCTGGTATGGACTGGTGGAACACCACTGACTTCAGGGGAGCAATGTGGATTTATACTGCAGGATCTGCCAAATATGTATGAAGTATGCCTTGTGGGTAATGTAAATCATTGGTGACGTGTTGTGCAGATTGATCTGTAGACTGCATGTCATAAAGTCCCAGTTTCTATTGAGGTAATGTGATATGCGTATAAGGAAAGTCACACTTTAGTTATGAAAATAAAACTACATTTGCATATATATTAAGTAATTTAAGGAAAAGAATGGAGACCCTTCTAATAAGGTTCAGAAATACAGTGGAAGACTGTTGTTTCAACAGAATATGACTTAGCCATGGATTCCCAATTGTACTGAAATTCATTAAAATGATGAACATCAAACAAGTAAAATATCTGCCTTTCAGGAACCACTTTACAAAATGAAGCAATAGTTAATTTGGAAAAACAACAACAAAGTTGTATATAAGTTTGGAGGATTAATTTGAAGTATTAAGTACAGAGAAGTGGAATAAAATAAATCCCTATGGATAGTTAGCACTGGAATAAATGTGCTTTCTTTTGTAATAAGGAAAGGTCCAAGGTTTTCACTAAACAAATTTGCAGGACTATAATTAGAATGCAATCAACACTTAAATATACAACATTTTTGGACCTGATAAATATCTTTATAATCACACACTGCATTTCATAATTTAGAGATCATAGGTAAGCTTGGGTCACCTTATAGCTTCTGCAATCCTAGTGCTTTCCTTTCTTCTGTCATTGGATAACCTGCCAATTAAATATGAGTAATCTAGGCCACTACAGAATACACTTCCCACTGCGCTGAGAAGTAAGAGTTTACTGTCATCAGCTGATGCATTGCACAATGCTCTCCGAACTTCCTTCATGATCTGTGGATAAAGAAAAGTAAACAATTCGACATGCATGCCGTTGCAATACCATTTCCCTAGTTTTACAAACCTTATTGATCTTGAGAGACTTAAATTTTGGGCACTATTAATATTTACATCAACTATATATATATTTGCATCATTTTAATAGAATGATAACACTGAGAGTTTACAAAATATTTTATCTTTGGAAGTGCTTTGTAGATGCTTACTAATTCAAAGAGTTTTTAGGATTTGGCTTGTTCTGTGGGAAATTCTAGCTAGCTTACGGTATTTGCAATTTAATAATTTCAAATATGACTTTTTTTGTTTTCATAGTTTATATTCAGTGAACATCACTATATCCTCTGTAACACGATTACCACAACAATAGCCTATAAACCTCACCCAGTTGTAAATAAGATCTGTAAACCCCATTTTTTCAGTTCTTCAACTGCTTTGGTTTATATGGCATGAATCAGAGCAAGGCAGGACAAGAGGACATCATATACATTGACATGACAGGTATATTATTCATTTTTCTGTGGTCAGTGATACTGTTACAGTCTACAGAAGTTAAAGCAAAAAAGCCACTGGGGAGAGACACATTTTTACACTCTGATTTAGAACGGGATCGAGCTATTAATCGCATCATAAATCGAACTAATCAAAGTCTGTACAGAACTGAGCTGCAGTTATTGTAAGGAAATAGCCCTTCATCTGAGTACAACTGCTTTCCTAGTGATTTTTAAAAGGAAATACTATTTCATGAAATTCTGGTGGCAACTCCTTGTGACGATTCAGCACAGTTTGGAAGCTGTGATCAATTTAAGCAATCTGAGCTTCCCCTCTGCAGCGAGCTGCTCTTCACACTTGAGTAGGGCCATCACTGCACCTGGTGTGACGTGTCCTGCCCTTACACATACTCGTGTCTCAAAGTACTTCCTTTACACAGGACCCCGCTGAGTCAATCTTTCTTTCTCATCTGTGCTGAAAGTTAATTTTGGTAAAAGGCAGCAAAATGTGGTTGGGGATCAAATATGGTTTCTGCGTAAGAGAAAAATACGACTGCTCGCTTGTAATTATTTCTGTTCACTGCTTTCTGTTTCCAAAAAGTTCTTAGCTCTCTCAAGTGCCATATTTAAGATATGTCCCTAAACCCAGAAGAGAAGTTCAGGGCAGACCCTCCTGCTCCTCTCTACAACTCCCTCAAGGAGGTTGTAGCAGGGCAGGCGTTGGCCTCTTCTCTCAAATAACAACCATAGCATGAGAGGGAATGGCTTGAAGTTGTGCCAGGGGAGACTCAGGTTGGGTATTAGGAAACATTTCTTCTCAGACAGAGCAGTGATGCAGTGGCACAGCTGCCCAGGGAGGTGGGGGAGTCATTCACCACCCATGGAGGCGTTCAGGGAACGTGGAGATGTGGCTCTGAGGGATGTGGTCAGATGGGATGGGTTGACAGTTGGACTTAATGATCTTAGTGGTCTTTTCCAACCTTAATGATTCCATGATTCTACGATTCTATGATAACTAGGTAGGCTTCTGTAAGGATTCTTGTGGCTTCTGAGAGCAATTTTGAGAGTACAATGCTACCTGGCTGTTTTCCATCTGTCTGCATAAACCCCCTGCTTGTAACTGGCTGCTGGGTCTGGCACATGAGAGAGCAGGTGGTGGACTTCTCCTTGCTTTGGTTTACAGATGCGCTTCAGAACTTCTGTACTGACAAATATGTGACAATGTGTGGAACTGAAGCAATGGAAAGTGGATTTGAAACTCTTGTGCAGGTACAAAAATGCCATTAGGAATGTTACAAGCACTGCTTATTCTCAGAATCTCAGAGGATGTCTCAGCCCCCTCTTGGTAGAAGCAGAGGCACAACTGCACATTCTGTAAAGAGGAAACGAAGGCAAAAAAAAGAAACAACAAAAATCCTCTGTCCAAAATTGAAAAAGAAACTTGAGAAGGTGGTGAATGTTAGATTAACAAAAAAAAGTTTTTTCTAGTTACATGTGAATGCAAGATCACCTTAGTTTATTTTAAATGTCCTCAAGATCTGCTCTTTCTTAGGGAAGATGTATAAATAATGTCAGACAGTAACAGTCAAACATTTTTATATTTTATATATATTTATATATATTTATATATATTTATATATATTTTATATTTTTATATACAATGGGGAGTTTGCTTTAAATGTGATGCCACGAAATGGTACTTCATTCAGCAACTTTCTCTTCTGTGCCCCTTCTCCCAAGGACATTTGCTTATGTACCATCTCTTTGATGATACCATTGCTGTCCTTCAAGCACATAATTACCATGACAAGCTTCTCTTTTTTACCTTTCCCCTCATTGATTTGGATGGCAAAAGCCATCTAAAAGTTCACCCATCAGCATTAGGAGCAGAGGCTATAAAGCTGGTAGGAAGAGACAATATTCTGCTAGTGCTGTTTTTTCAGTGTTTTGGAGAATGATATTAAAGGTCCATTATTAGGAATTGATTTCCGTGCTATAGTGGAAAATGGGAAGGCTTTGATAGTATTCTGAGTTGTGCTGCTGAGCAGGATTGGAAATTTATTTCCACTGCTCCACTACTTTCTAGAAAAAAAACAACAGCGTGAGAAAACAGAAAAAATGAATGTAGCAGCATTTTAGATCTCCAAAAGTTCTGGAGAGGGAGGATTGGGACAAATGTCTGTGAGCTTGTTAACTTCATCATTAAATTCAGAAGCTCACTGAAATATAGTAATCCCTTGTTCCTTTGCCTGTGCAGACCAAAGCTCACCTGGTTATCTTGTCACTCCGCCTATTTACATCCACCCTGCTGTCCGCTGCGGCTCCAAATGCCTCAGCATTGCTGCTCAGTAGTGTATGCACAGATATTTCCCTACAGGTGTTTAAATGATTACAGTAAAGCTACTAACAATAAAATAAGATAAAAGAGAGAGTTTGGCTTTAGGGTTACAGAACCACATACTAAACTGCATTATTCAGTACATAACTTTGGCTCAGAACCTGCTGTCTGTGTTTAAGTAGAATTTCCATGTAACGCAGCAAGGAATTCAGCTTACACATATAGAGATCCTATGTGGTTTTGGTCACATTGATCAGATTCCATGCTTTTGGTTCTTAAATCTTCCATCATTTTGGTGTAACTATGGGATTTGTCCCACTTGCTTTTACTTTCAGTAGTAGACTAAAATGACTATTAGCAGGGCTCCACAGCAGTACTCTTGAGTATTTAAAATTATTAGTGTGAACGTGATTATCAATAATTACATTATTTTATTTATATTAATATTATGAGTAAGCAATAATTATAATTATTTATATTAATTATTTAAATGATTCCACTTCTTTTACATCAATATGCTAATAATTCTCAATATAAATCATAAATTATTCTCAAGCTTCTTTTAATTAGCTTTTTTAATGGCCTTTTAGGCAGTTCTCAGTTGTGGGGCAGTATTTTTATTTGCATTTATTTTACGAACATTTCTGAAGCAGCATTTAGAAAACAATGTGGGCCAAAATCTATCAAGTTCCAAATTTAGACCAGCCCTAATGCTTCACTTACTGTTTTATTGGAGCCCAAGTATACAATAAAATTATCACTACCTTAAAAGCTGCTTGTTTTTTTAATCCCGTCAGGAAAACAAGTTGTTAGTTCTTTAATAGGACCTCGTACTGCAGAATAAACATAAAATGTTTAAAGATTTCATTAAACTTCCCAAAGCTGATTTCAATGCCTTTCACAGGACAGAGGAAGTTTTAAAAGGTGTTTGGTGCCCTTTCCTTTCAATATTGCTTACATTCCAGGGAAATCAGGAAGCTGGGAACTTATCGCCTTCATTACACAAAGTATCTTGAACAGAAGTCTCTTGTTCGTAAAAACAGGAGTGCAGGTTTAAAAGGTTAACTTCTCTGAATCGCTCAGGATTTACTACTGATTTCTTTAAAGGCAAATACTTTGTAAATGTTGCAGTAAAGCAAAATTTTAAAGCCATTCAGTTGTGTTAGAGCCTCCACCATTGTGCCTTTTTACATATGGACACCTTTTGTTACCGACTGCCTCTTTATGCAAACAGATCCGAGTCTGTTCTGATTGACAGACAGGAGCTATGAACCTGCAAGACCAGCACTGGGAGTAAGGACTGGCCAGTGAAATAATCTCTCTCTGTATGAGAGCAGAAATGCAGAAAACAGCCACGTTTTATCTTTTTTCTTAAGTTGTAGGTAAGAAGTGAAGGCAAGCCAGTGCTCCAAAATGCACCTGGTAGAACTTGCAGCCCTTTAACTCTTATGGCTAGAAACTTGAAACCTGACTGTTCTATGTGAAGTGGTACTTGCATCAGTCTTGGATACAAGCATTAGCTGCTAGGGCTGTTTTGATTCTCATTCAGTGGAGTGTTAACTCTATATTTAATACTGTAAGGTAAAAAAATAGTGGGTGGATCCATTTAATATTAAGTTTGAAACAGAACTTGGATCCTCGCGACGCGCTGCGTTACAGAAGCGCCGACATCAGTGGAGAATGTACTTCAGAAGCAGCAAAAGACCTCTGAGAGAAAATCTGCTAAAATGTGCGACTGGAAACTGTAATGATGAAATGGTTTGTGTGTCTCTTTTCGAAAGGAATGTTAAAAGTAGCAAGCTTAAGCCATTGCAATAGAAAAAGAAGCCATACCATTCTGTGACACCGGCCTGAAAGTTTTATAAGGTCTTAAAATGTAAGAAAGGATTTTGACAGGCCCTGGACATTTGGTAGAAAAATCTCAAATCCTGTAATGGCACTGAGCCAACTTCAGTGGGTGCAAATAATGCTGGAAGAGCATCGGCCCGTTTTGTGCTGCAGTCACCTGCACAAACCCACAGGTGTGCTGTGGTTACCAAAATGTACGATGGAAATGCAGGCAGCCTTTCCTAAGCTGAGTTTGATTTTGTAGCATGAATAGGCTTCATGGCCATAAGTGCAAGTGATAAATTCATCGTGTAGGAAAAGATCTGATTTTGAGTCAGCTTTGACATGCAAATGCTGTGCCATAATTCTAAATATGTTAGTTGTTTTAATTACATTGGCATAAATGCCAGAGGGGATGAACAAAACTATTAGATTTCATGGGTAGATTTCAGTAAAACACAAAGGGAAGCAGGGGTGTTCAAGAGGTAGAGTGATTTTGTATGAGGTTAATTTTATAATGACTGTGGGCAGTGCACACCTTTTTGTTTCCTGCCGTGGATGGCTGTGAACTGCCAGCCTATGATGTTCACCACACCAAGGAAACCCACTCTCAGTAAATTAACCATTTTGGATTTGGCAAACGTCATTTACTGAGCATGTGATCAAACTTAAAGTTAGCATTTCTTTTGGCAAAATGGAACACTTGCTTACATTTGTGGGGGTTCCGTGTTTGTGCCTTTTTACTACTCAGGGTTCTCCAGAGGTGTCACAACTAAAACTGTTCTTAACTTCCTTGAACTACTCTGTCAGTTTGCCTTAACTGTGGCTGTGGGCGACAATCCGCAGGACAAGGCACTCAACATGTTCCTCCTGTCAGTGTCTTGATTTTTTTGCTGAAATCGCCAATATTGGAGGTGCTGGGTTTCATGGTGTGAGTGCTCAGGGGCTGCTCTCTGGATGGAGGCCAAAGGAGCAGTCTCATGTTTGCCAGCAATTGGCCGTCAGAGAGGAACAACTTCCAGTTGCTCTCAGCCTGGATAGGTTTTAAACAGACAATCTAAATGTGGAGAGCTCATTAGCTTGATTAATTCCCGACCATCCAGCTTCTGGTCAGCAAATGCAGCTTTCTGAAATGTGTTTTCTCATTTTCAAATGAACTTCCATAAAGATTCTAGAGATGGTCAAATGTGGTGACACAAGAAGAGGGCTATTACATGCTAATCATTTCTGCTCATGCAGAGGTGGGCATATTGCATGCTGTCAAAGAATGAAATGGATTGGTTTGGCAGACCTGAAGAGCTTGAGCTCATTCACTGGTTAGTGCATCTGAACACTGCTGACGTGGAACTGCACAACAGCAATGAGAAGATATGTCTGTTCAGACTGAGAAGAGCAAGCCCTTGATTTCGTGCTTTTTTTCAGGCCCTTGGGCTCTTTCTTTAAATTACCTGCAGTGTTAATTAGTGGCAATTAATACATGGATGGAATGATGGATTTGATGCAATCATCTAATGTGTTTTAAGGAGCTAGTATTAAAAGCAGGTATTTGGTGTTCTGGGTTAATTACTGAGATAGTCTTTTTTAAACATTAAATAGTTTAAAACCTAGGAGTGATAAATGTAGGTACTGACAGTTTAAAACAAGTTCTGTGTATTAATGCCCATGTGTTTGTGTGCATCTGGGAAGGTGGAGTCAAATTAGAGCCCATCGTGCCTGCCAGTGGTTTTATCTGAAGCTCACTGTAAACAAATTCATTTAAAATTTACTCAGTTTCTTACTGCATAAAATAATTCCTGGAAGTTGCAGCCTATGTTTGCATCAAATGGTGCTCACACAGATAGCCTTAGTGTGAAGTTGCTGCCCTGGGATGTCTGGTAGGCAGAAAAGGGCTGCCTGGGGAGGAGCCTGCAGAATGCTTTGACAGCCAAACTGGTGACGGGAGGCAGCTCCTACAGCTTCCCCTTGGATGTATGGCAACTCTTTTCCATCAGGCCATTACTGCCTTCGTGGAACAGGATCAAGCATGTTGTCTGCTCTCCAAGACATGCATCCTGGTGCAGGCATTTCTTTATATTCCTTTTGCTCTGACATAGAAAGTGAATACCACAGCATTGCTGAGATTATGAGGAATGGAGGGAATAGCTCCTCAGCCCTTCCTGTGACTGTTGTATGTACTTGAGTAGTACAAGCTACAAATCTGACCCTAAGTGTGTCTTGTTGTGAAACTAGGGAATTAATTAGTACCATTTATATATTGAACATCTTTATGCAATTCAGCTGGGAACAGAGCCCTTAATTGGAAAGATTTCATAAATAAAGATTCATAAAGTGATTTAGAAAACCAGCAATTAGGGATCAAGGTATACTTTTACAATTACTGTTTCAGAATATAGCCTCAAATACCTCCCTATGCAACAACTGGAGCACTATTTAAATAAATACGAGAGAGACTAGATTTCACTAAAAATGGCATATATCAGCAACTTCAGCATGGGAACATCTGCTTCACACAATTCCACGCTGGAAATGCAGACTGTCTTTCCTCTCCTTTGCTCTGCTTTTCAGTTTCAGACATGTCAATTCAAAAATAATTTCCATTGCATTCTTTTTCATAGAAATCCCAAGCATGGAAAAGTTAGATATGTCTGAGCTCCAGACTTTCTTTTCTAAGATAGTCAATTAGGATAAAGATACTTAAAATACAGTTCAAAGGCAGTGTTTCCAGGATAACCCGCACATTAGGATGGCTCTCTTTGGCTTCTAAGGCTACATGCTTACCTCTGGGGTCAGTGCATTGTTATCTGAAGTCTGACTCGACAGCAAAATATGTGTGAAACCATCTTCTTTCCGCACCACAATGTCCCTGAACCGGCAGTTACTTTCATTCTGACGCACGCTGTATCTCAGTCTCTTATCGAAGACATAATCTTTCTCCCCATCTAGTTTCCTTTTCACAGTGCTGTGTAGATTCAGGCTTCCATTGGCCAGAGAAGAACCTTTCAGATTGAAATAATCAGAACATAATTATGCCCATACCTTCAAAGAAATTGACTCATACTTTTTATTAGCTTAAACATAAGGTGACATTTTACAATAGCCTCTATATGATAAATTTGGTAAATCAAAAGTATGCCTGTCTCGTCAAATGCGGGCTCAAGCCATTCTTATTATTCCTTAGAGCTTTACACTCCAACTTTTTTCTTTTTTTTTTTGATCAGACAAGCACTAGCTCAGGTGAATTATATTATACATAAAATACATATGGAGGACTGGTACTCTATATGGCATTCAGTTCTACTTTGAAGATGAAAGCAGTTATGTCATGGTCCTTATCACTTTGGGATGATCACTCAATTTTGTACAAAATTCTAATTCAGCTTTGGATGAAACTTGACAAGTTTTGTCCATATCCAACTTTCAAAGTTATATTTACTTCCCTTCATGGTGACCAAAAAGTCATTACAGAATGGTAATTTTAACACAAGTTGTCTCCTGATGAGCATCTGTGTGACAGCAAGGGAAGTTGTCACTGAGCAGACAGGTACCTCACCTGGCATTCTTTTCTCTGCCCACTTGGTTAGCGTTAGAAGCTGCAGTTAGCTGTCACTGCTGTGACCCCAAGCTTTTCCTTATTACATTTTACAGTCACAGTAAGCTGACTTTCACCTTTTAATATTGGTCTTTGTACACTGAAAGGATTAATGCTGATGCTATTTTGGAAGGTATCCAGCATCAGGGAAAAAATGGAACCATGAAAAGAAAGATAAAGCTCCTCCTTAAACACGAATGAGAGTAATAGCAGTTTATTCTGTCAAAGCAGTTTATTCTGTCTTACACTTTGTGTGACCTATATACTATTACCTTGCTCATCCTTACAGTTCTGTTGTTATAGGCAATGTTGGGACGCTAAGAATATCTTTACAAGATGTTTATGCAAGAATTCCTTTTCTAATTACAGATGTTTCAAGCTGCTGGTATTAAAAGGAAAGCAGGGACAGGTTGTTGAGGAACAGAGATTAAAGCCACTCTGTTCACTGAAATACTTTCCAAACTCGTTTCAACTTGGTGATTGCAGAGGTGACTGAACATTTGCAGTGGCCTGCAGAATCACTCACAGTATGTGAAATGCCCACACATACACTGCAATTAGCACACGTGATGCTAAAAATATGTAGAGTGCTTATTAGTATTCAACTGCTGTGTCATTTGGCTTCTTCACATAATGAGCGTGATGTGTCTACACATTTATCTACATGTAGAAATGCACATTTGTTAAGAAGTCTGCTACTTCACAAAACTCTAGTTATATTAAGAGATCCCATCCAAAATATTGCCCTATTATATTAAACAGAGCATTTAAATGGTAAAGAAGTTAAAAAATCAGAGGCAAGAGTGAACACAAAGTGGAGATGTGTTGGAGTAACTGTACTGATAGCTGGTGTTGAAGGTTAAGCCAAACCTGTTTCAAATACAGATGCTAAGAGAATGGTAGATTAATTTGCACAGATGATCCAGCTCAACCAAAAGCCTCATAGAAATATTTCCTTTCATATTTTTATGTTGCATTCTTCTTTGCTTGAGGAATGTGTTCCATTTGTAAATTAAATAGATGATGGAAGAAATGATAAATTTTATCATAGTATTTTAATTGTATGCCAGCTGACAAAAATGTAACTGGGGTCATGCAAGATCTAAATTAAATATGAGAGGAACATACATGGAGAAGTGTCATTTCCAAGGATGGATGGTTAACAGAACAATATGCAGTGAGTAAATCGTCTCAGTGTATACAGAGCATCCCAGTAATCTTGCTTAATCTGATAAACTGGACAAAATGATCAGGAAAATCCAAAGACAAAAATCAAGTGAAATCAGGCCCATTTAGAAGGTCTGCTGCGTGGATGTGATGGAGCTTCTGACGGCTTGCTGTAAGGCATCCAACTGCTGTTGTGAGAGGTTTAATAGTTAGCACCTGCTGAATGCACACAAAGGTAAACAGTACCTTTGCATGCCAAGATGAAAAATGACTGTGACAAAGGAAGAAAGAGGCCGTCACCAAGTAATCTGTCATGCATGCGAAATGAATTAAGGATGTCACAAATTAACTAAGGAAGCTTTAGGTACTTCTAAATGTAGTTTACCAGCTTAGGAAGGACTACATGATGCTCAGTCTAAGTACAAATAGAAAGCAGAAAATAATCCTTCCTTTAGAAGGAGTTTAATCTAATTATTACTTTGTTTTTAACTACTAGTATGACTTGGGAAGGTATCTGAACATGTATCTAGAAGAAGTTTCAGTATCTTTAAGGGAAAATAGGATATTCCCAGACCACTGGTGCCATTTCCAAGAATGGCAATGAAGGATGCTATTTGAGGAGACATCCCAAGCCTGGCCATTTTCTGCAGTCCTTTCCCCTGGTATCATCCCTGCATGTCGTGCAGGAATATGAGAAGATTCATCCTTCGTGTTTCCTTCAGTATTTGACTGCGGACCTTTGCATGGATTTCTCTAATCCCTTTTTGAGCCTGTTGATGCCGTCTGTCTCCTCAGCCTCCTGTGGTCTGAGTTTGAGAAGTTTAGTAACCACTGCAGAGGGAAGAATTTTCTTTCATCTGCGCTTTTATCTGATGATCCACCAGTTTCACCAAGTGGCCCCTAGTTCTGCTGTTGAGGGATTTAGGAAATGACAGTTCTGCATTTATTTTACTGGAGGCCTTGATGATTTTGTAAACTTTGATCCTATCCCCTCTCAGCCTGCCCCTCCCCACACTGAAAACTCTTTCAGTCCTGTAATCCACTTCACCACTTCAGTCGCCTGTCCCTGTTCTTGTCTAGCGTTCCACTGCCATCAAATGAGAGGAAATGCAGTGATATTACTGTTACTGCTCTTGGTACTAGAAGGTGCCTGAAGACTCCAGACTGAGTCTGGGCCTCTGTTGTACTTGGCACTGCAGAAAACAGATTAGAAATTTAGAATCTAAGAAGATAAGGTAGGCAAAGAGTATGAAAGGAGAGATCTGGTTCACCTTGTAGGCTCAAGAGTACTAAAACTGGTGCCAGGGAAGGGAGGGAATAATGATGTTGTGGCAAGAAGGTCTGGACTTCTCCTTTGATTAGCAGCGTGCATTTATGTTAAATGAAAAGTTCCATGCATTTCATTTTTTGTAGGTGAAATAAAACACGTTCCTTTCTTCTCACTGGTAGAAGAGTTTGGTATTCCTGTCAGCCCAACAGCCTTTCTCTGTCTCTTTTCTGTATTTCTTGTGGGCAGTGTTAATACTGTACACACTTAATAACAGTGTTCTGGTGATAATTTACCAATACTTTCAGACTTCTCCAGCTAAGGGAGCATCTGTAAGATATCTAAAAGCAATGGGTTTTTATCCAAACTGAGAAAGCAAGCATATTTGGCTGTCTTTTACTGCCAGTACATCTCCAGAATAAATAAAACTGAACAAGCTAAAAAAACAAGAGGAAGCAATGACTAAGTTCATAGAGAATATTTAAATCAAGGGCACCATGAGACTACAAAGATTTCTGTAATGGAGAAAAACAGTGGTTAGTGATACATGACAAGCAGAAATTCTTCAGCAGATGGTACAGAAATAGAGCTGTGTAGAAAAGGAAAGAAAATTAAAAGCGGGTGTTTCTTGATGCTGTCAAGAAACCTGACAAAACAATCACTCGCAATTACAATGTATGGAGGGAAACAGCAACGTGATAACAGAAGACAACAAATGTCATCAGAAGGAATGCTTTTGTTAGCTCCTGGGAGCATTGGTGGATGTTCTCCTGCAGAGGTTTTCAGCATTTTCCAATTTGCAGACCCTTAAATAACTGCCAGTAAAGATGACATTGCTCTCCTGATGAAGGGAAGTGTAGATGTCAGGAGAGGGGTTTTGATATAAAAGAGCTCTCCCAACTTCCGCGTATGAGAGTGCCATCCCTCTGTGATGCTGTAAATAGAATTCTATGCGTACATCCGTACATCTGCATTCATCTCTCTGGGGTAAATTGCTTGTTTGTGAGAGTTGTATCTATGGTTAAGCAGGAAACAATTACCCATACCCACGTAGACGTATACATACCGAACATCTTCATCTCTAGAACAACTGAAAATTTCTAAATATATTTTCAGTCCGTTCATCCACTTAACAGCGAGAGGAGGCTGACATTCATTTGGGCTTCACATAGGCAAACTCAAAACAGACACAGATGTCTGTTTGGTAGGATGCTGCCCGGGGCTGCCCAGGAGCCGTGGATTCCAGGAGCCAAACCCAGGCTCTCCCGGCTCCGGCTCTGCACTGCATACAGCGCCGGGAGCCCTGTGAGTGCTGGTGGGGCACGCCGGGCTTTTGACTTCCAGACTCCGTGGCAGACAGCCCGAAACCTCTGGCACAGCTGGCTGCCTCCGAGCTGGAGGCGGGAGACCCGCCAAGCAGACGGCCACAGAACTGCAGGTCTCGGGGGACAGAGCGTGGGGACCTTGGCTCGGATTTGGAGAAAGTTTTGAAACCCAAGATGTTTGAAAGAAAACTTCTGTTATTCAACACATGGGCATTTTTCTCTCAAAGTTTCTTCATTTGTAATTTGTAAAATTTCAGGCTAGTTTTAGCGTGATGTCTGCCCTGCTTAAAGTGATACTGCTGGGCATGTGGCAGGGTCACACCGGCATCTACTGTGAGTGTGAATGCTGGGGGAGGTCAGTGAATTGCAGTAAGTGGTGCCAGATTCTGTGATTTGACATTTCAAATAATGCAAAATTCCGTATCAGGAAACACGATTTCTCAAGTTTAGAGGGCAGCATTAAGAAAAAAGGCTGGTGTTTTTCTTTAGAGCCTTTTTCACTATTGCTGCTTGCTCTGCCTTTGGTAGTCTCATTTCTCCTCTTTGTAATTTTACCCACTATGCATGTGCTGGGGATCACAGAGAAAGGCTGGAGGGATTTCCGACTGCGGTATTGCTGCTGGGTATGGTTTTCTTAGAGGAGGACCGGATTGGGAGTCACAGATCTCCTGCCTTCAGGGAAGTCAGCAATGCAAGAGCTGCACGCATCAGCCACAAGGCAGGAGCTCCAGCACGGCCAAACACGGGGCTGCTTTCTCCCAAAACTGAGTGCTCACAGGGGACCTTGCTTCTATGTTCTGTGGGGACAAACAGCAGCTCGTTTGACCTTAGAGTTCTTTAGTCCTTAGCTTAAAAAAAAAAAAAAAATCTACATATAGGAATCAATGCTGTGAAAAGATGCATTTTGTAACAGAACTTCCTCAGTGAATAACATAAAATATCTGTGGTTAGGTATGTGAGACTGTTTAGAGGAGCACCTTACTTTTTAAGCAGGCTCACATGAGCTCAAACTGAAGAGGCAATCTGAAGGGTCACTGGCATCATCTGGGCTACTTACACGTTCACAGCTGACTGTATATTCTAGTGTATCTTTAGTGAGGCAGCTGATGTCTGCGTTACGAGCCGCCAGCCTAAGATGTAACTAGTAAGACTGGGCCAGGCAGCTCTGCTTCCCAAGGCAAGGGGAGTTTTTTAGGTTGCTGGTGGAGTGAAAAATGGAAAGCTGGGTGTTATAATTTATGTTGACTTCTGAAAAGTTTTTGGCCAGGCGATTCACAAGAAGCTGTTAAGGAAATGAGCGCTATCATGGGCTATGGAAAGTGGCTAATAAAAATAAATAATTGGAACAAATGGTTACTTTTCATCATGTCAAATGATTAGTAGTGGCTGCCCCAAGGACCTGCAGAAGGATTAATTTATTTAATGTACGTATTAATGAACTGAGAAGAGAAGTATGAGAGGAAATTTTGAAGAGAATACCAAATAAGTAGAGTAAATACTATGAAAGATTTTGAAGAGCTCCAGTGAGTCATAACAAAAAGGTGAATTGGCAGCAGTAAAGCAGATTAAATGCATAATGAAAGGAATCATACATATAGCCGTGCTCTAAATTAACTGCAACTGGAAGGGAAAAGTAACCAAGAACAACTGTGTATCACTCAATGAAAACCTTTATGCAGTGTGTAAGAGAAGAAAAAATAATACTCAAAAGTTTGTTTTGCCACTATATCAGTAAGCAGTAGGAAATCATTTGGAGCAGTTCCTGCTGTTTTTAAAAGGTATTTGAAAAAACACACACACCGAAAGCAAAGGTCAAAAATAAGCCCACGAAAGCGAAAAAATAAAGAAATACAACCAAACATTCCAAAAGTTGATCTAATAGGATGTCATGTATGGAAGTTTCTGCTACAAAGCACATCTACGCTGTGAGTTTGATAGGCTGAAAGAAAGATAGGACGTACCTAGATAATCAGAAGATAGACAGTTGCATTAAACTGCGTAATACATTGCAGAGAACATAAATTTATGTTCTCTGATAGTTTATTATTTGTGAATTGAGCCAGTCAGTAACTATGATTAGAAATAAACTTTTCCTATAGTCAAATCATCTAGTTCACTTCAAGGCTGTCTATCTTCCACTAGAGAATGTCTTGCAAGTTCTCACATCTCTAGTCAATGCCAAAGGTGAAAGTCTGGAAAGTCTGATGATTCCTCAATACTGAAAAGCACTAATCCTGAAGACCTTGAATGTTACTCTGGATGCACTTACCAGGATATGTTAGCAAGAGTGGTACTAATTATACCATAAAATGGTTCTGATCTTTGTAGACCGTTAGGTCTGTGCACGTACAACCGCTCAGTGACTTGGCACTTGATAATATAGACAAACATAATTTCAGTGTAGGCATTCCTCAGCCGTCGTTCCTACTACATGCCTCGTCATCATGTCCTCGTAAGAACTTTACACTGCAGTGCCATGAATAAAGCCCACACCGTTTTGCCTCACTCCATAGAAAAGAGGAGGAGAGATGCTAACTGAGAAAAATGCCATAAGGAATTGGGAAAGAATGTGAAACTTATGTGCTTCTCACCATATCTCTTGTGTAGCATGACAATCACTATTCCAGGAGTGGACTTTGCAGTTTCTGCAATTAACCCCCCCTCAAAAGACTATAGTTGTTGAAATCACATACCAATTCCGTTCACAACAGGTGATTCATTACTAACTTCTAACACGCTGGGCAAATTTTGCTCTCCTTCATGATCATTTATATCCATGTTTTGCTGTTGTGAGCCATTCCCAAAATGTCTAGAATCCTTTTCATGACTGCCATCTCCATTCTGCAGACCATTCTGTGGCTTTTTCAGTGGCATGATCTGTAAACCGCTGGGAGTAGTTCGGTAAGTTACAGTTTTAGCAGCCCTGTCATTAGCAGATGCTGGCTTTGCTGCGTATCCTCGTTTCTGTTTTTGTAGAGAAGGATTAATTCTCTTCCTTTTGTGTGCTGACCCTTTTGCCTTCCCAGATTCAGAAGGTCTATGTGATATTTTCTCAAGAGATGACCCTCGGCTTTCCCGTAAAAATTTTGTAGTACTGGTCTGTTTTCCATGTCTCGATCGCTTTTCTCTACTAACGTGTAGTCCATTGAACTCATCAATAAATTCCTCACAATGTAGGAGATGATGTTCAGGTTCCCAAGTATCTTCATTGCTTCCGTAACCTTTCCATCTGATGAGATATTCCCACTTGCCCTTCTTGTTCTTCCTTTTGTCTACAATCCTCTCCACCTAAAAGAAAAAAACAAACAAGTATCACATTAGACAGAAAAATACTCTGGTCGTGAGAAATATGTTCTTCGTTTGCGGCTACAAAGGCCTCCTTGACACTGTTAAGCAGCTTCAGTATTCATGAGATTCAGCCCCTACAATGCAGCGCCTAAAATCTGAAATGACTCTGACACTGAAAGCCTACCCAAGTTGGCCAAAATGCAGCAGCCTATTTTACTGATTAAAACTTATCTTAATTTCATAGGATGCAGTCCAACACCATATTCCCATTGGATCCTATATGGAGCATGCTGGCTGCTGATGAGAGTCTAATTGGTGTGTGTATAAACTGCTTGACATAGCATTTAGGAATTGGAGTTACATGGTTCTGTTTGATGAAGAATTCTCGTGAACAGACCTGGCAATACATGAGAGGAACGCCGTGGCCCCAGTGGTATTTTGACAGCAAAGCCTTTCTCCCTTCTAAAAACGTTAGGAAAAGATGTAAAATGCCTGATCAAATCTGATCTGGGAACCTGCAATAGCCAATGTGGGAAAAAAAACCCAAAAACAAAACAAGAAAAAAAAAACAAACAAGGGAGAGCCTAAAAATCTGTGGTGAAGCCATGATTTCATTGAAAATGTGTTTGTAAAACGAGTCTACTTTTGTTATATTCCTCAGCTACCTCTTGTTTGAAAGAGCTAGCCAAGGCATCTTCTGCTATACTGTTATTTCCTGATCATTCTCCTGAACCCACACATGGATTATGTACCTTTAAATGCCTTCTTCATGCCTTGAAACTATCCTGAACAGAGAACCAATTAGAAAAAAAAGTCTATTTTCATTCCTGCACAAAAGGACTACACTGGTCTGCCGTCTGAGCACGCGTTAATGGTATCATGTTGTGGAAAAGAGAAAGTACAGCTGAAGAAATCTTTGTGCTGCCTCAGCACTGCAACATCTCAAATAGAGGGAGAGCATACAGAGACACCCAAGCAGGGCTAGTGATCTGCATTGTCTTGTCAAAGAAACTGGGAGAGGTTTGTTCACTTCAGAGAAGAGGAGAAATGTAACAATCTGAAGTGAGTTAAAGACAGATACGCAAAGATAGCTGTGATCCATTCTCTGTGCACTGGACAGCAGGTCGTGGGTTTAAACTGCATCAGTTGTAATGCAGATAAGCCATTAGGAAGATCTTTGTGATGGGAGAATGATTAAGCACAGAACAGGTAACTTTGGTGAAGTAGGGAGGGTTCTAGAGCAAACAAGTTTTGTTAGACAAACACCTGCCATGAGCAGCCCTTGTTGGAAAATGGGCTATGGTTAGAAACCTTGCGTAGTGTCTCCCAAGTTTTGTTTTCTGATTAGCTTTTTTTTACTTCTTGAAAATGTGGCTTATGAGGAGGAAGGATGCCACCAGTATAAAAAAATCATTATTTTAAAACAAAAGTGCTGTTGTTAACTTAGGAAAAATAAGCACATGGATAGCTACTGTATTATTTTTCATTGCTTGTCAAAGAAAAATCATCTCACATAAAGAACAACAGTGGAATCTGTTTGGAGCGTTTAACCTTGAAGAAGGGCAATCACGGTGGTGTATGTGATTGTTCACTTTAGCTCCCCTGTTGGAGCAAACCAACAGAATAATTCTGTCTGTTCACTGGCTGGAACTGTACATTTATAGAAATCGAGGTGGGTTCCCCAAAGGAGTCTAAAAGTAATTAGCTTCCAAACGTTGTACTTCTATCCCAATTCATTTACATGGGAACAGCACTAAGATATCTGTGTCTGAATCAGACTGCACAGCTTTCCTCCATCTCCTGGGCACTCAACTGCAGCACCCAAACAACTCATCCTTGTGCTCTGTTTTGCACAGAGCCTCTCCAGAAGCAAAGTAAGGAATCATCTTCATTCTGAATTTAGCGCGGTCCCTTTCAGGATTGCTCAGTGGCAAAACAATTAACTGAAGGCAAGTTTGAGATCATTTGTTTGAAAAGAAGAAGAGCACTCAGAAAAAATGAACTGGCACTTTTCTGTTCCTGTTTGGAGACTTTCAGTTGTCAAACTCATAGACTTATGATCTTGATGGCTTTATATTGAGCAGCTGTCCAAATGATCCCTGCCTTTAAAATACTCCTTGTCCTCCTGACTAGCCGGTGAGACCCTACATCAAACTGTGGAACTCCCTGGTGGCCAGTGGTTGTCTGTGGGTTTGTTACTTTAATTACTGCAGCTCAGTACAACAAGGAGCAAAACACACACACATATATGTAAATATATATAATGGGGAAAAAATTAAATAGCTGCAAAACTCAGTAGACCACAGCTATCACTGCTGCAGAGAATTCAGCTGAGCACTCCTCTATCTGTAAGAGCTACACAAGGCAGGCACTCGCCTCCACTTTTATCGAGGAGCTTGTAGTTGGGAACAAACGGCGTCAGGTTAAAGCTTTGTCAGAGCAACTTGGGTCTCGGCATTCCCCCACTTGCTTACCAAAGGAAGAACCTCAGAAAGGATGCAGAAATAACTTGCCATTTTCAGAAATGCATATAAAAACAACTCTTCAAGCTTACCTCTTTTCCCTCATGGACGTACAGGTAAGCTTATCCGAACCCTTTACTCATTTGCACATTGCTGTGCTGATATAAGGAGGGAAAGTGAAGGGAGGAGGTTCCTTGGAAAGCGTTCTTTATTTTGGAAAGCACTGAACTATTTTGGTGATGAGGCATTATGAATTTCAATTAAGAGAATGAAAGGAGGAAAAACATTAGTAGTCTTTGTTTCTAGAAACAAAATACTGGCAATGTGATTAACCCGTTCAAAACAACACATAGTGAGAAGTATTTATGAAATTGGGTCAAATTTAATAAGTGGCTTCAGAAAAATTATCCAGTAAGCACATATATTTGGGAAAGACTAAGCATTTCATGACAGCATTTTCGGAACAAAGCCATGAAGGTTTCACTTCAAATTTAACTGAACGAAGAGGCACTGAGTAAAATATATTCAAATTTTTTGTTTCTGATCAACCCCAACTCTGTAAGGAGTTCAGTTTTGCCCAGCAAAACCATTCTGATCAATTGTTTTGCTGGGGAGAAAATAAAAAAAAAATGCAGGCTGATCCGAAATTATTGTCATTGAGTTTTTTTGGTCCAGCCACCATAACCAGTGCCTTGACTAATGGTGTACACAAGGTCTGAGCAGACATTTGTCTTGTTCTCACTACCATCTTCTTGCTTGTTCCTAGATGCATTTGTGGGTGGCATCAAACATCCTTGACCTCTCAACCTGGTCTCTTCTCTTTCTCAGGGCTTTAAGTTCTCCATCAATTTTTATCACTGTTGGAGTGCCACCGTGTTCTTTCACTGCATACAGTGAAGTGCTTCAGTGTAAGCATAAATATCAGTTTGTTATCCACACCTGGTACAGTCTGTCCCATTTTCCTTATATTCATGGTCCACAGTAATAATAAACATACCTTAGAAAATATATTAAATGATATATATTTGTTTTAACAGGTAATACTTAAAGTAATAACCTTTCTGCATTGACTTCAGATTACACAAGTTCCTATGAGTTTTCTTAATGAGAAATAATTCTATGACAGCTAGTGATTAATAGAAATAATTTCGTTCCCTTCCTAGAACAAACAATGCACAGTCTTGGGAGTATGCAGAAAACACCTACGGCTTCACTGTCTGATTTTCCATTTTCCCCTGTTCTATCTTTAGTGAGAACTCAATAAAATCTTCCTGAAAGTGACCTTGGCAGTTACACTTTGCCAAATCTCTAAATTCAGGACGTTTGGGTTGGAAAACCAAGTAGTGATATCTAATAAAACTGAAATCAGTGCAGACAAAGTGTAACAGAGGGGTATTGCAGTTAAGAGAGTGCTAGAACTGACATATCCCATTACTTGCCTGGAATCTCTGTCTCTGTCTCTACTAATTCTGGAGACCTGGTGTGCTGATATGTTACTATATAAATGTGTTTTAAGAGAACAAATAGAAGAAGACCATAGAGCCTGT
Source organism: Tetrao urogallus (assembly GCF_951394365.1). Taxonomy (NCBI): domain Eukaryota; kingdom Metazoa; phylum Chordata; class Aves; order Galliformes; family Phasianidae; genus Tetrao; species Tetrao urogallus. The sequence goes on from NC_136825.1 coordinate 4,643,175, forward strand.
GCATGTGCATTTGCATCAGACTCTCTAGCTTCCAAGTAAACTTGGCAGTATGCACAATGGCAGAAACGAAGATAAAGTCATAAATGAACTCCTTTTGTTTAAATAATTAACATTCCAAACTTAATGTGAAATTTAAAATATCTCAATTGATTACAGTGCAAATATGAGGAGCTTCAAGAACTTCATGATATAATCTAGTGATCAAGAGCTTATACATGCTGAGTATAATATACGGTTTCCTCCTTCACAAAAGTCTCAGGGTCAAACTCACCCACTGAACCACACAGTGTTATTGTCAACCTAAAGAAAAATGTAGGCCAAGTTAAAAAGGGTAATTCCTGCTGAAGTATTTCCATAGATACACGTGTAAAATCAGAGCACAATATACTTATCTCACAGCTCACAGGAACGCTGCACAGCATCCGTACAAAATCTTAATGCTCTCAGAAAATACCTTCCAGGAGGTATTTAGCAATTTCCAGAAAGGCCTGGAAGACCACATGTCTTCTTAGTCATTTCCAAAACAATTACAAGGCATCCCTTCTTTGTCCATGCGTATCTATTTAAACAATTTAATGTCATCTGTGATGTTCAGATGGTCTTTTTTAGCGTACAGTACAGAGTGTGGACTGGTTTCAAGACACACTAGAAAAACTGCTTCTCATTACTCTAAATTACAGCACTCATACTGTTTTATATGTTGGTTTTTTTCTTTGGAGGTCTTTGTCCCATGTTGTGCCTCAGGCTGTTGGAAGGGATATAGATGGGTATTTGAAGAAGGCGCCAAGAAAGGCAGTAAGACTTCTGAGAGAGATAAATGCCATCTGATTCAACATGTTTGTTTTCTAAAAATTCATTACTGCCCTAACTACCTCCTTCTTCTTATCTTCTCTTTAAAAAATAATGTATTCATTAGTTCTAAATCTCTTGCTTGCTTGTGTATGTGATGTGTTTCTCTTGTAGTTTTATTTATTTTCTCAAAACCTGCTAATCAGAGCATTTGTTCCAGATGTATGAAAAATATGGGAAGGTATCTTCTGAAAGGATCAGTTAGAAAAATAACGGTGGAATTAGTGTTGGGTCTCTCTTCAGATCTGATCCACCATTTTAAAACAGAGTAGATCCAATCAATGTTCCAGCTACAGATGCTCCCCAAGAATAAACTCATAGAGTTACCTGGAAGAAATGAAAGCAAAAGGGCTACAGAGTCATAAAATAAATGGGAAGATGTCCCTATTCACACGCAAAATATCAACTGACATCTCCCAGGAAGTTCAGTGAGCACCCTACCCTGCTCATGTCACGAAGACACTGCTTTTTATTCTCTTCCTTTTTTCTCTTTTTATGGATTTCTAGCTTTTTACAATCTTCTCAGAACCAGAAGAGGCACCAAGCTTCTAGTGGCATTCTAAGAGTTCCATATTTTCACCGACAAACACCCATGAGCCTCAGGTTAAACATGGTTGCAAACCACACGTCCTGCAACAGACACATGCAGACTTGAGATGGACCAAATACATGGCCTTGTCTTCTAGTTTTGTTCTTGCAGCTTCTCCTGTTCAGAATTTACAGTCCTCATACTCAGTCTCTAAAAGCCATCCTCCTCTCCCACTGCAACTTTAAGGACATCATCTAAATCACTGTCTTTATTAGGATATTTAAGTATACATGTGCAAACAGTGCCTGTAATGGAAGTGCCAGAATCATTATGGCTTTTGAGCAGGTAGGAATATGCATAGGAATCTTCTAATTGTGGAAGGGGATTTTTGTAAGGACCAATACTGTGCCTTTGGAAAGGACTAGAAAATTAAAAAATGATGTGGGGACCTGGGAGGGACTTCCTGGGCAACACGTGTAGTGCCTGTCATTGTAGACAATTACATCATATAAACCTTTTCATACTGGATATGTTAACAATGCAGAACATATTTCTGCCCTGGGCTTGTTGTTGATAGGTTGTGTAGCAAACAGCTGGCACTCCTTGAGTTTAATCATTTTGTAAAATGTACTGAAAGATTCCATTTCAAAAGCAAATCAGTTTTCTGTCCTAAAAAATAGAGATACTCTTGAGCAGTTGGCTATGATCATCTTGACAATGCATTTTATGTATCAGATGAGCAGTACTTTTTCTTCTGCAGTCCAACTCTGCATCCCTGCCATCAAAATAATTGTTTATGCAAAGTGCCCGTTAGGTCTGCTCCTCAGTAAATGGTTTAAATCCCTCTCACTTAGAAATGTTAATCAACACATGCAACATATGTGGAAATTCAAAGACCATCAGGTTTTCTGTTTATTTTAAAGCATAACGATGCACTGTATTTATCAAATCACTGCTTTGTTTTCTACAATAAATCAGTTCCTGATTGGTTTTGAGGGTTCATGTTTCTTACAGAAGGGAAAGTGAGAAGCATGCCATAGCAAATGTCCTCTGTATTAAAAATTAAAGTCAGTTATGATCAAATGCCCACTACAAATGAGATAGCACAATTGCTTTCAGAATGAACCTGTTATGGTACTATTTAAAACACTTCATTTTCATAAAGAATGCTTTTATTTCCATGGTAAAGTGCAGCTGGTAACTTCTACTATAGTGCTAAATTTGTTTTGTATGTTACAGTGCACACATTAAGTGCAAAAATACCGGGTATTTTCTTGGTGTGTAGACCAGCAAAGGAAAAAGTAACGTTGTTCCTATCTACTGTCGTTGAGATTTTAAAATCCAATTAGTGTATGCTGATTGAGATGTGGATGAATTTTACTTCAAGCAGGACCATTCGTTTGAGAAGAACATTGATCTGTGGCAAGCACTTATGACTAAAAGATGAATGAGAAATCTATGTGCGTAAGACAAAATATTTTGCTAGGCTCCACAAAGAGCTGCCTGTTCTGGGCACATGTATGGCTCTCTGCTATGGCTGTCATCAGCTGTTTCTCTGCTGAACTCAATGGGATTCACCAATTTTCTAACATCCGAGAGTTTGTGTGTGGGAAGGCTGTGGCCATCAGAAACAAGAGTTCAGCACAAGCACAGCTTAATGGCACCTGATTCTGCCTATGCTTCCTTTACACGATGTCAGCAGGGTTATTCCCAGTTTACTTAGATGCAATAAAATCAAAGTAGGAGTCCCTGCAACTTAAACCATAAGATATTTTGGTTTTGTCTAAAAGCAGTTTATGGGTACAGGACTTGAATGGACTCTTAGCAGTGTTATGTGAACGTAGAACTGTTCTCTCAGTAAAACTAGCTGGAATGCATTAAAATACTCAAGTTTTTAAACAGATATGAAAATGTGTAAGCAGTAGTTAAAAATAAGAAAGAATTGTCAATTTATGTAAAAGTTGCACCTGAAATGATTAGAGTAAGTTCATGCTCTGCTTTCTGTTATGTTCATTTGCAATTTGTTCTCCTTGGTCGGTCCCAGCTTATTTTCATGTTCTGTTGTGCCATTTGCTCAGTCTTTTTCTGGACCACATGACCTTCATTCAAATTCATCTCAAGGCCAGGTCTTCAGTTCAACATGTTTACATGCATCCCAAAGCTTAGCCAGAAGTGAAGATTCCACACAAGAAAATACAAAGGTTCGGCTATAGCACCATATAAATAAATATTTGAACTGCTCTGCTGTACTATCACTCAGTGACTCATTGCTTTATAAATACTGCTTGTAGGGCTGTCATAAAATAAACCACATGTTCTTGTGTGGTAGGTAGAAAAATATTTTCTCATCCCTTTTACAGAAGAGTGGTAGACATGAGCCAAAAGAAGTGGAGCTCAGTTTTGGAGGAGCTGTTTACTTCGTAGAGATTTCCACAGGTGCTGAGGACATGATTTCCTTGTTAGCAGGGGCTTCAGGTGCTCAGGCTTCACCAACTTCATGCAGTGTGATATCTGAGAACTGTTCAAATTGCAGAGCTTTGGTGCCATGTAGAAGATGAGAGACACAGAGAGGGTACAGGGATGGGGGGCTTATGAGTGACACAGGGCAGTCCAGGTGGCTGTTGTACAACACCAGCTCCTTACTGAAGGGATTGCAAGTTGCACTGCAGAACTAAATTCTGCAGTCATCTTGAAAGAGGACAAAATAATAGCTTAGTCGGTATTTCCAAGGAACTTGCCCCGTACTGCTGTAATATCTTGGGAAAAATGAAAGCTGTTTATTGGAAAACATGTTGAGTGGACAATGAAGAGCAGGTAGTTATTCCAAGGTAAGGGATGTGGAATAGCAGGTTCTTTTGGGGTAAGCTGTGTAATGTGATGGGATGTGTTCTCTAGCTACTGTAATACAGGGATATGCACATATTTTTGAAATGATCCACACATATTTGACAGAGCAGCAACCCTGAAAGAATTCCCAACCTACAGGCCTAGATATGAGCAAGGATGGTATCTGTGGCTGAGCCAGGAGGGAGAGAACAATGAAGAACGCTGTCCATGTGCATTAATGTCCGGTCAGGGATGAGGAGATAAATCACATCTCCATTTCATGCTTTCTATCGAAACTAGAATAGAAGGAAACTGGCTTGGAGCATCCATATAGCAAAGGTAGTGGCAGCCAAATTTGGGAACAATACCATGCAATGATGGGCTTTAGAAAGAAAAGGCTAAAAATAGGAGACTTTGTACAATATAGAAGAAGGTTAAGGGGAGATCATTTGAGTAAAAAGCTGCAGTAATGAGAGAAGCAAAGTCATGAAACACAAAGGTTTCTTTCAGAATTCAGTAGTTTTTCATTTTCTTGCTTATACAAATGAAGCTGATGTGATGGTAGAATACAGAAGTGAGCCAAAAAGAAAGATAGAGCAGAAGGAAGAATAAAGAAACGCCCCTTGGGCAGCTATAATGGCATGATAGGAGCACAGAATTTCACAATATCCAGGATACCATCATAACTTCTTAGAATAATGGCACATACCATTTCAAAAATTATCTGTGAAAGGGTATTTGTCAAAAAAGAAGAATAATGTACCATTATCCCCCCAGAAACAGTATTCAGATGACGATCAGTAGACCAAATTGTAGCCTCAATGATTGCATTGATTTTCAATGCAGATGTAATTTGAGTTCTAGATTTGGGTTTTGTCCACTGTGAATGTAACATGCTACGAGTGCCCCTATCTCAGGGACAGCAGTTAGGGCAGTAAGTTACAAAAGCTGTTAGCATTCATCAGACCGATGCATTTAACCACATCTCATAGTGTGGCTATTTAGAAACCTGCCTTCAGAAAGTGGGAATGGTGCTCTGCGTGGGAGACACAAAGGAGTGAAAGCCTACCTACTGACTTAATGTAGCACTGCATGGTCTCCATGGGGAGGATGCTTGCTGTAGGTGTGGGTGAAGGGCAGCAGCACACCTGTGCTTGTGCAGTGCCTGTGCCTGCAGTGGCTCAGACTGACTGCACCTCGTGGGCTCCAGGCGGCATTCCACCTCAAAACCCCGCTGGCAAAAGCAAAGAAGCATTAATTGGTGAGACCCTCATTAATCCTGGTGGGGTACAGCCACGCACTGTCTGTACCTCCAGCCACAGAGGTTGAGATAGAATGGAATCCATTACCCCTTCCAATGAGATCCCAAGAAACCACGTTGGAGTTTCTCTGGCAGTTGTACAGGTCCTGCTCTGAGTGCCTGTGGGATCGCTGCGGGGGTTCTGGGGAGGGACAAGCCACCTCTCTATGCTGACTGTTACCCTCTCTTTCCGTTTATTGATCGCTCTGATGTGTACTGAGCATCGGGGTGGACTGGAACTCTGATGGAGCTGAGGAAGCATTTAGAAATGTCTGCGCTTGGAGCACTATTGAATATGTAAGTAGTGAATACGTTACTGAGGAAATTTTCCATCCATTTGTTAGTCAGATTCCTAACTTGGCGGTTGTCTTAATACCTCAGCTGCTCCTGGATGCATTTCCAGCAATGGTAAAGGAAAGAGCTTTGTTTCCTTTGCCTCCGTAGAATGGGGCACTATATTTTAATAAATGTGGGGTTTCCTCAATTTATTCCCCACATTTGTCTCACTAGGATTAGGCTAGTATATGTTCTCTGTGTGGCACTATGCCAGCCACAAACCAAAGCTGTGAAGGCTGCAGCTGTCTGCTTATTATTAATTGAGAGTTAGTGCTGAGACCAACACACACTGGTGCTCCAAAACCCATACTGTTTTGCAGATAGTTTATGAACAGAAGCTTAAATTCACAATTTAAGATACCTTTGGGTCACACTTAATACTAGGATTCCACTTGCAAATGGTTTATGAAATTACAAGTGGCTAATAAGTTGTTAGAAAATTTCATGATTCTTGCATCTAATTAATCTTCTAATGAATCCGCGATAGTCTTGGGGTGTTTCCACAGTCATCTCTAACACAAACTACAGGTAGTCCAATACTGGAACAGGTGCCCAGAGAAACTGTGGAATATCCATCCTTGGAGATGCTCAGAACTTGCCTGACTAGGATCCTGAGTGACCTAATTAAGTTGGTGCTGCTTTGAGCAAGGGGCTGAATCAAATGAGCTCTATAAGTCCATTCCAACCTAAATTATTCTCTGATTCTGCAATATATAATTTTGCCCACAATATTTACTCATCAATTACTAATTTATTAATTCATTTCCACTTGGAAAAGCAGCTGCATTTGGAAATTGAGTTCTATTCAATCTGTGGAAGTGGGTGTATGATCTGACTCTGAGGGCGTTTAGATCTACCAGGCTGCTGGAAGGGAGCTTCCCATAAGCAGCTCTGAACTTCCTTCCTTCCTTGACCTTGTATCACCAGGAATTGCTGACTTACAGGTCAAACAGCAAGAGCATCTTGCTCTAAGATGGACAGGACAGAGATGGCTTGGAGGACCAAGGCCAGCTGATCACCAGGTTAAACGGGCATTTTTAATAGTGAGATGCATTGTGAAGCAGTTGTTCCCATTTAAATTACAGCTGTGTGCTTTCCCTTTGGATGAGCAGTCAGTATTTATGGTACGAGCAGAACAAGGCAATATGTGGTAAACTGGGGTGTGAACAAACAACACACCATGAAAACAGCTGTATTTCTGCTCTTCATCCAATATGGAGGAAATAAAGGCAGTAAGAGAGATTAGTTACCATATATTTACCACAAAGATAGGAGGAATCATGCTAATGCAAATGTAATTCTCAAATTTACCCCAGAATTTTCTTCAGAGATGGTAAGAGAATTCAGAGCAGAATGCTTAGGTGGGGCTTGAAAATCCAAGCTTGTGTTTCAAGTCCTCCTTGCCACCTCAACCACACTTCCTTATTTTTTATCTGAAAAGAAATCCTCCTCTGTACAGTGATCTCAGACCTGCTGTTGCAAATGGGAAAGTTGCTTTGCAATAACACCCAAGTAAAGAATTCCAAAAAATGAAAAACAAAATGAAGGAAACCTGTTTGGGATCCTAATAAGTAATATCAAAATAGGAAAAAAGATTGTTTAACTGACACTGCATTTCTGCACTTAGTGTTTGTGTTCGCTGCTGCCTGCATTCGGTAGATTAGTAGTAGATCATGCAATGCAGTGTACTGAAAAGACCAGAAAGTTCCTAGCATACTTGGGAGGAGTGAGAGACTCATAACATGGAACTCTTCTTTTATCATGCTTGTCAGTTGTTAGCCTAACAAAAGAACAAAACCTCATCGTTTTGGAGTATGTTTAGGGACATTAACTGAGATTGATTAACTATAACTAAGCTTGCCTTCTAGATAAGAAGGAAAAAGTATTTTATGTAGCTGTTTGGAATATTTCAAGATGGTATGCACATGGTTAACGTGTTTGGTTGGATTCCAAGGAAACAAGAAACTTTTGGTGGTCATGGAAAAAGGATTTAAACAAACTGATAGTTTGTCTTTAAATAATCAGAGAACTTCCCTAGGGAGCAGTGCGTATTTGCTCCATTACTACTCTGAAATGTTATTTTCATAGTTACAAAGCATGATACAAATCTATCCTACTACATGGGTACTAATGATCATTGCTATTATTTAATAGCATAGCAGGCAGAGCCTGGTGCTGTGAGCACTTCCTTGAATATGTAGTGTGCCGTAACACTGAGTTTGTTCTTAAAATTAAATGGTCAGAATGTTGATCAGAAAATCTGGTACGGAGCGTCTGTCAGATCAGTGCTAACAAGACTGAGTATGCTCTGAACCCAACGATGTGAGTTCTGCAGTATGAAAATTCTGGAAAAGACCTTGCCCTGGGCTGCTGAATGTCACATGCAGCACTCAGAATGTGCGCTGTGCAGTGCAGGACAGAGACAGAATGTGCAGTGCCGTATGCTACGTTATCTTTGCCATTCTGCTTTGCTCATCCTATGAATGCGCACAACTACGGACACTGCAGATTTTAAAAGGCAAGTTCACACCTGTGAATTACTTCTAAAGGCAACCTGAGATATTTTACGACACATGCAAGGATACAAGCTAGTTAAAGGACAACTGGGGAAAACTGAATGGAATATCCTTGAGTTTCTCTCTAAACTGCTTCTGAAGGTGACAGTGTGGGAGAACGAAGCATATGAGTCACCTGTACATCTACATTTTCCTGGAAATACTTCTTACTCACATAGGAACACTTAAGTGTTTAGTGCTTTCCCCCCAGTGGCTATATAATACCAAATAATTTTAGTCAAAATAACAATCAAAATGTCTGAAAATCTCTTGACTTTCAACTGTTTGGTGATGTACTTTCTTGTTTTTCTTTTTAAACTCTTCTAAATCCTACATTATTAACAACAGAGAGCCCTGTCCAAGTTAATCAATAAGCCACTTCAGTTTTGCCTGAGGAATGAACACATAATTGCCTATTTTCTTCCACGTAAGAATCTATTTGGCTTCAATTTTTTTACAGTAGATATTTACAAAGCAAAGAGATTTTTCAGGCTTCTACTTCT